>NC_050576.1:66855205-68055205 GCF_011100635.1 Trichosurus vulpecula
CTTAAGCTGGAAAATCGTTTCACTCCATCTTTTTGTAGATCCTGTTGCTTCAGAATCAATTCAGAGGCTTGATTTAATGTTGTTTCCTAGGGAAACTGGGAAGAGCTCAGGCAACCTCCTGGCTTCTCTCTGCCATCTTGTCTCTACCCCTGAACTCATAATTTCTTGTAGCACAGTACTATTCCATCACAATCATATACCACAATTTGTCCAGCCATTTCCTAATTGATGGGCATCCCTACAATTTCTAGCTCTTTGCCACCACAAAGAGAGCTGCTATGAACATTTTAGGACATGTAGGTTCTTCCTTTATCCCTAATCATTGGAAATAGGCTAGGTAGCAGTATTGCTGGGTCAAAGGGTATAGGCAGTTTAATAACTTTTGGGGCATAATTCCAGATTGCTCTCCAAAATGGTTGGAGCATTTTACAATTCCACCAACAATGAATTAGTGTTCTAGTTTTTCCACATCCTCTCCAACATTCATCATTTCCCCCTTCTATTGTTTTAGCCAATCTGGTTGGTATAAAATGATATCCCAATAGATCTATTCCTAGAGAATCTCATTACAACAGATAAATTCATCAATTTGGAGTAGGCACAAGAATATCCATTTATTAGATGATTTAAGCCCAAACTCCTTGGCTGCCATGGCCATTTTTTATATCACATGCATTCTGAATACTGTGTGCTCAGAGATTTCTAACTCTCAATCAACCTAGCTGGCAAGTTCTCATGTGGGCAATATGATTAGTGCTGTGAGGCCTTTATTTGTGGATTATTTCAGCTGCATTAAAATAAGAATTCTGAAAGCCAGATCTTTCCAGATCTAGTAGAAGCAGAAGCCAGAAGTTCATGACCATAAAGCATGATGGGATCTGCTTGCATTTAGATTGAAGTGTGGCTATGGAAACCTGCATTTAGGATGTTCTAGAGTAGTCAAGAGTAGATCTTATATTCCTGATCATGTCGCTTAAATGTAGCAATAGCTTCAGGAAGATGTATTCCTTGGATGTGAATTTTGTTTCTATTTTAGAAATGGTTTATCTTTTCCTTTCAGAGTCATTGCAATTTCTCTGCATTTAGTTTCTTTTCTTTTCTTTTTTATATTTAATCTTTGGTCCAGTGAGGATGTCTATAATATAGTATCTTCTTCCTCATTAGAATGTACTGAAATGGTTTTGGAAGCTTGTTTTTTCTTCTTTATGTTCCATTTCCTCTTCCTTTTAATTCAGTTATCATCCTTATTTTCGGCTTTTGATGTAGTCTCTCCTCTCCTTTGGGTGGGGGATTATCCAATGAAGTTCCATTTTCAGATGGGACAGATTTCTTCCTTCGAAAGTCATTTAGTCCCTCTAATATATATCTGTACTCAGACTGCCTCCCCCAGGAAGTCTCTGGTCAAACACTGCCCCTCACTCGAAGGCAACAGAACAGATTGTGAGCATCCATATCTACCCAACAGATCCAGTGGGGGCAGCCCCTCTCAGCATGGGGAAAAGCCAAGGGCCTCCTAGTGTTTTAAGATATTTCTAAAACAGACCTAAAAATTTTACTCCCCTACTCTCAAATCTTTACTAGTTCCCTAATTGCCTCTAGGCTGAAATACAAAATCCTTAGCCAGACACTTAAATACTTCCTCAGTATGGCCCCCACTTACCCTTTCAAAATTATTTTTTATTCCTCCTCTTCATGAACTCTCCATTTCTGGTAACCAGACCTGTTAGTTATTCCTTATACATGAAATTTCTTTCCTCACCTTCTTGTTTTTGGTCAGTTGGTCCCCATATCTAGAACATAATAAGAATTATAGAATTTTAGAGTAGGTAAGAACTTCAGTGGCCATTCAGGCCTGCCCAAATTTGAAGGAATCCCCGCTATAATAATAACTGAAAAATAGTCATTCAGTCTTTATTCAAAAACTTCCAATGAGGGAAAAACCACTATTTATCTGCCAAGGTCATTCATTCCATTTTATGGGAAGCTCTAATTACTCCTCTAATTTCCCTGACAACAAACCTAAATTCTCCTCTTTTGCTACTTTCACCCCATTGCTCTTACTTTTCTCTGGGGCTGAACGGAATAATTTTTTAAACCTCTTCCACATGTCAGTGGTTTAAATACTTCAAGACAGCTATCCTGCGCCCCTGAGTCTTTTTAGCTGAGTGGCAGAGGGGCTAGATCACGGAGTCAGGAAAACCCAAGTTTGAGTTCTGCCTCAGACCTGCACTAGCTGTGTGACCCTGGGCAAGTTGTCTAACTACTCTGGGTCTCAGTTTATTCCTTTAAAAATGAGGTAATTGAACTTGATGATCTCTAAGCTCCCTTTCAATGCTGAATCTATGATTCTATAACTTATTAACTATGTAACTCTAGTAAGTCACTACCTCAGTTTTCTCATCTGTCAGTCAGTCAACATGCATTTACTAATCATGTCCTATGTGCCAGGCACTGGGCTAAGTGCTAAGAATATGAACAGAAATGGAAAGAAATATAGTCCCTGTCCACAGGAAACATACATTCTAGTGGGGAAAGACAACACATAAAAGAAAGATGAAAAAGGGATGAGGGAGATGAAGGCACTCAGCATGGAAACATGGTAGAAAGAGTCAAGAGTACAACCTGTAATGGAATGAAGGCATGGCTAGCCTGGGCATCTTCCTTAAATGAAGGTCATAGAGGAGACATCCAGTCAGAGGGAGAGGCTATGGGGTAGAAGGTATTTCTAATGTGTGAATTCCAGGGCTGGTGTGAACATCCAAGATGAAAAAATTTTAGGAGATATGGTAGAGAAAGTCAGGAGTATGACCTAGGTGACTGGTAGGATGGTGGTACCTTTGATAGTAATAGGAAAGTTCAGAAGAAGCAAGGATTTGCGGGGCAGGGGGGAAGGGGAAGATAATGAATTCAGTTTTGGACATGTTGAGTGTAGAATGTCTGTGGAATATCCAGTTAAATATGTCTAATAAGCAGTTAGAAATGTGAAACTGGAGGTTGATAGAGGTTAGGGCTGGATAAATAGATCTGAGAATCATTTATAAAGAAATAATAATTGAATCCATGGAATCTTATGAGACAATCAAATAAAATAGTATAGAGGAGAAGGTAAGAGGGCTCAGGACAGAGCCTTACACCTCTGCTTACAGGAACAATCCTGGATGAAAATCTAGCAAAGGTGACTGAGGAGTGGTCAGATATGTGTAGTAGTAAAAACAGGAGAGAGTAGTGTCATGAAAACCTAAAAGGAAGAGAGTATTGAGGACAAGAAGGGGATTGACAGTGTTTAAACCTGTAGAATGGTCAAGAGGAATGAGGATTGAACAAAGGTCATTAGATTTGGCAATTAAGTAATGATTGGTAAATTTGGAGAGATTACTGAAGATCACTGACAGAGTGGGGAGCAAAATGTTGGAAAAGACAGGACGGAATAGAATTGTTTATATGTGTAGAGGAATTTGCCTTGACAAAGAGAAGGACTACCTCATCACTTAAGATAGAAGTGAAGGAAGAGATTGTAGCCGAAGGCATCTGGGTGATGTGAGATGAGGAAGAGAAGAGTAAAGGGAGCTCTTGATTATGAATGATCTCAATTTTTTTCAGTAAAATAGAAGGCAAAGTTCTCAGCTGAGAGAGTAAGGAGGGGGAATATATGGAATATTTGATGAAGGATGATAAGGTTTTAAAAAGCCACTCTAGTAAGTAGGATAATGAATTGATTCAAGAGTTACAAAAGGTTTTCCTTGATGCAGTAAAAAATCCAGTTGGGTTAAGTAACATAAATTTTTCATGGGTCCATCAATAGTTTCATTATTTTCTCCAGCTTCATTTGGCAATACATGAATAAGAGCAAATGCATAGGATGATGGGAGTAAAACAAGACTAAGGCTTTAGCATGGCAAGATTTTTGATAGGTTAAGAGGGTAAGGGACTCAAGAAAAGAGGATAGTATAGAGTCCAAAGGGTCAAGATAGAGCATGTGGTCAATGCAGGGGTAACGACCTGGGAAAGAAGCAAGGGTTAGAGGGGTTTAGTTCATGCTGAGGATGAAGAACAGAGTTTGGAGATTGCAAGGAAAAGGGAGAGGTAGAATGAGAACAGACTGTGATCAGATAAAGGTATTTCAGAGTTCATGAAGGTGAAGTGGAACACTTGGAGGTGGTGGCAAGATCAAGGGTATGACCATCACTGGGTGTAGCTGTAGTAGAGTGGAGGAGTAAGTTGAGGAACTGTGAGGTGAAAGTGTTTGAGAAAGTATCACTATGTATGCTAAAGTCTCCTAATAGGAGGGCAGGAATTGGGGAGGACAGAAAGACTGCAAGCGAGGCGCTGAACTCAGGTAGGTAATAGGCACCAGAATCTTCATTGGGTGATAAATATGGACTGACTTTGGGACCTCTCTAATAATCATCATCTTCATTGTAGTAGTAGTAGCAGCTAATATTTATACAACAACTTGTGGTTGATCCTCACTGAACCCCTATGAGATAGACACCATTATTATTCTTTCTTTTTTGTAGAGGAAGAAACCAAGGTAGACAGAAGTTAAGTGACTTACCTAGGGTCAAACAGATACTAAGTGTCTGAGGCAGGATTGAAACTCATGTCTTGCTGACTCCAAATCTAGCACTCTTTCCCCTATACCATCTAGCTACCATATCGAAGGTATAAATTGTCAATGGCTAATTTGTAAAATTATACTTTAAAAAGATAGTGTCAGAAAATAGGACTTGGGCTTCTGGACCATGAGTATTAGATCCTAGATTTAGAAGGGAAAGGGACCTTAGAAGTCATTGAGTCCAATTTCCTCACTTTTCAGATGAGGAAACTGAGGCCCACAAAAGTTAAATGGCTTGACTAAAGTCACGTAGCAAATAAGTGTCTAGGGCAATATTTGAATCCAGATCTTCTTGACACTGGGCAACAAGGTGGCTCAGTGGATAGAGAGCTGAATCTGGAGTCAAGAAGCCCCGAGTTCAAACTCAACCTCTGACACTTACTAGCTATATGACACAGGCCAAGTCATTTAACCGTATCTGCCTCAGTTTCCTTAACTGTATAGTGGAGATAATAATAGCTCCCAACTCCCAGGGTTGTTGTGAGGATCAAATAAGATAGTATTTGTAAAGTGATTAGCACAATGCATGGCACATCATAGGCACTGTGTAAATGCTTATTCCTTTTGCTATCAATTACCCCACATTGTCATAAAATATAAAAATTATGGGATCTTGGCAAACAATGGCATTCATTGAACCAAGACTGGTAAAAAACATATTTGCCTTAAGTCCTTTGTTTCTCATCAAGATCACTTTAAATTTAAAACAGAAGAGGAGAGAAGAGAAAAAACAAACCAAACAAAAAAAAACCCCTTAGATCTGCCAAACCAGACACCAGAAAAAGTAGCAGGCACGATAAAGGAAGAAGAATAGAAATAGAGAAGACCAAAATTGACAAAAGAGAATATCCAAGAAGGAAGTCAGCATTAAAATCACTGCTCTCATACATCTGTACATCTATATAGACATTCTCTGAGTATGAGCAACAGAAAATAAAATAATAATATGCTTTCAAGTTGACAAAGCACTTAGTATCCGTGATTTTGTTTGATCCTCACTGCAGTCCTGGAAGTCATTTAATGGCTCTGAATTTCATTTTCTCACCTGTAAAATGAAGATAGTAAACATTATTAATTATTATTAAATATTAAATAAATTAATTATTATTAAATGTCATTATTATTGTCTTCATTTTACAGGTGAGAAAAAGACATTCAGAGTCATTAAATGACTTGCCTATGGTCATAAAACTAGTAAGAAGCAGAGGCAAGATTTGGATCCAGCTCTCTCCTCAATCTAAGCCCTGCTCTTTGTCCATTTCACTATGTTGCCTCTGAACTGGGAATCTTATTGCCCAGAGTCAACTATAACCTCATAGGAATTAATGGTCCTTGATGGGATGGGACTCATGAGTCACTTACTCAATCAATGAACATTTATTAAACTCCTACAAACTCTGGAAGGAGAATGCATTATTCAAAAGGAACACTGTAGATAAAAGAGATTGTGGAACAATACACACATGCCCACATACCCACATATATATATATATTTATATTTATATTTATATGTATATATGTTCATCATATATATTATTGCTCAGTCATTTCAGTCATGTCTGACTCTTTGCGACCTCGTTTGGGGTTTTCTTGGCAAAGATGCTGGAGTGATTTGCCATTTCTTCTACAGCTCATTTTATAGATGAGGAAACTGAGGCAAACAGGGTTAAGTGATTTACCCAGTGTCACATAGCTAGTGAGTGTCTGAGGCTGGAATTGAACTCAGATCTTCCTGACTCTAGTCCTGGTATTCTACCTAGCTGTATACGTATGTTTGTGTGTTTATACATACACACACCCCTATACATATATATGTATATATCATATATAATATGTATATATGTAGATGTATGTTTGTATAAAAGTGAAGAGATCTGAAAGGTGAAAAACAAAATAGAGACATCTTGGGTAAGAATCAATGGAGACAGAAAGCTAAAATAATGTTTTAGTTGGATTATTTGATGGTTCTCTAGAACAGAAGGAGAAATTAGAAGGGTTTAGTTTGGGAAATAAATCATGAACATGGGACTGAGACATCACGATATAGTGAGAGGGAAATTCAGTTACACCAGTATCTGTTGGAGTTCCTTCTTTAGGCCCAGAGTGGTAGAACTGATAAATTATTTTCTTATATAATGATATTTTCTTCCTTCAGTAAGTGAAATGCTATCAGATAAAATTATAAAGAAATACATTTTAAAATAACAAAGAACATTTTAGGTTTAAAGATAAACAAGAATAGGGGGGAAATAGAGAAACAACATGTAAAAAAGATCTGGGAGGTTTAGGGGATTGTGGGCTTAATATGAATCAGTAGCATGACATGACAGCCCTCTATACATATATATATATACTTACATATACATTTATGTATATATACATATATGCATATATGTAAAGCTGGAGACATGGTAGAAATAGATGATAGATAGATAGATAGATAGATAGATAGATAGATAGATAGATAGATAGATAGATGCCTAGGTTACATTAAGAAAAGCATAGCCTCCAGAATTTGGGAGATGGTATTCAGGTGAAGTCAGGAGTACTATAGTCAGTTGAGTGCGCAGATCTTAAGCAGGGCATGGATAAGCCAGAACACATCCAGAGGAAATGAAGTAGAATGGTGAGAAGACTAGAGACTGCCATTTGAGGTTCCTTTGAAGGGACTGGGAAATGTTTGGCTTGGAGAAGACAAGATTCAGGAGAGACATGTTAACTGTCTTTGAGTCCTGGAAAGACTATCATGTGAAATAGGAATCCCACTGAAGACAGAATTAAGGGCAATGGGTGGAAGTTACAGAATGGGAGATTGAGATTTAATGGAAAGAAAACTTCCCTGAACTTAGCACAATGACTGACAGGCACTTAGTAGGAACTTAATAAATGCTACAATTGGAGATCTCCAAAAATGGGATGGGAAGGCCTCTTCATGCAAGGGTTAGGCGAACACTTCTTGCAGAGGTGACGATTGTTCAGCTATGGAGCAGACCAGATGACATCTGAAGCCCATTCCAACTCTTTGATTGTATGAATTTGTGAATTGTTGAAGTCTGAATAAAGTTGATCACAAAGAAGAGCTGAAGGGACCCTGCAAAAAAAAAAAAAGAATCTTCTTATGTCTGTCCATACTCAATGTGGCCTGGCTGGCTCCTCCTTCAGAAGTTAGGAGTCTCCGACTTGTAAAAATCTACTTTTCACTTCCCAGAAAGTTTGAGATTCCTAGAGTTGGGGGTAGGAGGAGAAGAAGAGAGATTGGCAGACAGTACTATCCCTTTGGGTGGAGACTTTCCCTCCTGGGAATCCTAGCAAGTCAGAGAAAGAGGTGTAGTGGCAAGAACTGAATTAGAGATTCATCAGTTACAACTTCAGCATCCTGATCCCCAGATTGGAGACACCCAAGCTAGAAGCTTTGTTCATTATTTTTGCTTTCTGTAAAAGACCAGCTTGATAGCATGGCTTGATATACAGAGGTACTCATTCTGTAAAGTCACATGCTATATTTACAAGACTCAAACATTTAGCACATTCTTTGCCGTAAGGAATACATAAGAGTTATAAAGTCACTGCAGAAGATAACCGATTGTGTTACATTGCTCATTGGGTATTTCTGATTTATTTCCCCATTCAATGGAGAGTATACTTCTTTGGATCATAGATTTAAAGCTAAAAGGGACCAGGAAGGCCACTGAGTTCCACCCACCCCCCTACTCCCCTCTTCCCTCATTTTACAATAAGAAAATTAAGAGGTTAAGTGACTTTCCTAGGGTCACACTGCTAGTAAGTGTCCAAGAAAGGATTTGAATTCAAGTCTTCCTGTTCTCAAGCTGCTTTATTCTTGTGACGCATTAATCTCCATTTCCAGTGGAAGGGGACATATTAATGAAAAGTGATTTAGCTTCTTCCATTATAAACTGAAAATCTACTATGCATGGGAAGTCCAATCTTGCAGCTGATGGAACAGTAGGGAAATTTTTCTTACTGTGTCAAACCCCTTGTTCCAGGGAGGTAGATCCCTATCTCCTGGGAAAGAATGTTAGCTATAATGAGCATAACATACCTTTAGTTAAACAGATATCCAACCTTTCCAACAAGCTTTTATTTCCTTCTACAGAATCCCTAGTGAGAAACTTGGTATTTTTCCATGGCATGTGTTTTCCCATAATTTCTCATCCCAAGCAATCACATTCTTCATTTGTTAGTACAACATTCTTTATCTCATTCTCTTCCTATGAGTCATTAGAAGCCTGAACAATTCAGTGCGTAATTAGGCAGACTTCAATATGATTGAACTTTCTCTCTTAAGTAACCATTTATTACACCCTGATTCTCTGCCTAACTGAGATCAGAAGCATCTCATTTTCCCTATTCTTCCTCAAAACTTTGCTTCCACTGGTGGATCATTCTTACTATCACCAGCCACATTAACCACAGCAGACATCTTTGACATACGTGTTCTTCACATTGAAACCAACATTCTGTCCCCAGGCAGACCCTCACTCAAAGCTTCATGGTGCATTCCAATAAACTTTAATAGTAACATTGACTGGGATAAAGGTTGCCACATGCCTGGTTTTAAAACACCAGCCTCCATGCAGCCAATGGGCATAGGACCAATATCAATCTTATAGACATCTTAGAGGAGTGGATGCAGGGTCTTGTCATTTGGATGAGCTGTGTAATTCAAAGTTTCAAGCTTCAGGTGTCCTATTAGCATTGCCATCCTTAAGTGCCTTTCCATCCCTTGAACCAAGACATATTTGAGTATGGCTCCAGCATATTGTCACCACTGCAACCTGAAATAGGTACACAAGCTACTGTGTCTGGGTTATAGCTGATTTTCTTAATATAAATAGTGACTGCCTTGTCCATTTCCTCTTATCTCTTCTGGCTGTGGAGTGGCTCATTGGTACATTTTGTTAACACCAACTGTCAGTTGTTTGACACGCATTGTGTAGGCCAGAAGGGCATGCTGATGGTTCTAACCCAGGGGTGGGAAACTTGCAGCCTCACAGGCACATGTAGCCTTCTAGGTCCTTAGGTGCAGCCTTTTATTGAGTCCAAGTTTTATAGAACAAATTCTTTTATGAAGGGGATTTGTTTTGTGAAGTTCAGATTCAGTCAAGGGGCTGCAGTTGAGGACCAAGAGGGCCAGATGTGGCCTTGAGACCACGGATTCCCCACCCCTGGTCTAACCATTCTTTGAGATGCCAACTTCAAATTTTCCAACACCAGAATCAACAATCAGGACAGCAAAGATGTGTCTGTAATCATGTTCTCGATAAAGTCTCTGTCTCCTGGAGCTTCGACAATGGTCACATAATACTTGCTGATCTCAAATTTCCACAGGGAGATATCAGTAGTGATACCCTGCTCATGTTTAGGGAACTAAGGTAACTCAAAATACCATGATATTAGTTCAAGATATCCTGGCCTATCTGTTGGGAAGAGAGTGGTTCTTAGGGTGGCACCTAAGCAGTAGGTACCTCCTCCCAAGTCAGGCAAGTAGGTAGGCAGTCAGAAAGTAAACAAGAATTTATTAAAACTTACTACATGTCAAACATTGGCAATACAAAGAAAAACAAAAGCCTGGTCCTTGGTCCCAAGAAGCTCATATTTCAACATGAAAACTACTATGGGAAGAAATCTCAAAGAAAATGGACTAACTGGAGGGTGTGGAGGACCTGGAAAGGACTTTTGCAAAATGTGGGATTTCAACTACAGGAAGGAAGTTAGGAGTTAGAGGTAAGGAAGGCATTTTAGGCATGAGAAATAACCAGTGTAAATGTGTGGGGTGAGAAGATCAAATGTCCTGTGTGAGGAATACCAAGTTGACAGCGTAGCTGGATCACAGAGTACGTGTAGGTCTTCCTTCCCTCCATGGAGACATTCTCAAAATGGTGGCTGGTCTGGAATACATGAGGTGAAGGACTCATCAAGTCTGAAGAGGCCAAGGGGGTTCCCTCTTTACAATAGCTTTTCTCTCCAACTTCCGGATGTTGCATTAGCCCAGAGGTGGCTTTGATATTTATTAATATAGGGTCTATTTGAATTGAAACTGTATGTCTTCTCCTCTATTTTACAGCCTTGTTTTTTGACTCTTTCCCTATCCTCTGTTTTATTGTCTTCTTTTCCTGAATCCACCTAGTTAAATTCTATTACCCCTAAAGTCCTTCCTCTTTCTAGGCCAATGAATAGCAATTGAGTTTTAGTGGGGTTGCATCAGGGCCTGGCCAAAACCAGATATGGTAATCATCTAAAATGTTCCTACATTGGCCCCTTATCTTCATAAATCCTGAATTGGGTGGGAAATTAGTTACATATAGATAATATTATGATTTTTATAATTACAGCAATAACTTTGTTTAATGAACCACTGAGAACTAATATCAAACGGAGAGGTATCTGCTCATTTAAAATATTTTCCAGTGTCATAGATGATGTCCTATGCTGAGGTCAAACAGAAGAAGGACTTGATTTTGATGGTGAGGATCTCTAAATACTATTTGTGAAAGACATTGTATTGATTGCTGAGTGCTGGAATCCCACAATCCTCTTTAATGGAACCTATAGTGATTTGGTTAAAAAAAATTAGTCCAGATATTGACCCTAGAAAAACAAAGTAGAAGAAAAGTATACATAGCTTAGATTGTGGTTGGAGGAACAGTCAAGTGAGTTATTATATATGTATATATGTGTGTGTGTATATATATATATATACACATACACACACATACATACACATATATATGTGCATATGTGTACTGGTATACATATATATATACAACACATATTCCCATATGTGATTCTATATATAATGAATATATACACACATGTGTATGCACACACATATATATGTATATATATATGAAGACATAAATATGCATATATTATATGACAAGCATTGTAAATGGATTAGCAAAACACTTTACGTACATTATCTCATTTGATGGAAAGACACAGACAAAGATTTCCTGAGAAGAAAACATTGAGAGGCATCACAGTCTATCCTGGCAAAGAGAGTAGTACCCTCTCACAGGTTATAATTACACATTGAAGAAAATCTCTTTAGTAAGAACTTATTATTTACTATAGCTATTTACACATAGATGTCCAAATTTGGGAATGGCTTCTCATACATTAACTCAATGGAAATAATGTCATAGTAGCACTTGTCCTCCATGCTATATAAAGCATACAAATGGTTTTTTGCTAAAGGTCTGAGAGTCTATGAAATATAGACAGATTTGTTTTTAGCAAGGCAGATAGCATAACACATTAGAGAGTGCACTGAACTGGGGTCAGAAGATCTGAATTCTAATCCCCCCAAAGGCATCCAATAACTATGTGATATTGGCTGAGTCACTTAAAATCCTTGGATCTCCCTTTCCTCATTTGTCAAGTGAATGGAGTTGAATTCAATAAACTCTAAGGTTTATTTCAGTCTTAAAATTCTATGACTCTCAGTCATATTTTTTGCTACCCAATAAAGTTCTTGGCATCATCAAGATGAATATTAAAATAAAATGAAAAGACTAAAATTAAACTGGCATTCAAATCATAAATTCCTTGTAGCTAGGGCACTGGATATAATTCTGAGAAAGATATAGTGAACCTGGGATCAAGTGAGATAGGGTGGCGCTTATGTATGCATTTGGATTATTATTTTTGGTGATGGGAAATCGTATTAATCTTTACATGATCCTTCCCTTCCACACCCATTCCCAGGGTGAGGGAAAGGAAGCCAATGTTAAATAAAAGAGGCATCAATGTTTATACAGGAATGTGTGGGAAAAGTATCAAAGGCTCCTCAAGAAAGAAATTTTCTCATTGGCTAAATTTGTGACATGCTTAATGGAAAGTGTCAGTTGACTAAATCCAGATCATCTGTGCACAGATTTGAAATTGAAGAACCTGGATATAAATCCTGCTTCTGTAACTTAATAGTTATGGGTTTCTGGGCATGTTGCTTAACCTTTGGGTGCTCATTTTCCTCATCTACAAAAAGAGGATCTTGGATAAGATGGAGTCCAAGATCCTTTCCAGATCTAGACCTATGGCACTATGATCTTAGAAGCCTGCTTGCTTGTTCTTTTCACTCCATCTGTCATAAGTCTCCTCTAATGACTCCTCACCTCCCTTTCCATATCCTGTACTCTCTCTCATATATGCCCTACTCATTGACCATGGAGGAATCAGGTTGGCTTTTGAAACCACCTTGTACCACCTTCACTAAGCAACCTCTCTTTTTTTGATGTTCATGATACCCAAATTTATCGGCCAATCCAGATCCTGGTGAATGGTATCTATTGACTCCCAGGATATTCTCCTTTCCTTAATAAATTCAATGCCAATTCACGATCAATCTCTCTCTGTCTCTCTTTTTGTCTCCGTCTCTCTCTGTGTGTGTCTCTCTTTGCTAACCTTTCTTCAGCCTCTCAATTGAGGTTCTTGCCTCAGACTTCATGGAAAAATGGAAACTATTTTCTGAGAGCTCCCTCTTCTCCTCATCCAACATCATTGAAACATTTTCTTCCACAATCTTCCCCTTCACTCAATTCTCAGATGAAGAAAAAGTCCTCTCATGTCAAAGTATACATGACCATGATTCTCTTCCAAATTTCCTCAGTAAATGGCCCTCACTATCCTCCTTGCTTTCCAATTTTCCATCTCTCCCTTTCTTCTATTTATAAAGACGTCCATGTCTCCCCATCCTTAAAAACCCCTCACTTGATTCTACTATCTGCACTATCATCCTATATCTTTCCTCCCCTTAGTGACAAAATTCCTTGAGAAAGTCACCAACGCTTAGTTTCTCTAACGTTCTAAACCCTCTACAACCTAGCTTCTGACCCTATCATTCAATTGAAACTGTCCTGTCCAAGGTTGCCAATTATCTTTTAATTAACAAATCTAATGACTCTTTCTTAGTCCTGATGCTTCTTAACCTCATTGCATCATTTGACACTGGTGATCACCCCGTCTTCCTAGATACTCTTTCCTTTCTAGGTTTTCATTATGCTGCTTTCTCAAAGTTTATTTTATTGGTTCTTAATTCATGTTATATTCACTCACTGTTGTTCAATTGTTTTGGTCATGTCAGACTCTTCGTGACACTATTTGGTGTTTTCCTGGAACAATCCAAGGTTATGTGTTTGTAAAAGTGCATAGAAGGGGAAGAGGAGGTGGGGTGGTATGGGGAAATCTTGTCATTAGAACAAGAAGGAATGTGTCTCCAAGATTCAGTAAATTATTGTGAAAACTCTGAAGATGACTATTGGTCTAGACCAGACAAATATTAAGTCTCAGAAAGACTTAATGAGTAGTCTAGTCAGATTCCATTTTATGTGAGCTTATGTCTCAAATACTGTTTTTTCCCATCAATTGATTCTGTTCTTTTCCTTGAAAAGAAATATCTTTCCAGAATTCAAGTTAACTCTTCTATGTCAGTTCATCTGTGTAGCCCCAGCACCTAGAATTGTGCTTAAAAGATAGACAGGGTGCTGGATAAATATTTACTGAGCGAATGAATGAGTGTGGAGAAGGGGTCTGAAGGTCTCACAAAAGAGAAGATAGGTGTTAACAGCGATTAGCATCTGAAGACAATGTCATTCTTCTGAAGAAAGGGTGTTGGGTTTGGTTTTTGCTTTTTTGTTTTCTTTTTGGAGGAAGGGGGTGGCACCAGAGAGTGGCAAAATCCTGAGAATTATTTGGTTGGGAAGTTGAGACAAGTTTAAAAGACTAGGAAAGAAATAGCTCTAGGACAGGACTTTCCCTTTCAGGACAGATCCCATCTTGTTCTGTGACAATTAGGAAAGAACTAATGGAATGAATGGTCTCAAGCAAGTTCTCTCATAATCTAGAAAAGTGTCAGAGAGGAACAAATCAAATAATGTAGGGGTTTGAAGGAATTCCCTAAGTCAAGGCCTGGGAGAGAACATAATTAAAATCTATATAGTGGTGAAGTATGCATTTTAGGTTTAGCATTTAAATCTTGAAATACAGTCCTGAACTCAAATTTTTATCTCCTCTGAAAAGCTTTTGTAACTACTCCAGGGTGGTGACTACTTGTTTCTCAGTTTCCATGTCCCTTATTCTTGGTACCTTTCATTGTACATTAGTGCCTTGTTGTATCTCTATTTTTCTTGTCTCAAATTGTGATTGAAATATTTTACTTTTTCTTAATCTGCCAAGGTTATTCTTTAGTGTTTTGTTCATATTTTCCAATAAGATTGAGAGCTCTTTCAGGGTAAGAACCTTAGAGTCAGTGAATAGGGCAGTAATTTTTAGTTGATTTTATTAACCATTAAATTTGTTCAATTGTTGCCCCAGTTCATTTGCAATGGACAGGATCTGTTCTAGATACATATATTGCTGTAGCAGTTTGCAGGCTTTCTGTTTAATCACAAGTCATATTGTGGACAATAGATATTTTTATCCATTTGCTTTTATCTGTATGGATAGTTCTGACTGGTTTTTGGATTTCTGTAATTAGGAGCTTCTGCAAAGTTTCAGAACTGATGCAATCAATAGAATGACATTCTCAAACAGTAGTATCTGGAAGACTCCACCTTTCTTTTGGAGGGTCATATGTGTCTCTCTGTTTTATGGCATTTAATACTCACAAAACTGTTAATGTGATTGTTTACGTCATGATGGAAAATTGTTAATACCAGTTGTAATATGGATGCCCTAAATCTTTAGTCATTCCCCACAAAGTCAAAATTACAGTAATGTCCTTACATTCCTACTCTTAAGGTAATGAGATTAGGTCGAGCTGAACCACACCCTTTGTTTTCTACATTCCCCCACCCAGGAATGTTGCCTTATGGGGAGCCCATCTCAAGCAGGATCTCAGCTTCTAGTGTTCTTGCCCCTTTCCATTAGTATTCATGGCATGAAGAGCAAAACAGCTAGAATAAAGTGAATTTCCTTGCCCAGACTGCCAAGGGGTCACTTGCTTCCTCATACTGTCTCCTCCTCATCTCCTCCAAAACTATAAACACTTTCTCATGGGTCTCTTTGGTTGGGAAATTCACTGGACATCTTCCAGGGTAGCAGACATGCTACCCTGCTATCTCAATTAAAGACACTTTATTCCTCAACTCATGGTTTTGATTTATTTCAGACCGTAACAATATTCATAATCAGACAATTGTCCAACAAAGTTTGGATGGAAAATGAGGAGAACTATGCCCTGCACTGCATTTGGGAAATTGCACATCAGTTTCAGTGACCTAGCTGTTCCCTGAAATAAAATCCTATCTTTAGTCCAGTATTATTCTGGTGATACTACATTGTTATGCTTCATGGAATACCATAAACTTCCCCCTGAGCAATCAAAATTTCATTTCACTAAAGAGGCAACGGAGAAATTCATGGTGGGAGTAAATAGCTAATAGTATTCTATGAAAGCTCAAATGGATACAAGAAAATGCTTACAGGTGATCAGCTATATGACTGGTAAAAGAAATGGACCAATCATATAAAAACAACAAAAAAAGGGTGTGTAGCCCACGTGCTAATTATTAGTACCCTGCAGTGGACAAGCTCAAGGTTCCAATCACTTCACACAGATTAAGGTCCAGGCAAGCAAATAGGCTTAATTCAGTGACTAATAGAAGAAAAGATTTAAGAGCAAGGATGCGCACAATTCTCAACATCTCAAAAGAAGTGGCATGCTGCTCAATAGCCTGTCTGGGCAGCAAGACATAGTTTGTCGATAGACCTTGAATGGCCACAATCTATAGCTTGTATACTATTGCTCTTTCAGGTTATATATGATCTAATGGAACAATGAACACCTTAATTTTATAGTAAGGTTTGGAGGACCAGGAACAAGGAAGCATACTATCAAGAAGAGGGGAGGATGAGGGAAGAGTTCGTTATGTTTTATTGTGCACCCAGCCCAAGTGTCTGATCAAAAGGCCAATAGTCACAACCTGACTCTGGCAGTCACACAAGATTCAAGAGTGTGCTCACCAATCTCACCCCTCCCCCAAACACATATAATGTCAAGAGATTTAGATGCAAATTCCTAGCACATTGGTTGACTCTTTGTGTAGGGTTTCCAAGAGGCTTGGATGTATGCACCATTGGTGGGGGAGGGAAGTGTGGAGAATAATCACATTGAGAAGATAACATCTATCAATAAATATCTAATTCATGTTCACTCTACCATTTTAGTGATTATGTCTAACGCAGTTGTTTTTTTTTTTGCAGGGGGAGGGCAGGGCAATTGGGGTTAAGTGACTTGCCCAAGGTCACACAGCTAGTAAGTATGTCAAGTGTCTGAGGCCGGATTTGAACTCAGGTCCTCCTGACTCCAGGGCCGGTGCTCTACTCCCTGTGCCACCTAGCTGCCCCCTAATGCAGTTTTAGTTCTATTGTTCTATTGTTACGTAGTTCTATTGTTTTTCAGATTATCTACTAGCTCTGCTACCAAAAACCAATGTGACCTCCATGATGTCATGTCTTTCCCATGAAGCTCAAGGTGTGGGGTTTTTTTTTATTAAGATTTTTTATTTTTAGTTCACAACACTCAGTTCCGCATGATTTTGAGTTCCAGATTTTCTTCCCCCACCCCCTCCTCCGCCCTCCCCAAGATGGTATGGAATCCGATATATCTTCTACATATAACTTCACATTGAACTTATTTACACAATAGTCAAGTTGTAAAGAAGAATTATGACCAATGGAATGAATCATGAGAAAGAAGAAACAAAACCAAAAAAAAAAAAAAGAGAGAGAGAGAGAGAGAAAACAAAAGAAAAAAAAGGAGAGCAAACAGTTTGCCTCAATCTGCATTCAGTCTCCATAGTTCTTTCTCTGGATGTAGATAGCTCTCTCCCTCATGAGTCCTTTGGAGTTGTCTTTGAACCTTGTATTGCTGAGAAGAGCCAAGTCTATCAAGGTTAGTCCCTTTGATCCAGCAATACCACTTCTAGGATTGTATCCCAAAGAAATCACACAAGTGGGAAAAAGACCCATATGTACAAAAATATTTATAGCGGCTCTTTTTGTAGTAGCAAAGAATTGGAAATCAAGGGGATGCTCATCAATTGGGGAATGGCTGAACAAGTTGTGGTATATGAATGTAATGGAATACTATTGTGCTATAAGAAATGGGGATGATACAGACTTCATAATAACCTGGAAAAACCTACACGATATAATGCTGAATGAGTGGAGCAGAACCAGGAGAACATTATACACAACCACAGGTTTGTGGTTTTTTTTTTTAATCTATAAAATAAAGAGGTTGGATTAGCTGATATCTAAGGGGCATTTTGTGGGCTGCTGGGTGGTGCAGTGGATAGAGCACTAGGACTAGAGTCAGGAAGATCTGAGCTCAAATCTAGCCTACTAGTAAGTAAACTGTGTGACCTTGGGCAAGTTTTTTAACTCCTATTTGCCTCAACTCCAGAGCAACCAGGGCAACTAGGAGGCATAGTGGACAGAATGCTGGGTTAGAGTTAAGAAGACCCTGAATTCAAATCCAGCCTCAGATACTTCCTAGCTGTGTGACCTTAGGTAAGTCACTTAATTACTGTTTGCCTCAGTTTCCTCATCTATAAAATGAGTTGAAGAAGGAAATGACAAGCCACTCCAGTCTCTCTGCCAAGAAAACTCCCCAGAAAGGGGTCACGAAGAGTCAGACACAACTGAAAAGACCAAAAAAAAAAAACCACATCAAACACAAGAGTCAGTTTTGGGGCTGAGTCTATTCTTCTGGCTACACATATGCTCATTGCAGACAGTAAGCTGCACCCTTTTTCTGGTACTGTTTTGAAGAGGATCTTAGTTACCATTAGCCTCAGTAAGTTTCTTGTGTGGTTCCATATACATGGGGACAAGTGAAAAAACCAAAGCAGAGACCCTACAAATAAAGATGTTCTGGTCTAAGCAGGATAGGGAGAATCTGCTTAGTCATGACAATGACCTATTCCCTAAAGCATGAAAGAGCTTATTTAGGTGTTTTAGGACAAACAGAAAAGAAGGATTATACACACATAGAACATTGTGCCAGCTGAAAACACACACAAGTTCCAAAAAAGTGGACAATCAATCTATAATAGGTTATTAAAGAAAGATAAGTATGATTAGATTATATCCCTAACTTCTCATAGGCAACATCAAAGAAGGCCACCCCTGAAGTCTAAATAATGTCCTGGATTCCATTGATCTGACTTGTTATGGCACTTCTTCATGTATTATGGTAAGAATGTCTTAACTGGATGACGGTTTCCCTCAGACATGAATTTTTGCAAAAGACCACAACCATATAAATATGTCTGGAAAATCTAGGTTCATATCCTTTTTTCTGTTTCCTTTCCTCACCAGATGTGAAGTTAATATTGCCAGACTTTACACTCAGGACTCGGTAAAGATTTCATTTTCTTATTTGCACAGATGTGTCCAAGTAAGAAATGAGTAAATGGCTCAGTTGTCTCAATGTACTGTTTTATTTATTTATCTATTTATTTATTACTTATGTATTCATTCACTCATTCATTCATTCATTTATTTTTAGTTTATGACATTCAATTTCACAGGTTTTGGGGTTCCAAAATTTCTCCCCCTCCCTCTCCAACCCCCCCCCCAAGACAGCATGTAATCCAATGTAGGTTCTATACTTCCCTTCACATTGAACTTGTTTACATAACAATCCAGTTGTAAAGAAGAATTATAACCAATAGAATAAATCATGAGAGAGGAGAAACGAAACCAAAAAAGAAGGAAAAAGAAAAAGAGAGCAAATAGTTTGCCTCAATCTGCATTCAGACTCCATAATTCTTTCTCTGGATGTGCATAGGTTTTTCCTTCATGAGTCTTTTGAGGCTGTCTTTGAACCTTGCATCGATGAGAGGATTCAAGTCTATCAAAGTTAATCCTTACAGATACCTTGTGTCTGTAATCATGTATATCGATCTCCTGGTTCTGCTCCCCGCACTCGGCATCAGTTCATATATGTCATTCTAGGTTGTAATGAAGTCTGTCTGCCCCTCATTTCTTATAGCACAATAGTATTCCATTACATTCATATACCACAATTTGTTTAGCCATTTCCCAATTGATGGGCATCCCCTTGATTTCCAATTCTTTGCCACCACAAAAAAGAGCTGCTATAAATATTTTTGTACATACAGGTCCCTTTCCCACTTGTCTGATCTCTTTGGGATATAGCCCTAGAAGTGGTATTGCTGGGTCAAAGGGTATGCACATTTTTATAGCCCTTTGGGCATAGTTCCAAATTGCTCTCCAGAATGGCTGGATCAGTTTACAACTCCACCAACAATGTAGCACTGTTCCAATTTTCCCACATCCGCTCCAACATTTATCATTTTCCTGTTTTGTCATGTTAGCCAATTTGACAGGAGAGATATGGTACCTGAGAGCTGTTCGATTTGCATTTCTCTAATCAATAGTGATTTAGAGCATTTTTTCAATGTATTCTTAAGAAAACCCTATGAGTTTTTAACTGATAATTCCATTAGCATAGCCATGAAGAACAGGCAAGCATGAAACGGTATGCCTGAATTTTTCAAACATATTTTCAGTTTTAATCAATCATTCCTGCTACATTCATATATAAACTGGCTTTATAATTAGTCTTATCTCTTGGTTCATATAAATTGGATCTAATAACTAGCATTCTTTTCCTTTCTATACATTTATGAGATAAACATATTTTTTCCTTTATCAGTCTATATTATCATAGCCCTGGGCTATAATGAAGGTTTAACTCTGATAGGATCACAGAGGCTTTGAGTGATTTACTTAAATGAAAGAGAATTCATGAACTTTAAACAAACTTTTGTTCAGGAGAGTTGAGTTTGTTCTGGGATTCCCAAGTTTGAGGGCAGCTACCACAAGAAGAGGAGGAAGGGCAAGAGTGAGATGAAAGCTAATGAGCTGGTGAACCAGAAAATAAGACACAAACACATGACAGAGGGGTGGACTAGACCTGAGACCAAGCAGAACCAGCAACGGTGACAGTAGGTCAGAGTGCAGTACAGCCAGTAAATCTTTGCCCTGCTTTCCGAGAGCTCAGAGATCGCTTCAGCTCTGGGCCTTATCACAGCTTCTATACTTTTTTAAGATGTTCTTTCATATTTCTTGATTATTACTTGATCATGCTAACAAAATACGTGGCCATTAATGTTGACCTTTTTTTAAGTCTACAAATTGATACCACAGCTGATATAAATAAGATCAGGAGAGCTATGCCAGATAGGATCCCCAAGTTTTATCTTTACTTGTTCCCTGTCTCGTACTTGCTGCATATAGACTCCAAAGGAATGGGAGAAGAAACGGCCCAGTTGACTGAGTTGGGATGGAGGCATTTAGAGAGAGAGACTTTATAATTTCAGTAATTTCTGAGGATATTCCAGAGCCTCCCTACCAGACTGAACTGGCGAATTCCTTTATTCTATTTCACCTGTTTTCAAATGAAGATGGGGTCTCAGATTGCTATTTCAGACAAGAATCTGTGAGCCAAGCATCATCCCATTCAGCCAGCCAGCTGGTTACTTTCCTATTACAAGTGTAACCCCTGAGAACTACCGAGCTCTGGAGCTATATTTAGATTAGGCAGTCCCGGCAATAGGGCTCTGTTCTTCAAATGTGCGGGGAACCAGAAAGCATAAACTCAGATTCTGATTACCGTCATAGTATGTGAAACATATTACAAAAGACAAAGGGGTAGGTTACTAATAGTTTAAAAACATGTTTCTTAAGGTCCCTGTCAGTCTGACAAACAATTCTGGTGCAATCACAGTCTGGGCAAGGTGCCCAAACCCTGAGTCACTTCGCTGAAGTAGCTAGATATACAAAGTTGATTTTTAGTAGGGGCTGAGAACCCATCTTTTGATTATCTTTTATAATCAGGCAATTTAAAAAATCCCATCTATTATGAGATACCTTTCCTGTTCTTCCTGAACTCTAGCACCTTCCTTCCACTGATTAGCTGTAATTTATCCAGTATATATCTTGTTTGCATAAGTTGTTTTAATGTTGTCTCCCTATTAGACCAAGTATTCCTTGAGAGCAAGGACTGTCTCTTGCTTTGCTTAATATAGTGCCTGGCACATAGTAGGTGCTTAATAAATGCTTATTGTCAGGCAGTAGGTGGTGCAGTGGGCAGAGCACTGGGCCTGGAATCAGGAAGACCTAAGTTCAAATCTGGCTCAGAGCTATGTGACTCCAGACAAACATATTAACCTCTGACTCACTTTCCTCAACTATAAAATGGGAATCATGGTAACACCAACTTCACAAGTTGTTGTGAGGATCAAATGAGATAATATTTGTAAAGCACTTAGCACAGTGCCTGGCACATAGTAGGCACCATATAAATATTCATTCCCCTCCCCCTCCTTAACATTAATAAACATTTATTAAGTAACTACTATGTACCAAGATTCTATACTAGGTACTGGGAATACAAATAAAAAAGGGGAAAGTTCCTACCCTCTAGGAACATACATTCTACCAGGACCTTCCTTTAAAGAGGAACCAGCTTTCTGTTTGTTTGTTTCACATCATGCATAAATACGTTTTGCTGAATTGTGACTGGTACATTCCCCATCAACTGCTGGTAGAAGACGACATACTCGGAGTGTAATAAAGCCTATTCTTCTGATTTCTTCTGGTTTATTGGCATTAAGTAGTTGAATTAGTAAGAAAATTCATGCAACACAAGTTAGGACCTTTCAGAGGTCTGACCAGGGTAGGATGAGGGGTGGAGGATGGGGGTGGAGTGATCAGACTTTGCCCTGCTTTGGGCCACTTTGGGATCACTGAAAGCTTTCAGGTCCTTGGCCTGAGCTGTCTCTGAGGTGCTTGGGCCCCAGAGAATCAACATGAATGGTTCACACACTCAAATTACTCATTACTCTGCCACTGGTCAAGGTCAGCGGTCAGTGAAGGACAGTATAGTAAGGAAGACACCCCTTATAAATCAGTGTTCTTTCTTCCCTCAGCCCAGCCTCAGCCATTGCCTGCTAAGGATTCCATCCTGTCATCTTCACCCTTCTCTCTTCAGATTACCTTCTCCCTCTAGCATGACTGGACTTATCCAAACAAGACTGCCACCAAGCACTTGCCCTGGATTCCTGTGGTAACCAAGAAACCACAGATTAGCAGTAATGGCATTGTGTCTTATTGTGGCATTGTGTCTCACTGTTTCTGTGTGTCTGTACCAATATCAATGTACTAAGATAACTGTACCTGTCTGGGGAGGACTGCCTTTGTCACCTGGCTTGGTCTCTATGAGATGCAAAAGAGGATGGGAGGAACAGTTTATTTAATTTATTTAATACCCTCTATGTGCCAGGCACTGCGCTAAGTATTTTACAAATATTGTCTCATTTTATCCTGACAGCAACCCTGGGAGGTAAGCACTATTATGATCTCCTTTCCACATTTGGAGAACCTGAGTCAAACAGAGGTTTTGTTTGTTTTTTTAAGTGATTTGTCCAGGGCCACACAGCTAATAAGTGGCTAACGTTGGCTTTGAACTCAGGTCTTACCGACTCCTGGACCAGCACTCTACCCATCAATTGTGATGGCAGAATTCCCTGTCCTCAGGGTATCCTTATATTTCTGCCCCTACCTCTGAATTTTGCCAAGATGCCAAAATGTCCATGCTTCTGATACCTAGTGCTATCTCTCTTGCTGTCAACCTAATCTAGAGACAGCAAGCACCACTGGTATAAGTAAGATCAGTAGAGCTATGCTGGATGGGATCTCCTAGTTTTAGCTTTACTCCAAAGCAATATAAGTTACAATCTGAACTGAAGCAAACACCTGTAGACAACACTGGACTCCAGAATGATGCCTTTGTGACAGGAGACTCAAGACAAAGCACTAGACCCCACTTCCCAACTTCTGCCAGTCTTATTTCCAGTATTCAATTCCCCCATACCCCAAATATGCCACATCACTACTATGCTCTCTTATATGGAGAATGTGCTTTATGTACTGCCAAATCACTGCTACACCAGCATTATTATTATTATATTATATCCTCAAATACTCTAGAGGAGAAGCTGTTGTAACCAATAGCTCTCTGATCCATCTGATCCCACAACAGGACAATATTCTTTGATGACAGAGATCCCACCCTACATAAACCCCCATGCCCACAGTGGCTCTATCTCCTTAAAGATGGGAGAACGTGAAAAGTTAAACCATTATCAGCTAATAATCTCAAGACAAATTTAATTTACCTACTATTTGCCTGTCATCTAGCAGCATCCTGAAGGAAGGGCACATAGGACAAGGAAGCTGAATGGATGGGTATTTGGTAGACGGTATCGTTCAGGGGGAAGAAATCAGGTAGAGGCAGGGCAGTAGGAAGGCCCGGAAACTCCTAAAATCCCATGGAGTCATTGTCTGTCTAGGGCTCAAGAGAGACAAGAGGATGAAGAGTGAGAGAGTAGTGACAAAGGAATACTTTGCCTTTGGCTGACTCCATGAGGAACAGGGGAAAGAAGAGTAGGAAATTCATTCATACATCAAAAATATCTGAATGTCTTCCCTAGTATGTACAAGGTATATCACAATCTCTCCAGAAACCTGAAAGGAATGATTGCAATGTTTCAGATGACAGGTGAGATAATCATATTACATACCCTAGATAAGAATGTTACAGTCTTGGGAAGTCACCTTTTCTTTTCCTCATCCTTAGTTATCCATTAGTGTGAAGGAGGACAGGGAGAGCCCAGCCTGATATTCTCTGAGTAACACAGTACCTGGAAGAACACTGGAATGTGTGACCTTTAGCTTCTTCCTCAATGGTCAGGAAATGTAGGTTCTGTTTGAACATGATTCTTAAAACAGAGGGCTCCATATAGAACACATCTTGCCAAGATGTGCTGAGCAAGCTACCCTGATCTCTTTGCCAGAATGATGCATTAAGTCAGAAGGAACTGTTTAAATTACCATCTTCTAAACCACAAGGAGACATATGGGTTAAATGTATTTTATAGATAGATCATGAACTGAAAGGAACAACCTAGTTCACCCTCGCCCAATCTTCTCATTTGAGGAAACGGGTGTTTAGGGAGTGACTCGTTCTCAAGGGCAAACTGGTTGTTAGTCATAGATTTCAGGCCAATTCAACAACAATTCATTTAATAACCATACATTAAGTGTCTCCTATGTGCAAGGGATACAAAGACAAAAATAAAAGTTCCTGCCCTCAAGGGTCTCATGTTATAATGGGGGACCAGAAAAGAATGGAATGAAAAAGGATTTAAGTGCTTCCTTCGTGCCAAAGAGAAAATCAAGGCAAATCTCTACTCCCAAGGTACTTACAGTCTAATGGAGGAGTTTAAACATATGGAAGTTTTCAGGTGCAAATCAGATGTAAAGGTCCCAAGTGGACTGCCCTTAGGGGACAGCAGCAAAGTAGATGGGAATGGCTCTTCTTTAATGTCATTTTCATTGATAAAATTATATCAGTTTCTGATAGTGAACCAAATGATGATGCCAAGGCCTTTGGTGACATAAACTTTCTTTTTGTGTTTGTTCTTCGATAGCAGTGGTTCTAACCCTGCAGGAGCAGTGGCCAGACTGTATCTCTAAAGGAGTTATTTCCCAGGATGGTGGCTGAGGGCACTGGGCTAGAAGCAATGTTTATCCCTCTCTAATTTACTGTCTTGGGATATATCCATCAAAATCTAAGGGGAAACAGTGGTCAAGGTGGAGGTTTGACTTGGAACAAGCTGCCTCCTGTCTATTCCTCAGGGTTACCTGTTACTTTGTCTAAACCAACTTGCCCAACCAGTGAGTGGCAGTTGTTTGGCACTTGTGAATATGACTGACACTTTCTCCATAGAAATTGCTTCCCTTGGGTGATGGCCATGAAGGATGAGATGGAAGCAGAGCCAGTGATCTGGGGGACATTACCACTCTCAGAACTCTTGTTCTTATCTGCCTGTTGGTGGCTTCTGGTCAGTAGTTGCTGCTGGTGGTGAGAAAGAAGGTCATCCTCTTCTTTACAATGATCTCTCTCTTCAATGATGGCTGTGGTGACTGTGCTAGGAGCAGGCTGGTGGATCTGGGGGATTCTGTAATTCCCAAGACTCTTGGGTTCAGCATCCTGGGCTATGGTGATCAATGTAGTATTGGTGGTTTGAATTTCCTGGACCATGAGACATCCAGCTTCTCCCTTAGAATACCTTGCTGCTTTAACAAGTTCATGGCAGATAAAACAGCAAGATGGTGCTTAGATTTGAGTAGGGAAAGCATTAGGGAAGATGGCACCCAAAGACCCTGGAGAACAATGGTATGGTAGATGATTCTCAACCAAGAGGACAGTAGATGCAAGGGTCAAAGAGGAGTGGGGTTCTGGGATGCCTCTCACAGGTAGAGATGTAGGGGTCAGCATCTGTGGCCAGAGTGGCCTTTGTTTTCTTTGAGTGACTCAGTTTATCTCATTGAGCCTTGCTGGGTGCTGGGCCTGCTGCTCCTCTTCAGGGGCAGGAAGCCCAGAGACCCATGCCTGGGAGCAGAGAACTTCCTGTGTGATGATTCATGGGGCTGGCTGAGGGGAGGTGTTGACTCCAGAGCCATGCCCTGTTGGGTGTTGTGTGGACGTGAACCTCCCAGGGTCCTAGGGGAAGGGGCCAACTCAAGAACCAATCGGCCCTGGTCATTCAGGCGTCACTTGATGATGTCAAAAACTCTATAAGAGGGGAGAAGACAGCTTGAAGACCCCTTTTTCCCTTTTCAGTTGGAACGGCAGGGGTGGCGAGCGTGACTCTGGGCCATCCCGAGCTCTCAGGCTGAACCTAGATGTTGATAACTATGAATTGTATTGGGTCTGTCTGTTGATATTTGCAATTTGTTTGTATTTAGTTCTGAAGGTCAGGGTGCTGGCTTCCCCCCCCCCGAACTAAATGAATGTTCTGAACTTCAGGGTGCTGGCTTTTTCCCCTGAAGTAAGTGAATGAATCTGTATTTGATCTATCTGTTGATGCTTGTCTGTATGCTCCCCTGAACTAACTGAATGCTGGATTAAAGAAAGCTTGTCAACCCCTTCACCTTGCTCTCCTTAGTTAAGCGAATCAAAAGAACCTGTGCTTCCCCAGCGTGCCGGCAGCCTCCTGGGTGCTGGCTGTGGGTGGATCTTACGCCCCCACAGAAGCTGCTAGCCGGATTGTTAAAACAGCATCTAGGTGATAGTGGGCATCCTGATCCTGGTGGGAATGAGGCATTGGAACAATGAGGATTAGATTGGAGAAGGGAAAGATCCATATCTAGCCTTGGTGACATCAGATGGTACTGGTCTGTCTTTGACTCACTGTAGTGATTGTAGTAGTTGTAGTGGTGGCCTATGTTAATGACTGGTCCCAGTTATATGCTATGTAATCACTTGTCCAGATAAGGAAACACAAAATAAGAAAACATATGCACAGTAGTACAAAGTAAATTTAAGAAAAAGAATACCAATAACTCTAGATAGGTGTGTCACTAAACTGTGCTTTGAAAGAATCTAGCAATTCTTGTAGGCAAAGGGGAAGATGAGTGAAATCCAGTCATGAGGAAGGATAGAAATAAACATTGACTAAGCCCTGAATATTGCCAGGAACTTTACTTTTTTCTTTATTATTTTATTATTTCATTTAATTCCCTCAACAACAGGTAAGTTCTATTATTATCCCCATTTTACGGTTAAGGAAATTGAGACAGACAGAGGTTAAGTGACTTACCCAGGGTCACACGGCTAGTAAGTATCTGAGACCTCATTTGAATTCAGGTCTTCCTGACTCCTGGCCCATCAGTCTTTCCACTGCACAACCTATCTGTCTCAGGAGCCATGTATGCAAAGTCACAGAGTTCATAGATTGAATGTAACACACAGGTAAGAGGAAGAAGACCAATATGATGAGATAGAAAGTACAGAATGCATAGAGGACAATAATATGAAAAACAACTGAAAATGTGGGTAGGAATCATATCATGGAGGGTTTTAAATTCTAGGTTGAGAATTCTTCATTTTATCCAGTGGAGAAGCAATAAGGTCAGAGGGACATCAGCTAAGAGCTTGGAGGACTTTAAAGTCTCTCATATTACAATTGTGGAAACTGAGGTCGACAGGTCAAATGATTGCCCCAAATCATACAGATAGTAAGTGGCAGAGCTGAATTTTAAACTGAGCTCCTAGGATTCCAAATGCATTATTCTTTCCACTGTTCCACACTCCCTCTCCATTACTAGGGAGTCATTGAGGATCTTTGAGTAGGGGAGTGGCATAATTAGATCTGCTGTGCTTTAGGGATATCAGTTGAACAACTATGTGGGGGATGGATTAGAGAGGAGAGACTAGAAGCAGGGAGACCGATCAGGAGGTAGTTGCAATAGTTTAAATGTTGAAGGTCTGAACTCAGAGATGAGTTTTGAAAGGCTATGGATGCAAGAGATCTCATGGAGGTAGAATTGTTAAGATTTGGCAACTGATTGAATACAGACAGTGAGGGAGAAGAAAGAGAGTCAAAGGTGACACCAAGGTTCAGTCGATCAATAAATAAACACTTATTAAGCACCTACTTTGTGTCAAGCTCAGTGATGAGTGCCAAGAATATAGAAGGAGGCAAAAGACAATCCCCTCCCTCAAGGAGCTTATAATTTAACGGTTGGGAGTTGTGGCAAGTGAAAGATGGAATGACCAAGGAAACAAAATTTTTGAGCTTCCAAGCATCTTGATTTATTAAGAAATGCATACCAACTGCATAATAAATTGGGAGCGGGCTTCCTCAGCTTTGGCACTGGACCCCGAATACAGGGGGAGACAGACTTTCATGCATTAAAAAAAATTCATCAAATAAGACCAATTAATTTAAAGAAAACAATTAACCTGGAAACAAAATTGGGTAATCTCATTTCTAACTGGAGAAAAAATTAGGGATTTTCCAAGTTGGGAGAGGGAGAGTGAACAGGTGCAATTCTCTGAAGTCAGGAAAAAAAAGTGTCCATAAAAAATTAAAGGAAAATGGAAATATTAATTGATTGATCAGAATGGGGCCAGTTTTCAGATAAGACATATGAGTTGCCTGAGATATATAATTCTGAGAAAACTCCTTGCATAAATCTTTGGATCTGAGTTTCTGGTCAGCAAAACCTAGGCCCTTAGTTAAGAGTTTCTAAGCAACATGTAGAGATGGTCCAGCTTCCTGGCCATGCAGGCAGGGCTAGGTTCAAACAATGCAATAAAGTTTTCTATCAAATCCCACAAGTGAATAAAACTTTCTCACAGGACAGTCATTGGATTAGATCCATAATTAAATAGAAAAGGAACTGAGCTGGCTCCAGAAGTGAATCACAAGATGGAGTCAGTGTGGTTTATCCAATTCCCACTACCATTTGCTGTTTTAATTCCCTCAGAGCCAAAGTGTTAGGAAGAATGGTGGTACCTTGAATAGAATCCTCTGACTCCAGACCCAGTTCTCTTTCCATTACAGCACAATGCCATATTTGGAATGGATCTGAAAGCAAAAATGGAGTTGGTAGATCCTCCTCTGCAGGCAGGTGTCATTGAACCCTGGGTTACACTTCCTGAGAACTAAAATTTGGGGGGAGGTCTACCAGGAAATTACAGAGGGCAGAGTAATTCACTGTTCACATGGGTCCAAAGAGCTTCTATCTGCATGGCAAATTCATAAAAGAAAAGAGGATCCCTGACTTTGCTTCCTTCCTGCATTGAAAGCCTGGGGATTCCCAGGGAGAAGAGAAAGCTTTAATTCCCTGTCATTGCATGCATTCTAGAGTATAGCAATCTGGCAATAGATTTGGGAATTTGATACTGAAAGGGAATCCTACTGCGTGCCTCCAACATATGAGTCAACATTATGATGCAATTGCCCAGAGAGCCAGGATAAACTTTGGCTACATTAAGAGAAGTAAGGTGTCCATTTTCAGAGAAGTGATAGTCCCATTCTACTGGGCACAACTGAAACCACCTTTGGATACTGCGTCCAGGTCTGGATTCTAGTGATTTTATAAGATAATGGGTCCACGTGGCACTGGAAGTGTTCCAGCAGAGGTAAATGACCTCATGTCACAGACATTGTAGAGAGGATTCCTGAATGGGGGGTAGGGGGAACATAGAGGTGGACAAACTCTCGGCCAGAGGTGAGGAACCTATGGCCTCGAGGCCACATGTGGCCCTCTAGGTCCTCAATGAGGCCCTTTGATTGAATCCAAATTTCACAAAACAAATCCTCTTAATAAAAAGATTTGTTCTATAAAACTTGGACTGAGGCAAAATGCTGCACCCAAGAACCTAGAAGAACACATGTGGCCTGGAGGCCCCTGCTTTAGGCTGTCTTCAAGGATAAATTTTGTGATTATGAAGCCCTCACACCTCTTGGTAACCATTTAAAACAGGACAGTCCAAAATGTGGCCCATGCAACCCACAGTGAGACTTATGGGCCCGCCTACAAGTGTAGAAATTTATATAAATGCTTTAGTATATGAAACCGAGCTACCGTAGAGATCTCACTAAAACGGCAAACCAAAATATATTGTCTATTGTTTCAATAAAAGCCTAAGGTTGGACAGACCTGATTTAAAAGATAATCATTGCTATTGGAAACTTCTTTTATATTCCCTTCTACTTTAGGTTAAAAAAATAAAGGGGGTGGGGTGAGGGCACTGATACAACTGATCATATAGGAACACCTCAGTGTGTCAGCTTCTAGTCTTTTCCCCTCTCTGACCTTTCCAAGCTCCCAAGGCTGCACTCATCTCCAGTATCTTCCTAATGGCAGGTAAGCATGGACACAAACAGAGACCGGGGCAAGAGCAGGGTCATGTGCTCTAGGTTTCATGCTGGGTCCAATTGAGAGAGGAAACTCAGTGGCTTGTCTTTCTTCTCCAATGCCAGTCAGTTCAGAAAAAAAACAGAGCCAATCCTTGCCCTGGCTGCCAAGTTCTTTTTGAAGGCACCCCATTTCCAACCACAAGAACGATCTGTCTATTCCTCATCACATGGTTGGTAGAACAGGTCCAGCTACAGCCCTCTGCATGTTCTCCAAATCCTACCAGCATCAGCGCTAGTACCATGGAGATTATCTCTTTCCCCTTCAGGCTTCTGCCCTTCCCATAACTTCACAATATCTATTAGGGTAATAAATGCACAGCTTTGACAGTTGTAGCCTTCTTACACTCTCTTCCCCTTCATCTACACTGTGGGACAGCCAAAGCAACCTACTTGTTACTCACGTTTCTTACTCTATCTCCCATCTCCATGGCTGGGTACTAGTTGTTGCCCATTCCCAGAATGATCTCTATCCTCTCTTGTCCAGAGAGTTTGTGCTCTGTTTTCCTTCAAGATTCAATTCAAGTAGCACCTTCTGTAGAAGGCCTTCTCTGGCTTCCCTTGATGTTTCTACTCTTCACCGTAAGGGACTTTTTTTTATCTTTGTATCCCAGCACTTAGCATGGTGCCTGACATATAGCAGGTGCTTAAGAAATGCTTAACTACATGCAGAAATGGTAGGGGTGAGTGATTTTCCTCTGGCATAGCAGGAGCACCCCATGGGTGATCATAATCACCACCATCTCCAGCCAGGGAAGGATTGATGTGATTGATTGATCTTGATACTTTTCCCCATGCATATTCCAGTGGCAGTGAAAACAGACACTGGCCTTTTCAGTAGAGCTGAGGATAGCATTTCATCATTTCATCATGTAGCATGGAGGAGGAGTTGGGGGAAGGGGAAGTTGTAAGGGGGATCAAAGAATCACAGAATCCCAGATTTGGATGGAACCTTGGAGGGCATCTAGTCCAACCTGTACCTCATAAGAATCGCCTGTATAAGACATCTGACAGATGCTCATTTGCTTGAAGGCCTATAGTGAAGGGAAATTCACTACTCTCTGAAGTAGCCCATTTTTAATGATGCTGATGGAAGCACTTCTTTGCAAAAAGACCTAAATTTCTAGTCATATAGAACAAATCTAATCCCTCTTGGACATGAAGTCTCTTCAACTAGTTAAAGATGCTTATTAAGTAAGATGCCATTGATTGAAGAAATCTTCTGATAGAGGGGGAAATCTCCTTATGAGGAACTATCAGCCACTTAAGAGAGATTGGGCCATTGAGAAGGTGCTCTTACTGTGAGGAGGATATGGCTCCCACCATGCTGGGTCTCTGATGAAAGATGGTGTTTCCTAGCATTTGTAAATGAATTGAACCAACTGAAAACTACATTGTATTGGGAGGAGGCAGTATGGATGTATTTAGAAAAGACATGAACAAAAATGTAAGTGACATTTAACAGGGTATCCTCTGCCTAGGAGTCTAGAAGACTTAATTAACATGATAGTCCAACTTAATGACCACCTTAGAAGATAGGAAGAAAGGAGAGATCCAAGAACATGAAACTAGGGGCCAGAAAATGAAGTTATATAAAACTCAGCGATATTAAGTCCACTGGGTGGTGCAATAGGTGAAACACTGGGCCTGGAGTCAGGAAGACCTGAGTTCAAATCCAGACTCAGACATTCACTAGCTGTATGACCCTGAGCAAGTCACTTAAACTCTGTTTGCCTCAGTTTCCTCACCTGTAAAATGGGGATAATAATAATAGCACCTACCCCCCCCAGAGTTGTCATGAGGATCAAATGAGACATTTTAAACACCTTAGCAATGTCTGTCACAAGGTAAGTACTATATAAAATTAGCTATTATTTTTATTATTATTAATTATTATTCCTATAATCCAAGTATGCTGCTTCTAATCATGTAGTGGCTTTGGCACCAGTGGTGTCAAATTCAAAGAGAAATGGAGGCCACAAATCTGTACATAAGGATCCCTGTGGGTTACATATTGATTTAATTTTAAAATGTAATTTTATCTGTTTTATTATATTTTATTTTGTATATATTTTATTTGTTATTTGTTGTATTTATTTTGTTAAATATTTCCCAACTGTATTTTAATCTGGTTCAGGCTATACTCAGGAGTGTTGTGGACCATGTGCTTCCCCTGGACTGTGTGTTTGACATCTCTGATCTAGACAAACAGTGTGAGGGTGAAGATATCAGTATCATGGAGGGGAGTTAATTTTATCTATGTTTTATTATATTTTGTTTTGTATTTATTTGTTACTTATTGTATTTATTTTGTTAAATATTTCCCAACTGTATTTTAATCTGGTTCAGGCTATACTCAGGAGTGTTGTGGACCATGTGCTTCGCCTGGGCTGTGTGTTTGACATCTCTGATCTAGACAAACAGTGTGAGGGTGCAGATATCAGTATCATGGAGGGGAGTTAATTGTACCTTTGTTTTATTGTATTTTATTTTGTATTTATTTTTAGTTATATCATGCTTGCTAGATTCTACATTTCAGCAGCCTTAATCTGGTGATCACCTGAGGCAGATTACAACCACCTGAGGATAGGGTTACTAGAATCAATCAATCAACCAATCAGCCAACAAGAATTGAAACAACATGAGACCCTATTAGGTCATTTAACAATTAACAAAAGATTTAGCTCCTCATGGTGGTTTTGTTTTCATGGTTATGAGGAGTTCATGTTAATGTTTTGATTTTAGTCCCCTACACCAAACAAGCCTTGGGATGGTCTTAATTTTTAAGGAATATCTCATCAGCTCCTATGAATTTAATTTTCATCTCTATGCAGATGGTGCTATTTATCTAATCCAAACCTCTGGTCTTTTATCACCAATGGCCTATTGGACATCCTGAATTGGATGGCCTATTGGACATCTCAAACTTAACATGTCCAAAACTGAATTCATTATCTTCCCCCACCACCCCAATGCTCCTTTATTTCTGAGCTATGTCCTACAAATCCAATCTTTCAACAAGCCCTATCATTTCTTCCTTCACAATATTTCTCCTAAAACTCCCCTTTCTCCTCTGAAATAGCCAACACCTTGGTCCATGGCCTTGTCAATTTCTACCTCAACTATTTTCATAGCCTACTAGTTGTTCTCCCTGCCTCAAGTGTCTCTCCATTCCAGTCCATCTTCTACTTAACTGCCCAAGGGCTCTTTATACCATATTCAGTTGAGGAAGACTGCCAGAGTTGCCCTCAGGGATTTGCAGTATGTAGGGCCCATCAGTAGGGGGATCATTGAGCTTAACATGATAGAACCACTCACACTCCTACTGATTTCAAGCATTCTTGAAGCTCTGGCTCCACTTGCACCCCATTTCAGATGTTATTTCCCACATAGATTCTACTAGAGGGCCAGAACTGTGACAGCCATTCATGTATAGTGTCTATTGGGATTCTTTGCTCATTCCTCCACAAATGCTGACTTCTTTATATGGGAAAACACCAAAATATAAAGTTATAGAGAGTCTTAGGACTCAAAGTACTAGTGAAAATGACCTCAAATTCAGTATGAATGGATGAATAAAAAAGCATTTATTAAGTGCTTTTAATGTGCCAGGCATTATGCTAAATGCTACGGATATTAATACAAACAAGCAAGCAAGTCCCTATACTCAGGGACTTTAGGTTCAAACAGGGGAAGACAACACATAAAGGGGAACCCAATCTGTCACCTCCCATAAATCAAGCATCCGATTCACACCAAGACTCTTTCCAGCGACTCATTCTGTTGTATTCTGACTATAGATAACTCTTCACCTGCATTCTATTCTTGACACATTCTGTGCTATGTTCTCATTCAGTTACAAGCACCTATAAATGAGAGAGAGAGAGAGAGACAGAGAGATACAGAGAGAGAGACAGACACAGAGAGAAACTGAGAGAGAGACAGAGACACACATAGAAACAGAGAGACAGAGACAGACACACACACAGAGAGAGAGAGAGAGAGAGAGAGAGAGAGAATATTAGCCCAAAATTATGTGTAAGAGGCTCATGTCTTCTTTGAAATTACCTGAAGTTAATTGCTTTTCTTTTGGCCCTAATCCCACTCTTTCCCTGAAGTCACTGCCCTGCTGCCTGGGGAATAGTGATAGGGTAGTTGAATAGAATCTATATTTTTCTTCCAACCTTTCAACACAAGAAGTTAAAGCAAGGAGGACAATCTGTCCAAGGTATATGTTGATGGAAAGAGAGAGCTCATCTGCTAGTATAGAAACCGTGGCAGCATTGAGAGAGAAGAAATTTTGGCTTGTGCTTAGGAATCTAGTGGGAAGTCAGTATAGAATTCTTTGCCAAAGCAATATTTTGTATTATTCAGGCCTACAAATCCCAACCATCCCCTCTTTGGATATCATAGGAACAATTTTCAAACTTGTTTTGGATGGTGATTAAAAAATTAAAGCAGCTATACTTCATCTAGAAATGCTCTTCCTAAATAGCTTCTCAGCTGACCCCTGGCTTTGCCTGCACCGGGGTTCAATGTCTGTCTCCTCTGTGATCATAACTTTTTCCATTAGAGCAGAGCATGTTTTTGAGTTTGCTATTGTCAAGTCTTGGGCTGTTGGAAGGGTGTGTGGAGGAGGGTGGGAAATGGGTAAAGTCTAGCAGAACTGGCAGACTGTGGTAAAGCTATTGGCTCCAGGAGCTCCAGGGAAAGGAGAGGTGAGTCAGAACCAGGCTCAGACTTGTTGGCCAGACAAGAATCCAGAGAAGTTGCCTTTTTCTGCTGGTGAATATAGCATAGTAGCTACTTTTGCTCTTTCACTTAGTCTTGAACTATAAGTGGTTTCTGTGCTGTCTTAGAGCTTTACCCTTTTATATCAGGGATCTCATGGAGGGAAGGCCAGTTTTCTCAGTGTTCTTAGAGAGGTTATATTTTGGGGAAATGAATGTGGTCCCTAGAACTGTGGGGCCAAAGTTATTGCAATTCCAAATGGAGCAAATGGGCTGAGGATGCCATCTGCTATCTTGTGTATCTGAAGCATATAGATACAGAGCAATGGCTGGTGTGAAAATATACTTTAATATGTGAATATTTTTGAGTAGATCTGCAGTTTCATCAAGATGGGCATTCCTCTAGGAGCACAGATTATAAATTCAAGCAGGTCTCTTCCTTCTGTGCAAGAGGGAATATCATTTACTCCTCTGTAAGCTCTTGAAATTGTTATCTATTGACCATGGAGGAAATAGGCTACCCCATAAGTTATTCTTCACTCTTGCTAGTCAGTCAATCAGCAAATAAACATTTATTAAACATCGATTGTATTCCAGGCACTCTGCTAAGCACTAAGGATACAGAGAAAGGTAAAAGACAGTCTCTGCCCTCAAGGAGTTCACAGTATAATGAAGGAAACAAAATGAAAATACATATGTACAAACAAGTTATAGACTGGATAAATTGGAAATACTCAACAGAGGGAAGGGGCTAGAATTAAAAGTGATGGGGAAAGGTTTCCTGTGAAAAGCGTGATTTTAGCTGGGACTTAAAGGCAGTCAGGGAAGTAAGGAGGGAGAGATGGAGAGGGAGAACATTCCAGGTATGTGGGACCACCAGAGAAAATGACCAGTTGAGGCCTACAAATCCCAACCCATCCCCTCTTTGGATATTATAGGAACCATTTTCAAACTTGTTTTGGATGGTGGTTAAAACAATTAAAGCAGCTGTACTTCATCTACCGACTCCCTTCCTAAATAGCTTCTCAGCTGGCCCCTGGCTTTGCCTGCACCTGGGTGGCTTCTTTGAAGAATAAGAACACCAAAGAAGCCAGTGAAACTGAATCAAAGGGTATTTGACAGGGGTGGGTGTAAACTAGAAAGGTTGGGGCAGGGAAAGTTAGGCTACAAAGGGCTTTGAACACTAAAGAAAGGGTTTTACATTTGGCCTTAGAGGTTGTAGGGAGCCACTGAAGTTCTTTGAGTAGGGAGGTGACCTGGTCAGGCCTCTGTTTTAGATGACTACTTTGTTGGCTGAGTAGATAGACTAGAGTGGAGTGATTTGTAACAGGAAGAGCAACCAGGAAGCTATTTCAGTAGTTTGGGCATGAAATAGTGAGGATCTGCACCAGAGCAGTGGGAGTAGAAGAGAAGGAAGTATATTTGAGAGATGTTACAAAAAGCCTTGGCAACAGATTGGTGATGAGTTGAGGATGACACCTGTTACAAGCCTTGGGGACTAGGATTTTGGAGCCCCAATAACAAGACTATGTGATTTGACCCAACTTCTTTTTCAGTTACATATTTATTTGATAATATTTACTGCAAAAATTATTCATTGACCATATGCCTATTTAGTATGTCAGTAATGAAGTGGAAAGACTACATGGTGCTGGATTTGGAGTGAAATGTTGCACCTGGAAAAATGCAAAGCTGAAACAGAAGATAAGGTCAACGGCAAAATCAAGCTGAGCCAAACAGAGGTGACACTGGACTGGAGGACTGAAGACAATATTCAGCAGTAACCTGTCCAGCAACTTCAGCATAAATGTTTTAGCCAACACTCTTACATGGAGTAAACAACCCAAAGTATGAAGGACCCACATTAACCCTAAGGAATGATTCCTTTTCTTCTGGAGTTAACAGCTGAGGACATAGAACTTCTTAGAATTCATATCACCTCAAGACCTCAGTGTAGACACACACACACACACAGAGACACACCCCAAGGAAATTAGTCAACCAATCAATCAACAAGTGTTTATTAAGCACGTACTAAGTGCCAGGTGACGTGACAGGTACTGGGGATGCAAAGACAAAAAAGAACATTTTATGTCCTTAAGGAGCATACACTTTATGAGGGTAGAAAACATATCATACATGTTTATTGTACCTATGTATTCATATTATTGTTTATCGTTTTCATTCTTGAAAAGAACCATGACATTGGGAAGGTGATGGCCATGACCTGCAGGTGAATTGGATCTAAGTGAGGCAGGACTGTGCAACTACTTCAGAGGGACTTTTCCAACTAGTATTGCACTCGTCAGATGGATCCCAAGAGGTGTCTTACTAGGGCTTTCTCAGGGTTCTATGAGCGATCCAGAAGGACCGTGATTTCTAGTAGTATTTGTCATAAGTTCCTAACAATGTCTTCCCCACTAATAGCCACATTCTTAGCTTTCAGAAAAGGGATTTACTGAGAAGGTAAAGTAAAACCAATTGATACAAAAGCATTCCCCTCGAAAGTCTGGAGCAGTCTCTCCCCAAAATACACACAGGATCCATTGGGATAACAGGCACAAAAATTAGTGAGACCTGGTTGTAAGATAAATATTTGACAAAGGGTCAACACACAAATCTTGGTGCTTTATGGCTTGGAAGTCCTTCCTTGTAGTTCACAGCCAGCATTCTTCTCTGGTATAAGAGGTCATGCACTTTGAACTCCTTTCTTTTTTGGGTGGCTATCTCTTCAAATCCATCTTTGTCCATTTTGAATTTTCTCTCTCTCTCTCCCTCTCCCTCTCCCTCTCCCTCTCTCTCTCTCCCCACCCTTCTCTCTCCCCCCCCACCTCTTCCCCTCCCTTCCTTCCTCTCCTTCTCCCTCCACCCTCACTTCTTTCTTCTTCTGGCTGTCATCTCTTGGTGGTCCAATCTCTGATGAAGGTGAAATGCTGAAATTCCTCCATTACATAAAGTTCCCAATGGCACAACTACTTTTAAGGGTTAGCCAACCACACCGATGCCTTCCTGACCCAATCAAAGAAGAGTTCACACTTCTCAAAAATATCACAGGCTGAAAACTATCCTGTTCATAAATTTAAAACCTCACCAAGTATAATCACCTAACTTACACTTCGTACATTGTAATTTCATTAATTGGAGGTAGGATAGAAATCCATCTTCTGCAAATATATCCAAAATATATGCAAAAGGAGTATTAAAAGTCATTTGACATCTAGGTAGCTTAGGAATGGCCTCATATAGAAGAAAGTGCTTGAGCTGAGCTTTGACAGAATTAAGAGATTTTAAGAGGAATGGTACTTTGGTGTGTCTGTTGAAGAGCAGGGGAAGATAAAAGGGTAAAGAGAAAGGAAGAAACAAAAGGAGATATTGGAGACTAACAGAAAGTGATTTAAAACCCTTGGCATCCTAATTTGCCATGTTCCTCTATTTGTTATAATCATTCAGAATCAAAGGTCTCCCTAAGGCAACATCTCCCACTTACCACTTATCAAATTTATCTCCCTGTCATGGAAAACTAAGTGAGTTAAGCAAATCTTACCTAACATTGAGAAACAGCTACTGAGCCCACTAGGCATTTAACATTCCATTTCACCCAGCACTTTCCAAACAATTTCTGCCTCACTACACTTGTATTATAGACAACCAATGATTTGTGACTTTATGTTAAAAAAAAAAGGCAAACATGTCAATGTTTGCCTTGCATTTGCAACAGAAAAAAATCTTTGTTTATGGAAACAAAAATTTGATCAAGGAATCAGGGGCTCTCAAGTCAAACCACTATAGATTCATTTTAGGAATATGATATTTTTTAATCCAGAGTCATTTTGTTGCTGTTGTTTATAAAGGAGAGGTGGTAATTTGGTAGCAAACTATTCTACTAATCTCTACTATCTACTAATTCTACTAATCTCTAATCCAATACCTCCTAAAAGAGGAAAGGGAAATTCCCCTTTCCTCTTTTGGGAGGTATTAGATTAGAGTTTAACAAAGTAATTACATCATTCTTGTGGTTATGATGAAGTGACAGTTAAAAATAGGCCATATAAATATTAGTTTTCCAGCTGCCTCTAAGTTTCTTCCACTTGGGCCTGAGTTCAGGAAGCAGCAACTGCCCTAGTTCTTTAAAAAGTTATTTCTAGGGGCAACTCCCCTCCCTCTAAAAGTTCTATAACTAGAGAGTGAAAAGTGGTCCACTGGTGCCATGGTCAGTATAGACTCATCCAATCACAATGTTTCTGAGAGTTTTTCAGGGTACCAGAGGATGTCTTGCAGTGCAGGATGCCAACCATGCATGAGTCTAGGATTATGAGAGGTAATCAGCTGTGAGAAGGGTAAAACAAAATGTCAGTATAGTGTAGGGAAAAGAGCTCCAGTTTCAGAATTAGAGGACCTGGGTTCAACTCCCAGCTTTAAGACCGCTTAGCACATTAGTGATGAAGTTGCAAATCCAAGTGATGCTGGATTTAGAGTCAGTGGGCTGAAACTTAGAGGTAAAACAGCCAATAAGCCAATAGCAAAATCAAGCTGAGCATAGCAGAGGTGACACTGGACAGGGGGACCAAAAACAATATTCCCTACTGACTACTTAGCTTTCCTTGGTCAAGTGACTTAATGTCTTTCATACTCAGTTTACTCATGTATAAAAAACAGGCAAAAAAAGGGCCAAACATAAGGGAGTAGGATTGGCTAACCTCTCATATCCCTTCCAGCTCTAAGTCTCTGACCCTCTCATCTATAAAGAGCTGGGGGCAAATGCTGGACAAATGCCATGAAAAGGAGATCAGTACTGGGTTTTTAACACAGAGCAGAAGGAAACAGCAAACCAACCCAGTGTATTTGCTATGAAAACCCCTCGGGCAGTATTGGTATGCTATGGTCAATGGAGTCACAAGAGTCGGACATGACTAAACACCTGAACAAGAGAAACACCAAAGATGCATAATACGTCCCTCCAAAAAGGGAAGGAGTCAAAGAGGAAAACAGTAGAAAGAGAAGCAGTGGCCAAAGCAACCGTGAATCAACTGTGGGCAGGCCAAAGGGTCTCAGCCGTCCAAACATCCTGCTATTTTTAATTTGAATTGGTTTGTTAGGCTTACCCACTTGAATTCCCTAAAGGACTGCCGCTATGGAAAGCTCCAGATTACCTCCACATCTTTATCAGTGAAAAGCAGAAGCAGACCCAGAAGCTAAAGGTGTAAAATTTAGGATTCTACCTACAACTTGTCGCTCAATTCAAATTCTAAAACCCCTTATCTCTATCTATATATTATCTTCTTCCTCACTACATTCAGTGCCTGACTTGTCCTTTCCTCCCCAATATCTGCCCTCAAACTAAGAGACTTTAACGTACATAACTGATGCTCTCTCAAAAATCCTTCTTCTATATGCTCTATATATACTTCTATATACTCATTTCCCATGACCTACTCTTCCACGCTACCTCAAGCTACACAAAAAGGGTCAGTTTTTTGATATTGTCATCACCCACTACTCTTCCACTCCCACTTCCATGTTCAGGGACTCTAATCCAAATCTTTTATCATTCCATCCTTCCCTCACCGTTATGACCTCCCCCTTGTTGTCCATCCTCACTGTGACCTCCATCATCTCCACTCTTCTGTTCTTTCCCAGGCCGTCATTTCCGTACTGGCTATACCTGCTTCTCTTCCCTCTTAGTGAAACAGTTCAACTCTACATTCTCCTGAACTCTCAGTTTCTTTACCTCATGTCCCATTGCCGTGCTTTGCCAAATTCCAAACTGGTATTATTTCCACCATCCACTTATTTTGCTCCTATTCATGTACTTCTGAACAGAGCTGGATCAAATCACAGAACTTTGGCTATTGGATACATTAAAACGTATTACATCCAAATTCAGCTGGGTCCTCACTGCAATGAGGTAATCATTCCATTCCTCTTTGATAAATTCATTACTCTCCATAGAGACTCTTCCAAACCTTCTCTTTTTTTCCTCAAAATTTCTATAGCACCTCCTCCCAACACCTTTTCTTTTGAAGGCTTCACCTTGTATTTCACTGGGACAAAAAAGACCATTTGCTGAGAGCTCCCTGTTCTTTCTTCTTCCTTATCTGGCAAGTCTGAGATATCTTCCTTCACCACCATCTTCATCACTTACTAGTGGGATAAAGAGGCATCCTTCTTCAAAAATCAACCCCTGGGCATGTATCCCTTGCTCCAATCTCTCTCTTCTCCAGAACATTGTCTTACTGTCACACATCCCCCTTCCCATCTTCAATCTCTCCCCAACTGCTGGCTGTTTATTGCCTATAAATATACTACAAGGATCCACCATCCTTAAGGGGCGGGGAACATCTTCAAGTAGATAGGGTAAAACTAAATGGCAATGAGGCATCTGGTTTCATGGGAGAAGTGCTGGTCATCTGTTCCTCTTTCTTGGGAGAGAACAGTGAGAGAAATTGGGCTTAAATTATATTTTTGCTCAATCTGTCCATCCCTGCTAGCTATTGTCCTTGATCTCTCCTCTCCGTTTTGTGGCTCTACCCCTTAAGAAAGCTTACATTCAACTGTAATTGCTCTCTCAAAAATTACCCATTATCTCTTAATTGCCATATCTAATGGTTGTTTCTCAATCCTCATCTGAAGATTTTGACACTACTCCTAGATACTCTCTCCTTTCTAGATTTTTTTGTGTTATTGATCTCTCCTGGTTCTCCTACTTTTCTGATCACTCTTTCTGCACCTCCTTTGATGGATCTTCATGCAGGTCATGGACTAAGCACTATGCATGAACATTCCCCCAAACTCTAATTTGGACCTTCTTCTCTTTCGTCTCTATACTGCTCCCTTGATGATTTCATCAGATCTCATGGGTACAATTTTAATCTCTGCAGATGATCCCAAGATCTAAAGAACCCACCCTAGTTTCTCTTCTGGACTACTGCCCCATATGCTTTTTTCATCCCTAAAACTAGATGTCCCATGGATATCTAAAACTCAATATGTCCAAACCAAAAGTCATTGTCTTTCTCTCCACACCTTCCTTTCTTGAAGACTCTCCTGTTACTATCAGGGGAACCATCCTCTTTCCATTCACTACCTTTGGTGTCATCTCACTCACATCAGTATCCAGTTACCAAATCTTGTCATTCTGACCTTTACAATATCTTTTCTACGTGTTCTCTTTTCTCTACTTGTGAAGCCATAACCCTAGTTCAGATTCCTATCACCTCTAATGATAATACCTTTTTAATTGGCCTCCACACCTCAAGTCTCTCCCCACTCCAATCCATTGTCAACTCAGCTATCAAACTGATTTTCCTACAGTTTAGGTCTTACCCATCCCTCTCCCTCCACTCAATAAATTCCATTGGCTCCCTATTCACTCCAGGATCAAATAAGTTCTCCACAACCTGGCCCCTGCCTATCTTTCCAACATTCTCACACTTTATACCACCTACCCCTGCTCCACCCCATGCAGTATACAATTCTAACTGCTTGGAGTTCCTCAAACATGACACTCCCCCCTCCCATCTCTGTGACTTTGCACTAACATTCTGTCCTTCATGCCTGGAATGCTTTCCTTTCTCACCTCCTTGACTTCCTTCAAGAATTAGCTCTAATTCTGCCTTCTGCAAGAAGCCTTTCCCAATAGCTACTGCTTTCTCCTTAGGTTATCTTCCATCTATTCTGTATGTATCTTGTGTCAAATGAGATAACAAATACACAGCATTTTGTAAACCATAGAGTTCTATATAAATGATCTTTTATTGTTATCATTATATATATCTAATTATTTTCATGTTTGTCTCCCCTGTTAGAACATGAATGAGCTCCTGGACAGCAGGGATTGTGTTTTTCTTTTTTCTTTGCATCCCTAACACTTGCACAGGGCCAGGCACATAGTGTTTGATAATGGTTGTCGACTGACTTACCCTGATCATATTAGAGATGAGGAAACTGAGGCCTAGAGAGGGGAAGCAACTACTCCATGGATCTCTGTTGCCTCATCAATAAAGTGAAAAGGTTGGACTAGATGATATCTACCACTCCTCCGTTCTAGTTCTAAATTCTATGATGCTATCACTTTGGTATAGAATTACACATATTTATTATAAGGTGTTTTTTTTTTCTTTTTCTTGTTTTCTTTTTTATTCAATGGGTATAGAGGTGGAAGAAAGAGAAAACAATTGTTAGTTAAAAACTACTCTTTTTTCTTTTTAAAAAAGTGTCAGTGCTTAGATTATAACTGAACCTTCCTAAGTCCCAATCCTGTGGTCTTTCCCCATTCTGTGCTATCCCTAAATCCAGGTAGGGCTTTCCTTGAGTCATACTAGACAGACAGACACCTTTCTTATTCCCAAAATTGTCTAGTGGTTTAGCCTTTAAACAGAACCATTGTCTCATAACTTTTGTATCTAAGCTTCCCCCACCTACTCCCTCTTCTACTATCAGATAAGTCCATTTCCTCTTGCTATTCTCACCCTCTGAAGGGGAGCAGATGACCAGCACTTCTCCCATGAAACCAGATGTTCCATTGCCAGTTAGTTTTACTCTACATAGTCAAAGAGGACATTAGATCATCTTTCTGTTTTCTCTTCCCCAGAGTTTAGGAACAAATACCTTTAGCTTGCCCTTTGGGGGAAAGAGGGGCAGAGTTTATTTCTTTTCTGCAAGGAAAGGGAGGAAGTAGAAAAGTACAGAGTACTTTTTGAAGGAGAAAAAGGTTAAACTGTAATCATGTCATGGGCTTCCATTCATATGTCTGGAAGTTTAGCCTTCAATCATACATCGTGAGCAAAGAGATGACCTCTCTGAACTTGTTTCCTCTCATGTCTTGTAATAAAAAAAAAAGAGGGTTGGCTTAGGTCATCTGTAGGGTCTCTTCTATTTCTAAGACTAGGTTTCCCCCAACTATTTTTCTTTAGGATTGAGGAATTACTCTATGCATATCTGAAGGTCCTGCAAGCTATCACCTCTTCCATATGATTAGAAAAGCACTGCTACTTACTAGCTGTAAGATCTTGAACGAGTCACTTTATCCCTCTTGGCCCACTTGTAAAATGGACCAAATGGACCAAAATGGAAAATGGGGCTGTCGGATAGATTAGACAAGATGATCTTTAAAATATCTTCCTACCTAAAATATCTTCCTTCTGTTATGTTATATACTCAGATATTTCCTTTCTGACCTTACCAGGGACTGAAATGACCAGCATTAGACATTCATTTCTTTGAGTTAAAGAAGAACACTCTCTGAGATGCCCTTGTGAATATATACTTGAGAAATGCAGCAATTGACTGAGTCCTTTTAACCATTCTGGGCCTCAGTTTCCTTATTTGTGAAAAGAGAGGGTTGGACTAGATGACCATTAAGGCTTCTTTTATTTCTAAATCTCTGATCTTTTATTAAACCACAAATAAATACCTTAGCTAGAATTAGTTGTTGTTGCTGTTTCAGGTTAAGAAGGAACAAATCGAGGCCTTTAGAAAATTAGTTAAGTTTGGGGGCAGCTAGGTGAGTAGAGCACTGGCCCTGGAGTCAGGAGGACCTGAGTTCAAATCCAGCCTCAGATACTTGACACATTTACTAGCTGTGTGACCTTGGGCAAGTCACTTAACCCCAATTACCCTGCCAAAGGAAAAAAAAGAAATTATTTAAGTTTGAACAGGAGAGGTAGGTGAATGGGAAAGAAAGTTTCAGAACATGGGGACTGTGACAGAAGGCAAGCACATTAGATTGCAGGATTTATATGTGAGAAGGTTGGTGAGTTTGAGTATGTTACAGAATTTCAGAGTTCCTTAACCAGCTAGTCAAACTTGTACCTGAACAGTGAATAGTAATAGTGATAATGTCTAGTATTTGCACAGTGCCTATTATGTACCAGGCATTTTACAAATGTTATCTCATTTGATACAACAGCCTTGCAAAATTCGTGCTATTACCCCCATTTTACAGTTCAGAAGATAGATACATAGAGGTTACGTTATATGAATGTAAGGCTTTTCATCTTGGTTTTCCTTCTTTGGACACTTCAACTCATCAGCATTCTTCTGAAAACCAAACACAATTGGGGCAAGGATGCTGAGGGTAGATAAGAGAACAGCAATTGTGGCTTCAAACTTTTGTCTCAGGCTAGCACAATCACTATGTTCATTACATCTTTTCCCCATGTCTAAAATGTCTGAATCTTTTTGTAATTGATATGTTGGGGTGGGAGTGAGAGTTGAAATGGGAGATAGGTTGTTGGTAGTGGTTGGGGTTGCCAAACTTTCTATTCAGCTACTTCCACTGTTTACCACTAGAGGGAAATATTAACTTTTTTTCCTCCTAGTCTTGCTGGAGGAAAGATAACTATCAGAAAAACCCATACCCAATACAACTGGGTTCCCATGTTCATCTTCATATCTTGAATATTCACTATGAATCTCAGTGTCCTTTCCTAGAGCAACTTTTCCTGGGTTCCCCTTTCCTGAATTTTCTGATCTTGCCATAGACATGGAGTGTGCATAGGCACTATAACTCTTTTTCACATGGCCACATACCAGCAGATTCATAGAATACAGACACACGTAGCCTAAAATATTTTTACAAGTTGGTAAGAGGGTAACACATCTTGTTGCCCAGCTTATTTTTAAAAGATATTCATTTTCTTGGAGTTATAGATTCCAAAATCCCAAAGAAGTAAACTCAGACTTCCCTAGGCATCCAGTGGTGGAGTTGGCATTTATAGTGGGAGGATAACTCTTCAAGTGGTTGTAAGTGTGCATTGTTCCCTGAAAGACACTGGATTGGTTTTAAAAAATACTTGTTTTTATTGCTATCTTTTTTTTTTAACTATCTAAATGTCCCTTTGTATCTCTCTTGTATCTCTCCTTTCCAGTCCCAGGGAGCCGTTCCATACAGTAGAATATTTTAAGAAAAAGAGGAAGAAGGGGGAAAGGGATCAGTAAAACCAATGAATACATTTTTAGAAGTCTGAAAATATATTAAATGTTCCACACTTGTGGATCCTCCATTCCCCCCACCCACCCACCCACAAACACCTCTGCAAAATTGTTGGAGGAGATATCTTCTCACTTCTCTTCTTTGGACCCATGCTTGTTCAGTTTCAATTGATCTGTGGTTGTCATTTTTTCCACGTACATTATTATGCTCATTGTGTATATTGTTTTCATGGTTCTCATTATTTCACATTGCCTCATTTCATGTGTTTCCCATGTTTGTTTGTATTCATCACAGGTTTCTTTACTTTCCTTTTCCTTTCCCTTCATCTTTCTTTCTTTTTTCTTGTCCTTTCCCTTCTCTTCTTCCCCCTCCCTGCCTCCTTCTCTTTCTGTCCTTTCCTGACCAGGTTTCTATTGGTGCCATATTGGTGCCAGGCTTAGTGGAGACCTATTGCAGCTCAAAACTCCCTAGCTCAAGTGATCCAGGAGCCTCAGCCTATTTGGCAGCAGGCACTCCAATCATGAGCCATCATGCCTTACTATGTTCGCCATTTTTTAAAGAACCATAATTTTCCATCACATTCACATATAGGCATCTATTTTGTTTACAATTCTTTGCTATCAAAAATATATATATGATGTGTATACACATATGTTACATACATACATACGTACATATATACAGTGACATATTTGTATGCATATAAAATATATACACATATGTAAGATAAATAGATAGATAGACTCCTTGGGGCATATACCTAATAGCTGACATTGAGTTATTTCATATTCAGTGGCAGAGGTAACCAAAGCCCTCAGGCAAATTCACTTGAGTAGAGGTAGAGTGGGGGAAGGGGACATATAGTACCTGTGAGGCCTGGAAGATATTGTCCCATAGTGGCTACAGTCAAGCTAAGAAAAGAATGGCCCAGACTTTTCCTCTCCTGAATTCCTTCATTCTATATTTGCCATCTACAGTGGCTAGCCTTTTATTTCCAATTCTCATAGAGGTTCACTCTAGCGAAGAAGTGAGAAGAATGGGGATGCTATTTCCAAACTGCTGTGGGGAGAAAGTATCACCCCACCACACTCTAACCCCTCCACTGAGGAAAAAGTATCCCTCCTCACCACACCCTAACCCCTCCAGTGGGGAGGAAGTATCCCTCCCCATCTGCTCCAGAGTCAAAGACCTGGTCACCTTAGTTGCCACTCTTGAAGCAATAAATCCCCTCTATTCCCCTGCACTCCCCACCCCAATATGAAATTTCATCTTCAGGCCTTAGCTCTGTGCTGGCATACCCAGGGAAGCAGCAACTCGATAAATACTCTTATATAATGATGGGAATTGACTTACTGACCTTTAAGATTCCATGCAATTCTAATAGTTTCTGGCAAATAAATGTAATCATGTTGATCCATTTCTCAAAAATTTTCAGTGGCTCCCTATCTACCCCTGAAAAAAGTTCTGACTTTTTCCCCCTGGCATTCAAGGTCCTCACAATCCTTCCTACCTTTCCGAATTTATCTGAATCAATTCCCTGGAATATATCCTGTACTTTAGCCAACACACACTGTGCTTTTCTTTCTGTCTTTGACTGTACTCTGTTTTCCTGACTACACCTTTGCTCAGGCATTTCCCTATTCCTACACCCTCCCTTTTATTTCCCTGTTGAAACCCTATTCATTATTTAAAGGCTAACTCAAATTCTACCTCCTCCATGAAACCTACCTCTTCTTCATTTTCAATAATGAATTTTCCCAAATCTGAACCTCAGACAGCATTTTGTTTTGCATATCTAGAACCTGGATTCAGAAAGACTTAAATTCAAATATGACTGCAGTCACTTACTAGCTATATGACCCCAGGCAAATAACTTAACCACTTTCTGCCTCAGTCTCCTCATCTGTAAAAGGGGGATACTAGTATCTAGCTCCTAAGGTTGTGATGCAGATAAAATGAGATTATCTTTGTAAAGCAATTAGCAAATAGTAAAATGCTGTATAAATGCTATTTTATTACAATTATCTGAGTATACACCATCTTGCTACTCAGCAGTAAACTCCAGGAGGGCAGGGACCATGTCTTAAGTAAAGATTTTATTTCTCTTAGCACAGTATTCTCTACCCAGATGAACCATATTATAGGATATGGAGCAGGAAAGACCTTTGGAAATTCAGTGGTCCACCTCCCTTCATTTTAAAGTCAAGAAAGCTGAGACCCAGAGATGAAAGAGAATTTCAATTTGGTGATGACAGGCAGGGAGGGGGAAAAAAAACATGGGCAGAGAGGAAAGAAATTCAGTCAGAGAATGCAATCTTCCTGTGGAAAGAATGTCTATGTCCAGCTTAAAAGAGGCCAAAACATCTGTATCCTGGTGGGAAAATATCTTCTGGTCCTGTTCTTAAACTGGGAGTCCAAGTTCATTACCAGATTACTGACAGATGTATGTGATTGAACTCCCCTCACAAGTTGTCAGACCACCTTCATTGTGCATGAGGCTAGGCAAAATGCTCATGAAATCTGGCTATATTATGCAGAGTACCTAGAACACTATGTCACTGATCCCTTTTCCTTGGAAAAAGTTCAAGTGACCTCCCAGGCTACTAGGCATATACTCAATTGCTTATTGGGTGGGCTTACTTCAGAATTTTTAGTTTACTCATGAACTGGCTATTGTTGGGAGGAAACCCACAAACAATGTGAGGCATCTAGGTAGTACAGTAGATAGAGAGCTGGGCCTGGAGTCAGGAAGACCTGAGTTCAAATCCAGCTTCAGATACTCAGCTGTGTGACCCTGAGCAAATTACTTAACTACTGTCTGCCTCAGTTTCCGCAACTGTAACATAGGGATCATTACCTACTTCTCAGGGTTGTTGTGAGGATGAAATGAGAAGTTATTTGCAAAACCCTTAGCACAAGGTCTGGCACATAGTGGACCCTAATATATACTTCTTTCTCTCTTTTCAGTGTCTAACAAAGACAATATCCCACCCACCCCTCAAGGCCAAACTTAAATCTTATCTCATCCACAAAACTCAGCATCCCCATCCCAGGCCACAGAGATCTTTCTTTCTCTGAACAATCATGATACTTACTACCTGCAGTACATTTTTTAAAATAAGTTTTTATTGATTATTTTGGTTTTTACATCACCATAGCCTTTCCTGGTATCTTTCTTCCTACTCCTCACAGAGGGTTGTCCCATTTAACAAGTAGTTTTAAAAGAAGAAGAAGAAGAAGAAGAAGAAGAAGAAGAAGAAGAAGAAGAAGAAGAAGAAGAAGAAGAAGAAGAAGAAGAAGAAGAAGAAGAAGAAGAAGAAGAAGAAGAAGAAGAAGGAGGAGGAGGAGGAGGAGGAGAAGGAGAAGGAGAAGGAGAAGGAGAAGGAGAAGGAGAAGGAGAAGGAGAAGGAGAAGGAGAAGGAGAAGGAGAAGGAGAAGGAGAAGGAGGAGAAGGAGAAGGAGAAGGAGAAGAAAGAGAAGGAGAAGAAGAAGAAGAAGAAGAAGAAGAAGAAGAAGAAGAAGAAGAAGAAGAAGAAGAAGAAGGAGGAGGAGGAGGAGGAGGAGGAGGAGGAGGAGGAGAAGAAGAAGAAGAAGAAGAAGAAGAAGAAGAAGAAGAAGAAGAAGAAGAAGAAGAAGAAGAAGAAGAAATCATCACAACCAATCATACCTTGAAAAAGTCCAAAAACATATGCAATGTGTAACATCTGTGGACTTCCAGGCTCCATGAAGGGGTGGGTTGAGGGTATCCTCTAATATCCCTTCATTCAGTCATGTTTGATCTCTATAATTTAAAAATTCACTCAGTATTTTTGTATGTGGTTATTCTTTCCATTTACATTATTGTGATCATCTTATCCATTTCTTGGCTCAGCTTACTTCATTCTGCACCAGTTCATGTAGATCTTTCCATACTTTTCTGTGTTCTTTACATTTATCATTTCTTACAACTCAGTAACATTCCACAATATCCATGTGCCACAATTTGTTTAGACATTCCCCAGTCAAAGGCATCTACTTTGTTTCCAATTCTTTGCTATCACACGCCAAAAAAAAAAAAAAAGCTGCTATAACTATTTTCGTGTATATGGAGGTTTTCTTCTTATCAATGGCTTCCTTGGGTTATAAGCTCAGAAATGAAATCTCTGGGTTGAGGGGTGTGGATATGCAAGTAATTTTCTTTTGCTTAATTCCAAATTGCTTTCCTAAATGGTTGTACCATTTCACAGCACCATCAACAATAGGTTAGTGTGCCTATCATCCCACAACCCTTATGGCATTAATTACGGGCATTTTGTTGTATTTGCTAATATGCAGGCTATAAGGTAAAATCTTGGGGTGAGTTTAATTTACATTTTTCTTTGTAGTGATTTGGAGCATTCATTTATTGATTGTGAATATTTCATCATTTTTTCTTTGAAAATGGTTCATTCATATCCTTTAACCCTTTATCTACTAGAGAATGACTTAGTTTAGATATTTGCTAATTGTTTGGATACCTTGGATACCAAATCCTTGTCAGAGAAGTTTGCTGCAAAGATTTTTTTTACTATTCAACCTCTACCTTTCTTATTCTAGTTACACTAATGTTGTCTATAGAGAAGCTTTTCAATTTCAGTTTCAATTAAAGTTACTTATTTTTTCTATTGTAATTGCTTCTATCCCTTATTTGGTTAAGAATATATGCCCTGAGAGCAGAACGAAGATGGCAGTATGGGCAGCCACCCAGGTAAACTCTCCTAACATTCCCCTCCAAATGACTTTAAAATAAAGCCTCAAATAAAATTTTGGAGGAGCAGAGACAACAAATGGTCAGGATGAAACTTTTTTCCAGCCTAAGAAAAATTAAAAGATTAGCCAGAGAAATCTATGGCACCAAAGAGATGGTCAGTCTGGAACCCAGATACATTGCTGCCACAGCAGCAGCAGCAGCAGCAGCTTTGGGATCTCTCAGCCCAGAGGTGGTAAGTGGGTCAGAAAACTGGTCTGAAAGAGATTACATAGGACCCTTTGCTGGCATTGGATACCCCTGGCACCAACTGACAATCCTATTGCCCATATGTAGTCCTGGGTCATAGTTCCAAGACAAAGAGGAGCACTGGTGGTTGGTCACAAGGGCGCAGGGGTCCTGGTGACAGTTCCAAAGCAAAGAGAAGTGCTGACAATTGTGGCTGGAGGGAACTAAGGACCCTTCCTGGGCAAAGACCAGAGAGCACACCAAGAGAGCAGTGACCAGGTTGGAAGCACCAAAAACTTGCAGATCCCCAGAACTAGCTCTGAAAATAGCAGCACAAAAAAGCCTAAAGTTTAAGACAGTGCCTCCCCAACCTTTTCAAGGCGAGCAAAGCCCAACTTTAACATGAAGTTCAAAGTTTAAAAATAAGCTGGAAAAATGAGCAAACAATAACAACAAAGAATTTGACCATAAAAAAACTACCATGGTGGCAAAGGAGATCAAGAAACAAACTTAGAAGAAGACAGCAATATAAGAACAGCTACTGAAAAGGCTTCAAAAGAAAATACTAATTAGACCCAAGCCCAACAAGAATTCCAGGAAGACTTAAAGAAAGAAATGAGTGGTAGAAGAAAAACTGGGGAAAGAAATGAGAGTGATGCAACACAGTTATGAAAAGAGAACTGGCAGGTTGGTAGAAGAAACACAAAAACCCACTGAAGAGAATTTAACTTAAAAAGAAGAATTGACCAAATGGAAAAAGAAATACAAAAGCTCACTGAAGAAAATTAATTCCTCAAAAATTAGACTTGGGCAAGTGGAAGCCAGTGACTCCATGAAACACCAAGAAACAATAAAGCAAAGTCAATAGAATGAAAATAAAATGAAAGAAAATGTGAAATATTGCATTTTTAAGAACTGACTTGGAAAATAGATTGAGGAGAGATAATTTAAGAATTATTAGACTACCTGACAGCTATGGTCAAGGAAAAAGCCTAGACATCATAGTTCAAGAAATTATCAAGGAAAACTGCCCTGATATCCTGGATTCAGAGGGTAAAATAGAAATTTGAAAGAATCCACTGATCACCTCCTTAAAGAGATCCCAAAATGAATACTCCTAGGACTATTATAGCCAAATTCCTGTGTTGTCAGATGAAAGAGAAAATAATCCAAGCAGCCAGAAAAAAGCAATTCAAATGTCACTCAGCCACAGTCAGGATCACAAAAAAATTTAATGGCTTCCACGTTAAAGGAGCATTAGGCTTAGAATATGATATTCCAGAAGCCAAAGTAGCTAAGATTACAATGCAAAATAACAAAAAAAAAAAAAACAATGCAAAATAACCTACCCAGCAAAACTGAGTGCAATTCTTTGGGGGGAAAATTGATAATTAATGAAATAGAGAACTTCCAAGCATTCCTGATGAAAAGGCCAGAGCTAAATAGAAAATTCAACTTTGAAACACAAGATTCAAGAGAACCATAAAAAGGTAAACATGAAAGTGATCATAAGGTACTCAATAAAGTTTAACTGTTTATATTCCTATATGGGAGGATGATACATTTAATTTCTAAGAACTTTATCATAGTGAAAAAAGAGTTTATGTAGACAAAGGGCATGGATGTGAGTTGATTATGTTAGAATGATCTCAACAAAAATGAAAGGATGAGAAAGAGGGATACACTGGGAAAAGGGGGGAGGGAGAGGTAGGATGGAGAAATTTTTCTCACATAAAAGAGGCATGCAAAGAAGAGCTTTTACAGTGGAGGGGAAAATGGAGAAGAGAGTTGGTGTGCAATGCTTGCTCCTCACTATCGTAAGAATTGGTTCAAAAAGGGAAGAATACATACATACATATATATATATATATATATGTGTGTGTGTGTGTGTGTGTGTGTGTGTGTGTGTGTGTATACACACATTCAATTGTGTATAGAAATGTAACTTACCCAATAGGGAAATAGGAGGGGAAGGCAATGAGGGAAAGAGGGAGATGATAAAATGGGAGGGCAGATTAAGGGAGTCAGTGGTTAGAAGCAAAATAGACTTTTGAGGAAGGACAGGTTAAAAAGAAAAGAAGAGAGGAAGAAACAGAAGAAAATGGAATGGAAGGAAATACATAATTAGTAATCATAACTGTGAATGAGAACAGGATGACCTCACTCATAAAAAAGAAACAGATAGCAGAATGGATCAGAAACCAAAATCCAATAATATGTTATGTACAAGAGACACACTTGAAATAGAAAAACACACAGAGTTAAAGGACTGGAGCAGAAGCTATAATAGCTGCATCTGAAGGAAAAAGTCAGAGACAGTGATCATTTTCTCAAACAAAGCAAAAGAAAAAAAACCCAATTAAAAGACCCATGGGAACTACATTATGCTAAAAGGTACCATAAGCAATGAAGTAATATAAAAAGATTTTTACGGTATGTTTCTCTGATAAAGGTCTCATTTCTTAAATATGTACCAAGGGTAGAACTCAGTCAAATTTGTAAAAATAAGAGTTATTCCCCAAATGATAAGTGGTCAAAGGATATAAACAAGCAGTTTTCAGAAGAAAAAATCAAAGCTATCTGTAGTCATAGGAAAAAATGTTCTAAATCACTATTAATTAGAGAAAAGCAAATTAAAACTGAGGCACCACCTTACACCTATCAGAAATGACAAATGTTGGAGTGGATGAAGGAAAAATACATACACTAATAAAATGCTGGTGGAGTAGTAAACTAGTGGGCATTTTGGAACCATGTCCAAAAGGGCTCTAAAACTGCATGTATCCTTTGACTCAGCAATACCACTACTAGGTCTATATCCCAACAAAATCAGTTAAAAAAGTGAAAAGACCTATATGTAAAAAAAAATCATGGTATCTCTTTTTGTGGTGACAAATAAGTAGAAATCAAGAAGATGCTCATTTAATTGGGGAATGGCTGAATAATTTGTGACATTATGTGTGACATTATACATTTGTGGTGGAGTACTACTATTTTATAAGAAATGACAAGTAGGATGGCTTCAGAAAATATGACAAGATTTATATGAACTGATGTAAAGAGAAATGAGAAAAACCAGGAGATCATTGTGCAAAGTAACAGTATTGCTATAATGATGATCAACTGTGAAAGACTTGGCTGCTCTGATCATTACAATGGTTCAAGACAACTCCAAAGGACTGAGGATGAAAAAAAAAATGCAATCCATCTCAAGAGAGAGAAGTGATTAAGGTTGAATATAAATTGAAGAATAAGACTGCTTTTCAGTTTTGCCTGCAGTCATTTTCAAATAAGGAAATGTTTCCTAGCAAACTTATGTTTCCTACTTTATCAAACACTAGGTTATCTCTTAGGTTCATTGTTCCTGATTCTCCCTTGTCTAGTCTGTTCTGTTGGTTTATTTTTAATCAACACAGATGGTTTTGATGATTGCTGCTTTAAATATAGTTTGAGGTATAGAAGTGCTATTCCTCCTCTTTTCATCATTTCCTTTAATATTTTAGATCTTTTATTTTTCCAGTGAATTTTGTTATTACTTTACCAAGTCTGATAAAATATCCCCTTAGTAATTTTAAATAACTGCTTTTGTATTTGAAAAAAAGGTTCCCCTAATACCTATTCTTTCCAGAATATTTAGCATAAAAGTGTTATACTTTGTCAAAAGTTTTTTCTACATCTATTGAGATAATCAATAGTTTTTAATGTTTTTGGTTTTTAATTTGATTATGTAGATTATTCCTAATTCCTAATGGTGAATCATCTTTGCATCCATGGTTTATGTCCAACTTGGTCATATTGAATTATTTCTGGGATAAATTGCTATAGTCTGACAGTACTTTGTTTTAAAAATGTTAAGCAATATCCATTAGTGGTATCAGACTATGGTTTTTCTTCTCTGTTGTATTCTTTCCTGGTTTGAATATTAGGACTGTATTTGTCTTCATAAAAGGATTTTGGTGGGATTGTTTCTCAATTTTTGAGAATAATTTGTGAAGAATGGGTACTAGTTGTTCTTTATAAGTTTGATAGAATTCTCCTCTGAATCCATCAAGAGGAGGTTTTTTCTTTGGTAATTCCTTTACAACTAGCAATATTTCCTTGTCTATAATTGAATTCAGATCTCTAGCTTGTCTTCTGAGAATTTGAATGTTTTGCATTTTTGAAAAATTTCCTGCCTTTTTGGGTGTTTTCAGTTTTGTTAGCATAAATCTGTGAACAGTAGATTCCAATTACTCTTTTTATTTCTTCTGCTTTTGTTCTGATTATAACCTCATTCACTTGCTATTTTATTGATTTGATTTCCTGCCCTCTTTTTAATCAAATTAGCTATTCACTGAACCTGCTACTAAGTGCTATAGGACACTGAAGTGTTAAATGACTTGTCTAAGGTGACATAGACATTATGCGAGAGAGTTTAGAGGAACCTAGGTCTTCTTGAATCTGAAGCTAGCTCTCTCTCTCCACAACATCACACTGCCCCCCATGCCCTACACAGAGACAATACTTAATAAATGGGTATTGAATGATTTGAAGGGATTTGCTCAGCAAGATCAGCTTAGAGGACTTGTGACCAATTGTTCCCATCTCCAGAAATAATAACTTTAGGGAAAGCTAGTTTCTTTGGTATATAAAAAGAAGTGTTAGGGAAGACATCTGCTTACTTAGTAGCTTAAGCAAGACATAGATTTTAACTGCACATGAACTCTCATGGTAGCCTCTGGTATGACTATGTGAGAATGCACAAAGCTAGAAAATGGGCCAGTTTCCCAAAACAAGCAGCAACAAAGAGGAAGTCCACATGGGTGGCTCCTTCCAGCTATGATGTACTGTTTACCATTAAAATTTCGCATTTTAAGTTCCCCCTGTCTTATGGTTGCTCATTCATTATACAGATGACAGGAACACATTATGGTGTGTGGTTAGATGAATCATCAGATAACATATTTAGAGCTAGAAGAAATGTGAGAAGCCATCCATGGACCTCATATTCCCACATTCCCTTGCGTTTGAGTGTTACATGAATATCTAAAGCATTTTGCACATCATAATGTACTATTTATACAGTTGTTTCAATTGTGTCTGACTCTTTGTGACCCCTTTGGGGGGCTTTCTTGGCAAAGACAGTGGAGTAGCTTGACATTTTCTTCTCTAGCTCATTTTACAGATGAGGGAACTGAGCAAATAGGGTTAAGTGACTTGTCCAGGGTCACACAGTTAGTATCTGAAGCCTGTTTTGAATTCAGGTCTTCTAACTCCAGACCTTGTGTCGCATCCACTCTGCCACCTAGCTGCCCTGAATGTGCTATAAAAATGCTGTTGTTTTTATTTTTCATAGAACTACAGAATGTTAGAACTTGAAAGGATTATAGAGGTCATCTACAATTCAATCCTCTCATTTTTCAAATGGGTAAACTGAGGCCTAGAAATGTGAATAAGTGACAGATTCAAGCTCAGATCCTCTGACTTCAAATTGACTGTTCCTTCCACTTGAGCCCTTATCTCTGGCTCATACCACTTGGAGTCACACTTCTAGAAATCACTGCTACTGTTTTATGCTCCAGGAAGCAGTAACAATGTCTAATTAATTTTCATATCTCCCCCAGCACTTCTCACAGTGGCTTGTGCATAGTAAGTCCTCAATAAATATTTGTTGTATGTATGTATATATGAACTCATAAATAAAAAAGTCATGGAGATAGCTAGTCTGGATTTGCAGTCTTAAAACAACCATGTTTCCCAAACTCCCATTCCAGAAAATATTCAAAAGAATAAAAATTGCTTAGCAGAGTGGGTGTGACCCCATGGACTAACATGCAATCTTAAGTAGGCTATGTTTGTACACCAGACTACAATTCTGAGCCAGGGAAATTACGTGTGGTGTGTTATATCAACTGAGATAATATAGTGAGAGCTGTGTGCAAACCTTGAAGCACCATATAGATGTTAGCTGTCATCATCATCATCATTATTATTTTGACTTTCAGACTTCAAAATTGTCGCAAAATTTTGCCCCCAGGGCATTACATTATCATAGCCATGTGTGGGAGGAGGAGGGGTGAAAAAAAGAACTTTATATGATAACCATCATATAATTGGAGGGAATAGCAAGTTGTACATGGTAGATTTGCAGTTTCATGTGCAATCATCTTTTTTTTTATTAGACTGTGTTATGGAAATGCTTATTTTGTTGCATGAATTGAAAATAAAATAAATTTTAAAAAGAGAAATAACATTATGCTGATAAACAGAGGCATGAGAAGCAGCATGGTGGTAGCAGCAGATCCCATCCAAGTCAGGAAGTCTTGGGTTCAAATAACAATTCTGATTCATAGTGTCTGTGTAACCCTAAATGAATCACTTAGGACTTGGCCATAATCCTTCAGTTTCCCCTTCCTCTTGACCCTGAGGGCCAACTTTTCCCATTACTGAGTTTCTCCAGAAACTTTCTTTAATTTTCCTTTTTTTCCTTGATATTTTTTTATTTATTTAATGTATTTAGTTTTCAGCATTGATTTTCACAAGAGTTTGAATTACAAATTTTCTCCCATTTCTACCCTCCCCCCCACTCCAAGATGGTGTATATTCTGGTTGCCCTGTTCCCCAGTCAGCCCTCCCTTCTGTCACCCCACTCCCCTCCTGTCCCCTTTTCCCTTCCTTTCTTGTAGGGCAAGATAAATTTCTACACCACATTGCACGTGTATCTTATTTTCTAGTTGCATGCAAAAACTTTTTTTTTGTTTTTGAACATCTGTTTTTAAAACTTTGAGTTCCAAATTCTCTCCCCTCTTCCCTTCCCACCCACCCTCCCTAAGAAGTCAAGCAATTCAACATAGGCCACAAGTGTATCATTATGTATAACCCTTCCACAATACTCATGTTGTGAAAGACTAACTATATTTTGCTCCTTCCTAACCTATCCTTCTTTATTGAATTTTCTCCCTTGACTCTGTCCCCTTTCTGCCCTCCCTTCTATCATCCCCTCTTTGTTCTTAGCTTCTTCCTTCTTCTTTCCTGTGGAGTAAAATATCCAATTGAGTATATATGGTATTCCCTCCTCAGGTCAAATCTGATGAGCGCAAGATTCACTCATTCCCCCCTCACCTGCCTTCTCTTCTCTTCCTACAGAACTGCTTTTTCTTGCCACTTTTATATGAGATAATTTACCCATTCTATCTCTCCCTATCTCCCTCTCTCAATATTTTCCTCTCTCATCCCTCAGTTTGATTTTATTTCTTTTAGATATCTTCCCTTCATCTTCAACTCACCCTGTGTCTGCTCTCTCTCTATATATATATATACACACACATACATATATACATACATACACATTCACTTATACATATATATACACAAACATATATATATATATAAATATATATATATGCATATTCCCTTCAGCTACCCTAATACTGAGGTCTCATGAATCATACACATCATCTTTCCATGTAGGAATGTAAACAAAACAGTTCAACTTTAGTAAGTCCCTTGCAATTTCTTTTTCTTGTTCTTTTTCTTGATTACCTTTTCATGCTTCTCTTGATTCTTGTGTTTGAAAGTCAAATTTTCTATTCAGCTCTGGTCTTTTCACTGAAAAAGCTTGAAAGTCCTCTATTTTATTGAAAATCCATATTTTGCCTTGGAGCATGATACTCAGTTTTGCTGGGTAGGTGATTCTTGGTTTTAATCCTAGCTCCATTGACCTCCAGAATATTGTATTCCGAGCCCTTCGATCTCTTAATGCAGAAGCTGCCAGATCTTGAGTTATTCTGATTGTGTTTCCTTAATATTCAAATTGTTTCTTTCTGGCTGCTTGTAGTATTTTCTCCTTGATCTGGGAGATCTGGAATTTGGTGACAATATTCCTAGGAGATTTCTTTTTGGGATCTATTTGAGGAGGCGATCGATGGATTCTTTCAATTTCTATTTTACCCTATGGCTCTAGAATATCAGGGCAGTTCTCCTTGATAATTTCTTGAAAGATGATATCTAGGCTCTTTTTTTGATCATGGCTTTCAGGTAGTCCAATAATTTTTAAATTATCTCTCTATTTTCCAGGTCAGTGGTTTTTCTAATGAGATATTTCACACTGTCTTCCATTTTTTCATTCCTTTAATTCTGTTTTATAATATCTTGATTTCTCATCAAGTCACTAGCTTCCACTTGCTCCAATCTAATTTTTAAAGTAGTATTTTCTTCAGTGGTCTTGGATCTCCTTTTCCAATTGGCTAATTCTGCCTTTCAAGGCATTCTTCTCCTCATTGGCTTTTTGGAGCTCTTTTGCCACTTGAGTTAGTCTATTTTTTAAGGTGTTGTTTTCTTCAGTGTATTTTTCAGTATTTTTTTGGGTCTCCTTCAGCAAGTCATTGACTTGTTTTTCATGGTTTTCTCGCATCATTCTCATTTCTCTTCCCAATTTTTCCTCTACTTCTCTAACTTGCTTTTCCAAATCCTTTTTGAGCTCTTCCATGGCCTGGGACCAGTTCATGTTTTTCTTGGAGGCTTTTGTTGTAGGCTCTTTGACTTTGTTAACTTCTTCTGTCTGTATGTTTTGGTCTTCTTTGTCACCAAAGAAAGACTCCAAAGTCTGAGACTGAATCTGGGTGCATTTTTTCTGCCTGGCCATATTCCCAATGAACTAACTTGACCCTTGAGTTTTTCAGTGGGGTATGACTGCTTGTAGAGTTTAGAGAACTATGTTCCAAGCTTGGGGGGTTGCGCCCGCTCTGCCACACCAGCACTGCTCCTTCCCCAAGAGCCCCCAACCAGGACTGAACTTAGATCTTCAGCAGGCTCTTCACTCCTGCTCTGATCCGCCACTTAATTCCTCCCACCAGGTGGGCCTGGGGCCTGAAGCAATTGCAGCTGTAGTTCTGTAGCTGCCCCACCTCCTCTGCCCTGGGGCAGTAGCCTAACCATGAACTTCTTCCACTCCCGCAGCTTTTCCCAGTAACCTTCTCTGTTGTCTTTGGTGTTTGTGTGTTGAGAAGTCTGGTAACTGCCGCAGCTCACTGATTCAGGGCGCTAGGGCCTGCTCTGCCCGGCTCCTGGTCTGGTTGGTCTGCACCACTCACGCTGGGCTCTGCTGTGCTCTGCTCTGCTCTGCTCCCAGCTCCGTGTGAGATACATCTCAGCCAGAGACCATCCAGGCTGTCCTGGGCTGGAGCCCTGCTTCCCTCTGCTGTTTTGTGGGTTCTGCAGTTCTAGAATTGGTTCAGAGCCATTTTTTATAGGTTCTTGGAGGGACTCGGTGGGGAGCTCATACTAGTCCCTGCTTTCCAGCCGCCATCTTGGCTCTGCCCCCTCCAGTAACTTTTAATCAACCTGCCATCCTTCATTCTCCAGACTTTACTGCCATAGAGTAGGGAAATAGGGCCATTCTAGCGTCATCAGTTAACTATCTTTCCTAAACCCCAGCTTTTCAGCTCCTTTCAGGTATGGTTTTCTCCATTAAGATGCAAACTCCTTGAGGGCAGGAGCTGTCTCTTTTTGCTTGTACAGTTACCTGTTGCACATCACAATTTTCCCCATTGTGGTTTTGATATATCATGAGTTGGCATAAGAAATTAGGTGGGAATTTTGGGGGAGTTTTGCCGAAGCCGCAGATGGTACATGAAGGCCAGAAGATGACAGAGAAAAAGCTTAGAAACTCAGTAATGTATAAAATACATGTATAGTATTGTATAATGTCAACTCAAATTTCACAATAAGGTACTGTAAACACTCCATAAAAGAAAAAGAAAAACTTTAGACTTCTTTGGTATGAGGGGAGGGCCAAAAACTTTTATGCAGATTTTCCAGATCACAGTACCACCTCCACAATGTGGAAGGGATAACTGTATTTGTATCACCTGCGTAGAGTACATTGTACACACTTAAGTAACTGCTTGTGGACTCAACTTGGTTTAGCCTATTAGTATCCTGAGGCAACTCTCTAAGATTAGAAATTGCTAAATTGTGCTTGGAGAGGGAGCTTCCACACTGGAAGTTGCATGTATTTATGGAAATCATGAATCCAGCCCTTCCCATCGCAACACAGAGGGAGAGAGACAGACAGGCAGAGAGACAGACAGAAAGAGACAGAGACAGAGAAAGTCACATGAATTAAAAGGAAGAGAAAGTCCTTAAGAATGCAAAGTGTAACACCAGTACAGCATTATGTTTCCCAGCATCCTGAAGATTGCTAGTCAAGACCGTTGAACCTTCTCTCCAGCTGGGAGACTTGGACCAGTCACAAGTATCACATCCAGTTCCTTGAGGAGTTTCGAAATCTCCACCTAGTTTTATCGAAAGCTTCTATGCAGAGAGAATTACCAGGGCCAAAGCCTGGGAACAAATCCATTTTATAAACTTTGAACTGCTAAAAGGGTTGAACATGTGTGAAGCATAGATCATTGCAAAAGATTCAAGAGACTGCTGAGCTGTTACCTGAAATGAGATCTTTGTAAAAAAAAAAAATGAAGACAAAAGAGACCTTCTGAAGATTGATTCCTTGAGGGGGCGGAGCCAAGATGGCTGCATGAAGGCAGCGTCTTACCGGAGCTCTCTCACAAGGTCTGTCAGATTCCTATAAAAAAGTGAATTTGAACAGATTTGAGAGAGTCAGAAACCGCGAGCAGTCTGCGTGGGGCAAATTTCTGAGCCAGGAGAGTCTGAAAGGCCGGAGGAACGAACCTGCAGGCTCAGAGAGTGCTCGGTGCGGAGCTGCTCCAGACCAAGGCGGAAGCGGCTGGCCAAGAAATTCACGTGGGAGACGGGCTGGGAGAAAGCTGGTCGCCCGGAACCGGCAGAGATCCCCAGGACTCCCAACACAGGACGGCAGTCTGTGGGAGCGACAAGAGGCAGCACAACGCCACCGGCCGTGAAAACACCCAGTCCTGACGCTTGCAAAACCCAGGAACTCGGCTTCTTGAACTTCCGGAAGACTCAATGGCCAGGTAAAAGGCTCTAATCCCTCCCCCCCTCACCCAGAGAATTCCTCGGGGAAAAAAAAAAGAGAAAAGAAAGCTGAAGATTGATTCCTTGAAGCACAATTTGCAGCAATTCAAGATAATTCCATGACTTTTTACTCTGGTCCCCCAAGCCCAGAATGTGCTCCTGCCTCACCTGCGCCAGTGAATGATAGACAGACAGATAGATAGATAGATAGATAGATAGATAGATAGATAATGATGATGATGATGACAGCAAATATTTACTATGTGCCAGGCACTGTGCCCAGCATTTTACAATTATTATCTCATCAGATCCTCACAAAAATCCTAGGTGCTATTATTATCCTTGTTTTACAGAAGAGGAAACTGAAGCAAACAGAGGTTAAGTGACTTGCCCAGGGTCCCACAGCTAGTAAGTGTCTGAGGCTGGATTTGAACTCAGGTCTTTCTGACTTCAGGCCCAACACTCTAGCCACTGATCCAACCTAACTATTAGAAACCTTTCTTTCTTTCAAAACTCTGCTTAAGTACCACTTCCATATGAAGCCTTTCCTGATCTCTGCAGATGGCAGCATCCCTACCTTGTGCTCCCCCAAAAGTTTATCTCCTATTTATTTTTTCTATATTAATTTATGTACATGTTGTCAAGTCCAACAAATGTAAGCTCCTTGAGGGCAGGAACTCTTTTGATTGTGGTCTTTGTATTTCCAGCACCTAATCTGGTGCCTGACACCATAAATCATTGCCGTGGATGGATTGATTACTGGGTGTAATTGGGAGAACACTCCTGTGTCAGAATAGGAGGATACATAATTATAGAGAAGAGACTGGAAGGAAACATACAATCTCGATGTTGGAGGAAATCTCAGAGGTCATTACGTATAGCTAGTGGTACCATGTACAGACACACACACACACACACACACACATAAACACAAACGATCATCCAGCTTCCATTTGAAAGCTGCCAGTGAAGGGGAATCTGCTGCCATGGGAAGAGATCCACTGTACTTCTATGATTGTTCAGTCCTTTTTAAGTTGTGTCTGACTCTTTGCGAGCTCATTTGGGGTTTTCTTGGCAAAGATACTGGAGTGGTTTTCCCTTTTCTTCTCCAGCTCATTTTACAGACGAGGAACTGAAGCAAACAGGGTGAAGTGACTTGTCCAAGGTCACACAGCTAGGAAGTGCCTGAGGCCGGATTTAAACTCAGGAAGATGAGCCCTATGGCACCCCCTAGCCTCCCACTGTACGCTGGGGAATTTCTAATTCTAGGCTCAAGTCTGTTTCTCTGTGGCTTCCACCCACTGGGCTTCTTCCACATCACAACCTCTCATGCACTTGAAGGTTATCCTAATTCTCTTCTCCCTTTCCCTCACTCTTAATTTTCTTTTCTCTAGAGTAAGTACTCCTAGCTTCTCAAGTTTATATATTCATGGCAAGGTCACTATTTCTGCCCTGGTTGTTCTCTTCCATATACCCTCTAATTTGTCAGTCTTTTCTAAAATATGGTCCCAGAATTGAGCAGGAGAGGTTAGAAGCACCCGGCTGGTACAATGGATAGAGTACTGGACCTGGAGTGAGGAAGGCTTGAGTTCAAATGTCCCCCTCAGACATTTACTAGCTGTTTGACTCTGGGCAAGTCATTTAACCTCTGCCTCCCTCAGTTTCCTCATCTACAAAATGGAGATAACAATAGCACCTACTTCCCAGGGTTGTTATGAGGATAAAATGAGATAATATTCATAAAGCATTTTGTTAACCTTAAAGTGCTATATAAATGTTACTATTACTTCTACTACCATCATTATTACGGTCCAGATGTGCTCTGACTTGAGAACAGATAAAACTATATCGCCTCCTTTGTTCTGAATATCATACTTCTCAAGACAGTTTAAGATTGTACTAGCGTTTTTGTCTGTCGTATTATATTTTTATCACATGGTGAACTTGGAGGCCACTAAAACCCTCAGATCTTTTTCAGAATTGATGTCTAGTTGTATTGTCCCCCAAACATCTCAATTTTTTGAACCCAAGTATAGAACTCATATTATCTTGATTGAATGTAACCTTATTAGATCTGTGCCCTATCCCGTCAATTTCCTTTGGGATTCTGTCATATAGTATTTTATCTATTTCTTCCAATTTTGTGCCATCTAAAAAGGTGATAAGAATTGTTCATATACCTTTATCTGCATTGTAGATAAGAATATTAGCCAGTACTGAATCGATGACAGAAGCCTTCCTCCAAGTTGTAACCTAGCCTTTAATGACTATGCATTAACTCTGATCCTAAATACAGCATTCATATTCTGGCTTAAGGTTTGCAAAGCATTCAATATATGTTGTCTCACTTGATCCTTCTAACACCTCTGAAAAGTCACTTCTCTTATTACACTCATTTTGCTAATAAGGAAACTGAAGCAGACAGAAATTGATAGCTACAACGATAGCTAACGTTTATATAGTCCTTACTATGTTCCAGGCACTGTGCTAAGTACTTTATAATTACTAGGTCACGAGGTCCTTACAATGACCCTGTGTGAGGTATAAAAAGTTTGAGAGACATAGTTTCTGGGTGATTAATCATTTCGTTAAATATGGCTAGCAAATAATTAATAAAAGGGCAGTGGTTTGGCCTTTTCTTGTAAACCAAAGACTCCTCTTGGAGGCTTTTTGATACTTATATTCCCTTAGAAGAGTGGATGTTCCCAACAGGCAGCAATTAACTCAGCTTAACAATTAATGAGATAATGCATATTATAATATGAGGTGGGATTATTCTAATGAGGGGTTGGAGGAAGTGAATCTGATCACTCAGTCTTGGATGAAGAGACCACCCGTGCTAGGGCAATCTAAACAAAAGGGGTCCACCTCCACTGAGACCCATCTGACTAGCACACAATGGGCCGGACTTCACCTTGGCTAGAATCTTTTTACTCTTTGGTCAGATCTAAGCTTTCCCAGTTGGTTAAGTGTCACCTAAGATTTCATTTCATCCTCAGCTACCTTGGGAGAACTAAGCTTTGACTTAATCTCCAAATGAGGAAATAGTAGGAAAAAATCCTGGATCTACTCAACATTAACAACTGGGTATTTAATAACCATTTTTCTCACCTGGGAGATAGGTGTTATTATCATCTCCATTTTACAGATGAGGAAACTGAGACAAACAGAAAGTAAGTTGTTGGTCCAGGCTCACATAGCTATTAAGTATCTGAGGCAGAATCTAAATTCAATTCTTCTTTCCAAGTCTAATGCTCTATTCACCATGCCCCCTGGAATTTCCAAATATACCTGTACCTTTGCCCTTTAACCCAACAAAGACATCCCAGGTTTCAGATACCTTGCAGGTGAGAGTCTTCTCCAGACTATATCCCATGAGTCCTGACCAATGTTAATACTTTTACAAGTCAGCTAACTCAGGCACCTTTACCATCCCTTACAGGGACCTGTGAGCAACTTCATGAGACTGTGAATAAGCTCTTTGAGGACAGGGATTGTCTTCTTTCTTTGTATCCTCAGTGCTTAGTGCAGTTCCCGGCACATAGTAGGTGTTTAATTAATATTTATTGACTATTGGTTATTTACTGGGGTTATTAAATTTCTCCTCTGTAGGGGAGAGCAATAATTCTCTCCAGTTAGTTCTTTCACTCTCCCACTAGTTCTCAGCTATAATACTGGATAATATATTATCTTCAGGGTCACCTGCTAGGAGACACTGGCAAGTAAGGGTCTGCTTGTTAGGGAAAAAGAACAGTTCTTTCCTCAAGCTCTGTGGGTCAGTGACTAAGGAACCAGGTGAACAGACTAAGACTGCATCTGCTCTTTGAACATATCTCTCCTTTTCTGTTTCCTCTGATTCCTCAGTTCAACTCTCCTCTGACACAATCAGAAATTCTTTAAAATATTTGTTTCTTTTTGTATTCTTCTTCCAGACTTCTCCCTCCAACAGACAGGAAGTTCAGTGAAATTGCAGGGAGGCACCTACTTTTAACCTTCCCCATGATACTCCTCTGTACTATGCAAGTGTTAAGGACTAAGACAGGAGGAGAAGATTGAAAAGATTAGGATATTTCATAATACTTCCCCCAGTCCTCTTTCAACTGAAATAATAAAGTCTGGTCTCTCTGCACATATTATTACCTAACCTACATCTTTCTATCTTGTTCGCATGAACAGACTATTAAATGCTTTTCTAAAATCTAGGTACACTGTGTCTCTAGGATTGTCTACCAAAATAATATCTTTAAATAAAATCTTTAAATGCATAAATACATGGGATTACAACAGAAGCTAATTTTATTGAAGTATAGTTATCAATATATATGTATGTATATAAATATATTTTTAAAAGTTGACAGACTCCAAGTTAAGAATCTCTGCTCTAGAGAAATCATAACTTAATATTACAGCTATCATGTAAAATTTGTAACCTGAGTCTGAGAGCTGATTCTGAGTTCTGATAGTCCCTTTGGAAACTGCCACTGGCCCAAGACCCCTGGGGATAGGGCTATAAGTAGTAGATTACTTTGCGGAATCTTGAATTATTTGACTAATGCTACTCAGGTGCTCAAAGACATCAAATTTGGAAAACAATCTCAATACCAACTTTGCTTCGAGACAAATCTCTTTCTCCAGAAGCCCAACATTTCATGTGAATGTCAATCTCCACCCACAGCCATCTCAATCATAATGTTCTACTGTTTTCTTAACCTCAACGCGTCCAAAAGTAAACATGTAATCCTCCCCTCAAAGATTTCCTCCCCCTCACCTAATTTCCCCATTTCCATTGATGGCACCAAGCTTTTTAGTCATCAGTCTTGTAAACTTAGAGTCATCTTTGATTCTTCTTCTCTTTCACCCGCTACAACAGTAACATCAATCCTATCTCCATGGTCTTCTTGAATGCCGGTCCCCTCTGAATTATTTCTCTTTGGATTAGTCATCTCCCTCCTTTTTCACTTCCACTATCAGTCACTCTATCACCTTTCATATACGCTATTCAATTAACTTGTTTCTCTGCTTCCGTTTTGTCTTTCTAATCCATCCTTCATAGTGAGGGGCTGTTCTGTGTATTGGACAATTAGATTGATATCCATCCCTGAGATAATGTTCTTTTGGATGTATCCTTGATAAACAGAAATTATCCTTCATGCATACGTGTATGTATTTACACACACATACAAGATATACAAAACATATCATGTACACACAGAATAATTGTTTGCATGTTGTTTCTCCTGTTAGACTGTGAACACCTTGAGAGCAGGCACCATTTCTTGTTTTATTTTTGCCTTTCTTTGTATCCCCAGCACTTAGCACAGTGCCTGACACAAGTAGATGCTTGATAAAAGCTAGTCAACTGACAAGTCCAAGAAGGAGGAGGGAGAATGGGGGCTTGCTAATCTGGAAGGAAATGAGGGGTTCTGATTATGTAATATTGGTATATTTCAATTTTGGGTAACAATAAACTCCAGCATATTGAGGCTGTGTCCGTATGACCAACTTGGAACAGGAAGGACAAGACTTGCCTACAGCAATGCTTGGACTAAAGAGGAAACTAGGGATAAGTTTGTGCTTGCTGTAACACCTGTATTACTCCTTAACCTTTTATTTCTGGAACCTCAGAAGCCGAGTACAATGTGAGCTCCTTGTGGGCAGAGACTGTATTTATGTCTTTCTTTGCATCTCCAGCATCACACAGAATGGACTCAGGTACATAGTAATCCAGGCACATAGTAATAAATGCTTGTTGGCTGACTATCCAATCTGCCTCAAGGCCTCCAAACCTGCAGGCTTACAAGGTTTGCCAAAAACTTACTAAGTGAGTCAATTTTCATTCAGTCAGCAAAATTGCAAAGGCATCAGGAATTATGTCTATTATTCAAGAGAGGAAATGAATTTGACCTTGCAATGAACCTAGTGAAAGAAAAGTTATCTCCCATTTCCAATGCTGATGTTGCTGTCTCCAAAAGGAAACTTGTAAACGAGGGACCTTAGTACAGTAGAACTTGTGAAGAAGCCAGGCACTGGCAAAAAATTCAGTTTAACTTGGGTCTTAGCTAGGTGGCTATTTAGTAGTCAATCTTAAGGGAGAAAACTAGGTCATTTGTTGTTAATTCAATGATTTATTGAGTGATTTCTATGTGCCAGGCATTCTGCTTGGTGCTAAGATACAAAGACGAAAATGGAAAAACTAAATGTTGAGGAGTGGGAATGTGATTAAGAGCTTGAGGGGAGGGAAAATATTAAGGAGCATTCATTATGGGAAATGAAACAGTAAAAAAGGGGTGATTAGAAGGATTGCTAAGCAGCAGTGAGGGGACGTGAAATTTTGCACTATAAACTTAGTGGGTAAAAACAACTTTATTTTGTGACTTCCTCCATTAGCTTGGAGGCAAGAACATGGAAGCAGTTCGTAGGGGTATTCTAGGAGTAAAGAGTTGCTAGGTAAGAATAGAGGAAGGTCAGGAGGGCAGAAGCTTCCTGGTTGTTGGCTAATAAATCATCGAAGTAGCAGATAGCAGGGTTGAGGCTAGGTATGGAGAAAAGTAAAACCAGAGAGAAGAGTGGAGATGAACTAAGCGAAGAGTGAAGAATCTAGGAACTGGAGGTCATGATGTAGATAAAAAGTGGGTTTAGTATGAATTAAGGAGTGGGGAAGGTCAGCATGTGGAATTTTCTCATTCAAAATTCTGGTGGTGGTACATTTCCAGGCAATGGTTAGATTTGAAGTATGACCATGTAATTGTGGGATGGGGAAAATTACTGGTGCTGAAGAGGGGGAAGAATTAATGAGTCAGGGTGTTTGATGCACTATCAGCATGAATACCAAGGCCCCTAAGAATTATTGCTGCTATGACTACACATGTATAACATATCAAATTGCTTGCCTTCTCAATAAGAAGAGCAGGGAGGGAGAAAGGGGAAGAATTTGGAACTCAAAGTTTTAAAAACAAATGTTAAAAATTATTTTTTACATGTAACTGGGGATAAATAAAGTAGTAAATAAATTCTAATAATAAAATAAAATAAAAATTTTTAAAAGAATTATTGCTGGGGATAGAGTAAAGAGAAAGATAATGAGAGAACTCACTTACAGCCATGGGGGAAGGGTGTTATAAACAAGTTGAATTGGGAATTCATAGGAGAAAATGTTATTGAAAGATAGCAGTCAAAGCAATGGTTCCCAATCTGTGGACCATGGATACCCGGGAGCCTGAAGAATTATTATGAAGGGTTCATGGACCCCTATGAACAGTGACCTTCATTTAGTGTGTGTATGTTTGTCTAAACTTATGATTTTATTTATACAGTGAACTAGTAGGGAGGAACCTCCCTCTACCACTGCAGCTCAGTAATTGTTCTTTACCTTATACCTATGTGTATGTATATATTGAAGGATTTGGTCCTGAATTCTGATTTCATCGGCATGGTTAATTCCCAGTAGAGAAGCTTCCTCTATCAATTCAAATTAGAGACCATCAACTCCTTTGTTCTGGACAACATATTTATCGATACAGCCCAAGGTGTAAGTAGCTTTGGGGACCTCCAGTTCCCACTATTGAGATTTCAGTCCAATAAAATAACAGCAGCAGCAACAACAAAACCAACAGATCTTTTTCCATATAAACTTTCTAATATTGTGTTTCCATTCATTTATGACTTAAAATCCTAGCAAGCTCTCTGGGCCATTGAAAGGTTAGACAGTCATCCATAGTTACTTAGCGAATGTGTGTCAGATGCAGACCTTGAATCCGGGTCTTCTTGACCCCAAGGGAAGCTTTCTGTCAAAACAGTATCATATATTTCTTGGCCCATGTGTGAATATTTATTTTTGAATGTATATAACTACTACTGTAATTAATAGAACAGATGTTAATTTTAAAACTTTATGGATTTCATAGTAGTTTTTTGACATCATCTGATTAGTACAAGGACGATCAAGTGGAGGTCCATGAAATTTATTTTTAGGGGGTCCTCAGGCTCAAAAAGTGTAAAGGAAGGATTTTCAAATAGAAATGGGGAACAAGGAATATGCCTACCTATCCTCCTAGCCCTATGAGATGGGTGGATCACAAAAAATAATCTTCAATGAAGATAGTTGCAAGTTCCCTTCCATGGAAGGGAAGAACTAAAAATGTTGGAGAAAATCCTGAGAATGTGGGTAGGAGAGGACATTATGAATCAAGGAAGAGTCCAAAAGGAAGAGTAATCTAAGTGAGAAAGGTTAACAAGGCTGGGGAGGGTCTGAGGAGGAATAGCTTTGATATGAATAGGGATGAGGGAAAGGACAAACACCAGGCACATACTGTGCCAAACACTTTACAAATAAGTATCTCATTTGATCCACACAATCCCTGTGCTATTTTTGTCCCCATTTTTGCAGTTGAGGAAACTGAGCCTGAGATTGTGACTTATTCAGGGTCACAAAGCTAGTGAGTATTTGAGGTCAAATCTAAACTCAGGTCTTCCTGACTCTAGGCTCAGCATTCTTTTTAAAGTGCCATCTAGTTGCTTGGGGAGAGTAAGGAAGGAGCTAGTTGCCTGTTTGGAGGTAAAATTGGATATCAGTGTTAATAAGATCGCTTCCAGTGACATGTTAGCAGTTGGGTAGGGGGTGTATATTGTCCAGAACAAGAATTGACACTTTCACATTGTGGTGCTGGAGAAGACTTTTGAGAGTCCCTTGGACAGCAAGGAGGTCTTAAAGAAATTAATTCGCACTATTCGCTAGAAGGTCAAATACTAAAGCTGAAGCTTAAATATTTTGGCCACATAATGGGAAGATGGGACTCATTGGAAAAGACCCTGATTTGGGGAAAGACTGAAGGAAAAAGGTAAATGGGGTGGTAGAGGATGAGATGGATAGATAGTGTAATGGATGCAATGAACATGAACTTGCATAGACTTTCAGAGATAGCAGAAGATAGAAGGACCTGGCATACTATGGTCAATGGGTTCACGAAGAGTCAGAAATGACCAAATGACTCAATGACAAAAGGGAGTCTTATGGGGGGTATTCCTCAGTTGTTGAAAATTAGACAATGGCTAAAGTTAAAGAGCTAACTATCCCCAAAGTCCTAAATGTGAACCGTTGGTTTTTTTTTTTGTTTTTGAGGTACCTATATAGGATCTCACACTTCTTACCCTCCCAGCGTGAGGGGCCATGTCAACAGTTATGGGTCTCCAGAGCTGGGAAGGTAGCAAATAAGAATTCTGCGTCAAATGTCTCCAACGCATATCCTGCAGTGGGCTCTTGCCAAAAAACTGTGAATGATAATCGAGAGACTTCCCATTGAAGAAAATAGATGATAAAAGGCCTGCATAGATTTTAACCTCTCCCAAAGCTTCTTATGATTAGGGGTATTTCTACAGTTCTTCATCTGTAAAATGAGCTGGAGAAGGAAATGACAAACCACTCTAGTATCTTGACCAAGAAAACCATTAATGGGGTCATGAAGAGTCTAAAATGGTTGAAAAAATGACTCAACAACAACATGGTTAGGTAGTGAGGAACAGGCAGAATAGATCATGTGGAAGGAATTGAAAAAACTTGGAGCTGGGAATAGACCTCTTCTCCCCTCCCCCAGACCCCAATTTATTGAATGAGTTGAATTTAATGATCTATATTTTACTTTAATAATGGTGTTTCCCCTAATGTAAAAAGCAACAAACAAATGAACAAAACAAGTAAAAGGATATCTTAGCCCGAAGCTATATTGTTAGCAACTTCCCCACATCCTTGAGGTGGGTGGCTGAGAAAATGAATGGTCTTCTCAGCAAGAGAATGCAGGAAGAGGGGAGAGGAAGCAGGGCAGGAGATGCTTCCAAGCTGCCTCATTACTTGCCTCACTCTTCTTCCTCCTCCTGGGTTCTCATTAGGTCAGACTTTACCAGATGTCTATGGGCAAGGTGATTGATAGTATTAAAGACTGAAGAGAGGTCAAGATGGACAAGGACTGAGAAAAGGTGGAAAGTACAATTTCAGTTGAATGTTGAAGTCAGAAATTAGACCACAAAGAATTTAGAAACACGTAAGAGGAAAGGGAGTAGAGGCACCAACTGGCCACAGTCTTCTCAAGGATTTTGGCCAGAAAAGGGAGAGAGAATATAAGACAATAGCCAGCAGATATGATTGGAGCGAGTGGCTTTTTTTGAGAATGGGGCAGACATGGCATATTTGTAGGCAATGGAGATTCGTCCAGTAGACAGGGAGAGACTGAAGATAAGTGAGAGAGTGGTGATGGTAGAGGGAGCAATTTGCTCATGAAGAGAGAATGGATGCAAGGAGAAGGGACACCTCTTCATGTGAAACAAAGGTGAAGGAGAAAGAGGCAATGAGAGACCTGAGATCAGGAGAGAAGAGGGAGCTCTCTATGAATGACCCCAATTTTTCAGTAAAATTGGAGACAAAGTTTTCAACTTAGAGGGTGGGAGAGCCATAGAAGGTTTGTGGAAGAATTAAAGGATGGCTATTGAAAAAGCCATTTTGATAAATGGGGAAATGAATCAAATATAGAAATATCTTGATGCAGATAGGTTCCAGTTCAGATTATGTAACATAAATTTGTAGTGGATCCAATCAGCATGGTTTTGTGATTTTTCTCCTACTTTGTTCAGCAGCACATGTATAGGAGAGAAAATAGCATATGGTAGAAGTAATCTAGGGCTGAGGCTTAGTAGGACAAGATCTTAGATAGGATATGGGGACAAAGGACTCAAGAGAGAAAGACAGTAAAGAGCTGGATTGGTTCACCAAGAGATTGAGATGGAGAAAGGAAGAGGGCATAGAAAGTGCAGAGGTGGTGTCCTAGGAAGGAACTAAGGAGCTGAGGGACTGGAAGTCACAGTAGAGATGAACAGGTCTGGGGATTGATTATAAGGCTGAAGAGGTGGGATGGATGAATATGGAAGTGGTGCATTTGTGGGTGATGACAAGATCAAGGGTATGACTCTCTCCATGTATAGCTGAGGTGTTGTGGAGGAGTAGATCATGGGGAATGAGTCAGCTGGAGAACTGAGAGGTTAGGGTGTTTGAGGAAGCATCAGTACATGTGTTGGGGTCTCATAGTATGAAGGCAGGAGCTGAGGAGGAAGGACCGTGAGCTAGGCATGGAACTCATTGAGGAAGAAAGGAGTGTGTCCTGGAGGAGAATAAACCAACTACTAGAATCTTGATTGTATGATAAATATGGATTATATGAATATTAAAGAAAGAGGTTACTGAGTAATGATGGTAGAGGAAGAGCTGAAAAGTGGCAGTGGGGAGCAAGGGGGTTGCAAACTCCCAAACATAGACCAATGAATTGTGGTGCATGAATAAAAATACAATTGTTCCCAGAAAGGGTGACCAGTGAAGCTGTGTAACATCAGGAGAGAGCTAGATCTCAGTAAGTGCAAAAAGAAGGAAGGATCAAGAAAGGAAGAGGTTTAAAATGAAAGTTAGTTTATGACCTAAGGAGTAAGCACTCCAGAGGACACAGTAGAAGAGTTGCATAGCTTTAGAGGATATCATTGGTAGGGTTGGGTTGAGGAAAATGGAAACAAGGGAGTAGTCAATGTGGGGTCAAGAAGGGGTTTGAACAAGGGCCTCAGAATCATTGGGATGGGGAGGAAATGGTGGGATAGGGGTACACTAGTCATTGGGGAATTAGTTCAGGTAGGTTATCACTGTTCATAGATGTTCAGCCTGGGGGTAGAGTGGTCCTGGGGCATCAAGTAGCAGTGAGTAGCTAGAAATAGTTTGAGGTTAGGGGGCAGAAAGGCACAGTAGGTGAGTGGCTAGAGATAGAATCCAATGAAAACTTCAGGGTTTTTTTTCTTCTCATGAACTGTTAACAGTTCTTTCCAATCTTTGTAACACTGTGTTTTCCTTTTATTTCTTTTTCTTTCCTAATCTTCAAAGACAAACTCATGTATGACTCCAATGTAATGGATTTGATATCAGCCATGAGTCCTGTTGATGACCTGCCTTTGCAAGAAATCCGTTTTTGGATATCCATTTTATACCACTTGGTCATTTTCTTAGTCTTTATTTTTAACCTTCATTTCATACCCACCACACAGTTAAGACCATAAATGTACTTTTCTGGAGTTCTTATTTACAATAAAGAATAATACTTGTGGAAATTAAAGTAAGATTGAGGTCATCAGGAGTGCTTCCAAAAATCCTAGCCAGAACAGACAGTACAGCCTGCAAACTTCCCAAATGATCCTAGCTCACATTAGTCCTAATTAGCTTACCATCATTCCCTCTACAGACCATTATTTGTTACTCAAAGAATGTAATATATGGGCATTTGTGCTCCACTGTCTAGGACAGCAGTACAATTTACAATCTCAGTTTTCATCTTTCCCTTTGTATGAGGTCTTATGGGTGCTATGTTGGGGGAAATAGAAGAGCTAAGTAGATCATGGTTATTGTTTGTGGGTAGTGGGATGATCACCATCCCTGTCTCAATCTCCTTTTTCCAAAGCTGTTCCTACAGCCTTTCTGTACCAAATGTACATTGCCTTCTGTGATACATGTGGTCTGTATGTGGTAATCTCCACAGCTCTAATGAAATAAATAACTGCCTTCCTGGTTTTCTTCTGATGGTGATGCTGCTGTATTAGGCCAGCTTACATCCTTTTCCTATTCCTGTTACTTTTGTAGGTGGGATGGATTTGTTCTTGGGTTTATCTTCCCCCATAATCTCTGTGACTTTTTTTCCAGTTGAGTCAGTACCTAAAGGGTTATTCCCCAATCTGTTCCCTGATACCATGAATGGGCAAATGTTCTCAAGGTGGTTAAAGTCAAGTTGTTTGTCACATGAAATATTTCTTGACTCATCACCTACTCATCTATATACTCACTGGGGATACAAAATGCATACACAGGTGGCAAATTCAGAATACTTATATAGAAGAGAGAGGGACAGACTTGATCAGGAGACCCCCCAATCGATTTATTTCACTTAAGCCCAGGTGATGAAATTACAGAATGTAAGAGTTAGGATACAGAGAAAAGAAGATATAAAGGTCTTAAAGAAGTTTTTACATTTTACTCCTGTTAACAGGATTTTACTGAGCCAGTCTCTAAACTGGGAATTCTCAGAGCCACAAAAAGCAGCCCTAGAGAGTGCCAGTAATCAAGTAGCGGTGTAATTAATCCATTTCAGAATGAAGCTGAAGAGTGGGAGGCGGATTAAAAAGAATCACTTCGAGGGCCTGAGTAGTTTCCTATGACAAGCCTCAGAGTCCACAATACCACAATTCTTTGTTTCAAATTTTGGGGGTCATGACCACCACCCCCTCCCCGGGGCACAGAACCAGAGGTCTGTGACAAGAACAGGTTCTAAAATCTTTGATTCACTTCACTTAAGGTATACAGGCACAAGAATGCAGTAATTGTGAGAGTGTTGTCAAGGGTTTGATTAATCACTTCAAGATGTATTATCTCTGACTCAAACCCGAATCTCCAGAGAAATCTAAATTATTAATATATTTGTTACACATACCATATCAATTAATATGAAAACCATAATCCCCTTCACACCCCTTTTATGAATTGTGAAGTTCTTTGGTCAAACTTGATGGCATTTATGGGAAGCCAGCCACTGACTGTCCAAAGGCTCAGTCACAAACCTCATGACTCTTTAAAAAGATAGTCTTTCTAGAGAAATTGTAATAAATAGTAAGACAGCTCTTCTGAGTATGAGCCCTGGCAATAGAGAAGAAAGCCTTCTATGGAAGAAGAACCCAGATCTTGAGAAGGAATTTCTCCTCACCTCTTGTGAGTAGAGAGAGATTTCTCTATCCTTCTCTTCCTGCTGCCCACATTTACGATGGTGTCTTGCAATAGAATTACTTTACCATTAGAATACTTTGCTTTGCAAAACTTAAAATCTTCTATAAATGTGAATTATTATCATGCACTTTCCCCTCCTCTTGTTCTATGGGGTTCAGCGAGAAGTGGTCCTAGGACAAGACTTATTCTTTCATATTCAATATTCTACATACCACTGCAAAGTGGATTAAAAAAAAACTAATTTTTTTAGTTGATGAAAGTATTAGAATATTGGCTCAGGCCTCTAGGGGGTACAGTAGATTGAACACTTGGCCTGGAGTCTGGAAGACCTGAGTTCAAGTAAAATTTTAGACATACTACTGTGCAATCTGGAGCAAGTCTCTTGACTGCTTTAACTCAGTTTCCTCAATTGTAAATTAGGGATCATAATAGCACCTACCTTTCAGGACACAGAGGATCAAATAAGATAGTATTTGTAAAGTGCTTACTGTATGGGACAGAATCTTTAAATAATAGGAGAGACATCTTTAAGAGAAACAAAGTAAATTTATTATACCAACCTTGCAAGACTTGGGCACACCTCCATAAGGGAGGAGGCAAGGTAAAAGGGAACCTGCCTTAATTTATACTCTTAATGAAGAAGATTCCCACCCACTTCTATCCCTTCTCACCATAGGCGCGAAAACTACACAGAGGACCAAGATTGATTCGGTTCTTCCAGGTTTTTTCCTATCAGAACTCAACTGCCAGCGTGGCGTCTGAAAGTCTAGGAGGAGAAATGGGATGGGGGAAGGAGAGACCCTTCCCAGAGCTGAGAACAAATAGCTCACAGGAAGTTCATTATCTTCTAACATCTGAGAGAGAGAGGGAAGGGCATGCCTTCCCAAAATTACAAGGCCAAATCCCAAAACCTCTCCATTAGACATACCCTGTGAAGTCTTCACAATTATCCACCCCATACATTACCGTGGAGCCTAACATAATAGAAGCTTAATAAATGCTTGCTTCCCTCATCTTTTGAAGCCTCAGGAAGTACTGGGCTTTGTTAGTTACTTCCTTGACCAGTGGGCATCACAATGCTAATCAGACCATAGAAATTGAAGCAGACAAACAGATACTCAAGGTCTTTATAAAAGCAGACAAAGTTATAATTCTTCTCTAACCCTTCTTTCTATAGGATGCATGGAGACACCCTCTTTTTTTGTCCACAAAATTCCCCTGCTCAGCTTCTCTGATAAAGGTCTGATTTCTCAAAAACATAGGGAACTAAGCCAAATTTATTTAATAAAAAAGAGCCATTCCTCAATTGAGAGTCAATGGATATAAACAGGCAGTTTTCAGAAGAAGAAATCAAAGCTATCAATAATCATATAAAAAATGCTCTAAGCCATCAAATAATTAGAGAAATGCAAATTAAAAAAACTTTGAGGTGCCACCTTACACCTATCAGATTGACTAAGATGACACAGAAAAGGAAAATGACAAATGCTGGAGAGGATGAGGAAAAATAGGGACACTAGTGCATTCTTGGTGGAATTGTGAACTGATCTAACCAACTGTTCTGGAGGAACAATTTGGAACTGTGCCCAAAGGAGTATAAAACTGTGATGCCCTTTGACCCAGCAATACCACTACTAGATCTGTATCCCAAAGAGATCAAAGGAAAAGGAAAAGGACATGTATGTGCAAAATATAGGATCTCTTTTTGTGGTGGCAAAGAATTGGAAATTGAAGGGATGTCCATTAATTAGGAAATGACTGAACATATAATGATTATGTTGATTATGATTATGATGAAATGCTATTGTGCTGTAAGAAATGACAAAGGGGCTGGTTTCAGAAAAACTTGGGAAGATTTATACTAACTAAAAAAACAGGGAGCAGAACCAGAACTTTGTACGCAGTAACAGCAGTGTTGTAATGATGATTAACTGTGAAAGACTCAGCTACTCTATTCAAAACAATGATCTATGATAATTCCAAAGGAGTCATGATTAAAAATGTTATCCTCTTTCAGAAAAAGAACTGATTAACTCTGAGTGCAGATTGAAGTATGTTTTTTTGCTTTTTTTTTGCAACATGACTAATATGGAAATATGTTATGCATGCCTTCACATGTATGATGGGTATCATATTGCTTGCCTCATTGTTGTTGTTCATCCTTCATTCTCAGAGAAGGCCAATGACATCAGGAGGGTGATGTTTTGACTTACAAGTGAATTGGATTTAAGTGAGGCAGGACTGTGCAAAGTCATCAGCCTCACTCTTTCCTCCAGAGTCTTGGGAGTCCAGTGGCAAGACATAAGTCAAGACAACTGGTGATGGCCCTGGATACAGTGGCAGACCACGGCCTTTTAAAGCTAAGATCTTACTCAGGTCTCAGTTTGTCTGAAGTAATGCTCATTCAATAGTGAAAGGCTTGGTAAGAATTGAGGCAAAAGATGGCCTAATTTGCCTGCTTGCCTCCTAAATGGGTAAAGGAGGGGCTGAAAAGAGGAGAGAATTTAGACCTCAAAATTTTAAAATGAAAAGAAATGGAAACACCCCTGCTCACTTTTGTCTACCACAGTGCGGGAATGACCATCGCTATATCACATTGAGTTCCCCATACCTGTAGTGTTATCTCTTTCCCCCACTGGCTCCTAGTTTGTCTGACTTCATTCCCAACTTCTGCAAGAGGCTTTTACTTGATCCTTTTCCAATGCTAGTGCCTCTTTACTTTTCACTAAGATATTTGCACTGTATATACCTTGTATGTACATAGTTGTTTGCATGCCATCCCCTCCATTAGAATGTAAACTCTGCAAGGGCACCATTTGGAGGAATGTCCAAGCCAGTCCCACATTCACTCCTCCACTCCTCTCTGGCTGTTGCCAACTCTGATTTGTTTCTCTTCCAGACTTCTATGTTGGAACTTGCCCACCTCTGTCTCCTCTGCTCCCAAGCACTCTTCCCTCTGCTTTTCAGCTCCCTCTTGTGTGTTTTCCTCCCATTAGCATGTGAGCTACTTAAAGGCAGGGATTGTCTTTATCTTTGCTTGTATTTGTGTTCCCAGCACCTAGCATGCTGCCCAGGATATGCATAGTAAGCACTACTTGACTTTAATAAATACATGTTGATTGACTCACTGACTCATAGTCTCCTGAATGAAAATTGAGTATTAATATCTCCCTGAATATTTTCCTTCCAAAGACAGAGGGTGTTTCTGAACACAAATGACAACTCTGTGAGACAAGAAGGATTTTTCTGGCCTGAGGCAATCATCCCACTGTATCATTGAATACTAATGAAAATATGCTCATGAATGGTATGCACACCAATACTATACAGTGTATAATACCCTGCCTTGTGAGGCACAATGGCAGAATGCATAGAAATAGAGGTTTTGGAACAGACTCTCTAAAGGGAAGACTGTCCTTCACAAGAGAAGGCCATGCAATGCACACATAGAAACATCCCCAAGTGATTTTCTTTAAGCTCAGAACTAACTGTGTCATTTCCCTCCTCAGGAATCTGCAGTAGCTCCCTATTACCTCAAGGATACTCTGTTTAATTTTTAAAGCCCTTAATAAACCAACCCCAACCTATCTTTCCATATTCATTGGACACTGTTCTTAACACCATCCTAACACTTGCATCCGCCACCTTGTAACCTGCCAAATGATCTTCTTTCTCTTCCTTAAATACAGTACTCTGTGCCATTGTACTGGCTGACTCCATTCCTGGTAGGCTCTTCTTCCTCATCTACTCCTCATTTAGAGACCCTTTCGTCTTTCAAGATCCAGCTTGAGATCCATTTTTTTCATGCAGCCTCTCCTGATCTCCTCCTCCACCACCAACTACTAGAGCCTTCCCTCCCAAACTACTTTATATTTATTTTTATTTATTCTTTTCATATTTTGTATATACTTATATCTGTATATGTTGTCTATACCCTTAGAATGAAAGACCCTCAAGAATATGGATTGTTGCATCTATTATATTTGTATCCCCAGTACCTAGCACAGTGCCTGGGACAGAGGTACTTAATAAATGTTTATCGATTGGTTGATTGCTTCAAATAAAGAAAAACACTCATCATAGGTAGTCCATAGTTATGGAACTATCACAGGAAGATGTGTGGTGCTCATAGGGGTGTTCATGGGTAACATAGAGAAGTAAATGATTTGCTGAACATGCAGAAATTCCTAATCTATGTAGACGGGATTTTTCAAAAAGTCACAATTAGTATTTAGACAGTTGTTTTATGATGACATCTTATGCATTGACATCTTTTCATAGCCTTGATTTCAGGGGGAAAAAATTTGGCAATTCTCGTGTCATACTTGTGGGAAAGTTGGAGAGATATGGACCAGATAAGAAGTAGATTTGGAAAGTAGTTCAATGACTAGATGCAAGTTATAGTCATTAATACCTGTATCTCGGCTTGAAGGGTATTCTTTAGCGGAATGTCCCAGGGAACTGCTCTTAATCCTATGCAGTTCAATAATTTTATCAATAATTTGGCTGAAGATAAAGATTGCTTAATTATTTGTTGCATAATTGCATAATAATTTTCAGGTAATCTCAATTTGAACAGATGGCTAACATGTTGGACAACAGTCCAGAACCATATAGATTTCAATAGGCTAGAATGATAGGCTGACTCTAATAAAATGGCTTTTAACAGAGCCAAGTGTAAAGTCCAGAATTTAAGGGAAGAACATAAACTACACAAGTACAGGCTAGGGAAATCATGGCTAGGAAATTATTTCTGTGGAAGTTATCTGGGAGTTTTAAATAGAATGAAAGATCAGTGTAAGTTGGTAGGATGACATAGTATCTGATGAAATGAATATAATCTCAGACTAAGGAAGGAAGGAAGGAAGAAAAGAAGGAAGGAAGGAAAGAAGGAAGGGAGAGAGGGAGGGAGGAAGGAGAAAAGAAAGGAAGGAAGGAAGCAAGGAAGGAAGGATGGAAGGAAGGAAGATCTGAATTCAGGGCTTCCTGACTCCAGGCCCAGCTTTCTATCTACTGGGCCACCAACTACCTCTGTTTAGCAAGGTACATGAGAGTCTCGCCATGCCGTGCTCTGGTCAGATCACTTGTGCTCAGTTTGGCGTGTCACCTTTTAGGTCTGACATTGACAAGCTGGAGTGCATCTAAAGGAAGTGATAAGTATGGCGAGAGGACTGGAAAGCATTCCAGATGAACACTAATGGAAAGCACTGGGTATATTTAGTCTGAAGAAGAGCAAACTTCTATGGTGTCTCACATCCATTTGGGGACATGGCCAAGGAATTTATTGTTTAGTGACATCAGTTGGTGATGCACCGCACAGAAATTCACCAAGTTAGTTTGTTGTCAACATTGTACTTTCCCAATGTAAAATAGAAAAAACAAAAAACTAAACTAAACAGTAAAAAAAAATGTAGGGACTTACATTTGCCTTCTCTAGGAAATCATGTAGTTTCTGCATTAGATAAAATAACCCAAGCTCTGTCATGTAGGAGAACCACAAACTTGTCCTGCTCAACTTAATAGGGGAGAGGGAAGGGAAGTGGGTAGAAATTGTAGAGATAGATTTCAACTTGATCTAAGGAAAAGTTCCTAACAGTTATATCAATATGGAATGGGCTGCCTCAGGAAGGAATGCATTTCCTTTCAATGGATAACCACTCGATGGGCATATTATGGAGGGGATTCCAATTTGTCTGTGGGTTGTAAAATATAGACTCTGAGGTTATCTCCAGTTCTGAAATTCTGCTCTTCTGTGGGATTCTGGGACAAAGATTCCCCTTTCCTCACATGTGGATATTTCATCTCCCACCTCCATGTCTTTGTCCCAGCTTCCCCCATGCCCAGAGTCCTCTACCTTCCTACCTTTGGCTCTAGAAATATTTGATTATCTTCACAACTCAGCTCATTCTTTGTGGGCTTTTCTGCTCCTGCACTTATAAATGCACTATTATTTATCTGTATCGATTTTCATCTTATTAGATTCTGCCCAATGCTTTAACCTATGAAGATCTATCAGCATCCAGTTTGGTAGCTATCACTCTCAGTTTTTTGTCATCTGCAAAGTTGCTAAGCATGCCATCTATGCTTTCATCCAGGTCACTGAAAAAAATGTTAAAAAGCACAAAGCCTAGCTTGGATCCCTGGGACATCCCCACAGAGAACCTCTATCAAGTTGACATTGTAGTATTAATGACTGCTTTGCGTGCCTGTTTTAAATCCATGCAACTGGATTACTGCCTAGCACTCATCTTTTCCACAGGAAAAGCATAGCAGATTATCAAATGATTTGCTAAAAAAAATCTAGATACTCTATATCTACCTCCTTAATCCAAACAGATAGGCAAGGCAGTCTGAGAGACAGATAAAACATGATATGTGCCAGGTGGGTAAAACCACTATCACCAGCTGGATCTGGACCAGTTCCCTTTAGACTCTTTGGGAGACAGCTCAGCCAGGGCCCATATCTCAAGAGCTTTAATTGAAGTTACCTTCAGACTATTGGTTTTGTTCAGGGAGCCACTGCAGGACCAGGTAGGACAGCAAACCCTGTAAAGAAGGCACCCACCATTCTCACTGCTACCATCACTGGCTGTGAACCAGCTGGCACTGAGAGGGGAGGCCAACCTAACTGAAATAGCAAGGCACCAAGAGGAAGAGAAAGGAGGTAATACATTCCAACTGTGTCAAACCACCTCCATCACCTCAACTAACCCTCCCCTAAGACCCTTGTGGAGTAAGTCTAGCAACCAGAGCCCAAGGGTCCTGGGAATAAGTGACTTTCTTCCCTCCCACTCCCTGACTGGCCCTACTTCCAACTTTTGCCACTGCACTCTAAGGACCATCTGACAGCTCTAACCTCATCTATAAATTGTCTCCTACCTCCTGGAGTGTGTGCCCCTCAAGAACAGAAAGTCCCTTGCTCTTCCATTTATATCCCCAGCAATTAGCAAAATGTTTTTCACATAGTAAATGCTTTTTGTTTCATACATCATTCAGTATCACTTTATTAACCCTGATCATAAAAGGAAATAAACTTAGTGTGGCATGCTCCATTCTTGATGAAGTCATGTTAATTCTTTGCAATCTATTCTATTTCTATCAAGTAATCAAACAAGAAGAATTCATTAGGTGCATACACTAGTCAATATTCTAAGCAATGGAGAGATAGAAACAAAAATGAAAAGTTCTAATCCTCAAGGATCTTAAATTCTCTAGGGGCAGGCAACATATACACTTATAAACACATACAAAATAAATACCAGGTAATTGTTTTTAGTAGAGGAGGACCCAGCAACTGGAAGGAATCAGGAAAGGCCTTAGGGAGGAGCTGGTGTCTGAACTGAGGCTTGAAGTAAATCAACGTTCTAAGAGGTGGAGAAGATGTGGGAATACCTTCCAGGCATGGGGGACCGCCAGTGAGTACAAAGACAGAGAGATGGGAAATGCAGCATCATATTTGAGAAGCAAGAGGAAGACGTTTAGTTGTATCAGAGAATTAAGGAAGCAATGTAAAATAAGGCTCAAAAGATTGGCATGAGCCAGATTGTGAAAGCTCTACATATCAAATAGAGGGATGGCTCTAGAATCAACTCCCGAGGCTTCCTTTTGCCTCTGGAATAAAGTAGAAACTCTTCTGTTTTATTTTCTAAGTCCTGCACAATCTAACCCCAACCAATCTTTCTAGTTTAATGGATGTTACTCCCTTTCCTATACTCTGTGATTCAGATATTCAGGCCTTCTCTCTGTTCCTTTCACATGATACTCCATTTCCCATCTTCATGCTTTTTTACTGGGTCCTCCCATGTGTTTGTAATACATCTCCTCTTTACCTTTGCTTCACAGAATGTCTTTCTTCTTTTAAGAAGCAGTTCAAGCACCACCTTCTACAAGAAACTTTTCATGTCCCTCCCTCCTAACTCTAATGTTCTCTCTCCAAAATTACCTTATATTTAACTATTTTGTATTTATTCACTTAATATTTGTGCTGTATGTGTACATTTTTGTACGCATTTATTTCCATCATCAAATTGTAAATTCCTTGCAAATTGGAGTGATTTCAATATTTGTACTCAAGTCCCCTTGCATAATATTTAGCAAATAGGAGGCCCCTGATAAATCTTTTATTTATTGGCTGATGATCATTGACCATCTTTTTAGTAATATTTTCTAGAATTGTCCAAGGAATTGGAATTCAAGATCAACCATTTTTGGTTTGCAGACTATTCTTTTTTCTTTTCTTGAAAACTGGGACGTTTGCCCTTCTCTAGGCTTTAAGCACCTTTCTTGCTTGGGTCTCCCTGTTCTCTCTGTTCTCGCAAATATCACTGACTGGATCTCAACCATCACATCTGATATTTCTGTCAGTATCTGAAGAAACAGGTCAAGTGGTCCAGTTCACCTGGACTCATCAAAGGCAACTGGGTTTTCTCTTGCTGTCTCCTTGATCATACTGGATATCAACAACTCCCAGTTAGTACTTCTGAATTATCCTTTCCAACGCAAAGGCAGAGAAAATGGAGGTAAACAAGAATTAAACATCTCTGCTTTCTCTTAGTCACTAGTTATTATCTTATTCATCTCCAGCATCCTATCTCTTCTTTAATTCTCTTATCCACCCCTCCCCCCAAATAAAGTGAGGGGGAACCTTCATCTTTGTCATCCCCTACTATCCTCAGCTCATTCCAAGCTTCAGCACTTCCCACACTATTCTTTCAAGTCTCATGCCATGCTCTAATATTCATCCTCTGTTATTTGCTGTTGTTTCCATCATCTGCCCATAGATTTTAAAAATCTAAGTCTCGGTCACTGAGTTCTCACTGTGTCCATAGTGAACTTTTCAGACAACTCTCATCCTTCCTTTGTATTGGAATTGTTTTCCTTTGGGTTTTCAGAATTTCGTTCTTGACAGTTTCTAGTGTTTTATGGATTGAATTCTTTTAAAGAATTTTAGTTTATAGTTATTAGCTGCTCTTCCTTCGGAAGAGAGAGAGAGAAAGGGGGGAACACTCTAGAATATCTTTGGGCAGTAGAAGTCCCATACTATGTCTCTGTACCAGACTTGTAATCTGCTTCCCAAACTCATCTATTTCCTCTTTCTGTTCAAGTCATCAGTAGTACGTTGCTATGACAAAATTGTTTTTCTTTCTCCCCTATGTTCTCCCTTATGTTTGCTGCCTTAAATTACTGGATTTCTGTACATGAGCATGTAATGTTACCCTCTTCTCACCTTCATTGTGTGTTTGTTTAATTTTGTTTTTAATAATATGTATACATTCACAATCACATTTCTAATGGATCTTATTCAGTGCAATTCTGGTAAATATTTAATGACTCATTCTGAAAATTGAACATTTATATATGTTTATTACAAGTTTTATTGACATAAAGGGTATGTAGTGCACAATTTACAAATAATAACAAAAATACAATACTCTCTTATACATTCCATGCAATCAATTGATTCTCAGACAATGTTTTTGTTTTGTTTTGCTTTTTGCCAAACTCATATCTACACAACCTATGGCTGCAATTCAATCACGATTCAACAAATGGAGTTGCATCCCAATTCCTTACTTCTTTTTCCCAATAAACTTACTGTTATGCTGTATTAAAACTAACATGATCGATCCACTGCTAAAATATTTCTTACCTTTGTACAAATTATATTCATTAAACTGAAACATCTTTCCACGTTAGCACTCACTACTGACTGCAGTAATGCTAGTTATTTTGTTAGCTTTTTGTGTAGTTGCAGGAATTGGAACGTTGATTCTACAATATTATCTGCAAAATCCCCCAAAATTGTTAAATTAATTTCCTGTTTGAAATTTCACTTAAATGACACTATTTTTTTCCACCATATAGTCATGGTAAAGTCAGTTCAGCCAAGTAGATCATTCTTACAAATCAAGATAATTAAAATGCTTCCTTCCTTGTTTCTATTTGATAAAAAACATAAATTCATATGTTGGATCATATTTTCTAGTAACATTCCAAGAAAAAACATCAAATTTGTTATTCAATGGAATATCTTTAATCTTATCTGACAATAAAATCCGCAACTTGAGATGCCTGCTTTCCAGTACCAATTTTTATATATTCCAAAGCTCTTAGAGTGTTCGATTCATTTTGTGCTATTAATGTTAGTTTATCTTAACTACAATGCAATTGAAAGGAATAAAAATTCTTTATGAACATCATTGTTGTCTATCTTTTGTTTTCAAAGAGGACCCACGACATCACAGAGTGATGTCTTGACTTGTACATGAGTTGGATTTAAGTGAGGCAGAATTGCACAAAGTCATCAGCCTCAGTTTCTCTTCCAGAGTTATTGAGGTACAGTGGAAGGGCAACAGTCAGGATGACTGTCAATGGCCCAGAATGCAGTAGATGACCTTGGTGTCTTCTATGTCTAACCAAGCCATCGTCGTGGCCATTGGAACAAATTGTTCTTATCTAACCATTCCACCAGAGGAAGTCATCACATAATGGGGTAGACACCCCACTAACTCACCAAATGGGTTTGAGGCCTATTGATTGCCCTCAAGAATAACAATCATGAAAGCAAGGTTTTATGAGAAATTAATGTTAGCTAATCTCTTTGCTAAATTAGAAGGAGAAAAATACACATTTAATACAGGATATTTGGATACAGCCGAACTGCATGACACTCTTCTTAGTCCCAGAATTTGATTAATTTTAATAATATCAATTTCTTTAGCTGTAGTTTCTATTTCAATCTAATTTTTATTAGATTAGTGAGAAATAGAATAAATGTATCCAGAAATATTTTAAGTGATTAACACGTTTTGCCTCAGATATTGAATCATCATGTGATAATTGCAACTGATTATTTGAACAGTCAAATGATAATTTTAGGAAAATTTTCTAACAACTTCATAGCTACTTCAGAATTTCTTTTTAGCATTGTATTAGCACTATCAGAAAAAAATGCAATTAAATTCACTTTCAAATATTCAGTTTTAAAGCCACAATCATTCACGGTAGAAATTGTGTATATTAAAAAACACACTCTGCTCTGTTTGACACCCATTATTTTAAAGCAAAAAATATTGTTGCAGGAGCTGATTGAACTGTGCAGTGACTGTTTTTAATAATCTGCTTCTGAAATTCTAAAAATTTAATAATTGGCTCTCATAAACTGGTATGATTCAGCTCCAGCATACCGCTGGCCTTCCACAAAGTATCAGTGATGTCTTCGAATTCAAATTTTTTTCCTGGTGTTAGGATTTCTAGCTTGTCTTGTTTGTCTTATCTAAACTTTGGGCAATTGTGAATTGAGATTTGAGATATGGTTTTTACTATTGGCTCCTTTCTCAGACTATGTTTCTTATGAACTTTTGGGTGTCTTACATGTTCTTATTCTTTCTATATTATAATTGTTTTCTGTGTTATCTAGCTTGGTGGATGTAGGCAGTTTTCACCTCTCATCACTTCAAGTTTAAAGCCCTTATTCAGTTTTATGAGATATCAAGTAATCACATTCTTACTAACCTTTTTAAGTGTGCTCTGTCCCTGCCAGAAGCTTAATTTTGAGCAATGGTTCACAAGACATAATTTTGAATTCTATTTCTGTGATTGTGTATAAGTCACATAATACTCTGTGCCTAGTTTCTAGATGGGGATAGAAAGAGCATCTACACCACGGGACTATCTTTTTTTGAGACTAGAATGAGATAATACTCATAAAGTATTTTGCAAACCTAAAAGCACTCTATACACATCAGCTATTACTCTAATCCCTTTTGTTTTATTTTTCCACATAGTCATTCTGACTTTATTTTTTAGGCCAACTCAAACTTACTTCACAACTATTTACAATTGAATATGTGAATTTCTTTCTTTTCTTTTTTTTTTTTTTGACAAGGCAATTGAGGTTAAGTGACTTGTCCAGGGTCACACACCTACTAAGTGTCAAGTATCTGAGTATGGATTTGAACTCAGATACTCCTGACTCTAGGACCAGTGCTCTATCCACTGTGCCACCTAGCTGTCCCCTGAATACATGAATTTCAATGCATATGTTGTCATAAATTTTTAGTAACTTTCTAAATCTACACCAGTACTTTTTTAATTGGACAGGCCTTTTACATATTTGATATGTATTTCATTTTTCTGGCTCTGCTTTTGTTACTACTTTAAATTATTTCATGTAGGTCTATCAAGTTGTTGGTTTTTTTTTTAATTTTCTATATGCTGGGCAAACTTAATATCATAACATTCCATTACACCAATGTAACAATCTGTTGTTGGACTTTAAGTTGGTTCCAGGGTTTGCTTTGCTTATTTGTTTGTTTATCCATTCATTCATTTTTTGTGCTTATCAATAATCTAGCTATGAAAATACTTGACAATTTTGGATAATATTTTAAGGTATATTCCTAACCTTGAAATCCCTGGTTCAAAGGTAATATCTCCTTGAAACTGTCAGATTGTTCCCTAAAAAAAAAACAAACAAAAAAAACAACTCTCTATTTAAACAATCTGAATTCAAACTAGTCTGAATTCAGACAGGCAATCTCCATTTTGAATATCTTCCAACTTCAAGGAAGGAAGTAATTTTAGGTCATTTTTCTACAATAAGAAGTTTTTAAAGCTTATTTTGCTAAGTAATAGTTGAGTGAATTTACTAGAGAAGCAGCATATGGTAGTAGAGATGATGGGGTTATGGGAAAAGTTCAAGAGCTGGGATGAGTTCAAAGACATAGTCTTTTCCTTTTAGGGGTCCAGGTCCCATAACCCCATCAGAGAGATGATCAAACCAAAAATAGGATAATTACAAGAACTTTACCTGTATTGCATTTCTAATTTCCATGACCAGAGCTCACTTTACTATTGAACTGTGGGGAAGCACCTTGACTTCCTGAGGGAGAAGTGCCCAGAGGTGGTCATTTTTTATTTCTTCAGTCAAGAGGCAATATTTGAAACCAGAAACAAAACTCAAAAGAATGGCATTTTTCTTTGGAATGTCATCCCAAAAAATAGTGTTAAATGACAGTCTCGGGGATTCCTATGTGATAAGTTTGGGAACATGGTGTCAAGCCGGAAAATCAGAAGAGTAGTCAGAGAAAATAAGCCAAATAAGTAATAATTACTCACAGTAAAATGTTAGATGAGTCAATTGTCCCCACATTTAGTACATTCAGGGGAAATTACCATCTTTTCCCACAACAAAGGAAGAATGTTTTCTTCACATAGGAAGAAGCATTAATGGATTTTCAGATCTAATTAAATGTTTTAAGTTTTAATAGGGACAAACTTTTCTTTCTTTCATTCTTAACAATACCTAGCTCTTATTGAAAATAAGCATAAAATACTGAAAATGAACCCTTTGAATATAATAAGCATGAAAAAACTTTCAGCCACAATGTAAATTTCAATGAGCATGAGACAGTTCACATCAGAGACAAATGCTTTGACTCCAATGAGTCACCTTACTCTTCATCAGATAATTCCTTCTGGAAAAAAGCTCTTTGAATGAAGTGGATGTGGCACAACATTTAGCCAGAAACCAAAACTTACTTTCCTTAAGAGACTTCATACTAGAGAAAAACCTCTGGTGTATAACAAATATGGGAAAACCTTCAACCAGAAAGGACAATTTACTAAATATCAGAGGATTTATGATGAAAAAAAAAAACCCTTAAATTGCAATGACTCAGAAAACTTCTAGCCGGAGAAGAAATCTTAATAAACATAAAGTTATTCATACTGGACAAAAGCACTTTGGATATAATAAATATTCATGATACAGAAAAACCCTAATGGAATTGGAAAAGAGTTCAGCTTTAGGACAACCATTATTAATTATCAGAAAAGCCATAACTTAGAGACGGCTTATGAAAGTGAAGAATGTAGGAAAACCTTTAACAAGAACTCAAATAGCCAACTGTTAACATTTCAGTGTAAGTAATTATACCTTGAAATTGGTAAGTGCTTTCATGGTTTTGTTGATTGTTTAAACTTAAAGAAAGTGATGGGGAAAATGGTAACAAAGAAGATTAAGCTTAAGAGGTTGTCATATGTGCTTTTTTTTTTTTGAAGCCCTGCTAGCTGTCCGTTTACCATCACACCCCTGACACATACTTGAGTGGGCTCCTCTGGGAAAAGTTCAAGTGGCCCCTTTATTTCTAGGTCAGTTCTACAGCCTCACCCTTGAATTGTGTGTGTTGTATAGTTTTTTTAAAAATGTATTTAATTTTTAATTTATGGAATAAAACAAACATTTCCATAACATACTATAATTTTTTTAAAAAGATTGCAAATGAAGCTGCAAATCTATTATGTACAATTTGCTATTCCATTTAAATATATAATGAAGTTATCATGTAAATTTCTTTTTTTTCCTTTTCTTTGTCTTCTCTCTACCCCCACCCCCTTGAATTTAATAGTTCCAAAATGTAGGTAGCAAAGCTAAAGTAGTCCATAGAAGAAAGGGTCTACTCCTTAACACTGCAACCTGTCAGGAATCCAGAGATCATTGCTTTCTTTTCTTCTTCCTCTATGCTTTCTTGGGGAAGACCAGAGACTTGGAAAGACAGAGATTTCTCCTCAATTATTAGGGCCAAGTCCTCCATAGTCATCCCTTCCTCCATGTTTCCTCGATGTTCTGACTTCACTCAAGTCCTCTGTCTCCAGAGAGTACAGTCAGAAATTTCTCAAGAATCAGCAGCTCTGGTATTTGCACATTCATTAGTCTTTCCCCAGATATTCTGATGGAAGGTCTCATGGAAGGTAATCCTTTCTCTTGAATTGAATCTTGCCCCCAAGGGTGTCTTCCTTCCTATTCCTATGGAGCTAGAGACACAAAATCAATGTCCCTTGGGATGGGATCTCCACTTTGTCTCCCCAAGTGGGAATTGTAACTCTGATGGCACAAATTGAATCCCTGAGGGTTCTGCTAGGGCCAGAGACAAGATGATGGAGTCATAAGGAAGGACTTAAGACCTCAGTCACACATTCCAACTCAAGGCACTGGGGATGTGACCACAGACTGATCCCCTGTTATCCCTACATATCCCCTACCTGAGGCCACTCATTAAGGCAGCAACAATAAGCCTTTGGAGCTTTCAAGGGACCAATGCTCCTCATTCCAAAAGTGAGGAAAATGAGAACAGGGTAAATTATTTACCTAAAGTTACATGGCTATTAAGTAGAATACCTGAAACAAAAACTCAGATCTTCTTATTCCTGTGCCACTTATCTCTCTAATCCACCATGATTTTCTAATAGCCCAGCTCTAATACTTTGTGCCCATGGATAAATCTTAACTTCCTGAACAGCAATTTTTGTTAAATTGTTAAAACTACTTGTACTACAAACTTCATCGGTTTGCTGAAAGGGCTTTGTAAACCTAAATTGTTTTATATGTGCAATTTATTTTAAAATATTTTATTCTTTTTTTAAATTTATTTTTTATTTTTAGTTTGCAACACTCAGTTCCACAAGTTTTTGAATTCCAAATTTTCTCCCCTGCCTTTTCCTACCCCCACCCCCCGACGGTATGTAATCTGACATAGGTTCTACATATACCTTCACAGTAAACTTATTTTCACAATAGTCAGGCTGTAAAGAAGAATTATAACCAATGGAATGAACCATGAGAAAGAAGAAACAAAACAGAGAGAGAGAGAGAGAGATCAAATAGTTTGCTTCAGTCTGCATTCAGACTCCATATTTCTTTCTCTGAATGTGGATAGCTTTTTCCATCATGAGTCTTTTGGAGCTGTCTTAGAACCTTGCATTGCTGAGAAGAGCCAAGTCTATCAAAGTCATCACAGATACGGTGTGTCTGTAATCGCGTATAATGTTCTCCTGGTTCTGCTTCCCTCACTTAACATCAGAGTATATAAGTCTTTCCAGGTTATTATGAAGTCCTTCTGTTCCTCATTTCTTATAGAACAATAGTATTCCATTATATTCATATGCCACAACTTGTTTAGCTGTTCCCCAACTGATGGGCAACCCCTTGATTTCTACTTCTTTGCCACCACAAAAAGAACTGCTATAAAGATTTTTGTACATACAGGGCCTTTTCCAACTTATATGATCTCTTTGGGATGTAGACCTAGAAGTGGTATTGCTAAGTCAAAGGGTATGCATATTTTTATAGCCCTTTGGGCATAGTTCCAAATTGTTCTCCAGAATGGTTGGATCAGTTCACAACTCCACCAACAATACAATAGTGTTCCAATTTTCCCACATCTTCTCCAGCATTTATAATTTTCCTGTTTTGTCATGTTAGCCAATCTAACGGGAGAGATGTGGTACCTGAGAGTTGTTTTGATTCATATTTCTCTAATCAATAGTGATTTAGAGCATTTTTTCATATGACTATAGATAACTTTAATTTCTTCCTCTGAAAACTGCCTGTTCATATCCTTTGACCATTTATCAATTGGGGAAAATATTTTATTCTTAACCTAAACACCAAAAAAATGAGCATTTTAATATATATAGAAGAACTCAAAAAGAGGATTGTATATAAAATCACAAATCCATTTCATACCAATTGCTTTTTTAAAAATTATGTAATAAATTACACATGTAAGTTTCAAAACTTCTTCTTTGTCTATGATTCTTTCACAACTTCCTTCTGTTCTCTTCTGTAAATTAAAAAAAAGTTTCAATGATCCTTTCTTTTGGCTTTGCTATTGTTAAATTCCTTCCCTTTCAAGAACAACTCCCCATTAAGAATCTAGAGGGGGAAAGAATAAAAGCCTTGTGATATGTAGACATAGTTCAGCAAAACAAATCCATCCATACAGTTGATGAGGGCACAGTCTCTGGGAACCCCTTGAACCCTTGAACTCTCCTTGAATCTTCCCACTTGATCTGGCCTTGGCCTGAGGCCAACCATTAGGCCCAGATGCCTACCTTGATCCTCCCACTCGACCTGGCCTTGGCCTGAGGCTATAACCATTAAGCCCAAATGCCTACCTTGCCCAGTCCTCTATTGTCCAGCTGTTTCCCACCCTTAATCCTGTTTCCCTTCCTTAAATCCTGTTTCCCATCCTTAATCCTGATCAAAATATCTATACCCTAGCTCTGTTACCCTAGCCCTTTATGGTCTGTCATTTCCATATAGCCTTCAGCTATTTCCCCCACCCTGGAGTCTGACCTCATCCCAGTCCCTTCAAGCTCCTCCTTTGACTCCTCCTTAAGTCCCTCCCTAGACCCCTTCTCTGGTCACCCCAGACCACCCCTCAATCCCTCCCACAATCTTTGTGTATATAATCTCCATTTTGCCTCCATGAAGTTGGTCAGAGCCAATCTAGCTCAGATTGATCTGGCCTGCTTTCCTTACAGGCATCACAAGGGGTGGGATGTCTTGGGGCAGGCCTATTTGGCTAACTCTTAATAAACTTTATCTTTTCCATGGGCCGAGAAAGCTTGAGTCGAATTCTTTCCGCAGGACCCGGTGTGTTGGTACTTTGGGGTGTCGAGCACCCCTCACCCCAAACCCTCTTCACAGTGGCCATGTCCAAAAATGTAAGTCTTTTTATGTACCTTGAGTCTGTCCCCTTTCTGCGAAGAAGTAGGTATCTCCAGAGAGATGGTTGATCATTGCATTAGTCAAAGTTCTTAAATGTATCAAAGCTGTTCTTCTTTATGATGTGGTTGTCCTTGTATAAATTGTTCCCCTGGTTCTGCTCACTTCACTCTGCTCAGTTCATACTACTCATAATTCTTTGAAACCATCCCTTTCATAATTTCTTTCTGTATGACAATATTCTATCATGTTTATATCCACAATGTGTTCAGTCATTCCTCAACTGAAATTTATACTCTTGGATTTTATTTTAGTTATTTTCTTCTTTCCTTTTAATCTCATGGTTCAAGATATATTTTTTGCTTTGGCTATTCCCTCCCTGGATGTAAGTAGTTTACTTTTTGATGTAATGGTAAGCACACTTTATGGGACTGAAAGAACTTTCTATAGTCCATTCTCAGACTCTCCAAGTTCATTGTAACACTTCACCTACTTGACCAGATTATTATAGGAAAAGTGACTTGTAAACTTTAAAACATTTAAATTGCTAGTTACTATCTAGTGGTCTGGAGAATCAGTTTAGTCATCCCTGGATTCTTTTAATGGTTAGTATAATCTCATCACTTAAAGCTTTGGACTCTTATCCTAGATTCCCACTTTCTTTGGGGCTGTTAGAAGAATGCTTCTAGCTTTTCATACTTTTCAGAGTGGAGATGACTAACATACTCTATGCAAAATACTTTGTAAACCATAAAGCACCACATAAATGTCAGCTAGTATTATCATTATGATGAGGGTACAATCTGTGGTCAAACCACAACAATCATAGAATGTTACAGCTAGAAGGGACCATAGGTATAGCATATAGTACAACAGCCTCATTTTATAGATGGGAAAATTGAACCTCAGAGAGTCAGGTGAGATCATATAAGATCACAGAGCTAATAAGGTAAAACTTGAACCTAGGTCTTCTGAGCACAAGAACATGGCTTATTCTATTGCATTGCCCTTTTTCCCCAAATAGAAATGAAAGATCTGACTTAGAGCTATGGAGCCTCTCAAGTAAAAAGACTTGGGCTTCTGCTACTTATAGTCAAGTTAGTAAGCACTTAGTAAGTACTTACCACAGTGCTAAGCATTGGGAATATAAAGAAAAGCAACTCCCTGCCCTCAGGGAGTTTACATTGTAATGGAGGAGATAATATACAAACAACTATGTACAAACAAGACATATTCAGGGTAAGCTGGGGAGGGAAGGCTCTATTATTGTTGTAGTTTATCTTTTATTCTATTATTTATTGACAAGGACATCAGGAAGTTGATGCCATGACTTGCAAGTGAATGGGATTTAAGTGAAGGAGGGCTTTGCAAAGTCACTAGCCTCACTTTCTCTTCTGGAGCCATTCAGGTCCAGTGGCAAAATATATCTTGCCAATCAGGATGACTGGAGATGGCCCTGGATGCAGTGGGAAGACCTTGGCCTTTTTAAACTAAGGTCTTTCCCAGGTCTCAATTTGACTGAGGCAATATGCATTCAGTGATTAAGGCTAGGTAAGAAAGGAGACAAAAAACCGCCTTTTACCTAGTCAAAAAAAAAAATCAATCTGGGAGGGGAAGACCCTCAGGGTTTCTGGCCCAAATAGAAACAATTGCTATCTACATTTACTCTGAGCTACAGTTGGCCAATCAACAAGAGTCAGAGTGATTTAGGTTTAAGGCATGGTCCTTAAGAAAGAAATCTAGCCCATAAACTCCGAGATATCTTTCAAGGTTTCAGGGATCAAAATTTACATGCCTTTGGACAGAACACTCACAGATAAGGGCATGATATACTATAAGGACAGAGGAAGAGAAGGGAGGAAAGGAAAGGAAAGGATCCAGGGCCATCTCCATTTGTCTTGATCTATATCTTGCCACTGGACCCAGATGGCTCCAGAGGAGAAAGTGAGGTTGGTGATTTTGTACAGCCCTCCCTCACTTAAATCTAAATCACTTGCAAATCATGGCATCACCTTCCTGATATCCTAGTCCTCTTCTGGAATGAAAGACAAACAACAACCTGTTAGTAGCACAAACTGCCCCACTGGAGACCCAACTGACCAGTTCCAGTTGAGCAATGCAGCTCCTTTCCTTCCTTCTTTCCCTTTCCCTTCCTCCTTCCTCTCCCTCTATCCACCAGCATTAAAGGGAATCTTCTTGTATACCTTCAGACTTTTTACCAGACTTGAAGGACCAGTGGAATCAGGAAATAGAGAATAAGGTCAGAGAGTATTTCAAGAATGGGGAACAGCCCATCAGAATGCCAGGAATCTAGAGATGGAGTATCTTCTTTGAGGAGCTGCAAAGAAACCAATGTCATTGGATTGCAGAGTACATGGTAGAGAGATGGGAGAAGGAGAGGAAATAAGACATAAGAAAACTGAAAAGGTAGGAAGGGTCAAGTTATAAAGGGCTCTGAATACCAAACAGGATTTTATATTTGACCCCAGATGTGATAGGGTTCCACTGGGGGTTTATTGTTTGGAGTTGGGGGAGTGACAAGGTAAGACCTGTGCTTTAGGGAGACCAATTTGACAAAGGAGTGGAGGATAGACTAGTATCAGGAGGGACTTGAGGCAGGGAGAACAACCAGAAGGCTATTCCAATAGTCAAGGTTTGAGGTTAATGAGGTTCTGTACTAGAAGAGTAACAGTGTCAGAGAAGAAAAGGAGGCATACACAAGAGATATTACAAAGGTAACATTGATAGGCCTTGGCAATAGGAGTGAGAGTAAAGAGTCAAGGATGACATGTAGATCATGAGTCTGGGCGATTGGAAAGAGGGTAGTACCTTTGACAGTAATAGGGAAAATAGAAGAGAAATGGGTTTTGGGGAAAACATAATGAGCTTCATTTCAGATATATTGAGTTTAAGATGTCTATGAGATATCCAGTTTGAGATGTCCAGTGGGCATCTCTGATATGACTATGTGGATAGGAGAACTTAATCTTTCTGTCAATTTCTTCACTTACCCATATTTCCCTGACCCCATATGTGGCAGGAATAATACAGTGTATTGGAGCAAACAATGATCCATGTCACAAGACCTTGGCTGTGCCACCACCTAACAGTCACAAGTTTCTCCATATATAAAATGAGGAGGCTGAAATAGATGATCTTGCAGGGCCATTCCAAGTTTTAAGTTCTTTGATTTTTATAACAATAGCTGGCATTTATTTGAATCATAAATTAAAATTCAAATCCTCTTATTTTCTAGTTGTAACTTGTCCAATGGCATATAGGTAGAAGGCGGCAGGATTTATATCCAGTCCTCTGACCCTAGAACCAATACTCTTTCAAGATTTGTAAAGCATTTTACAACCACAATCTCATCTGAACCTCATAATGATCCAGTATGGTAGGTATGGTATTATAATCTCCATTTAGCAGATGAGAAAAAACAAAGCTTAGAAAGGCAAAATGAAAGTTCATGTTCAAGGTAGAATTTAAAGTTAGGTATTCCTGACTGTCATGATTGGAATGCTCACCTTCCTCATCATTACCTCCTGGTTTCCTTTGTTTCTTTCAAATTTCAGATTGTCTCATCTTCTATAGAACATCTTTCTCAGTCCTTCTTAATCTTAGTGCCTTCACTCTGACCTCATCCCAATTTATCCTGTCTTTATTGTCTTCATACATGGTTGTTTGCATGTTGTCATCCCCATTAATCTCTGAGTTCCTTGAGATCAGGGACTATTTTTTGCCTTTCTTTGTATCTTCGGTGCTTAACACAGTGTCGGGTACATAGTAAGCACCAGATAAATTCATTTTGACTTGACTTAACATCAAGTCTAACACATTTCCCACTAACATTGTATATCAAAGCACAATCTATGATATTATGAATGGGATAACAGTTCCTTGAGCAAACCAGGTGTTGCCGCCACTGAATGACAAACATGAAGGAATCTCCAGTTACCAAACATATAATTATGGAAAAAAGTGAGGAACAGGTGAGCTGTCAAAGAGATTTGATCTTTAGAGGAGGGTAAATCTCAAAGTTTTACTTAGCCATTTTTTTCTTTTATGTCTAGTGATATATTATTTTGATTTTATTTTTCCTCAGTAAATCACTTTATTTTTATTTTATTTTATCTTTAATTTATGGAATAAAACAAGCATTTCCATAACATTGTATAATAAAATAGATCATTGCATATGAAACTGCAGATCTATTATGTACAACTTGCTATTCCTTTTTTAATATATAATAAAGGTATAGTGTAAATTTCTTTTTTCTTTTCTTTTTTTTCTTTTCTCCCCCCAAGAGAACTGATAAATAGAAGTACATATAGAATAATTTTACATATATATATACACATATATATACATACATATATACACACACACACCTATTTATGTCTAGTAGTAAATCATTTTAATACAAAGGGCTGACACCAGTATTCTTAACAATGATTTTTAATGATACATTTTGTTTTAAAACAACTGACATATTCCCACAAATATACTAACATTGCCACCTATTATATTCCCTAAAAATAGTTCCCAAAAGCTACCTAAAAATGTGAGCAAACCCAATGGCCACTTTTGGTATCTGCTAATAAAAAGGAAGGATAGGCGTTAAAGCACGTTCTTAACTAGGAATAAAAATTCCAAGCAATCAGAGTTGTCCAAAAGTGGAATAGGCTGCTTTGCAAGGTAAGTAATATGTTATCTATTACTAGAGACATTAAAATGGAAGCTTATGTAATTGGTCTTAGGCATATAGGTGGAGGCACTCATAAGGGAAAAGCCAGGGACATGCTTCTGGGAGGAATGGCATTCTGACATTCTGCATTGATCTACCACATGGTTGGGAATGGCCTCTTTCCATTTACTGTGTAGCCCAAACTGGCTGTGTCTTTAATACTACTAAACTGGGATAGATTCTCTCTAGTCCAGAGGGTGAAGGTCTCATTTACCAACATGGACCTCATGTAGTAATTAGAGAAGGACTTGAGGGTATCTTCCCCTCCCCTTACGTTCTGTGATGCTGAGAATTCATTTTCCTTTTCAGTTCTAGGTACAAGGAATGGAGTCCCAGACCTGGAAGCTCAAACCATGGGGATGTTGAAGCCAGAATTCCAGGATGGATGTTATAACCAGTCTAGCAGAGAACACCTGAAAATTCAGGACAGGTGAAACTAGCCTTGGGTGGGCATGGGAGGGTTGGATATGGAAATTAGTGGAACTGATACTGCTTAGGAAATGAGCTAAACTGTGAACCTAATCTTCCTTCTTTCCTCAGAGAGAGAGAAGACATAGGAAGGATCATGCTCCCAGGTATGAAAATATTTATATGTTTATTTTTGCTATGCCTTTGAAGTTAATATTTATTTTTAAGAGCTAATTGGACTATTAAATAGCCAAATGGAACTGGGGTACTTGGAGCCACTAATATTGAGGGAACACAATTGATGGAGACTTAGGCCAATGGCAGAGATGAGAGAATCCCTCTTAAGGATGTTGGAGAATAGTGGGCAATGGATGAAACGTAACACACCTGGTCCTCGGGCAATAGGACTCAGAGTGGTCAGTATTACACTTAGTAATCACTCATAAATTATTGTAGAGAGAGTCCGGTTCAGGATGGGTTAGATCTAATGATCTCTGAAATCCCTTCCACTGCCAAGATTCCACAATTCTGTGATATTATGATTTGTGGGTGATGTGTGAAGAGAGACACTGCATTTAATTAAAGTCAACTGAATCAACAGAACTGAGATGATGCATTAGTGATATATTAGTGAATAACCACTTTACTCATTTACCTTCCTTATGTGACTCAATAGAGAGGGAGAGCCAGCCTTGAAGCCAAGAAGACCCACATTTGAGTGAGTCCTTCCTTTGATAAATATTGTCTTCAGTAGTGTCCTACTCAAACAGAATTGGATCCCTGTGGCCACCAGCCACCACATGTGGCCTGCTGGCCTTGAAGTCAACACCTCTGGTCTACAAGACCATATGTAAATCATTTAACCTCTCAGTGCTACAGGAAACAGTCTTATTATAAGTTATAGAGGAGGTACCAACTTTCACTGGTAGGGATGGGGGGGGGTGGAGAGAAACATTGATTAAGTACCTACTATGTGTCAAGCATAATGCTAATCACTATACAGATACTATTTCATTTGATCCCCACAACAGCCATGGATGGTAGATGCTATTATGATCCCATTTTACCACCGAGAAACCTGAGGCAGATACAAGTTAAGTGGCTTGTTCAGAATCACCATGTCTGAGGCTGGATTTTCTAACTCTAGACATAGTACTCTATTTACTGTATCACCTAGATGCACCTAGAAGGGCTTTCCTTACCCGTGAACCCCTTTTAACAATGAAATTACTGGTCCAGTTCCTATCCTTATTCATATGTTCAAATATAAAAGCAGTGACAGTGGCCAGAGTGTTGACCCTATAGTCAGGAATATCTGGACTCAAATCTGGCCTCTGACACTTATTAGCTATCTGACCAGCGGCAAATCCGCTTACTTCTCTGAGTCTCAACTAGCTCTTTAAGATTCAGATGTGAAGTTATAGATTGGTTGCAACCTGCCTTGATGGAGAGAATTCCCGAGTAAGTAAAATCATAGATCCTTAATATATGTTCTACATATTAGCATTTTACTTACAAATGGATTTTCTCAGTATGGAAAATGTTACAAGTTGATCTGTGAGTAGAATAAGAAAATAAAGGCAGATTCTTTGAGGAGGGGAAAAATGTTTGCTGGTTTAACTGGATGCAACTTCATTTCCTTGAAGAATTGGTAGTTTTTTTCAGTCCTTTCAAGGTTACCTCCATGCCCAAAAGCCACTTTAATGTTGTATTCTGATAAAAAGTTTTGAATGCTGGGTCCAACCAGCAAATAAAAGTGCAATGTTTATCCCTCTGTCCACTTAGGTCATATTCAGTCTCCACTGAAGTCAACAGGAGCTGGAGGCAGGCTGGGGAAAGACTGGGGAGACAGAAATCTCAGGGGAGACATTTACCAGCAAAGAGTAAACTTCTTTAAAAGCCACCAAATAAACATTAATGTAGTTAAGTTGGGGGAGGGGGAGGCAGAGTCAGTATAGAATTCAATAAGAAGCCTTAGAATTTAGGGAGTTTTCAGTCTGAGCTCATTGTATTATAGATCTCGAGTTAGAAGGAACCTCAGTGGCCATTCATTTTACAGTCAAGGAAACAGAGACCTAAGGAGATTGAATAATGTGACCAAGATCACACAAACAGGAAGCATTAGAGGTAGAATTTGAATCCATGTTCTCTGCCTCCATAGCCAGAATTCATTCTAATATACCACTTAAGAGATTAAAAAAATACCAATTTTTCCTACATGTTGAACAAGTCAATTATAGAACAGAATTTAAGAGGAAGACATCAGAATCATCCAATCCAACCTCCCACCTTTGATAGGATCAACAACTAGTCCTTTCTCATTCCTTGCATGGGATTCTCCTGTATAAGAATCCCCTCTAGATTATGGGAGATTATCCAGCTTTCCATGAAACATTTCTAGTAATGGGAAACTCATTATCCTATAATACAGCTACATATTTTTGGCTGTATTCTATATGTAGCCAAAACTGGCTGTGTCTTTAAAACTACCAAACTGGGATAGAGTCTCTCTAGTCCAGATAATGAAGGTCTCATTCTCCAACATGGACACCATGCAGTAAATGGAGGCAGGCTGGAGGGTATCTTCCCCTCCCTTTAGGTTCTGTGATGTCAAGAATTCATTTTCCCTTTTCAGTTCTAGGTCCAAGGCCTAGTTCTGACACAGCCAGTTTTGGCAACTTGATTTTTTAGCATCTGTATTTATTGTATTAATTATTATGACAAAAAAAGTCAGTTAATAAAAATACTATGTTAAGTGTCATTAACCAATAATTTATTAAAGACTTACTTATGTTCCAGGTACTGTGCAAGGCAAGGGAAATTCAAAGATAAACAAACAAAACAATAGTCCCTGCCTCAAAGAACTGACATCAAATTCCATTAATTTGCCAGTGTCCCATGAGTGCTTCTCAGGATAAGTAAGAGGTATTACTATAGCAGGTATGAGATGGGGAGGTGGGGTCGAGTTCATATAACACATGGCAATAGGATCTAAACTCCTCTACATAATTCCACTTGGACCATTGTCCAATGGTCAACTGTCAGATTCTTCTAGGGTAACTGATAGACCTCAAACCTGTTGGTGAGATAGGGGAGTGTCTACTCCCAGCATGTAAAGACTTCTGCTGGCAGAATGGGCAGATGAGAACACTTTATTCCATTTGCCATTAAGGCAGCTGAAGCATACCCTGTGGAGCACTCAGAGCTTGGTCAGACATCAAAGATGTGAAAGTCATCCACTGCATCTGTGGTGGGGGTGGGGGGCATTGCCACTGGATTTAATGACTCTAGAAGAGAGAGTGAGGCTGAGGACTTCGTGCAGCTCTGCCTCATTTAAATCCAGTTCATGGGCAAGTCAAGATATCACTTATCATGTCATTGGTCCTCTTCAAAATGAAAGAAGAAAAACAACAAAATTTTAGGGCCTTAGGTAAGGCCCTACACAGAGTGTTTCACAGAATCTTGGCATCAGAAAAGACACTGCCTAGTTTAACCCATGTCTACATGACACTTTCTTTTACAGCATACCTTCCTTAAAAGTGTGGCTATTTAGCCTCTGCTGGGAGGCCTTAAGTGATGAGAAGTCCATGACTTATTGAGATAGGCCACTTTGCTTCTGGACAATTGAAATTAGTAGGAAGTTGTATCAGATAGGTACCACTACCGGTTAGTAATATATTGACAAGTATCACATGTGTTCTACTACTACTAGGCTTGTGACACTAAGACCAACCAATGGGAAAGGACTGTTTGAAACCATGTGACCCTCTCCCCATACTTGATGAGCTAGTGTATATCACTGAGAGTTTCCCTAGCTAATGGACTGGATATTGTCCCATTGAGGATATTTCACTTACATGTTTGCTGTAGATTAATGCGGGTCAGTCTCAAAATGTTTGGGCAGCTAGAATTTGAATAAGGATTCTTGCTCTATATCTAATTAATTCAGTCTACAAATGAATAAATTTACTGAAAAAAAACATCAAGTAAGCTGTTATATGGCTATCCTTTTTCCCATTCACCAGTATTGTAGTCAAGGAAGTCAACACATGAGCTGAATTTTCCAGTCATCCACTCGCTATGTGGATATGAACCATTTTGTGACATAATCCTGAAATCCTTATAATTTATATATAAAGAATCATATATTTTCCACCCTACTTTACTTTCATGTCATGGAATCTGTGGAATAAGTCATGTTGATGAGTTCCTGTTTCTACAAGGCACTTTCTTGCAAAAGGAAAGAACAGGCAAAGGAGGGAAAAAGAATGATGCAAAATTCGTGAGGGAAGAAAAGGAAAGGAATCAAGAGCCCAGAGGGTGTATTTATTGTAATAAGTTTATACTTGTATCTGAGTTTCACAAGAAACTATTTTTAGAAGCTAGAGTTTTTTCAAAGGAACACAACAAGGGTTGGATGATTTCGTCATGTCATCGAGCTGCCTAAAGCCATTGGAGGATAAAGTAATCTCTCTTAAAGTAGGCAGGGATGACCTTTCAAGAATCTCACCTCCCCAGGTACTGACGTCTTGATCTTTTGGTGTGTGGGCAGTTCAGAGGTGGAGCAATGGTGGAGTCAACTCATAACTGGGAAGACAATGATTGAGCTGATTCTGCTAAGGAGAAGGATGGTAATGATCCAATTTTCATTAGCTGGAGTAGGGAAGAATGGAAATGTGACCATTGACTGACTCTCATGGTAGAGGGACAATGGTGGACGCAGACTTTTGGTGACAGAGCATTTGTGGATACTGAAAATCAGCCAATACACTATTGGGTTAAGAGAGTTCTTTGTCTTGAATAATCTAGAAAATGGATTGTCCAAAGCAGTGGTATCAAACTCAAACAGAAATGGAGGCCACTAAACTTTATGTACTTAAGAATCTCTAAAGGTGACATATTGACCTACAAAACCACATATTAAAATTATCTATGTTCTGCCATATTTTTAATTTTGTTAAAAATTTCCCAATTACATTTTAATCTGGTCCCCAGACTGATGCCTCTGGTCTAAAGACAGGAAATTGAATCAAATCATTTTCTTTCTTCTCCAACATTCTTTTTCATTTTGTTCTGCTAAATTGCATTGTACACAGCATATTGAGCAATGCTTTTGGTTTTTTCAAATACTCTAGGCATTAGAATGAACATTAAGAAGTATTGTAGTCACTGAATGAATCCATTAACAGTTTAAGTTGCAAAAATTGAGGTTTAAAGACACCCTCAATGTGAGAAATTTTGCCTTCTTCACTTAAAAAAAAAATCATAGTTTATATTGGTAGCTTCTTTAAGACAAATATGTGCCTGGGATATAGATGAGAGAAGAATGAGCCGAATGCATGTTATACTTGACTGAATGGGACACGAACAGGGAAGGTTGCTGCAATCAGCCTGGGACTTGACTGAGACATAATTCAAAGCCCTCTTGTGACAGTCATGCTTCCCCCAAGGAAAGGGATATGGGGAGTCAAGAGAAAGCTGAGGGAGTGAGCCAGCAGGGGGGAAAATGAGCAAACAAATGAAATGCATTTTGTCTTTCTTGTTCTTGATCCATACATAATTGCCATTGCTCCTAATAGTTTCATGTCCTCAGCAGTGTTCATTATTTTATTCATTCTAAATGTATTCCCATCCTCTCTACCGTCTTTTAAGTCCCTCCACTTTTTACTCTACACCGGGTCCTGACTCTGTCCCTCTGAAAGCGAATTCTTCCAGCTTCAAAACTTGTTTGTTATACATGCATACACATACACACACACACACACACACACACACACATACACACACATATATGTACACACATTTGTGTATGCATAATACTTTTTGTGAGTGATTTTAATAAAAGCTATCAGAGCTAGAAAGGATCTTAGAGAACATTCATTCCAGAGACACTAAATTAGGGGTACTAGACCCCTAAGCGATGTGTGGATAGATTTTAGGGGATCCATGAACTTGGATGGAAATTTCCATCTTTATCTTGACTAACCTCTAACTGACATTTGGGTAGCTAGATGACTCAGTGGACAGAGTGCCAGGCCTGAAGTCAGGACAAGTCTTCTTCCTGAGTTCAAATCATGCCTCAGATGCTTTCTAGCTGTGTAACCCTGGGCATGTCACTTGACCATGTTTGTCTCAGTTTTCTCAGCTGATACCGGCAAACCATGCCCGTATCTTTGTCAAGAAAACCCCAAATGGGGTCACACAGAGTTAGACATAACTGAAAAATGACTAAACAACAACATTGGATCTCACAATCAATTCCAAAGTTCTTCAAAGAGACCTTGAGATTGTCCTTGTATTGCTTTTGCTGATCTCCTTGTGAACATTTGCCTTGTATGAGTTCTCTATAAAATAGTCTTTTGAGGAAAACATACATTTGGCATTTGGGCTATGTAGGCAGCCCATTGGAGTTGCATTCTCTGTAGCAGAGTTTGAATGCTCAGCAGGTCAGCTCAAGAAAGGACCTGAGTGTCTGTACCTTATCTGGCCAGGTTATCTTCAGAATCTTCCTAAGACAATTCAAATGGAAGTGATTCAGTTTCCTGGTGTGGCACTGGTAGACTGTCCAGGTTTCATGGGCATACAACAATGAGGTCAGCACAAAGGCTCTGTAGACCTTCAGTCTGATAGGCAGTCATGATCAGATCTGCATTTTAGAAAGACCACTTCAACAGTTGCGTGAAGGATAGACTGGAGTTAGGAGAGACATAAGGCAGGGAACCCAAGCGTAGTAATCTAGGCATGAGGTGATGAGGTGGTTATAGTGTCAGAGGAGAGAACGATGCATGTATGAGAGATATTAAAGAGATAAAATAAATACAACTTGGTAACTGATAGGATATGGGAGGTGGTAGAGAATGAGGAATCATGAATGACACTTAAATCTCAAGTCCAGGTATTTAGCAATAGTTAATTATTGGTAATTATTGGTAATAGGAAAATCAGGAAGAAGGAAAGATTTGAGGAGAAAGAAAAATGAGTCCAGTTTTGGACATGTTGAAGTTAAGATGTCTATGGGACATCTAGTTTGAGATGCCTAATAGACAGTTAGAGATTTAAGACAAGTTCAAAAGAGAGGTTAGAGCTAGATAAGTAGATTTTAACATCGTCAGCATAGAGATGATAATTGAATCCATAGGAATGGATGAAATCAAGTGAAATTGTGTAAAGGGAAAAGAGAAGAGAGCCTGAGAAAGAGTTCTGTGGGACGCCTACAATTAGCAGGTATGACATGGATGGAAATCCAGTAGCAGAAATGGAGAAGAAGCACTCTGACAGGTAGGAGAAGAACCAGTAGAGAATAGTGTCATGAAAACCTAAAGGGAAGAGAGAGGAGAAAGTTATTGACAGTGTCAAAAGCTGCAGAGAAATCAATAAGGATGAAGAATTAGAAAGGGCCATTAAATTTGGCAATTAAGAGATCAAGTCCTGCAAATGACTGAGAAGTGAGGATTCTGAATGTCCATTCAGAATCAGCCTGCAAAGTTCTGGGTATTGATGGGACTGTCTTATGTGCTGGGGCATCCATCAGAATGAGAACCAGTACTAAGGTCCAGCTGGAGTCTTTCTTTTCTTGCAAAGAATGTAAATTATGTTAGATGAAAGAAATTGATAGGGGAAAGCATTCCACAAACAAATAGCTAAAAGTTAGAAGGAATAGCTGGGACCAGAGAGAGTTCTTGAAGTAATTATAATAAATGAATTATAATTATGAAGGAAATGAGATTAGAGTAGGATAATAGGAAAAAGAGAGACAATAGAGAATACTTCGCTTAGGCAAAACTAATTGCAGGAAATGTGTGCTTATTTAAACAGAAAAGAAAGGGAAGGAAAGAGGAGGTAATCAATATTTAAAAAGAATTAAATGGAGGGGAGAAAAGAAAACTAACATTGTAATTGTAAATGTGAATGGATTAAAGTGCTCAATAAAATGAAAGAGAACTTCAAAATGCATTAAGAAAGCACAACCCAACAATTTGCTTCATTCAAAAAACATATTTAAATATTAATGACACATCCAGAGTGAAAATAAGAGGTTAGAAAGAATACTATGTGTCAGCCAATTCTTTAAAAAAGGAGTTGCAGTCATGGTTTATGACAAAATAACAATAGAGATTCACACTGTCAAGGAAGCTAAACTAAGAAATTTCTGTATACTTAAAGGCATTGTAGACAATGAAAAATATCATTAGTAAATATAAATGTATCAAATTACATAACAGCTAAGTCCATGAAGTAAACTAGTCAAATATCAAAAAGTTGAAGGAAGGGGGGGAATATAAGGAGATACTTTTCAGATTCTGTGTTAGTGAGAAAATTTATAACTAAGCAAAGGATAGCTATGGTCACAAAATATAGAATGAACAATTTCAATGATATAAAATTAGAAGCTTTTGCACAAATGAAATCAATGCAGCTAAACAAAAAGAGAAGCTTTCCAAAGGAGACAAAAGCGTTTGTATGAAATATCTTTCATAAAGTTCTTACATGCAAAATACATAGGAATCAACACAAATACAGGAGACTAAAAGCCAAAAGCCAAGTGATGAATAGTTTGCAAAAGAAAAAAATATGAACTATCGATACCCCAATGAAAAATGCTCCAAATCACTTTTAACAAGAGAAATGAAAATTAAAACAACTCTGAAAATGCCTCGCTTTCTTCAAAGCACTTCTGATCTTCCACTCATAAAATTGGCAAAGATGATAAATGAAAGAAGTGACCAAAGTTGGAGGGACTGTAGAAATATGCTCACACTAATGTGCTGTTACTGGAGCTTTGAAATACTACAACCATTGTGGAAAACAGTTTGGAGTTATAAGAGAAAAACAATGAAACAATTCAAACCCTTTGGCTCAGTGATCTCACTGTTGTGATTACTTTTTCTCTGAGAAAATCAGTCAGAAAGTTCTTCTATATTCCAAAATATTAGAAGTAGCACTCCTGTGGTAGTAAAGCAATAGAAACAAAGTGGGTATTTATCTATTAGGGAACAGCTGAACAAACTGTGGTTCATAAATATAATGGAATCCTATTATGGTATAATAATTAAGGAGTGTGAGGAATTCAGAGAAACTTGGTGCCTGGAGAATAGATGGTTCAATTCAGAGGCCAACTCCCCACCCTACATATACAAGTAGTTTAAAAATGAACTATGAATACAAAAGGACACTGTATACACGTTCTAATAAGACAAGTCAACATTGGTTGGATGTTATAGGTTTTTCACATAATCAATGACCAATTTTAGATTAATGAGAAGCCATTGAACCAATTTCCAATTGTTCATGGCATTGCCTGAAAACACACATTAATTTCTGAAATATGTGCTCAGAAGGGATACTACTTTCCTTTATGATCATCTGCCTTTGTTCCTTGTGAAACCCAAAAATTAGATTTTAAGGAATGCTGATCTAGATAATTCAGACAAATAAGGAGTTTACTTGAATTATACAAATAATTGCAACTATCTTGTTATTTCTAGGAGCACTATAAATAAAGCATGCATGTAGAAAGTGATACTTGAGCTGCATCTGGAAGGAAAAGAGGAACTTTGTGAGGTGGAAATCAGGAGAGTAAATTTCTGTATATGGGGTACAGTAAATGGAAAGGCACAGAAATGGGAGATGAAAGACCATGTGTGTAAATCAGAAGACTGGTTTGCTCAATTATAGAATACAATATCTGAGTTATAGCCAATGAGGTGAGCAAGAGAGGTTGGGGCAAGATTATGACGGGCATTAAAAATTAAACAAAAGAATTATTATTTTTTTAAAATCTATGGACAACAAGAAACTACTGGCCTTGATTGAACAAAGGTAATGACGTGGTTAGGAAAATTTTAAAAGTATGACTTAAAAGTGAATTGTGGACTGAAGAGGAGAGAGATGAGTCAGGGATCCCAAATAGGAAGGGAGTAAAATAATCTAGGCAAAAAGTTATGAGGGCCTGAACTAAGGTAACAGCTTTGTGATTAGAGAGAGATTTTGTGGAAGCAGAAATTGAAAAATTTGGTGGCTGATTAGATATGTGAAGGAGGGAGGAGTAGAGGATAACACCAAGGGTATGAAACTGGGAAGCTGGAAGAATGGTGGTGTCTATGGCAGGAACAGAGAAACTTGAAAGAAGTCTGTTTAGGGGGAAAGATGATAAGTTGCATTTTGATTAAGTTTGAGATATCTCTTGGATTTCTAATGTAAAATGTCCAACTGACAATCTGTGATGCAGGATTAAAATTTAGGGGAAAGACTAGGGATATGCAAACATACACACATACACACACCTGTGCATATATATACGTTCAAACATATGTATATTTGTCTAGAGAATAGAGATGGATAGATGGATGGATGAATGGATGGATGGATGGATGGATGGATGGATGGATGGATGGATAGATACATAGATCTGGGAGTCATTAGCACAAGGGTGATAACTAAACCAAAGGTTGTTGATGAGTCGCCAAAAAAGAGTATAGAGGGAGAAGATTTAGGGTATCTAGGACAGAACCTTGAGGAATACACACAGTTATGGGGCATAATTTTGATAACAAAACTTCAAAGAAGTCTGAAAAGGTTAGTGGTTAGTAAAGTAGGAGGAAAACAAGGAGAGGAAAGTGTTATGAAAGCCCAGAAAAGAGAATATTTAGAAGAATGTGGTCAATAGCAACAAATTGAATAGACAGGTCAAGAAAGATGAGGACAGAAAACAGGCCATCAGATGAGTAATTAAGGGATCATTGGTGGCTTTGGAAATAGAGATTTCAGTGGAGTAGTGAAGGAAGACTGCAAATGTTAGAGGTGTGAGTGAGTGATAGGAAAGGAAGTAGAGGAAGCAAGCATAGACGTCTTTCTCTAAGACTTTGGCTGAGAAAAAGAGGAAGGATACAAGATACAGGATAACAGCATTAAAGGAAGCTAGGGTCTAGAGAAAGTTCTTTTTTTTTCTTTTTCTTCTTTTTAAGGATGGAAGATGGCTGGCATGTTTGAAGCAGCATGGAAAAAGTCAGTAGATTGGGAGAAACTGAAGATTAGAAAGAGAGATGGGATGATTGAGGTTTGCTGGAGAAGATGAGAGGGAATCTAATCAAGGGCACATGAAAAGTGGTTATCCTTGGAAAGGAGAAGGGCCACCTATATATCATAAACTGGAGGAAAGAAGAAAAGGGTGGGAGATGATGTCAAAGGGTTTATCTTCTTCACATGAGGCAGTTAGAAGGCACGTGAGTAGAGCCCTGGGCCTGGAGTCAGAAAGACCTAGGTCCAAATATTGCCTCAGACACTTTCTAGCTATGTGACCTTGGGCAAGTCAAATAATGTCTGTCTGTCTGCCTTGGTTTCCTCAGCTGTAAAATGGGGATACTAATAGCACCTACCTCTCAGGGTATTGTATTTGTAAAGCATTTAGCACAGTGCCCATATTCCTTTCCTCCCTCCCCTCCCTATGAAAGGATTGCTTATTGCAAGCACAAAGAAAGATGAAAGTATAGGGTTCTTTTGAACTATGAAAAGTCACATTTAAAGTGAGAAAGGGGGGTAGCTAGGTGGTGCAGTGAGTAGAGCATGGCCCCTGAAGTAAGGAGGACCTGAGTTCAAATCTGCCCTCAGACACTTGACATACTAGCTGTGTGACCTTGGGCAAGTCACTTAACCTCAATTGCCCCGCCTTCCCCCCTCCAAAAAAAAAAAACTAAAAAGAAAGTGAGAAAGGGATGGGGTAAGAAGAAACTGGAATGGTTTGGGTAAGCTATTTATCTTTTCCTGGACAATGACCAAGAGAAAAGAGAGAATGTGAGTTATATAAAAGGAGTGATTTCTGTCCTTTGACAATATCTCAGTCCTCAACAAAAATGATGGTTCAGCCAATGACACCATTCATTCCCCAACATCTGAAACCAAGCCAGTAAAGGACAATGAAAATATCTGAGGATGCCAGTTACCAATGCTGGCTGTCATAGTTTGCACCACACCTCAGAATATTTTTTTTTTAATGGGAAGCCAGCCTTAGGGTAAAACTCCACTACGAACGCACCTCTTCCTGTGGGTGGGGAGAACTGTGTACGTGCAGCTGAACCTCATACCTCACTGAAGAGAGATGTGTAAGTATCACCAAGGACTTCCTAAGCTTCCTAGAGTCCTGTCTTAGCATGCACTGGATCTCAGGCTCTTTGCATTAATTCTATGCATTCCCTCACACTGTGAACCATGAGTAATCAGGAGCAGATGTCACTGATAAGTCAAGTTATAGAAAAGACTAGTATAGATAGCTTCCTGGATCTATTATGGTGATTCTCAAAATGTAACTGGGACCACCTGAGGTTGTCAGATAATGGGGTCTTTCTATTCTGACAAAATGAATTGGAATCAGGAAAGATTTATTGGATAAGGGTCCCTGAAAGGACACCTAGTTCAACTCTTTGTTTAACAATTGAGAAAACTGAGACTCACAGAAGTGATTTGCACAGGGTCACAAAGATAGTAAGCCTCACAGGTAGAATTTGAGCCCAGACCCTCAGGGCTCATCTTCTTTTCACTATTCCACATTGTTTTCTTTATATATGGCGTTTATATAATTTGGATGTCTCCAGCTATGCCAATTTGACCTAATAGTAATTTCATCTTCCAGTAGGTGGAAGATCCAGTCAGTCAGGCAAGTAATATACGTTTCTTAAGTACCTACTATGTAAACCGGGGAACAGCAAAAGACAGTCCCTACCCTCCAGTCTGATGGGGGAGACAACAAACAAACAATTATGTACAAACACAACTACAGATAAGAAACATTGGAGATAATAACCAAGAAAAGGCACTGGAATTGAAAGGTATCAGGAAAAGCTTCCTGCGAAAGATGAAATTTTAGCCACCATCTACAGGAACCAACCAGTAAAGTATTTTGGATCCAATTCTCGCCAACAGTACAGAATTGGTTGCTGCAGTGGTATTGATGAGAATCATGATTAAAATCTGTACTCTTCCTGGGATTCTTGATAGTATGGAAAAGGAAATCTGGGATTTCTTTGATATGCATCCAATATTTTGGAAGGACAGATTTCAAAGGGTGCTTAAAAAGCTAGGTAGGCTTCCATGGACCAAAATTCTGCTGGGGAAATCAGCCTGGAAGGAATGGTAAGCTCTTTAAGGTAAAATACTTTAATATGATCCCTTCCTCCTCAGAATTAAGCATTTTAGCTTAACCCCAATCTGGCACTAACCCACTTGCCCTTAAGTACAAACTCTTTAGAGGTAGGTCCAGAAACCTCTACTAAGCTCACTAATGTAAGTGAATAGCTTCTATTCACTTCTTACCTTCTTTTCCCAACCTCCTTTCCAACTATGAAATTACTAACAATGAGAGCCAGCGGTGTGTGGATAAATGTTTAACAGTTGGCAATCAAGGGGGAAAAAAATGTGGTCATGTTAATTTGCATTATTAACAGTTTTTTTTTCCATCACTGTCTTAGGTCTAGATAACAAATCAATGAATTAAACCTCAATTTGTAGAGTTTGTTGATTTCCTAGGTGTAAATGCTCACACTGAAAATTTATCAATCAGCTCTTGGGAGTGCTATGGCTTATCCCTAGATAGAACTATCTGAAAGTGGAATGGGTTACCTTTAGTAGAAGTGGTCTCGTTTCCTATTGGCCTTGAAGAAGTTAAATGATCCCATGTCAGGTATTCTATAGAGAAGATTGTTGTCCAGCCATGGAATTGACTAGATAGCTTCTGAAGTCCTGTCTAACTCAGAGTCAATAAAAATTGCAACCCCTTACATTTAAAGAAAAGTTTTATTGATATCTTTTGTTATTACATTGTCACCTTTTCAGGGATAGAGGTGAATCATCCCACCTTTCTCAAGGTTGAACACTCCCTCGTGACAAAGAAAAGAAATTAAGCAAAGACATCTTTCAGATATATATGTATGTACATATATATATATATATATATATATATAACACACATATAGAGAGAGAGAAAGCTATGTAGAAATAGATATCTGTATCTACATATCTATTTCTATATATACCTACATATGTATATATCCATTCCTATATGTAGCTATATCTATGTCCATATCTATATCTATAAGATGGCCCAAAAGTCTTAGTGCAATTTTAAGCTTTAATAGTTTTTACACACACAATAGTCTATGCCAGTAGCCCTGCCTCTCTGTGGTAAGGAGGGTAGAAGGTTTCATTATCTCTTCTCCAGGACCTTCACTGGTTCTTTCATGACATAGCTGGACTCCATTTAAGTGACATTTTAGTTTACATTATTGTAGACATTGTCTATGTTGTTGTTGGGTTTTTTTTTTGGTGGGGGGAGCTCCACTTATTTTACTCAGTACTATTTATGCTAATATTTCGATATTTCTCCAAAATTCCTTGTTTTCATCATTTCTTAATATACAATAGTACCCCATTACAATCATATACCATGGGTTTTTATTGTCATTATGCCTCAATCAATAAGTACCCACATTATTTCTATCTTTTTTTTGCTACCACAAAAAGAGTTGCTACCAATATTTTGATTTATATTAGCCCTTTGTTTCTGTCTTTGACTTTCTTAGCCTACATGCCCAGTAATAGGATTGCTGGGTCCAAATGTAGGGCATCCTCAAAGTTCAGCACAGTTAAAACTGTACTACACCTTTGGGGACATCTTATATATGCACATTTTAATGATTTTTTTGCATATTTCCAAATTGATATTCAGAATTGTGGGACCATTTTGAAGCTTCATCAGTACTGTATTCGAATGCCTGACTTCCCATAGTTCCTCCAATATTGACTATTTCCGTTTTTTGGAATCTTTGCAAATTTGCATGGTGTAAGATAAATTCTAAGAGTTCCTTAATTTTGTATTTCTTTCTTTATTAGTGACTTTCATCATTCTTTTTATACTTTGCACTTGTTCTTTTGAAATGTATTTGTTCATATTTAATTAACAGAATTTGCAGAATGGCTCTTATTGCTAAATATTTGTGTCATCTCCCTATGTATCTCAGATATCAAACTTTTACTGGTGATATTTGATACAAATATTTTCCTACTCTATAACCTTACTTATCATGCAGCCATTGCTTTTGTTCATGTGGGAAATTTTTAAACAAATTTTGTATAGTCAAAATGATCTATTTTGTCTTCTCTGATCTCTATCCCTTGTTTGGGCCATAAGGAAGTCAAAGCAACAGGATAGTTAGGACCTCTGACCTAGGAAGTGGGGAAGAGTCCTTAAAAGACACCATCAATAAGTTAGCTCCCAAGAACTGTACCTAAAATTGAAGCTGCCATGAGGGACTGACAATTCAAGACGTTAGTTTATTGAAGCATTCTCTTCCTAGTCATACTCATATCCATCTTGAGCTTATTTTGGCATACGGCATAAAACATTTATCTAACCCAATTTCTGCCAAGTTATTTCCCAGCTTTCCCAGCATACCTTATCAAAAAGAGGTCATACCCCACAGTAATTTATGTTCTTAGGTTTATCAAACACTGAATTGCACTTTCAGATAGCTGCTGTTTCTTGTTTATTCGCTTTATTCCAAATTTGCTAAACTTGCTGATTTCTTCCTTAAACGTCTTTATTTCTTTTTTTTTTTTCATTTAATTCTTTGATCACTCTTGAGAACTACTGTGACTCTTAGAGTTGCTCCATTGCCATTTCAGGGATGAATGAAGAATTTGCTGTAATACTGTCTATTACCTTCCTTGGGGGATTTTCCCTCAGTTTTCTTGTTGCAAGGTATTTGTCACTGAGATGGTTCTTTTCTTCCCAAGCTCATTTAATTCTCTTCAATCAGTTTTCATCAGTCTGTGTCAATCGCTCTCAGTTTTTCTAGCATGTCCCTGATATGAAAGTATTTCTGGCTACTAATTCTTTCCTTTCTGAGGGCCCTAAGTTGTTGTGGCCCCTATCTTAGCCTCTGATACTTGCTCTCTGTTCTTTTAGATCATAGAGATGCAATAATCTTTTAATCTCCCAAGGCATGAGAGTGACTAGTTGAGGCCATGCTAGGCCCCTTTAGTTATTTTTCTTATCTATCAATCTTGTTCTATTGGGTTGCAGATAACTTTCTGAAACTAACTTTCTTCACTCCCTAGCTTGACCCTGTGGACCTGGTCAAGAAGTGATTTAGGGATAGTCCCCATGGACATTATTGTGTGTATATGTTGGACCCTGGGGGGCGGGGGAAGGGGTGGCAGGGGAGAGGGGAAGAGACACTGAGAATTCTTTGAAATTGGATGTCTTCTCCATCTTTCATCCTTTCTCCTAATTGTGTTTCCCCCTGTGTTATATTAAGTAGTTGTAACCAGCACTATTGGATACTACTATCTCCTTCTTCCTCCTCCTCCTCAGTCTTGTCCCCTGCCTCCTTACCTTCTTCCAAGGCCTTAGGTATAGTCCTCACCCTGCTCTGGGTGGGGGGGGGGGGGGCGTGTCTTCAGATGACCTGAAAAGGGCTTTACTCTGAAAATCTATGAGAAAAAAAACTATAGAGGCAAGGAGGGTTGCAGGATTGTCCTGGGCTGGGTATCATGCCGGGCTGGCACGAAAGGGGAGCTACAAGGGAGGTAGGGAGGTCAAAGCTACAGGATGGTGGGAACTTCTGCCACGGAAAGTAGAGAAGGGTGGGGGAAGAGTCCTGCCAGGACACTGCCAAGGGTACAAATTGAAGAGGACCCTCCTATAGATGATAAGTTCTCTAGATCTTACTAATGACATAGTCCTGATTTTCATCAAGATCTGAAATACTGCAAAACCTCCTAAATGGGATCCATAATAATTTAAAAAGACTTGGTCTACCTAATCCACATAGGAAAAACCAAGTGGGTAAATAATGACTCTTGTCCAGACTATGATATGCAATTGGTTGAACAACCCATAAAGCCAGTTCATCAGTACATATTTGCTTGGACAGACACTACAGGAGGACAACAAACTGAGTCCATATTGAACAAGAGGAGAGTAGAGAGCTAGATTGACATTAAATAACTGAGCAGTGCTTTTGATAGAGATTGATGTGACACAGGGGATGAGGTACTGATTTTAAAGTCAGGAAGTTGTGAGTTTACATCACCTCAGACAAGTCACCTCATTTCCCTCATCTGTAAAAGGCAGGGGTTGGATTCAATGATCTCTGAGGTCCTTTATAGCTCTAAATCTCTAATCCTATAAATTCCTTCCTGACATGAAGACCTCTCTGTTTGATATCAATATGTTTTCAGTTAGGCTACATGGCTACAAGTCATGGAATTACCTGGTCTCTGAAGAATTAGAGTGTTACTAAAAGGGTGATGAAGAAGTTTATAAAAAGTCAAAGAATAATGCGAGAATCAGTATAAAATTTGTCATCAAGACAATTATCTAAGAAATATATGATTATAAATGGAGTTGGGTTGGCCATGTAGCCAGAGGGAGGGCTAATTGATGGGATGTCCATGGGATAAACTGTTGAGAAATCTAGAGCAAGGCCCACCAGCCTATTAGTTGGAGTGTCTATAGAGGATTTATGTGAGGATGAGAAGGCAAGAATGGGTTGTTATCTGTAGCCTGAAGCAATGAAGGGAATACCACCAGTTTCTGCTGTTAGTAATCTTAAATTACCTGAGCTTCCTGGTTCTAGAACCCATGGAGAAAATAACAAAGGCTAGCTCTATACATATGTCTAATCTCTACACTATTAATAGTCCTATTTGGTTGTAAGTTAAGGTTCAGAGATGAAAAACATGAGTAAGTGTTGTAACCTGTGTGCTGATGAAATCTTGCTTTGGTACAATCAGCAGGGCAGGGCTTCCCTCGTTGTCCTCAGCTCTTCTTGCCAAGTCTCTCTTGCCCACATATCAAACAGCTCCACCTTGCCACTCCTACACAATAAACTGCCTGATGCCCTACCTCTTTTTCTTCCTAGGAGATTGTGGGAAGAAGGGCTCCTCTTCCTTTATTGATACCCTTAGTATTGGCCAAAGATGTCCTTTTTTTAGTTGCCAGTATTAGAGAACCAGGTCTTCCTTTGCCACACACCATTCCCTCAACCCCCCCATCTTTTCTACCCCATTAATGAGGACTAGAAAGGTCATCCTGCTTCTGCATAGGGCTGCTGTCACCCAACCATACCTTCAAGGCAAGAGAGTGTAAAATGGCCAAGGCTTGGAGCAGTGGAAAAAGATGTGGCTACAAAAATCTGAGGCAAGGGAGAAAGAAGGATTGTCTTGTGACATCAGGCCATTTACAAACTAGCTTAGGAGGAAAGGCCTCCACACTAGGAGGAGGCTACAGTCTCCAAGAGTATTGGCTATTGGCCTGCACTCTCTGACACATACATGCAGCCAGAAACAGCAAGGCATCCTGCAAGAACACTGATATGCAATTTAGACACTGATAAGCATTTTCCTATCTCCAGGAAGATGTGCTAGGCTAGTGGTTCAAAGCATAGTGTTGCACTACTAAATAGTATAGCCCCTCAGCAGTATTCTCATGAATGAATACGGTAGACAATTTATACCAGGTTTCCCAAGGAAGCATCTCAAAAAACTTTCCCTAAGTAATCCATTTCACAGAAAGAGAAACGGAGGCAGTAGAAACACAGACTCTGCCTTAGAGGGCACACCTGAGCTCTGGCTTTGCTTGTTCAAACTTAATAATGATGATATTTTCCATTTAATCTAACTTTTTCTTTTTGTCTTTGCCTTTATGATGGTAAGGTATTCCTTGTGTCTAGTTTTAGTACTTCTTGGTACAAGTTAGTCCCCCCTCTTTTTTTTAAGAGAAGTCAGTATAACTGTATAATAATGGATGACCCAGTGAAAAGAATGTTGTATTTGAGGTCACAGGACCCAGCTTCAAATTTCAAGTCTTCAACATATACCTTTGTGAACACTGGCAAATGATTTAATATCTTTGAGCATTAGGTTTTTTTATCTGTATCATGAAGTGTTTGTTCTAGATAAACCATCATGTTCTCTAGTTCTACATCTAGAGTCCTATTATGTTTGTTGATTTTTAGACTGGGAATCAGGATGACCTAGCTTTGAATTCTACTTCTACCCTATATTAGATGTCTGATAGAGGCAATTAATTTAACTTTTCTGGGCCTCATTTTCTTTGTCTGTAAAATTGAATTAATGATATCAGTAATACTTATCTCAGAAGGTTATTGTGAGGCAAAAAAAGAGATAAGGGCTTTGAACATTTTTGAAATGTGCTATTAATGTCACCTTGTTGGGGAGGAGGCTGGTATGAGATTTTTTTGTTGTATAGAATTCCCAGTATGGAAAAGCCCTACATTGGTGCATATCAGAAACTCTTCTATAATCTATAGTTTTAGAGAGTTACCTAGGGTACTGAGAAGTCAATTGATTTGTCCATGATACAGCTAGAATATTTTAGAGGAAGGCCTTGAATCCAGGTCTAACTGATTCCAATTTGGGTCCCTCTATCTGCCACTCAGTACTGCTCCTAAAACTTTGTTCCCAGCTTCTTGGTATAGCCCAATATTCCCACAAGGGGTAAATAGTCAATGGTACTATTCTGAGTAATATCAAACTTCATAGACTGTGTCTTGGTTAGTGGAAATGGGGTGATAGTGGGGGCTGATGGTAGTGGTAGACAGAGATGAGGAAGAATAAAGTAAATAGGAGAGAGAAGGGACAACATTAGAATGTTAACACTAGCAAGAATCTTAGACATCAACTAGCCAACCCACTCATTTTACATAAATATTAAGCAACTCCTACCATGTGCTCAGCACCCTAGTGTTGGATCCTAGCCCTGGGTTTCCTGTGGTTTGCATCACTGAGAGTATTTTTTCCAAATGAAAGTGCCTGTAAGTTTACAGTTAGAACAAAGTGGGTGGGGAGGTACAAAACCCTGTGGATGAAACCTGGCTTCATTTCGGTGGAGGAGTCAAAATCGCTCATGGTAGGGGGAGGGGAGGGAAGGACACCTGAAATGATTGTCCAATTAGTTAACTTTGAAAGATGATGGATTTTGTTTGGCTAGGGCCAACAAAAGCTACCCAATAGAAAGAGCAGAGAAGCCCCCAGAATCTGTAATGTAGCTATCACCCGGGGTGATGCTATCAGGAGACCTAATTTAAATCCTGCCAAGTAGCATTTAGATCAGAAAGATAGAGAAAAGTAATGCACCAGTTCCAAAAGCATGTTCCCAAGGCAAAATGCCAATCTGAAATCCACCATGGAGAGACAGAGGAAATGGTCTGGAGCAGAGGTGTCAAGTGGAGGGCAACACTCCCAGTGCTGAGGAAACCAGATTAAAATGTAATTGGGAAATATTTAACAAAATAAGTAAAATTACAATAGACCATATGTAATGTTAATCTGTGGTTTACTAAGTTAATATTGCAGCCCACTGGAGTATGACAATACTGGAAAATTCAATGCCAATTCTTCAGTGAAACATTTAAAGCCCTTCATATTGTGGCTGAAACAAACTTTTTGAAATATTTCATATCATGTTTTACTCCCTGGACACACCTAGACTATTATTCACCTACATATAGAATCCTCAGCAGCCTTTAAGTCATCCTTAGCTTGGATGTCATTAAGCCATTTTTGATTTTGTCCAGTTTTTACTGCTTTCTCCTTCCACAAATTATTGAAGCATCATAGATGTCAAGCTGGAAAAGACTCCAGAAGTCAATTATTCCAATGTGCTCATTTTACAGATAAGAAGCTTAGACACAGAGATCTTTAATGACCCAAGTGTGACAGTATCAGGAGCTGAATCCAAGTTGTATGCTTTACAAAACTGTAAGCTTCTTGAGGGTAATTCTTGTTTCTTCTTCCTTTTTTTTGTCTTTGTATCACCAGCCCCTAGCATAATGCTTTCTTATTATTATATTATTAAGTAGGCACTTAATAAATGTGAAATTGATTGAAATGGTTTTTGAAAGTAAAAAAATGCCAGTGGCAATAAGACTTACAATCTCTACCTAAACCAGAATCCTGGGACAGGATCCAAGACATCCTGAAAGAGTCTATGTAGTTGTGACAGTGGGAGAGACCCAGGCAGTGCGCCAATCAGTAAACTGGGAGTTGGACATGAAGAATGTAGCATAGCTTTTAATGTTTATTAATTTTATGTTCTGTCTTCCTGAGTCAGAATCCGGGGCAGGACCTTAGACCTGGAGAAAGTAAGTGAAGGTCCTTGTGACAGCTGAAGTAGTAATCTAAAAGCCCACTAAACTTCTGCAAAAACAGGCTTATAACATTTCATTAATGTCTTAAGTCTAATAAACCTGGGCCCCAACATGAAATGAGTTGGGATATAAACCTAGGGAAATAGAGTTGAGCAGGATTATGCCATTGAGATGAGTTATCAGTGGCAGCAGCTCCCCTCTGTGATTTTCCCCTTCCTCAAAAAATACAGAAAGATAGGCTGACCCACAGACCTCTAGCACAGAATATCCTTATACTAATAACTAATCCACCAAACAACAAGCATTTGTTGTATCTACTGTGTTCCAGGCATTATTCTAGGCCCTGAGGATACAATGACAAAAATTAAATAGTCCCTGCTCCCAAGAAAGATACATTATATTGAGGGAAAACACCATGTACATAGATAAATATATACAAAATATAAACAAATAAAGACAGTAACTTGAGGGAGAGGGAAGATATGAGTAGAATCAAGTATGGATTCATATAGACTTCTGAGATGAATTTTGAAAGAAAATAAAGACTCTAAAAGGTATAGATAAGAAAGGATACAGTCTAGGCTTGGGAAATAATTTGTGCAAAGGCCCAGACTCAAGGGATAGAATAGATGTAGAGAAAATATTTTTTAAATTTTAATTTAATTTTTATTTTTAGTTCCATATTTTTTCCCTGCCTCCACCCCTTCCCTCATCTATTCAGAAGACAAGAAATCTGATATCTATCATACATATACATTATATGTACATGTATGTATATATACCTACATATATATGTACATACACATATGTACATATATGTCTGTCTATATCCATATCTATATCCATATCCATATCTATATATAAAGTGCAGGCCTCAACATGTTACACACTAGTCACTAAACTCCAGTGTCTCCCTGTCACTTCCAGGATCACATACAAAATCCTCTGTCTGGCTTTTAAAGCTGTTCATAAACTGTTCTCCCCACCCCCCCAACACACACACCTTTCTAGTCTTCTTACCCTTTATTTGCCCCCATATATCAGCAAACCAGTGACACTGGCCTCCTTGTTGTTCCTCAAACAGAATACTCTTTCTCCCAATTCTGGGAATTTTCAATGGTTCTCCCCTATAACTGGAACTCCCCTCTCCAACCCCTGGCTTCCCTGGCTTGTTCATGTTCCAGCTAAAGAGGCTTGTTTAAATCAAATGCAAATCATTTGGGAATAAGCAAAATTTTGGTTTAGGAGAGTGGTCTACTTGACCATTGTGGTTTTTTGTGAATGATTTAGCAAATTTAATTGCCTAGGTAAATTAGAAACAAAATGGCGCAAGTCAGGTCTGGAGTCTGGAATGGCTGAGTTCAAATTCCACTTTAAACCCTTACTAGCTATATGAGCCCAGACAAGTCACTTAATTTATGACTGCCTTAGTCTCCTCCACTATAAAATGGAGATGATAATAGCTCCTACCTCACAGAGTTGTGAGACTCCAAAGAGGTGATATTTGTAAAAAGCTCTTAGCAAAGCATCTGGCACTATAGAAATGCTTCTTCCTTTTCCCTTCCCTTTCCCTTAAAGGGAATTAAAGTAGAACATGCATTTGCAAGCTCTTGAGAAATTAAATTGGAAGTGTTTTACTTGGCAAAATGAGAAAGCGTCTAAATTTTAAAGTTTCAATTCTGACCAGGGAAAGTCAAGTTTCTCAATGAAAGAAGCACAATTTGGCAAGGACAGATCATTTTGATTAAGAGGAAACTGTTTCTGAAAATGGTTTGAGTCATGCTTTGGAAGCAGAAAGATAACAGAATTGAAAAGAAAGAATGTGTAATCCTGGATCATCATGTAGAAAGAAGTGCGATTTCAAGATTTTCAAGGCTCAGTTGGAGGTTAATCAGAATCAGGAATGATATAGACAAGCAAAAGAAGGGGGATTTCATTTACCCTGGCTTGAAACTCAACTAAAAGACAATGAGATGATTATAAAGGTGCTGGTAAGAGTTTTTATTGGTCAGTCGTGTGCAACTCTTCTTGACCCTATTTGGGGTTTTCTTGGCAAAGACACTGGAGTGGTTTGTCATTTCCTTCTCCAGCTCATTTTACAGATGAGGAAATTGAGGCAGACAGGGTTAAGTGACTTGCCCAGAATGACACAGGTAGTATCTAAGGACACATTTGAACTCAAGTCTTCCTGATTCTGGAAACACTCCTCTATCCACTGAGCTGCCTAGCTGCCTCCATTATTATAGTACAGACATTACTTACTTGATGAATTTTGTGTCCAATCTATAAAAATTACCAAGGAAATTATATCTCAATTAGCATATTATATAAAGTTATCTCTTTGATTCAACTTTCGATCAAGGGATCCCAGTTTAAAAGATTTTCTTTTTGTCTCTCCTTGGAGTTGATGTGCTGTACATTAAATTGCAGGCTAATTAATCCCTTTCTAGGTTTTGAGTGAACTATCATGCATTCACTTTATATGTAAAATCTCGCGACGTAATTACTTCCTTAATTTCTAATAAGTGATTTTTACATCAGGATGTATTAAACTGGGTAACAAAAAACTGGAAGTTTTTGGAAAGTTCTTATATGTACTTAATAAGTGTGAAGTATAAGTGTTTTTTACTAATTGTAAATTGTGAATTTATTGACATTGCTCTTAACCTGAGAAACAACTGTACCCGACTCAAAGCTATAAGCAGCGAGACTTGCTTTGAGAAGTAGAACTTAATGGAACTGTAATTTGATTTCCTCCAAGTACTGATGACAGGTATAATTATTCCAACTACTGTTAAGCCAGTACTCCACCATTCCAGGACTATCTTCTCTAAATGCTAAGTCATGGCAAAGAGCACAGATTTTTCTGGGAAGATTGCCAAGACAGCCTTACACTGTCAATGGCAGGATTCCCTTGACTCACTTTTCTCACTATGCTCTTTGCACCCCCTATTTACCTTACTGACATAGCCAGAGGCAACATTCTTCCAGAGTATTTCATGCATGTCTCTGGGGTCCCACCAGCATAGTATACCAAAGGCTACCTCGGAAGTCTGTGAAAACCTCTTGAATCACCCACTTCAACCCAGCCTTTAATTTAGTTCCTGCTAAATTAGAGTCATTTGATTCCATTCATTTTCCTCCCTGCCCAGTCAGAGTCATCTCAATGAAATCACTATCTCTCATTAAGTCTTTAGGAGGCTGGGCAAATAACCCCATAACCCTTTCTATCCTTCCAGTGGCTAGGATCAGATTATACAAATTACCCTGCTACTTGAAAAAACCTAAAGAAGCAAGTACCCAGTACCAGAAGGGGAAAGGGCCAAGGCTGGTGATCACTCCCAGTGACTTTGACACAAAGTGATGGCTCATGTCCTCATTCCATCACCCTCAGGACATTCTGAGATCCACCTATGTTTCCATATGGCACAATCAGGTTTTCTCCTTTCCACCACCAGAACAACTAGACCAAACTGGTTTGCCCACACTTCCTGTCTGCAGAGCTAGAGGTGGAACCCCTCATGACCTTAGAATATTTGTTGAAGTCCCATGGAGTCTTTTATTCCACACAGGATTAGTATAAACTACAAACTTCTACCATTAAGAAATGTAATCAATTTATAAATGGACCCACAACTATTTGTGTGGGAGGTACCACAAGCAGTTCTATGAAATATCCTCACTGTCCTAGGCAATCACAATGTATCCATTTGAAAACTTGTATTGGCCAATCATTTTGAGTAATATTGGCAGACTGCCTCCTAAGTCCAATTTAAGGCATATCTCGGTACTCTCCTAAGTATAACAACCTGGCCCCAAATCTAGCTTTCTAGTCTCATTATATGTCACTGCTCTTCCTGTGCTCTACAATCCAGTGGAACTGGCCTTCTCTCTTTTCCTCACACATGGTGCTTCACTTCTCACCTTCATGCCTTTGCACAGTTGTTTCCCATGCCTGGATAGTACTCTTTCAATGTCTTTGCCAGAGAGAATCTCCTACTTCCTTCAAGATATAGGGAAGGGAGGAGGGAGGGAGGGAGCAGGAAAAGAGGAAGGAAGGGAGGAAGGAAGGAAGGAAGGAGAAGAAGAAGTAGGTATTTATTAAATGTCTACTATATTCCACATACAGTAATAAATGTACAAATATTATCTCATTTGATCCTCTCAGCAGCCGTGGGAGTTAGGTGCTATTACTATCACCATTTTCCAGTTGCACCAACTGAGGCTTACAGGGGAAAGATGGCTTGCCCAGAGTCACACAATTAGTGTCTGAGGCCGGCTTTCAATTCCAGTCTTCCAGACTCCAGACCCTTCAGCTCCCTATCTTGCCACAGCCTTCTATATAAAACCTTTCTTTTCCCCTAAACAGTTAGTTTCCTATTTTCTAAATTAACATGTATTTGACCACCTTTTACCTGTTTTGTGTTTATTCTGAATAGATTTATTCTACATATATTTATATATGTAAATGATGTTTCCCCCAATAGAATATATGCCCCTTAACAGCAGTGGTTGTTTCATTTTGGGAGGTTTTTATCCCCAGCCCTAGAATAGTGACTGCCATACAGTGGTATGTTAGGTAATGTTTGTGTTTGATTATCATTAACTCAACTCACATTTTCTACAGACTTTTACAAGGTGCTTTTCTCCCAACACCTTTGTAAAATACTTAATATAACTCATTTTATTTTCATTAATACCCTTTCTTATTACCTCCATTTTCCATATGAGGGTCAGAGAAATGACTGGAGTGACTTGCTGTCTACCAAATAGGGGCCACATTTAGCCCTTGTCTCCCACAGCCCTCTCTGAAGTTACGAAAGAGCCCGTAACTGCCAAATCTAATCCACTTTCCTCAGTCCTTATCTTTCTTGATGCCTCTGAAGCATTTGACACTATCGATCATTTTCTTGTGTATATTCTCTCCCCTCTACTTTTTTTTCCTCCTTTCTGGTCCTCGTGCTTCCTTTGCTAGTTGTTCATGTATGTCATGCCTAGTAACAATGGGTGTCTCTCTAGGTTCTGACCTAAGGCCTCTTCTCTTTTAGCTTTATACTATCTCACTTAGTGATATCTTCGGTTCCCATGGATTCAATTATTATTTCTATGCCAATGACACCCATATCAATAAACCCAGCCCTCGTGTTTTCCTAATTTGTAGACCCACATCCCCAACTCTGCCTTTTAGCCATGCTGAACTAGAAGTCCCATAGTTATCTCAAACTCAACAGGCCCAAAACAGAACTCATTATTTTCCCCCCAAATCCTCTTCTATTCCAAATTTCCCTATTCCTACCAAAGACACTACCGTTTTCCCAGTTATACAGGTCCACAAGCTAGGTGTTGTTTTTTATTCCTCTCTCTCACTCACTCCACATATCCAGTTTGTTGCCAAATCTTATTTCTTACCTTCACAACACCTCCCATACACGTCCCCTTCTGTCTATTCACATAATGACTGTCCTACTTCATCCCTCTTTGACTTTTCCTTGGATGATCCCAATAGCTCTTTAATTATTTTCCATGCCTCAGGTGATTCTCAGGTGATTTTTATAAAGTGTAGCTATAACCATACCATCTTCTCTCACTCATCAAGCTCCAGCAGCTCCCTGTTACCTCTAGGATGAAATCAACCCCTCCATTTGGCTAAGCTTTTCATAACTCACCCTACCTTTACAGGGTTTGTTTGGTTTTTTTCAGCCCATGGGCAATAAAGTGGCCACATTGTCCTTTTCTTTATTTTATGGAGATTGTGTATTTATTTGAAATAAATTTAAATTCAATTATTTATTTCATCATAATTTTCATTTTTTTTCATTGGTTTTATTTCATTATCAAATTAAAAATTATTACTACAATCTCAATAGCTCAGGACTCCTCCCTCTCTTCAAATTAGGAAAATTGCTAACATGTGGACAGAAATCTGACTCTCTGCTTTAGTTTAAATTTTTGCTCATCTCTAGCTAACCATTGGCCTTTTTATTTTTGAAGCAAAAATCAAGATGCAAGAAATATTTAAGTAAAAAAAATACAGAGTATATTAAAGTATCTATTACTAGACAAACACAGAAAGGAAATGTTGGGGAAAGAGCAGACCTTTTATTATTTTTCCCCAGGAGAGGGAACCTTCTCTCAGTCTTTGAAGCAGTGAATGCAGGCAATAATTTCAGTCTGCTGCTGACCCTGATGCTTTCAGGGCCCAAAGACCCACCTTGATCTTCCCCTTTGATTCCATAGCTTCTCTCTTTCCTTATCACCCCTCTGCCTCTCATCCTTTCCATCTTGGTTCCTTAAGTCCCTGGGAAGTTTTAGAGAGTCTCTCCATGGCTGCTGCTGTTGCTCATATATTGTAGTTCCTGATCTTGTGTAACAGACTGTTCTTTTATAGTGTCTGTGTATGTGTGTGTATCCCTTTAGGAACTCCTGGGTGTGACTTCCAGTTCAAAGATGAAAATAGTCCCAAATTGCTCCCAGGGCTACAAAGCAATGCTCATCCCTCTATATTACAAGTCCCAGTGTCCTAGTCAATTTTGAAATCACCGATTCTCAGAAACAGAACTAAACAAATATATGATCAGGGCAAATGTATGCTTAGGAAATTTGGAAGGGAAAATAATTTTCCGCTGAGGGTGAGGGAATAGGGAATGAAGACAGACTTTATAGATGAGGTGACACCTGAATTGAGTCAATTCAACGCAGTGCATCATGCATTTTTATCAAGGCACTTTGCTAGATACTAGGGATACAAGACAAAACAAAGAGTTCCTGTCCTCTGCAAGCTCACATTTTACTGGAGAAAACAAATTATGTAAATGATGTCATATTCATGACAATTTGGAGAGGAAGGAGCAAATATTAATAACTAAGAGGCAGACCCTTCCAGAAAGAGATGGAAACATGAGCTTAACCTTGTAGGAAGCTAAGGATTTGAAGAAATAGGAGTGGATAAGAAGTGCACATCAGGAATGAGGAATGGGATGGCCCATACAAAGGTTCAGAGGCAGTAGATGAATTGTCAATTAAGCAAAGTGGTGACTGTAAGGAGAAAATGAGGGGCAAAAGGGGGTGGGATTCAAGAGATGCCATGGTGGTAGAATTGAGATTTATCAACTCAATATTGTTGTATATGGGAGGGCAAGGGAGAGTGAAGGGTTAAGGATAATGCTGAGATTTTGGATCTGGGTAACTAAAAGGGTCGTTATGCTCTCAATAGAAATAGGGAAATTTGGAGAAGTGAGTTAAATAGAAAGGACATGAGTTCTGTTAGATTTGCTGAACTGAGATACCTACATAACATCCAGTTGGTGATATCCAACCAGTGATCCAATATTATTGTTCAGAGGAGCGATGAGGATTGGAAATACACATATTTTAATCATTTGCATAAAGATCAGTGAATCCATGGGAGCTGATGGGATCAGCCAGGGACAATGCTGTGAGACAGAAAAGAAGGCAGCCCAGGATTAAGCATTAGCAGATGCCCACAATTGGGTAGTGGAATATAAATGATAATTGAGGAAAGTAAACTGAAAAAAAAATAGCAGCCAGCCAAGTAGGAAAATCAAAAGAGAAAAGTATAAAAATTTAGGAGGAAGAAATTGTCCAGTAAGGAAATGATCAAGAGTGTAAAATATTGCACAAGGGTCAAGAATAGTGAAGGCTGAGAAAAGACCATTTGATTGAGCAATTAAAAGATAATTGGTAACCTTTGAAAGTCAGAGGCCAGATTTCAAACAGTTGAGAAATGAGTGGGATGAGAGGAAATAGATGCAATTAGTATATTATTCATCCATTTGGGTTTTTTTGCAACTATGTAGCCAGACTTCTTCTGAGTGGTTATGGATCTCATCTGGGAGAATCTGCAGTGTTCCCAGCTTAATGCAATCAGAATAATATCATCCTTAAGAGGAGCCAGTCAAGCACCCCAATGGCGTGGTATTTTTGATTTGATGGATTTCTTCCATGAGAATGGCAAGAACATTTGGTGAGCCCATCTCCCTCTTTTATACCTTGACCAATAATAATGGTCAAAGGCTAACCAAATAAGTTTATCCTTCTTATGTTTGGATGTGTGCATTTGGAGACACCTGGTTGGAAGAGAGCCTTTTAGGCAGCATTTTCCTCTAGCTGTACGAGGCTAAATTAAATGCTTTTATAGTCAATAGATAGTAAACACAGGGGAATCTTCTATTTGCTACATCTGTAAGTCAGCTGTGTGATAGCGAAGATTTGATCTGTTATGCACTATTATTGGTAAAACCTTGCCCACTCCATTTTAATAGCGTTACCAAGGATGTCCTCAATGCATCTATAGATTTTTTTCATTTATTTTTATAGAGGTGGGCAAGTAGGCATGTAAGCTGGTAATAACTGTTAGTAAATTATAAATTGGTAAATATTCTCTCATCTTTTTTGTTAGTAATAAGATCTGAGGTTTGAGGGGGTGTTACCCCACTTTTTGGCAGCTCTCACACAGCTTGAGAATTGTTCCATCAATGCCTTCACAATTATTTTGTCTCTAGCTTTGAAGGAAGCTAGGTGGGGCTGTGGATAGAGTGCTAGACCTGTCAGGAAGAGATGAGTTCAAATATGATGTCAGATACCTACTAGCTGTGTGATCCTGGGTAAATCACTTAACTTCTGTCTACCTCAGTTTTCTCCACTGTAAAATTATGATAAAAATACCACCTACCTCCCAGGGTTGCTGTGAGGATTAAATAAGATAGTGTTTGCAAAAGCATTAAGCACAGTGCCTAGCACATTAGTAGGCACTTAATAAATATTTGTATCTTTCCTTCCCTATCATGGATTATCTCTAGTCCAACTGCTTTTGCAGCATTTTCTTCAGTGTCTTCCCTACCTCCATTATGATCAAAATTGTGATGTGAGTCCAAATGTGATGTCTTTGATAATGAAAAATTTGCTATAAAGATCTTTGCCAATCATTTCTTTTTTATCTGTTCATAGTTCTTCTTCTAGCTTCATCCTTAAATGCTTTGAGTATGATTTTTCATAGCTATCTTGTTAATATGTTTTTAAATTGGTTTTACTCTATTCTCCTTGCTTCTATTTTTTAAAGTAATATAATCCACCATCTTTCAGAGTTAAGATTCTATCCATTCTATCCTGTTTAGATTTTAAATTGGTATTGCCCTCAACTGCTTCTTTTCTTCATTTGGCAAATCAAGTGTTTGCTGACTAAGTCAGTTTTTACATTCTTTGATTCTCTCTATAACAACTGATTTGTTCTTGTTTAGTCATGTCCAGTTCTTCATGATCCCATTTGGGGTTTTCTTGGCAAAGATATTGGAATTGTTTACCATTTCCTTCTCCGGATCATTTTACAGATGAGGCAAACAAGGTTAAGTGACTTGCCCAGGATTACACAGTTAGTATGTTTCTGAGGCCAGATTTGAACGCAGAAAGATGAGTCTTCTAACTCCAGGTCCCACACACTGTCCACTGCCCCACATAGCTTCTTCATAACTTTGCTTAAAATTCACCATGAAATTATTGTGACTATTGTCAATGTTATTTCTTCATCCATATCCCATTTTTTTGCATCAATAACTTGGTTAAAAAGGTTGAGTTGGAAGTTTTTTAATTTTACTCTATATCTTTTTTCTCCTTATCTTTTAACTATATTAATTTTTATCTTTACTCTAAGTTGGTGATCTGACTGTACATAGCTAGTTGACTGAGGAATAACTTCCATGATACTAAGTCACTTTCTATTGATTAAAATGTAATATCTCATTTTTGTGACATTCTTTAGTAATTGCCATGTTCAGCAACTCCTGAATCTTTTACTCAAGTATCCATGAAGTATAGGCATGAGGTTTCTTCATAGTCAAGTTTTTGACCAATCATTCCCTACTTTTGATCCATATTTTTTTTTATAGCACAACTTATATTTCAAATGAAAAAATTAGTATCATTTACAGTATCTTAAGATAAATCGCCTTTGAATGGAAACTTCCTTTCCAGTACTTTGAGGTCTACAAGATGCATCTAGAAAATTTACTACTGTGGAAAATGAAGACAGCTTAAAACTGAATAAAGGGGGAAGATTTTTTTTTTGATTAATTGCTGTAACATTGTCCTTCAGGCGGCTGAGGAAGCTTCATATTTTCTTTAGACATCAATAGACGTCGAAGCTCTTGCAGAATCACTTTGATGCTATATGAATTCTGCCATTTTGCTAGCATGGATATGACTCTTGGATCCACCACTCCATTAGAACTATTTACTCCATTCATATTAATTTTTGTTACAAATCTTACAAATGGGGGGGCTTCTGGATATTTAGGTCCACACTCTATTTTAAGGCTGTATATTCGGTTTTCATAAATTGTTCTTGGAGGACCAATAATCATTCCTGTCCATCTTGTAAGCATCATATCTTCATCATCTTCAAGACCCCAGCTAACTGTCCCATCTCCCACTCCTTTCTGACCTTCTTCAAGTTCTTCCAACAGTTGGAAATTTCGAGGGACTTTCACTCCCGAGCCCGTGGTCGCCGCCATCTTGCGTCGCTGCCGCTCGGAGTCCGCCCCTTCTTCTTGATCCATATTTTGAAACATAATTTTCACCATCCTCAACTATTCTTACCTTTGACCTACTATCAAAATGTTTGTTTACTTGCTTCATATGGCTCCATTGCACTCACCAACTTACCTACCAACCTCACTGAGTAGTTCTCCCTTAATTTATAGCAACTCTTTTTGTGATGGTGAAGAACTGGAAATTGAGGGGACTCCCATCAGTTGGGGAAGGGCTGAACAAGCTGTGGTATATGCGATGAAATGTTACTGTGCTGAAAGAAATGACAAGAAGGATGATTTCAGAAAAACCTGGAAAGACTTACATGAACTGATGTGAAATGAAGTGACCAGAACCAGGAGAACTTTACACACAGCGACAGCAAAATAGTATGATGATCAACTGTGAATGACTTAGCTATTCTCAGTAATACAATCCCAAAAGACTCATGATGAAAAATGCTATCCACTTCTAGAGGAAGAATTGATTTCGTTTGAATACAAGCTGAAGCATACCATTTTTCACTTTTTTAATTTTGTTCAAGTCTTCTTGTACAAAATGAATAATATGGAAATGTTATGCATGATTCCATGTGTATAACTTATATTGCATTGCTTAATGTCTCAGGGGAGGGGGAGAGGCAGAAGGGAGGGATAGGATTTGGAACTCAAAACTTTTTTTAAAATGTTAGAAATAATTTTAACATGTAATAGGAGGGAAATAAGATATTTAAATTTCAAAAAAATAGTTCTCCCTTATAACGAATATCTGTAGTCAATCAAAAAAAAATCATCATAGTGGCCATGCATGAGAATACCTGTCTGGTTCTATACCTCTAATCTATCATCTCTCTGTCAAGAGGCAGAACATACATTTTATCCTCAGTCTCTTGAAGTCATGTTTGGTTGCCACTTCCATCAGACTTCTGAGGTCTTTCAGAGGCATATCATGTTAAATTCTTGTTGAGGTCATTGCAAAAATTGTTGCCATGGTAAGCCTTTTCTGCCTCCTCTCCCCACTCCAGATGCTAATGCCTTCCCAACATAATTATCTTGTGTTTGTTTTGCATATACTTATATGTGGGCATATGGTCAAACCTGCCTAGATGATAAGCTCCTTGAGGGCAGAGACTTTTTGGCTTTTGCCTTTGTATCTCCAATGCCTAGACAGTGCCTGGCATTTAGTAGATAATAAACATGGTGATGGATGTGAATGAATATATAAATGAGGGAATGAAAAATATAATTATGAAGTGCTTTTCATATGTCAGGCACCATACTAAGTGCTGGAGAAAATGGAAAGCTTCATATATGGACACGTGAAAGTCCCAATTGAAACCAGAATCTCGTTTGCATAGGAAATATTTACTTTGACTAAGAAGGAAGAATTTTATTTATGCACTGGAACTTGTCATAGGTAGATTGATTTTCCTTTTCCAAAAGCTTGCTGGGAAGGCATCTTAGATGAAAAAAATCAGTAAATTCTTAGCTAATGTGTAAGGATTGGCTCATCAAGAAGGAAAATTATCAATGAGCCTTACCAGCTACTACCAAAAAGTGTGGATAAATTCAAGAGATTACATAAACTTCAGGCAACTCCAGGAACATGCACTTGACCTATCTCATCATTTTTTTTATCTTTGTTTAAATATACCACCTAGGCCAAGGAAGTCCCACTTGAAGTCCTTCACTTCAAAAAATAGTCATTTCAAATTTCCTGCATGGCCTAAACTCAATTAAGTGGCATGCAACTGACTAGAATTCTCAATTAATTGGTGTTTTCTCTGTAGTTAGCTTTTAGGGAAAAGTGTTGAATGAAAAGAAAAAAAAAGAGCTGATATGAGTGACTTAGTAAAATGTAAAATAAGTCACAGTTTCCAGATTATGTCCTTGGACTAATAAAGATTGTCTATTCTACTATTATGTCCACAATCATGTAGAATGAATGATTATAAACTCTAGACTCTCCGAGCTAAAAGGTATCATATAGGTCATCCAATCCAATTCCCTCATTTTATAGATGAGGAAACTGGGGCCAAGAGAAGTGACTTGCCCAAGGTTACGTAACAATGGAGTAGTTGGGCAAAGAGTTTGGCATCCTGACTCCTAGCCCAGAATTATTACAATATCACTTAGACTGATCTGTTTGGAATAATGACCCTAAGGGACAACTGGATCCAAAATCATCAGAGGAAGATTTCTATTATGTTTAAGGGTATACTGGAGCCAATTGCTAAATGTCCAAAATGAGCATTTAAACATTGGAAATTGGTAAATGGCTACAAATCAGGGTTTGATTAATTATCTAAAGTTAAGAAAATTATAGAGAAAATGTTAATAACTGAGACTAAAGTTTACAATGTGTTGTGCAGACATTTTTTAGAGATCTAGTTGTTAATCATTTACCGGTATGTCATTGATTATGTCGCATAGACTATACTTTTAAATTTTAAAAAAGTGGTTACTGTATACCAACTATGTGCAAAGCATTATGTTTTTATGAAGCTAATATATGAAAAAAGGCAAATATATTTTAGAAACGTTTCAAGAAAATGGTTTATATAAAAAGACATTTGGTTAACTGATGAAATTGATCATCCTCAGACTCTCAGAAAATTAAGTTAGCCAGAGCACCTCAGTCCCAAAGCACTCTGGCTAGATGACAATTCAGTGTTGAATAATAAGTTTAGAGTTGGAAGGCAACTTAGAAGTCATCTAATCTGCCCCTTTACAGATGCGGAAGTTGAGCCTCAAAAAGGTTATTTCTTGATTTGCCCAAAGTGACATAAGTAATGACTCCAAATCCAGCACTCATTCAATTGAACTACATCACTATTGTTATATTTATTTTTCAAGGGCTTCAGAACAGCAGGTTGGCCAACTCAAAATCACCTGTGGTTCCTTTCTTCTGATGCTGCTGGCCTCTAACTAGGTAGAGTCTGATCCCTCTGTAACCCTCCCACTTTATGAACACCACCAGATTAATCTCTCCAGGCCCCATGGTTTTGATTTCTTGGTTTATGGTCATAGGCTTATTCCTAGATTTTGGCTTACTTTTACTAGCCCATATGATTCAAGTGTTTCCATCTTGAAATTCAAACAATTCCAAGGCAAAACCCCAGAAATATTTGTGTAGGAGGGAGGGGTGTTTACATCCTGTCACTGACATTTCCCATAAAAGAAACCAGTCCATCTGGTTAAATGCCAATACCTGACTAGTCATATCAGAGACAGCTGCTATTTGTTTGATAAATTTATAGGCTAAATCTACAGGAGACCGTCAGTCTATTTCTCTTCTTTTGGTTGAATGCATTGATTTATTTTGGTTTTTGGTCAGACATGATTTCATTGGTTATAGGGAGCTCCCAAAGAGGAAATTCCTATCAATGAAAATAGGCACCTGTTCTTCAACTTCTTAGAAAAGCATTCTGAGGAACCTCTGAGAGGGTAAAGGACTTGCCCAGGGTCACAAAGTCAGCATATCTTAGATAAGGGACTGGCTTTCTATCCACTGTGACACATCACCTCTCACTTTTGGTTTAACTAATTGAAAATTAGGTTTCCATCATTTGAAAAACTTATAAATGTTATAAATAATAAATTTTATAATAAAACAATATAATATAAAGAAACAATAAAATTATATAATATAAAATAAAAATAATATTAATAAATAATAAACTTTATAATTTAAAACTTAAAAACTTCTGACATGGAAATAGATGTGATTTGGGCTATCTCTTACAGTTGGAACTCTATTAAGATATTCTACCTAGAGTTCACCTATGGTGTCTATGGTCTCATTGCAGAAGGTATTTCCTCTGGTACACACCACATTCCTTCCATACCTTCTTGTTCTATGTAAGCTCATCTCATCTGTATCCTTTCATAAATTTCTAGTGGGGATTTCTAGAGGCAGCTTGGTGTAGGGCAATGGCTGGCAAACTCAAATATACATGCTGGCCACTGATCACTAAATAAAGATTCCTGTTGATCACACATTGAATTAGTTTTAAAATGTAATGTTATCTTTGTTTTGTTGTATTTTTATTTATTTGTTAGGTAATTCCCAATTACATTTTAATCTGGTTCAAGCAGCATTGGGGAGGGTTACATGGCTTATAGCCAGCCAATGTGTTTGATACTTCTGCCATAAGGAAGCTTTGAACCTGGAGTCAGTAAGAGCTGAGTTCTAATACTTCCTCAGACATATGACAGTTGTATGACCCTGGAAAGGTCCCCTAAATTCTCATGTCCTCAGTCTTGTCATCTCTAAAATAAGGAGGTTGCTACTAACAAAGCCCAACAGCCAGAGATAGAAAGAGAAATTCTATTTAAAGTTACTGTGGACATTATAAAATATTTAGGAGTCTGCCTGCCAAAACAAACCCAGGAACTATCTGAACACAATTACAAAACACTTTTCACACAAAGGCAGATCTAAATAATGGGGAAAACAGAGGCAGTTAGGTGGCGCAGTGAGTGGCCCACCGGCCCTGGAGTCAGGAGGAACTGAGTTCAAATCCGACCTCAGACACTTGACACACTTACTAGCTGTGTGACCTTGGGCAAATCACTTAACCCCAATTGCTCTCCCTTCTCTCCTCCAAAAAAAAAATAATGGAAAAAACATCAGTTGCTCATGGGTAGGCCAAGCTAATATAATAAAATTGACAATTCTACCTAAATTAATTTATTCAGTTATATACCAAACTACTAAAAAAATTGTTTTATAGAGCTGAAAAAATTATCACAAAATTCATCTAGAAGAACAAAAGGTCCAAAATATCAAGGGAATTAATGAAAAAAAAATGCTAGGGAAGGTGGTCCAGCCATGTCAGATCTTAAATTATATTATAAAGCAGCAATCATCGAAGCTACTTGGTACTGGCTAAGAAATAGAGTGGTAGATTAGTGGAATAGGTTACATACATAAGACATAGTAGTCAATGACTATAGTAATCTACTGTTTGATAAACCCAAAGAACTCAGCTTCTGGGATAAGAACTCACTATTTGACAAAAACTGCTGAGGAAAATGGAAAATAGTATGGCAGAAACTGGGCATAGACAAGTATCTTACACCGTATACCAAAATAAAGTCAAAATGGGTACATGATTTAGATGCAAATTCTGATACAATAAGCAAACTGGGAGAGCAAGGAAGAGTTTACCTGTCAGATTTATGGAGAACAGAAGAATGTAGGACCAAACAAGAGATAGAGAACATTATGAAATGCAAAATGGATAATTTTGATTACATTAAATTGAAAAGTTTTTGTACAAACAAAGCCAATGCAACCAAGATTAGGAGGGAAGCAGACAACTGGGAAAGAATTTTTACAACCAGTGTCTCTGATAATGGCCTCATTTCTAAAATATATAGAGAACTGAGTCAAATTTATAAGAATTCAAGCTATTCGCCAATTGATAAATGGTCAAAGGATCTGAACAAGCAGTTTTCAGATGAAGAAACTAAAGCTATCTATATTCATATTAAAAAATGCTCTAAATCACTATTGATTAGAGAACTGCACTTCAAAACAATCCTTAGGTACCACATCACACCTATCAGATTGGCTAACATGACAAAACAGGAAAATTATAAATGCTGGAAGTGTGGGAAAATTGGAACACTAATACATTGTTAGTGGAGTTATGAACTTATCCAAGCATTCTGGAGAACAATTTGGAGCTATGCCCAAAGGGTTATAAAATGTGCATGCCCTCTGGCCCAGCAATAGGGGATATCCCAAAGAAATCATAAAAATTGGAAAAGGACCCACATGTACAAAAATATCTATAGCAGATCTTTTTATGGTGGCAAAGAATTGGAAATTGAGGGGATGCCCATCAACTGAAGAATGGATGAATAAGTTATGGAATATGAATGTATTAGAATACTATTGTGCTATAAGAAAATGATGAGCAGATGGACTTCAGAAAAACCTGGACTTATATGCACTGATGCTGAGTGAAGTGATCAGAACCAGGAGAACATTGTACATATTTACAGCCACATTGTGTGATGACTAACTTTGATAGACTTAGCTCTTCTCAGCAACGCAAGGTTCTAAGACTCAAAAGGCTCAAGATGGAAAATACTATCTATATTCAGAGGAAGAACTATGGAGTCTAAATGCAGATTGAAGCATACTGTTTGCTCACTCTTTTTTTTTCTTGTTTGGTTTGGTTTGTTTCTTCTTTCTTGTGGTTCATCCCATCTAATTCCTCCTTACAACATGACAAATGTGAAAATGTGTTCAATATGAATGTACATGTAAAGCCTATATCAGATTGTGTGCCATCTTGGGGAGGGGAGAAGGGAAGGAGGTGGAGAAAATTTAAAACTCAAAAGCTTGTGGAACTGAATGTTGAAAACAAAAAATAGGTTAATTAAAAAAATAAAATAAGGAGATTGGATTTGATGACATCTCAGATCCTTTCTAGTTTTGAATCTATTATACAATAACCTCCCCAATTTGCAGGAGTCCTTCCTAAGAGCCTTGTTGAATGCCAGTATAGTTTCCATGCTCACCTCAAATAAGCAATGGTATATAGTAAAGAGTGCACTGGTTCTGGAGTCAGGGGGCCTGGGTTCAGATTCTGCCTGAGACACTTACTATCTATGAGTCCAGGGGTGTAACTTAATGTCTCTACTGGGACTTAATTTTCTCATTTGCAAAACGTGAGGGTTGGTCTACACAATCCTTTCTAGCACCAGATCAATGATCTGATGAGAATGACAGAGATTGAGGGAATACACACATGTATCAGTAAGGCAAGATTCACAATATCAATGGTGACCATGAATATGCCTATATAGTTCCACATTGCAGCATATAAGAGATTCTCCACATGGAAGACAGAAGAAGTAAAACATTTATTCAGAAACCAGAGGATCAAATCCCAAAGCCTTTAACTCCAATTCGATATATCAGCAAGTTGTATCCCCAAACCAGTAAGTTCACTCATTATAACAGCAAGGAAATTAAAACACAGTATCACAGCAGGGGGCCAAGCCATCCCTTCCCTTCCCCTCTGCTGGGGCCTTCCCATAAACCCTCCCTCACAAATCCTAACTATCTGCTTTCCTGCATCCTCTACTCCCAAAGTTCTGAGAACTTACAGTTCTGAGAGCCCTTGCAGTTCTCTTTCTTTCTTTCTTTCTTTTTTCTTTTTTCCTTTCTCCTCTTTCTTCACTCTTTCTTCTCTCTCGCTCTTTCTCTCTCTCTCTCTCTCTCCTGCTTAAGGGCTACCCTCAGGGTATATATACCCCTCATGACCTAATTGGCAAAAGGGTGTGGGGCTGGGGCTTTTCACCTAGTTAGCAAAAGGGTATGGGCCTTCCTACAAACAAGCCTCCCCTAATCAAGCTTCCCTTGATTAGCTCCTCCTTCAGCCTATTAAGGGGATTAATGGTCGGGAAGATCTTTAATCATATTAACACCACAAAACACACACACACACACACACACACACACACACACACACACACAGTGGAACATTGAGTGACAAACAGAAAGAGACCATTTATTGAGTGCATACATCATACCAGGCAACCAGGTGGTATAGTGGATAGAGCATTGGGATTGGAATCAGGAAGACTCACCTTCATGAGTTCAAATCTGATCTCAGACACTTAGGTACTGTGTGATGTTGGGCAAGTCACTTAATCCTGTTTGCCTCAGTTCCTCATCTGTAAAAATGATTGAGAGAAGGAAATGGCAAACCACTCCAGTATCTTTGCCATGAAAACTTCAAAATGGGGTCAGGAAGTCTGACATGACTGAACAAATACCTTGTGCCAGGCATTGTGCTAAGCTTTCTGATAAATAATTTGCCCTCAAGGAGCTTACTTTCTAATGGAAGAAGACTATTAATGCTTAAAGAAAAAAGAGATAGCAAATGTGACAGAGTGTTTTGGAAATAGTTGGGAAATGACATGGTGGCTAGAGTAGGCAAATACTTATTTATCAGAACTGGGGCACCCTGGGCAGAGTCCAAGGTTGTGGTGGTGGAAAAGTTGAAAATAATGCCTGCAATGTAGGCAGCATGGAGAGGAAACGACCATGAAATCTCCAATGTAAAGCATTCAGGCACTTCAGTCAAAAATGTATTAGTTCTTCCAAATGTTTATTCTTCACAACTTCAAGCATGTAGCTTAATTGCATTTTTAAAATTGAATTGTCTGAATCATAGCAGAAGCAAAAATTTTATTTCAATTTGCAACTGACTCATTTTTCCTTCTTCAGCTAAACACCAGTTGTTTTAATTTGCTAATACTTTTATTTCAATACATGTTAGTTGCTTTTCCTCTTTTTTTATTTTGTCTTTTTCTTGTATTCCAAATGATAAAAGAAGGCTGTTTCGAAGATTTGACAGACACAGGATTTCAGTGTGCATTTGATTTTAACACAAAAATTCAGCAATCCTATTATATCCTTTATTCATCTTTCCTTTGTTCCTTTGAATCACCTTCTCTTTGATTCTTCTAAGATGATAGAAATAGGCAATTCATATCATAATTAAAAGAATACTAAGGTTAAAATTTTACTTTTTTTGTTATGGAGGCTACTGAGAGTCATTAAAAGCATTGCCCACTTTCAGAAATGAAATCCTATTTGTCGTCCTCCTTCTACTAAATTCTAGGCTGAGTTTAGACCATTGTCCATTTGCAGCAAGATACAGGTAGCTAATGTATTGACTCAAAAGGTTGGGTTGCCATCCAACTCCATGTCATTAGGACAATGTTCATTCTTTATTCATTTGGTTTCTTTGATTTTGTTTGGTTTGTTTCCATAGGGTGAATGTTTAGAGCAAATGTTAGTGACCATGTGGGAGGGGCTGGTAGTTCCAGTTACTGATGGAATAAACACCATATAATGTGAAAACAGTAAAACTTCTTTGTTTTTGAATAAAATAACACTTTGAAATCCTTCTAGCTCATTGTGTGAAAGGTTCCATAAAGACCCCAGGATAGTTCATAGAAGAGAGGGAGGATTGAGGGAGGCAGTAGTCAGAAACAAAACACTTTTGAGGAGGGACAGTGTGAAAGGAGATAGAGAATAGAATAAATGGGGGAAAATAGGATAGAGGGAAATACAGAGCAATAATAATTGTGAAAAAAAATTTTGAAGCAAGTTTTTCTGATAAAGCCCTCATCTCTCAGATATATAGAGAAATGAGTCAAATTTATGGGAATAAGAGCCATTCCCCAATTAATAAAATATGAAAAGTCAGTTTTCAGAGGAAGTTATCAAAACTGTCTATAGCCATATGGAAAAATGCTCTAAATCACTGTTGTTTGAAGAAATGCAGATTTAAGCAATCTGAGATACTTTCTCACACCTATTAGATTAGCTAATAGGATGGAAAAGGAAAATGACAAATGTTGGAGGGGATTGGAGACACTGTATTGTTGGTGGAGTTGTGAACTGATTCAACCATTCTGTAGAGCAATTTGGAACTATGCCCAAAGGGCTATAAAACCACGCATACCCTTTGATCTAGCAATACTACTACTAGGTCTGCATCCCAAAGAGATAAAAAACAAAAAAGGAAAAGGAGCTAGATGTACAAAAAATATTCATAGCAGCTCTTTTCCGGTGGTAAAGAATTAGAAATTGAAGAGACATCCATCAATTGGGGAATGGCTGAACAAGTTGTGGTATATGATTGTGCTGGAATACTATTGTTCTCCAAGAAATGTTGAGCTAGATCCTCTCAGAAAAACCTGGAAAGACTTACCTGAACTGATGCAAGATGAAATGAGTAGAACCATCATGTACAGTAACAGCAATACTGTGGGATGATCAGCTGTGAGTAGCTTAGCTCTTCTCAGCAATACAATGATCCAAGACAATTCTGAAGGATTTATGATGAAAAATGCTATCTATCCCCAAAGAAAGAACCGATGGTATCTGAATATAAATTGAATCATACCTTTTTTACTTTATTTTTCTTAAGGTTTTTTGTCTATGTTTTCTTTTACAATATTACTAATGTGGAATTGTTTTGCATAGTTACGCATGTATTACATATATCAAATTGTTTGCCTTCTCAGTGAGGGGAGGGAAGAGGGAGAAAGAGAGAAAATTTGGAACTCAAAATTTTAAAAATTGTTTTTACATGTAATTGGGGAAAAATAAAATACTAAATTTAAAAAAAAGTATTTTTTAAAAATGGATAATCAGCTGTGATAGACATAGGAACTCTGATCAACACAATGACCCACCACAAAATTCTGAAGGACTCATGATGAAAAATACTATTCACATCCAGACAGAGAACTGATGGACTCAGAGTACAGACTGAAGCTCCACCCCACCCCTGTTTTATTTCCTTTTTGTGTTTGTGGGTGGGAGAGAGGGCAAACATGGCTAATGTAGAAACTTGTTTTGCATGACTTCATATTGTAATGGGCTTGCCTTTTCAGTAGGTATGGTGGGCATGGAGGAGAGAGAGAATTTTGGAACAGAAAATAAAATAAAACAATTACAAAAAAAAGAAATTGAATCTAAAAAAAGAAAACTCTTCTCAAAATATCACCAGATGGCATGATTTCAGGATGTTTTGCCCTCCTAATACCTTCCTCTGGGATGTTTTCAAATTATCAACAACCTTACTTCCTTCACTGCCTGCAAACTTCTCACCCTTGAACATCCATCTTCCCCTTTGGACTGGAACATCCTTCCACCAGAACAGACCTCTTCTCCCATTGTTGTGCTTCTATTTTAGGGAGAGGCTCAGGCTATCCAACCTTTATTCCCCTCTCAGCTCTATTTCTGACTAACCTGATTTTGCCCCTATGCCTCAGCTATAGTCTCCCCCTAGATATCTCCCTTTGGTGGTCAGGGCCTCTTCATCCTGTAACACCTATCGTCCACTGTGGTCTTCTCACACTAGAACATCCCTCTGCCATTCTGGTTCCCTTTTCTCATTGGTGAGTTCCTCCTGGGGCCTCCATTCTGGCAAAGGGCCCAAGCCAATGAACCTTCCTTCCCCTCTTGGCTCTACTTTGCCTCTCGCTTCTGACTTCCCAGACTTCATCACCATAGCCCAAGTACTCCTCCTTCTTTCCCCACTCTCTGTTTTTCGGCTCCATTTTGTATGTTGTCTTTCCCCCATTAGAATATAAGCCCTTTGAAGGCAGGATGCTGTTTCTTTTAACTTGTATTTGTATCCCCAGCACTTATCACAGTTCCTGGAATATAAGTGCTTGATAAATGTTTATTGCTTGCCTTACTAAAATGTGGTGCCCAGTGCTAAATGTAATATGCCAGATAAACATTTTTCCAAGGAAAGAATACCATAAGGCTATCATGTCTCTATGTGCCATATTGTCTCAATGCAATCTAAGATTATATTATTTTTTTGGCTGCCACATCATATTCATGTTTCTATTTGGAGTAATTACAAGTCAATTTTTTTCCATCTTTTTAAAAAGGATCACTTAAATACATTTCTGATGTTGAATGTCCATCTTTTTTGGTTGATAATTAGGTTCAGTTTTGCAGGCTGTGTGAATTTTGCAGTTGTAGCTTGAGTTTATTTGTTTTTAAAATGATACTATTTTATTCCCTGTTTTGATTTCTCATGGCCTCAATAATAATCTTGTGTTATTAAATTTTTATTTTTCTCTTTACATTTGTAGGTCCTTCTCCTAGTCACTTGTAAAATTGGATGTCATTGAAATCTTAAATTTAACCATTATATACTGTAAAATTGGAAGTAGCTTTTGTTGTTTTTTTTGTTTGAGGGTTTTCTTTTTTTGGAGATTATCTGTGGAGTCTCTATTGATGCTTTATTGTCTGTACTTGGAAATTTTAGGCACTTTTCTTCCATTATTTCTTGGATTCCTGTGTTCCGAGTTTTGTGTGTGTGTGTTTTTTCATGTTCTTCTGGAAGATCTATGATCTTTACATCACCTTTGTCCATAATATCTTCTAGGTCAGTTGCTTTAGGTTGCATGGGATCCACATATTCTTTTAACTTGGTTTTCTTTTACTTCTGCCAGATTTTCCTTCACTTCAATATTTTTGTCTTTCAAAACTGTAAATCTCTTGCTTCTTTAGAAAAATTGCATTGTGGATTCATTTTTTTTCCTAATTTGTTAATTATATATTTCAACTTTCCAAGCTTATTCTGCATTACTCTCCATCAAAGATTCTATGTTACAGCTGAGCTGGTCTGCCTGCTCTACTGAGTTCCGCAACCCATCTCTAATCTGAATGACTGGCAATCCCTAATATCTAGAATTCACTTTCTTCACTTATGTTTCAGAATCCCTAGCCTAAGTTTATCAACTTTAAGAAGTCTTAACTAAGTCCCTTATTTTTTAGTTATATACATATGGTAATATGTTTAGCTTTTAGGGGGTCTGGTTTGGTTTTGTCCTAGGCACCCCAGTTCCTTACATACAGTAGACCTTTACAAAATGTTTACTGGTTTGAATTGCATTAGATTAGAACAGCATTATAAAGAAGTGACAAAAGTTTGACAAGTCTCCTTCCCTATCCTTATCCCAAGCCTGAGTCACATAGCAAGTTTTCCCCAGTCCATCATGAATCAGCCTTGCCCCAGCTATTTTTCATCAGTCCATTGTAAACTGCTCCTGCCCTTTCAGCCTTATGCAAAATGGAAACTCAATGGTATTACTGCATAGAGAAAGGTTGAGATTTCCTATAATTAGTTCCCACCCAGTACTGATTTCTTCCACCTGCCCTTTGCTTTTTCCTTCTTAAAGTTCATCTTCTTGCCATGTGGAAAACAGTCACAATTATAACATGTATCATAACCCAACAGAAGAAGAGAAGGGTGGGGAGAAGCTGAAGAAATAGTTTCTCTAGATCACTGGCAGCCCTAATGAGGCAATAGGTCCACAAAAGGTTTCTCAATAGTAGAAGGACTTAATCATACCTACCAGGTACCATGAAACTGCACTGAGGCTGGGCTTCTGCCAGCTTCCAACGTCATCTAAGCTGGCTAAGTCTGCAGGTGGAGTCAGCTTCCTCAGGTGTCCAATTATTATTGACGTTTTGGTGGGGTGAGCAAGGAGAAACTCCAGAAAAGGACGGGAGTGATTGTAACAGTTCTTCTATGAATAGAGAAGACAGGAAAGTGGATTTATTTAAATTCTTTCATTGGAACATCTCCCTCTTATCTTATTTCAGAGAACTCAAATGAGATAATTGACTTTGACTTGACATTGACTTGACCTTTGCCATCCCCTTCCCCTAATATTGTGATGCTAAATGGAAAATTCTTTGCCTTTCATTTTATGTAGTTTTTATTTTTCCCCAATTGCATTCTCATCTATCACTTCCTTCCATTCACAAAATAGCTCTGTAAAATTGGCAAAACCAATATCATTAGCCTCATCTTTATCAATTTAATCATAATTCATAGTACCCATCTATGTGCTAGACATCATGAGGTATATACATATATGCAGTAATCCTATCCTTAAGAAACTTGAAACCTAATAGTTATATAGACACAGACCTTTATACAAAATAGAATACATTCAAAGCATTATTGGTAAGTCCTTAAGTTAGTCTTAACTTTCTGGAAAATAATTTGGAACTACAGGGAAAAATTACTAAGCTGTACATATGTTTTGATCCAGATACCCCGCTTCTAGGTATATACCTCAAGGAGGTTAAAATGCAGGAACACACACACACACACACACACACACACATATATACACACACACACACACACCAAAGCAAAGGTCCTGTATCACTGAAACTTTTTTTAGTGGTGGAAAAATTGGAAACAAAGTGGGTGTCTGTTGACTACAGAATGGTGAAATAAATTGTGGCATATCAATGTGTTAGAATATTACTGCACCACAAGAAAAGATGAATGTAAAGAATTCAGAGAAACACAAGGGGACTCATATGAACTAATAAAGAGTGAAGTAACCAGAATTAGAACAAAATCCACAGTGACTTCAATGACACGAAATGATACCAAAACATAGCCAAACTGATTAACTGAGGATAATAATGCTCGCATCATGTACTTCATAGCATTGTTGTGAGAAAAGCATTTTACAAACCCTAAAGTACTATAGAAATATAAATTCCTATTATTATAGTGCCACAGGGATCTTGTGATTCTATCAGTGAGGGCTCTTTCCCCCGCTGATGCAAACTTCAACCCTTCCACACCAAAGAAGAAGATTTTGGAGAGCTCCTTATTTCTTACCTGGTGCTCAACTTCCACGTAATTAACTTATTCAATGAGCCTGTTAATTAAGCAGGCCCTCACGTGACAAAGCTTTTCCAGAGTACTAGGAAAGTTGTTGTTGTTCAGTCATGTCTGACTCTTTGTGACCCTATTTGGAGTTTTCTTGGCAAAGATACTGGAGCAGTTTGCCATTTCCTTTTCTAGCTCATTTTATAGATGAGGAAACTGGGGCAAACAGGGTTAAATGACTTGCCCAGGGTCACATAACTAGCAAATGTCCGAGGCCAGATTTAAACTCAAGGAGATGTCTCCACTGTGCCACCAATAGGAAATACTTGCCATAATCTGCTAGTCTATCCTATATAGCTGTCCTCCCAGGCCATTTTGCCATCAATCCTGTTGCTCCTCTGCTTCTCCCCACCTGGGACAGCACCCTTCAAACAGCACTTCAGAAATCATACTCCTAGTCCTGGGAAATGTTAGTCTACTCTGGTTTAGAACTCTTGTCTTGGGGCTGAGCTATCTTGATTGATGAGCAAGAACAAACTCACCTAGACCTCTACAAGCTGTTCCAGAATCCCATCATCTTTCCATATATATTCTCTCCCTATTATAATGTAAGGTCCTTAAGGGCAGGGACTCTTGCTTTTTTATATTTGCATCCCCAGTGCTTAGTGCAGTAACAAACACATTAAATTAAGTGTTTAATAAATGTTTCTTCATTCATTCATTTATTCCTTCATAGGTCATACCATTAAAAGGCACATTACATTTTTTAAAGTCCCTTCATCACATATAAATGGACCTCTATCTCTAGATGACAGTATCCTTTTTTGGGGGGAGGGTCTCCTTCCTTGTCTTTTCTCTTCTTTTCTTTCAACTATGTGAAAACATAAACTTTGTTTTTCTACTGCACTAGTAAAAATATATTAAGATCCTCAAATTAGTATATAAGATCACTTAGAATGGTGCAATAAACATACAGGCACCTTAGTATATGGACAACTTAAAAACCCAGCTGCATTTCCCCCAAGGGCAAGTCAAGTCAACAAGCATTAGGGTTTTTTAAAATTTATTTTATTTTTAATTTATGAAATAAAACAACATTTCTGTAACATAGTAGAATAAAAAAAGATTGCACATGAAACTGAAAATCTATTATGTACAGCTTGATATTCCTTTTAAATACGTAATAAAGTTATCATGTAAATTCTTTTTTCCCCTTTTTTTCTTCCCTCCCTCCACCACTGCCCTAAAGATGGCTACCATTAGACACAAATGTATAAAATCATTCTATACATACTTCTATTTATCAGTTCTTTCTCTGGATGCAGATAGCATCTTCCTTCATATATTCTTTGTAGTTAATTTGGGTATTTATAATACATCATTTATCAGTTGGGGAATGACTCATATTCTTGTAGATTTTACAAATTTCCTATTTTATGTATTTTATATATATATATATGTATATATGTACATATATATATATATATTTACATCTTTACAATTCCCATATTTGAGATAGAGACCTTTATCTGAGAGACTGCCTATAAAATTTTTTCCCCCAATTTTCTGCTTTCCTTCTGATTAACAAGCATTTGTTAAGCATCTGCTATGTGTCAGGCACTATGCTAAGTCCTGAGGATACAGAGAAAGGCAAAAACAGTCCTTACTCTCAAGGAGCCTATTAACTAATGGGGGAAACAACATGCAAGCAATTAGATACAAAGAAATCACCCAGGCTTGAATAACTGGGAAGATAGTGATACCCTAGACAGCAATAGGAAAGTTAGAAAGAAAGGAGGGCTTGGAGGGGGAAATAATGAGTTCACTTTTGCGTATGTTGAGCCGATGATGTCTATGGGATGTCCAGTTTGAGATTTCCAATAGGCAGTTGGAGACGCAATATTTGAGGTCAAGAAAGATCAGGGTTAGATTAATAGATCTGAGAATTGTCTCTATAGAGGCAATACTTGAATCCATGGGAAGCGTAAAGCTCACCAACTGAAATAGTACAGTTATCCTTTCCACATCATAACTTTCTCTGTTGTGGTTTTAATATATTTCGGGTTGGTGAAAGAAATTAAATGGGAATTTTGGGGGAGTTTTGTAGAAGCCATAGACGACACGTGAAGGCCAGCAAATGAAACGGAAAAAGCTTAGGAACTCAGAAATGCATAAAATATATGGATAGTGTTGTATAAAATCAACATATTTTATCTTTTAATGCTGTTAAAATTCAGGCTTCTTCTCTGGTATGAAGGGAGGGCTAAAAAATTTTACATGGATTTTCCAGATCACAAGATGAGGGAAGGAGGTGCACTATGCCACTAACCCCTGCAATGTGAAAGGGATAACTGTATAGAGGGAGAAGAAAAGAGGGCTCAGAGGACCCTTGGGGGCCTCTCATCGCTACTGGGCAAAACCTGGATGTGGAATAAGTCATGGAGAAAGGTTCAGACAGGTAAGAGAAGAACCAAGAGAGAGCATTTCTGCAAAAGGAGAAAAGGGCAATTGATAGTGTTAAAGGCTTCAGAGAAATTTAAAAAGACTAAGACTGAGAAGCGGCCGTTAGATTTGGCACCACTTAGCCTAAGTGAAACAATCTCTCTGTTCCTTAAGTTTATACTGGAGAGTTAGCAGCTCTCTGGGGAGGGGGAGTTGGCATGGTTCCTAGTGAGCACACCTAACTGTTAGTGTCAGGGCCTTGGGTTTCCCCAAGACTGAAGCTGATGGCTCATGATATCAATGCTTATAATGGGAAAAGGGAAAGGATCACCAGGTATGATAACAGCTTGAGACCAGGGAACTAGCACAGGACGCACTTCTAAATTACATTTATCCATGATAGTGTGGCCACCATGTCCCTGCATGGATTTGGGTGCTCAAAGAGGAATGTCAAGGTTCCTAGGAATAAGACTGACCTGTGTTCCTGTATCCAAAAAGGGCATCCACTCTTGTTTATTAATAGGTGATCAGTAAACTGTTAAGGCCACAAGGGGTGATTATCCTTCAAAGGCCCCATACCCCACCATATGCCTTATGGGCTTTTTTTCCCTCTGGGCCCCTGCCAGTGCCAGAGGATAGGGGCAGAGCCTCCGCCTTCCTGGCTGCCTCTTTCCTGGCTACCTCAAAGGCCTCCACTATTGTTCCTGTCCCTTTCTAGCTTGCAGCTTTATTTCACGCATTGACTTTTCTGAAACCATCTAGCTAGAGGCATCTAGCTAGCTTTCAGAAACACCATTATAGATTCCACCGGGTGGTCTTGTCCCCTTCCCAATCATGAGGGCCAATATTTTGGCTGCCTTCCTTTGGTCTGTCCCCTGGCCTTCCGCCCCTGGGTCTTTGCTGCCTGAAACCTTCCCCTGGGGGCCTCGTTGGAATATACCTGAGGGTCCTGCTCCTTCTCATGTTTCTGTACCATATATAGGTACTGAAGAGAAGCTTGCATGGTGTCAGCTACAGTCATTATGAGGAGGAGGATGACACAATATTTCTCAGGAGCTCACTGAAGGAAAAGCAATTAAGCATCCCTGTATTGGGCAGCTTCTCCAGGTCCTGCCCAGGACTTCGACTTTCCTCCATTCAGGGCTTGACAGTATCATGATATAGCCACAACATCCCTAATATCTGCTCTAGCGAACATCCCTCTTCAAGAGTGTCCCTGGTGGTTATGGGAGTAGGCAGTCAAAGAGGACAGGTGGGGTGAGCCTCTCTCCAGGTCAGGAATGACCATTGAAGGAGTGACAGTGTAGGAGCCACTTTTTCCCTGGCAGTGCCAAGATCTCTGCAGCTCTTAGGGAGTGACTTTGACAAATGGTACCCACTTGAAGTAGCTCAGCAGAAGATAGCTTAAGCATCTTCACTGAGGTACAGTCTATATGGCCACTCGGATAACTTTTCCTCTGGCTTCTACATCAAGTGTTTGAGTAGAGACTGGAGCTCAGAGCAAGTTAGGGACTTGATTTACTCGACATGTTCAGAGGAACTATCAGCATCTGCCTGCGTGATTTCTTTGAGTTGTCACAAGAAAGGCTTGTGATAGACCCCAGTGGTGGACAGTGTCATGTTCAAGAGAGTCTCAGTCTGTCTTATTGAGGTCAGGATCTAGGTCAGGCAAATCTTTGAAAGGGTTATTCTTACCCAATCCTCTGGTTGAAAAAAGTTGCAATACTCTTTTTCGAGTCTGCTTATTCTGTTGCTAGTAGAATCCAACAGAGATGTTTAGGGGACTCACATCCCTTGATGGCACAGGTAACATCTGTAGGGGTCAGCACAGGTGTTTCTTTATCTAGATTCTTAAGAAAAGACTTGGCAAACTCATGCCAAGGGTCAAGGGACCGAAGACCTAAAAATGGGTTTGGTAGAGAACAGATAATTGGTAACAGTTATGAGAGGTGGCATTCCTAATCAGACCCAGATGTGGTAGAGAAGTACTTAGGATCCTTTATCAATACCAGGATGTGGTGAGGCTCAGAGAGGAGGAGTTTCTCTCTATGCGGGAGAAACTGAGAGAGGATTTCAGTTAGCTATCTGAGGCCGCTGGGGAGGAGTGACTCACAGACCTCTGCAATCATCCAAGTTTTATCCAATCAGAAGGTGAAAGCATTAACTACTTGATACAAGGTTAACACAGGACAGAACAATGGAAAAATACAAACTTGTATGCCATTGCCTATAAGCTTCATGGGCATTAGGACCGCTTTGCGTAAATGACTCTATATTGGAATCTCATCATCATAGCTATCACATCAAACAATATAAAAATCAAAACGATCACATCCCTCCTATCAAAATTTAGGCATCCTTAAGAGGTGAGAATTTTTGTTCGTTTTTTGGTGAGAGGGAACCTGAAATTACAATTGACATATGGCCCCTCTCCACTTATACAATCACCACCCCAGTTCCGATTCTTGCCACTTCTCCCCTCTTGCCTCTCCTCTTTCCAAACCATCCTACACACAGCTTCCAAAAAAATATTATTTAAATTGTTCTTCATTCATTAACAAGCCTTTATTCATTCTCCCTCCCACTCCCCTCCCCATTAAATAAAAATCAATAAAATACTCTTAATGAATATGCATAGTCAGATAAACCAAACAGCTTCATTAACCACGTCCAAAAGGTTATGTCCCATTCTTCATTCTGAGTCCATGATCTCTCCAGAAGGAGATGAGTAGCATGCTTCATCTTTGATCCTCTGGAAACATAGTTTTAAAGTCTTTCAAAGTTATTTTTCTTATGAATGATTCTCCCGGTTCTGTTCACTTAATTATGCATCAGATCATAATGTATTTCCAAGTTTCTCTGAAGCTAAATCCTTCATCATTTCTTATATGCAATAATATTACATTACATTCATATACCCTAACATGTTTGAGGCAGCTATGTGGCTCAGTAGATAGAGCTGGGCCTGGAGTCAGGAAGACCTGAATTCAAATGTGATCTCAGACACTTCATAGCTGTGTAACCCTGGGCAAACTGTTTCACCTCTGTTTGCCTTAATCCACTGGAGAAGGAAATGGCAAGCCACTCCGGTATCTTTGCCAAGAAAACTCAATGGATAGTATTGGCATGCAACCACAGGGTTACAAAGAGTGGGCATGACCCAACAACAGTAAATGTGGTTGACCGTTTTCCAAAACTTGGGGTCCGTACTTAGTTTCCTGTCATTTTGTTACTACAAAAGTAGATGCTATACATATTTTTGTACCTTTAGGCTCTCTTCTGCTTTTCTATCATCTCTTTGGGTGTGGATAGCTGAGTCAAAAGGCGTGTACAGTTAGTGACTTTGGAGACTTAGTTCTAAATTCCTTCCTGGAATGGCTGGATTAATTCACAGGTCCAGCACCAGCACACTAGTGTGCCCATTTCCCCTAAGCCCCTCTAAGATCTGTTATTTTCTTTTTTGCCATTTTGCCAATTTGTTCAGTGTGGAATATAACTTTAAAGTTGCTTTAATTTGATTTCGCTAATGATTACTGCTTTGGAATACCAAAGTAATATTCTTTATTTTCCAAAGTGATATTCTTAAAGGATAGTTCTATGTCATTCTCCTGCTCCAAAATCTTTTCCAAAGAAAAAGGAAAAGTAGTATTTTTAGGAAACATTTTTCAATTTTTAAAATTATCCAAAAAAGTGTTGTTGTTGTTGTTGTTTTTTAAAAAAAAAAAGGTCTTACCTTTGACTTTAGGATAAACTGTGAACTCCTCAGCCTGGAATTTAAAGTCCTTCACACCCTAACATTAGGCCACCTTTCCAGACTTATTTCTCATTCTTCCCTATCATGCTTTCCACGTTTTAACCAGACCAAACTTCCCTGAACTCTCTTGCTTCTTCTACGCATTCAGGTCAGTTAGTCTCCCTGAGGGTTATGGATTCCCTTTTGCTTTCAGAATCCTTCTCTTCTCTTCTTTTCTTTTCTTTCAAGGCTCAGTTCAGGTCCCTTACCATTCTCACTGTTGGCTTTCTCTCCTCCAGCTTTCTGACACTACTTTATCTGGATATTTCCATTGCCCCCATCTTAATTTACTTCTTAGCATGCTGATCTGTGTACATATTGTACCCCAGTAGATTGTAAGCTCTTCAAAGGCAGCTACTACTGTCATTTTTCATCCTTAGCCCAGCACTTAGTAAGTGCACTTAGCTCTTAATCAGTGTTTGTTGAATTGAATACACAAATCCAGCCCTGAAGTCCTTCAGTGATAGTTGAATGGGAAGGTTCAAGATCTGGCCATCCCCTACCTCTGCTACCCAAGATATAATGACCATTTTAGTAGTTCTCTCAATTTAAGACCTATTCCTGGAAGCTTCTGTCCCCTGGCCACTAGCTTCTTAGGATCATAGATCTAGAGCTGGAAGGAACACTAGATGGGATTTAGTTCAAACCCCTCACTTTATGGCTGAGGAAACAAAGGTTCAGAGAGTTTAAGTGACTTACCCAAGGTCACCCTTTTGGTAATTAAGTGGCTGAGCTGGGATTCCAATCCAGCTCCTCTGACTCTGAAGCCAGCATTCTTTGTACTCTCCCATGCTCTAGAACCTAAAGCCTGCCCTATCCTAGAACTGATGACCTCTCTCTGAGATCAACTTCCTTTCCCCCTTTCCTTCCTATCCCACCCTCTTTCCTTCCCTTTCGTCCTTCCCCTTTCCCTCCCTCTCTTTTTTCCTTCCTTCCTTCTCCTTTCTTCTTTCCCCCCTCCCTCCCTTCCTTCCTCCCTTCTTTTCTTTTTACATTCCTCCTATTCTTTCTTCCTCCCTCCTTCCCTTCCTTTCAGCCTTCCTCCCTCCCTCCCTTCTTCCCTTTTTCCCTCCCCTTCTTCCTTTGACAAAGAAATAGGATAGACTGGACTCCCTATAGAATTCATTGATTTTTACCCAGCACTGTCCAAGAGGAAGCATTTTCTGATTGTAGATGACCAATGTGGGTCTTTTAGATAGAAAGATTCCTAAAAAACTAGAGTAGAGAAAGAAGATCAATTAATCAAGTTCCCTTAGTTTGATGGGAATGTCCTTAAATACTACTGTGATCACTAAATAGCATCTTGGTTACTTTAACCTGAAGAACTTTCCCCCTTTCCTTCCTTTCCCCCTTTCCTTCCTTTCTTCCATTCCTTCCTTTCTCCCTTTCCCCCTTCCCTTCCCTTCCCCCTTCCTTTCCTTTCTCCCTTTCCATCCTTTCCCCCTTTTCTTCCTTTCCTCCTTTCCCTCTCTCTATGAGCACAGGTCAGACAGCATCCCCCATATCTCTTAACTTTCATCCTTCTTCTGCTCCCAAGATACTCAATTCAAGTATGTATTTTATGGTGGTTTTTTTTTTCCTAGAAGGGGTCATATCAAACACAATTTTAACTGACATTTAATGATATTTTCATAAATAACTTCCTTCATATTATGTGCCCCCATACTTCCTCTAGTAATGACCTTCCTCATGAAGAAATTTGTCCTAGCAATGCAAGCTCCCTGAGGAGCTTATAAATCTTCTGCCTTAACTGAGGTATCATTAGTGGTATTGAAATAAGAGGAAATGTACTAATCTAATTGTATCTCAAAGTTCAATATGTTCAGATACAATGATGGCCGTGTTTCAAAAAAAGTTCTCTTTTTTTTCTTCATGACATATGAACACAAAAGTAGGTCCTTGCAATCAAGTGGACAAAAGATATTTTTTGGTTATAGTGAAAACACTCAGGCTATTTATTCCTGGGGCAGCTAGGTGGTACAGTGGATAAAGTGCTGGACTGAGAATAAGGAAGACCTGAGTTCAAATCCTGACTTAGACAATTAGTAGTTGTGTGACCCTTGGGGAGTCGCTTCAACTCTGTTTCCCTCATTTACCTCATCTGTAAAATGGGAACAACTAAGGCACTATCTTAGAAGATTATTGTGAGGATTAAATGAGATGGTATCTGTAAAGCATTTTGCAAATTTTAAAGGGCTATATAAACATAAATGCCGGTTATTATTATTGTTATTGCTGTCATTATTATACCCTTCCAAGACTATAGAAATTGTAAAACTCCACATTCTTATAGGATCATGCCCCAGGGACCTATGAGACTACTCCTTCAGTACTTCTGCATTTCCTCCTTGTAAAGCAAGAGTAAAAAGTAGTGGGCTTTATACAGCGTTCACTCTTGCAAAGTGCTTTGTCTATTCGATCTCATTTTCACCCCAATGCAAAGCTCTGAAGTTGATGCTATTGTCCTCATTTTACAGAGTGGCAAGTCAGGCTGCAAGAGGTTTAGTGACTTACCCAGGGTCACGAGGAAGAGTCTCAGGAGAGATTTTAACCTAAGTTTTTTTTGACTCCAAATCTAACACTCATTCACAGGCAGGTAGAATTATGCATGCAAAGTAGATAGTAAGCCTGGATGTGTTAGATAAAGTAGGCTATTGTGATTATTACCTTGGAGGCAAGATTCAGTGATTCCAGAAGCATCTGGATCATAGGCCTAGAAGGAACATTTCCTACAGTCATCTCTTTCCTGCCTGTCCCTTTCTCTAGTCAGGACTTGGCCTCCACCAGCCCAGGTTAGTTCAGTAGCTATCTTTAGGAGGGAACTTTGGTTGACGGTCCATCATGATAGCATATGGTCTGACATAAGGGAGAACTTTCTTTCTTTAGCTTAATCTAAGATTGCGTGTGGTTTGATTTGAGATAACCGAACCATGAAACACAGAGTATCTTCCTAATGGATGATACTCCCATAAATCATACAATTTGCAGAAATCACCTGAGAACAGATCCCCAAGATTAAGAGAGTGAATCACACTCCTATACTCATACTTAGCTTAAAACAACTTCAGCTAAAATGTAAATAGTTAATAACATCATAAGAAAAACATCTCATCACCCAAGTTCACCCAGAAGGCTTCATGTTCCATGCCTAAAGCCTTTGCAAATTAAGGAAAATAATCTGTCTCAGGAGATAGTGGGCTCTCCCCACTGTTTTTGTGCCGGTGCCTACTTCTTGTAGAAGAGATTGTTGTTCAGGTAGACTTTGAACCAGATGAGCTTCTGCCTTCTTATATCTACAGCCAAGGTTCTCCTCCCCACGGTGGTAAGCAATCATTTAACCTGATGCCTGTGTCTTATCTCTTCTCTTTGTTTTTCTAGGGCATTGGAATTGAAGAGAGGACTGAAAGGATCATGGAAATTCTACTTCTAGTATCCTGGAAATTTTGCTAAAATTTTCATGAGGTAGTCTTTTATGGATTCCTCTTGTGGCTTTTTCTGTAAATACTACACACTACCGACATAGAATGTTCCAGGAAAGTAAAAGGCCCTTCTCCTCTGGGGATTATAGTACTCTGTAATTAACACAAAATTAATTCCTTCCTTTCTTCCTTTCTTCCTTCCTTCTGTCCTTCCTTCCTTCCTCCTTCCCTCCCTTTTTTCCTTCCTCCCTCCCACTCTTTCCCTCCTCCCCTTCTTTTCTTCTTTCCTTCCTGCCTCCCTCCCTCTCCCTTCTTTCCTTCCTTCCCTCTTCCTTACTTCCTTTTCTTCCTTCCTTTATCCCACCCTCTTTCCTTCCCTTCCTTCCTTCCTCTTTCTCTCCCTCTCTTTTTTCCTTTCTTCCTTCTCCTTTCCCCCCTCCTTCCCTTCCTTCCTCCTGTCTTTTCTTTCTTCCTCCCTCTTTCCCTTCCTTTCAGCCTCCCTCCCTCCCTTCTTCCCTTTTTCCATCCCCTTCTTCCTTCCTCAAAGAAATAGGATGGACTGGACTCCCTATAGAATTCATTGATTTTTACCCAGCACTGTCCAAGAGGAAGTATTTTCTGATTCTGGATGACCAATGTGGGTTTTTTAGATAAAAAGTTACCTAGAGGAGAGAAAGAAAGTCAATTAATCAAGTTCCTTTAGTTTGATGAGAATATCCTTCAAAAGACAGTTAAATTCCTATTCTATACTGCTGTGGTCACTACATAGCATCTTGGTTACTTTAGAACCTGATCTCCTAAGTGGAATCATATAGCCAGAAGGACAGAGTGCCCTTCTGTGAAGCTGTATACCAGTTCTCCTGATATATGCATTACCTCTTAAAAATGATTAAATTGACATTTTATTTCATGAGATTAATGTGGATAACTTTGAAAAACTTGATCTCCTCTGGGAGGGCTGCTAAGACTGGGTGCTAGAGGCTGAGATAAGTTCCAGCCCCTGAACCTGGGTGCTGCCAACCTAAACAGCTGTTCTTTTTTAATAGTACAAGATTTTAGTATTCATCTAATTCAGTCCCTGCACTTTGTGAATGAGGACCCTGAGTACTAAAAAAATTAAATGACTTGCCTCAAAGGTAACAAAGTTGGAGCAATGGAAATTCAACTCTAGTTCTCTGATTTCCAATTCTAGAATTATTTTTTAATGTGCCACACTGCATTTTAGCTTTAACAGATTGGTGGCAAATATCATCAAGGTCCATATCTTGAAATGTGTGCTGGGAAATCACCTCATACACACCAATCTCTAGGTCCTTGGGGCAGGCGGAGGGGGTGAGAGGGAGGGAAGGCTGGTGGCTTTCCCTCAGAGATCTCATTAACCACAGAGGATGATACCCCACCTTCTACCAATCCCCAACTCAGAAGATCTCTCCTCTAATAATGGAAGGAAAGCAGAAGCAATTCTCATCATTAATATCCATTCCCTCTAGAAAGCACCCAATCCTTTTTCTTCCATCAGCAGAAAACTGGGTCTTCTTAGAACACAATTTAGAAATAGGGTTCTTCTGAGTAGTCAAAGGTAATGAATGCCAAAGGCAGGGTTGGAAGCATATGACATGATGAGGACATAATTTAATGGTGACACATTTTGAGATTTCTGAGGATAGTTTCCCACCATTAAGGAAGCTGCAACAATTTTGTTTTAGGAAAAAAATCCTTACGTGGAGAAAAAAAGAAATGCTTTGCACTAAGACTGACAAGATTAAAGGATACGCTGTTAAGATTTGCTTTTAAAATGAAATATTGCTATAAACTGTTTTGATTTACTCAGTGGAAAAGTGCCTGTTCATATCCTTTGACCATTTATCTATTGAGGAATTATTTGTATTCTTACAGATTTGACAAAAGTCTATTTACTATTTGTGAATTTCCATCCATCTTATTTTACTCACTATTTTCCTTTTCAATCTCTCCTTTTACCCTATCCCTATTACCTTGTCCCTTTATCCTCTTATTCCTTATTTTATCCACCCCTTTAAAATTTCCTCCCTTATCTTTTCCCCCCACCCTCAAGAAAAACAAAAGAAATTTACATGATAATTTTCTTGTATATTTGAAAGGAACAGCAAGTTGTGCATAGTAGATTTTCAGTTCATGTACAATCATCTTTTGTATTGTACTATGTTATGGAAATATTTGTTTTATTCCATAAATAAAAATAAGATTTAATAATAAGAAAATGAAACATTGCTCCCAAATAATCTAGGATAATTTTCTTTTTGAAAAAAGTGCAACACTGCATAATTTTTTTAAATGGGCATAAATGATTATTCCTAGAGTCTAATCTGGTTTATTCAGAGACTGTGACAAGTTAGCTACATACACATATTCACACAAGAATACACATGCATATTGAATATGTCTTTCCATGGACACACATCATGGCAAGGGGTCAGAACCTCAGCTTTGGAGTCAGGAAGATGCGAGCTCAAGTTCTACCTGTGATATGTAACAGCTCTGCAACTTTGAGCTAGTGACTTAATCTCTTGGAATTCCAGGCAACTCTCTTAGACTAAGTTACAGATGACTTGCCAATCTACATGAGTGGAAGGAACTTCCTTGCTGAGCATTCCCTACACCAGTCTAAACAAAATATATGTAGAGTGTCGGTCACCTGTCTAATCCACTTGATAAAGTTAAAGGCATGAGATTTTGATGTGGTTTGGGGTTTCTGGGAACCCTAAAATGTCAGGGTACAGGGTAGACATCTGTCTGGAATGAATTCAGGCATTCAAACCATCTTTCAATCAAGTGCCAAGGTTTATTGTAATACCAACAGTAGCCACAGGGTTCCTAGAGAACCTGCCATTTAATGGGTGTGAGACTGATGCTTATATACAAAAGGAACAGTGAAAGCATCTGGATGGGATTAAGGAGTGGTAGATAGTGTGGGGTGGGCCAGGTGCAATAGTGAAAGGGATGTCAAGTAAGCTAATTAGGTAATCTATGTGGAGCCTTGGGCAGAGGCACCAGTGATCTAGGCTGGTGAAATGTATGGGAAAATTCAGGAACTGGATTGCTTTCAAAAACATGGTCTTTTCCTTTTAAGGGTCCAGGTCTCATCACCCCATCAGTGTGGTCCTCTGGTTGCATTTCCCTGTGTAGTATATGGACATTCCCTATAAAATCTCATTAAGACAACTGACTGATACTTCCTGGGCCTGGGTACTTGTTGACTCATTCATTCCTCATTAGAAATGAGTCATTATGTCTAAGAGCCCATCTAATGGGATGACTTGATTGATTTAGACTTGTTTGTTTTGAGTTTATAAAAAGAAATAGATTGAGGTATAGAATCCAAGGGGAAAGAAGAATAGATTTTGGGAATCTGTACCCAACAGCCTGCCCCAAGGACCCATTAATTACAACCCTGGAGAAGCAGGGACAGATACAGTGTTCTTAACCATATGACCTAAGAAGAGCCAACAATAGGCAGTGGCCAAGCCCTAAAGAAAGAATGGAGATAAAGACTCTTAGATGGAGGAAGGGTTATTTCTTGGATAATAACGTGTTCCTAGGAAGTTAAGATATCCAAGTGTCAAAAGTAAAGAGAAGTTTCTGGATATTGCTAGACTCTTCAAAAGAAGAGAATTCAGTACATGGTCCTGGTCCTTAAGGAACAAGAAACTGAACCACAATTTAAAAAAAATAGCAAAAACTTGTAGTTTGGCCTCCATGATTACTATGAATTATATGGACAGTATAAATGGGATAGGAAGGAAGTTGTTTCCCATTCGAGGACTGGATATAACTCTAGAGGACCATGTTATTTGCTTGAATGATGTTAAGATTGACTGGAATGTCAATCAACCTTCCAGTTTGTTTTCCTTTTTAGTGTAATAGTCTAGACCTTTAGAGTAGTGCTGTAGTCTGAAGGCCTGTGTAGGTCCCTGGGATAGAAAGTGGTACCCAAAGCAAAGGGGAAGAGAATTATATCAATTGTTTATAGACTATTATGAATGCTTCATTTAGGAGTTGAACAAAGATTTTTGATCACTTGTTTCAGTTGTGCTATACATGATGCCATTTTCACCTTCAGTACTTGCGTGGGAACTTTTGACTCTTTTACCCAAATCACTGAAAAAATTAAACATGAACTACATTCTGAGATTTCTGGAGGAAACTAAGAGTGGGTACAGCAATTTACCAGAAAAAGAAAAAGAAAAAGAAAAGAAAAGTTGCTGATTAGGTATGATTTTGGAGACACCCACAGGATTGAACCAAGTTCAAATTCGTGTAAATTAATAGTTTGAGGCAACAGGCCATGGGTATGTACAGGTATTCTTGCAATCACCTGTCAAAGAAGCTTTCATGGATGAAATGGCTTAGTAAGAAACAGAACCAGATCCAGGATTTTTATCTGTTTTCATCCAAATCCATTGGTTTTTGTTTTTTTTTTCTGCTGAATTCAGTTCAATTCAACCAACATTTTTAAAAGGCTATGATAAGAAAGGCACTCTGCAAACTTCCGGAAGTACAGTGACAAGAACAAAATAGTCCATGCCTTCCAGCAGTTTGCTTTTTGGGGGGGGAAATACAATATATACAGAGTTCCAATGACTATGAGATAATTTTAAAGGAGAAAACTAACTGGAAGGTTCAGGAAAGGCTTTACATATAATGTAGTTTAAGAGAGGCTTAAAGGAAGATAAGGATTCTGAGAGATAGAGAGGAGGGGGCAGCCCAGACCTAGAATGGGCCATGGCTTCTCTGCAAATGGATGGAGATGGAAGGTGGGAGATATACTGCTGAGTTCAGGGAATAAGTAATGGCCCAGTTTATCTAGAATGTAGAATGCATGAGAGGTAATAATGTGAACTGAGGTCAGAAAATTTGATTGGCTCTGTATTGAGAAGATCTGTAAATGCAAAGCTGAGGAATTTGTGTTAGGCTAGACATAATAGGGCACCACTGGAGGATTTCTTAAAAGCAAGTTGGAATAGTGCTTTGCAAAGATTATTTTGGAAGATAACACAGAGGATGGTTGGGAGAGTGGAAATATTGGAAACAGGGAGCTCAGTTAGGAGGTGAGTGTATTAGTCAAGGGGAGAGGTGATGAGCACCTAAGATATAGTATAAGTGCGGAGAATACCAAAGATGTTGTGAAGAGAGTATTACAAGACATCTTGGTTCAGACTCCCCTGGTTAATAAGGTGCACTTGGGAAATAAGACAAAGGAGTTTATTAGCACATCGAGGCAGCAAGCCAGAATTTGGCAGGCCCTAATTTCAAACCAGGAGGAAACAACTTACATATAATGGCAAAAGTATGTTGATTGGTACACATCTATTATTTATCTATTACTTTACAGGTATGGAAACTGAGGTAGATTGTGGTAAAGTGACTTGCCTCAGGTCTTGTGGATAGCAAATGATAGTGCTAATATTTGAACTCAGAATTCCTGACTCCAAGTCCAGAACTTTTTCAATTATACTACTTTGCCTTTCTATTAAAAAAATAAAGATTGTGTTTTAAAAAGCTAGATAAGGTGCAGAGCAGGATCTGAATTCTCAATAAATACTATTTTACCTGGTGCCCTTTGACCCTGTATAGATTTATGCCCATTATATTAATTTCTGGCCTATAGGAACTCCCAATCTAAACATACTAAAAGACAGGAAGCATAAAAACTGCTCTGCTTTTCCAGACCAAAGTAATTGCCTTATTTCACCAGAGACAGCTAGGTGGTACAGGAAAGATGTCCATGTTGGACATGGACTCAGGAAGACTCCAGAGTTCAAATTCAACAAGAGTGGGGGCAGGGGTAATGGAAGGGGCCAAATCAAGATGGTAGAGTAAAGGCAGGAACTCACCCAAACTCTCCCAAATTCCCCTCCAAACAACTTTAAAACAATGCTTCAAATCAAATACTAGAATGTCAGAACCAACAAAAGGTCAGAGTTAAACAATTTTCCAGCCCAAGACAGCTTAGAAGATTAGCAGGAAAGATCTGTCTCACTTGAGTGGTAGTCAGACCCAGAGCACAGTGCAACACAAGCCATGCCTCAGCAATCACCAGCCGGCCTTGGAGGCAGCTGCAACAGCAGTGGCAGCAGCAGTTTGGGGAGCGCTCATCCCACAGATGACACACCTGGACAACTGGTTAGAAGGAAAGCACAAAGTTCCTTTGCTGGCACTGGGAGCAGGACCCAGTTGCATTGCCAATACACAATTCAGGGCCAAGGTTCCAGGGTGAAAAGGAGGAAAGACCCTAGCCACAGTACCAAGGTAAAGTTGATGAGGTAAAGGAGAGGATGGGCCTGAATCACATTTTTAGGGACATAGGGAATGAGAGCACTTGCAGCTGCAGAGGACCAGGAGCCCTAGTCGTAATTCTAGGGTGGAAAAGAGTACTTATAGTCCCTCACAGGCCAGGGCACAGACTGAGAAAGTACTAGTCACAACTCTCCTTAAATCATAATACCTCAAAAAAACAAAAACCATACAGACTACCTGAACTAGTTCTAAAAACAGCAACACAAAAAACCTGAAGCTTGGAGCAGTATCGCATCCACCCCGGAAGCAGAGCCTAACTTTACCATAAATTTAAAAGTCAAGAAATAGGCTAGGAAAATGAGCAAACAAGAAAAAAAAAGAACCTGACCATAGGCTGTTACAACAGAGATAGGAAAGATCAAGACACAGGCTCTGAAGAAAACAATAAAGTCAAAAACTACATGCAAAGGCTCAAAGAAAAATGTGAATTGGACACAAACCCAAAAAGAATTCTTGGAAAAGCCCCAAAAAGAATTTTAAAAATCAAATAAGAGAGGTAGGAGGAAATCAGGAACAGAAATGAGAGTGGTACAAGAAAGTTATGAAAAGAGAGTCAACAACATGGTAAAAAGAGGCATAAAAAATGCTGGAAAAAAAATTAAAAAAAAAACAGAATTGACCAAATGGTAAAAGAGTAAAACATCTTACAAAGCAGAATTGGCCAAAGGGAAAAGAAGGTACAAAAGCTCACTGAAGAAAATAATTACTTAAAAATTAGAATTGGGCAAGTGGGAGCTAATAACTCCATGAGACATTAAGAAACAATAAAACAAAGTCAAAAGAATGGAAAAAATAGAAGGAAACATGAAATATCTTATTGGAAAAACAACTGACCTAGAAAATAGATCCAGGAGAGATAATTTGAGAATTATTGGACTACCTGAAAGCCATGCTCAAAAAAAGGGCCTAGACACCATATTCAAGAAATTGCCAAGGAAAACTGCCCTAGAAATTGAAATAATCCATCAATCACCTCCCAAAAGGAATCCCAGAATGAAAATTCCCAGGAATATTATAGCCAAATTTTAGTGCTCTCAGGTAAAGGAGAAAATATAAGCAGCCAAAAAGAAACCATTCAAATATCATGGGGCCACAGTCAGGATGAAACAAGGTCTAGCAGCTTCTACATTAAAGGATCACAGGGTTTGGAATATGATGTCACAGAAGGCAAAAGAATTCAGATTACAACCAAGAATAACCTATAATTCTTCAGAGGAAAAAAATGGATATTTAATGAAATAGAAGACTTTTATGTTATGCATTCTTAATAAAAAAGCAGAGCTGACTAGAAAATTATACTTTCAAATACAAGACTCAAGAGAAGGTAAACATGAAAGAGAAATCCCAAGGGATTCAATAAGGTTAAATCATTTACATTCTTATAGGGGAAGATGATACTGATAACTCTTAAGAGCTTTATCATTATTAGGGCAGTTAGAAGGAGTTTACATAGACAGAGGGCACCAGAGCAAATTAACTATGATGGGAAGGGGCGAGAAAGAGGAATGTATTGGGGGATGGAGAAAGGGAGAGGTAGAGTGGAGAAAATTATCTCACATAAAAGAGCTTTGAAAAAAGAGCTTTTACAATGGAGGGGAATATTGTGGGAGGTGGGGGTGGTGGGTGACACTTGAAATTTACTCTCATCAGAATTGGCTCAAAGAGGAAATAACGTACATATTCAGTTGGGTACAGAAATTTATCATACCATATAGGAAAGTAGGAAGAAAAGGGGACAAAAGAAGAGTAGGGGACACTGATAGAAAGGAGAGTAGATTAAGGGAGGCAATGGTCAGAAGTAAAACAGACTTTTGAGGAGGGACAGAAACAAAAGAGAAAAAGAGAAGGTGAAAAGGATGTAGACGCAGGAATAGGATGGAGGGGAAAGTATAGTTAGTCATCATAACTGTGAATGCAAATAGGAGCAGATGTAGATTAAATGGATTAAAAACTAGACTCTGACAATAAATTGTTTATAAGAAACATACTTGAAACAGAAAGACACACACAGAATAAAAATAAAGGGCTGTCGCAAAATCTATAATACTGCATCTGAAGTAAAAAAAAAAAGCAAGGGTAACAATCATGATCTCAGACAAAACGAAAGCAAAAATAGACATAATTAAAAGATAAGCAGGGAAACTACATTTTGCTGAAAAGTACCACAGACAATGAAGTAATGTCAATACTAAACATATATGCACCAAATGGTATAGCATTCAACTTCTTAAAGTAAAAGTTAAAGGAGTTAAAGTAGGAAATAGTAAAACTACAGTATGGGAGACCTGAACTTTCCCCTCTCAGAGCTAGATAAATCTTACCAAAAATAAAAGAAATAAGTTAAGGAGATTAGTAGAATTTTAGAAAAAGTTAGATATGATGGACCTCACAAAGAGAATTGAACAGTTTTTAAACTCTAATACATTATCAATTTATATGAAGGTTATGTGTACCACTGAGAAAAGGGTATTCTTCTTTCTATTCCCATTCAATTTTTTCCTGAGGAGGGAAAAGCCATGTATACCCTTTGATCCAACAATCCACTACGAGGTCTATATCCCAAAGAGATCAAAGAAAAAGGAAAAGGACCTATATGTATAAAAATATTTATAACAGCTCTTTCTGTTGTAACAAGGAATTGGAAATTGAGGGGATGCTCATTAATTGGGGGATGGCTGAACAAGTCGTGGTATGTGATTGTGATGGAATACTATTGTGCTGTAAGAAATGATGAGCAGGACATTTTCAGAAAAACCTGGGAAGACTTATATGAACTGATGCAAAGTGAAGTGAGCAGAACCAGAGAATACTGTACACAGTAAAAGCAATATTGTATTATGATCAACTGTGAATGACTTAGCTATTCTCAGTGATACAAAGATACAAGATGATTATATGATGAAAAATGCTATCTACCTCCCGAGAAAGAACTTATGAAGTCTGAATGCAGATTGAAGCATAGAAATATATTTTGCAGAACTGCACAAATATAATCTCTATCAAGTTGCTTGTCTTCTCAAGGAGGGGGGGGTAAGGAGGGAAAAAATAGAATTTAGAACTCAAAACTTTTTAAAAATTGTTATTACATGTAACTGAGAAAAAAATTCAAAAAATTCAGCTTCAGATACTTAGTAGTTGTGTGGCTGCAGGCAAGTCATTTAACCATTTTCCGCCTCAGTTTTCTCATCTGAAAAATGGGAATAATAATTGCACCTATCTGTCAGAGTTAGTGTGAGGATAAAAGTGCTCAGCAAAACTTCAAGTGTTGTCTAAATGTGTAGAGATGTTAGTTATTGTTATTATTGTTGCCGTGGTTTCCTTATTTTGCTCTCTGGGCTTCATCTTTCTCTTTCTTTAGTTTTGTCTCTCCCAGACCAAGTGATACTGAAGGAAGGTTCAGCTGCAGAGGCTATGGATTCACCTTGGAGAAAATATCTGAATACATTGAGCTCTGAATATGGGATGGTTAACTCTCTGTAGAGGAATGTTATGTAAGTCAGATGGATTTGCATGATAACACCCACGATGCATCTACTATGAAAAGAAACATGAACATGCTCACTTTCACCACATGGATGGATAGCTGAGGGTGTAAGGAGAGACTTGCAAATGCAATCTGGCTATTGCGTGTTCCTTTCAGGTTAAAAATGAAAACAGTCTTGCTTAGACCTGTCCCAGTTGCTTATATGGTGCTGCATTCGATGATGTAGCATCTACTTGTTTGGCAGGTTTACCCTAAAACCACCAGGAGAAATTAAAGCCAGGGGGTGGAGAGTCATAGCTCACGTCACACAGGATGGGAGAGACAAACCCAAGATTGGAAACCGTAAACACCTCCTTTGGTTTTCACTGCCCAGCACCAAGTTGAGCCACTTTATTCCTTAACTGAATGCCTCATGTATCCTTAATTCACCTCCTCCAAGAAGCTTCTACTTATGCCCTCTATCTTCTGAAAACTCCTATAGCATTTTCAGTGTAGTGGAAAGATCAGGGAGTCAGAAGACCTAGACTGAACCCCTAGCTCTATTTACTAGTCATGAGATGCTAGTCCAATCTCTACTTTTTACCTCAGTTTCTTAACCTGTAAAATAACAACAAAATAGTAAAAATTTTATTTCTTAAATGCAATTTTTAAAATGTAAAATGTAACAATACTTACATGTCCATAGCAAAAGTTGTTTTGAAGAAAGTACTCTGTAAATTTCAAAGTGTTAGCAAACTATGAGCATTACGAAGGATGAGCATTTATCTATGCCCCATGGAATTGTTTTTTGCATCATAAATGCTTCTTGACTGACGAACAGGGCTGAACACTTAATTATATGCTCCCTTGAACTGGTCTTTAATTGTTTCATGCCCATAAGTTTTTCCTCCTCAGTCAGTTACCCGAGGGCTGGAATTCAGTCATATCCAGGACTTACGTTTCTTCCCTTGTGCCTAGCGTGGCAGTAGAGTCATAGAAGTCTGATTATTTGATTTTGACAAGCTAATTCACCCTGCCACACTCACTGCCCATTCATTCTGGCTTAGTATCACCATCCAAAATGTTGCCCAATTCACTGACTTCAAAGGCCACTCAAGGAAAAAGATGAGTGAAGCACAGATACCTTTGCCATAAGTTTCAAATCTGCAGTTAGTAAGGAATTTGTCAAAAACAGATAAAGATACAGGATTGAGCAATTCTCCAAGACACTGCTTTGTCCCTGATTCCCTCCTTGTAACAATGTTATTTGCGTTATGGAGATGAGGTGTTCCTGATATGTGGCTGAGAAGTTTGTTGATAGCTACAGAAAATAAAAGATCCAGGAAACTGATAAAGGGCTGTGGGAAGACAGGCACATTACTACATTTTGTGGAGCTGTGAAGAGAGAAGTCCAATCATTCTGAAAAATAATTTGGAAATAGGCAAGAAAGACATGAAATGTCTGATATCCTTTGACACAGGAATCCCATACTGGTCGTATGCTCCGAGGGCAGCCAAGGACAGAAAAAATGGTCCCCTAAATAACAAAATGTTCATGGTAATGCTCTTCAGGGTAGCAAAGCACTAAGAACAAATTAATGTCTATCAAGGCAGAATGGGAAGAGAACTTTTGAGCAAGTCACCTAACCTGCCTGGGTCTCAGTGTCTTCATCCGTAAAGGGAGGGACTTGGACTAAATGACCTTTAAGATGCCTTCTAGCCCTTTGTATTGTACAAGACCAGGTCACAGCCAAAATTAAATCTCTGAAGAATAAAGAGATGCCCAGAGGGTGGCCCACTCATCGAGAATTTATCCAATATAGCCAAATTCCAAGTACTACTTAGACAATCCTTCAGAGTTTGCTGATACTAAATTTGGCCTGTGTGATACCATTCGCATGGCCGTTATCCTGATAGTTCAGTCCAAGGGCCCTTCTAGCTATGATTCTATGACCCATTAAACCTGGATCCAAGGCCAGCAATCTATATTTCATTGCCTGAACCCTTGTTTTCAGCTCTTTTGATAAAATTTTTCCAGATGTAATTTCTTCCATCATGCAATGGACAGCCAGGTGACATCATGGAGAGAGTGCTGGATTTGGAGTCAGGAAGACCTGAATTCATACTCTGCCTCAGACACTTACTAGCCATGTGGCCCTCAACCAGTCATTTTACCTCTAAGCCTGGGTTTCCTCATCCATAAAACGGGGATAATTATAACACCTATCTCCTAGGTTGCCAAGAGGTTAAAATAATGTTTATAAAGCACTTTACAACCCTTAAAGCACTACATAAGTGCTAGATAGTTATTATTGCTGAGGAAACAAATTTTCTTCCTGTTGCATCATCAGTAGATAGCTAAACTTAAATATAATTAGTAAAACTGGCCTGTAAACTTTCATACTGTCACAAGGATGCTAAAATGAAGAAGAGATAATGGAATAATGGTGATGTCAGCACAGAGCAGTGACTCTCATGGAATTTAGAGAAAGAATCAACCAAGAGGCCGTGGGACCTTGTGAGAGTCAGGAAAATTGGGTTCTAATCTCAACCCTTCCCCTTAACAGCTCTGTGACCTGGCCTTTTATTTCTCTTGGCTCTAGTTATCTCATTAATGAAATGATTCATTTTCTAGATTAAGTGAGTCAGTTTCGAAGAATTTAAATGACTTGACCAAAGCCGCATAGGAAAGAGAAAAGAACAAGCAAACAAGCATACTCTACAAATACAATTTCATTTATCCTCATGAATATGTAGTAGCATTGAGATTCAATCCCAAGTTCACTGATTCCAAGGCCAGGGCTCTTACTACTGTCTCAAAAGGATGTCATCTTAAAAAGGGGAGGGAGGAACAGCACGTAGCTAGGTGATGCGGTGGTGCGGTGGACACAGCACTGGCCTTGGAGTCAGGAAGACCTGAGTACAAACCCAGCCTCAGACACAATACTTACTAGCTGTGTGACCCTAGGCAAGTCACTTAACCCCAATTGCCTTGCCAAAAAAATTTAAAATGTCACCAAAAATAAGTATGAGAACCTACAAAGATGACAGCTATTATCATTAGTGTTCTCATTATCATTACTACTTATAAGAACAGTATTAACAATTAGATCGAGGCCAAATTTTGGAGGACCTCCTAAGGAGTTTGGACTTTAACCTGCAGGCAAAGAGGAACAATTGAAGGTATCCGCAAAGGAATTTAGAAACAAAAAGTAGAAAGTTTTTTTTTTCAACCAAATGTTGTGATTCCATGTAGAAAGTTTCTTGTTAGGAACTTCTATTACAGGGATAGCCCCAGCAGCTAGTTTGCGGCTCGGTGGGTAAGAGCGTTGAACTCAGAGTCATCCAGATCTCAGTACAAATCCTGCCTCTAAAACAAGGTAGCGAAGTTATCCTTAGTAAGTCATTTACCTTCTCAGCCTCGGTTTCTTCATCTGTAGAATGGAGGTACTGATATCACTACCTATTAGGGTTGTTCTGATGCTCAAATAGCACACGGACAATGTTTGACTGTCTTTAAAATCCTATAAAACGCTAGCTGTGGTTATTGCTGTTATCGCAATCTTAGACATTGAGAAATAAGTTCTTTATACAAGGTAACAAGGTCAGTATGTATTACAAGTGGGATTTGAACTTAAATGTAACTACAAGGTCAACTCTTTTAAGCACTATACCCTTCCAGTCACGTCTGACTCTTCATGACCTTCTTTGGGGTTTTCTTGGCAAAGATACTGCCATCTCCTTCTCCAGCTCATTTTACAGTTGAGGAAACTGAGGTGAACAGGGTTAAGTGACTTGCCCAAGGTTACACAGCTAATAAGTATCTGAGACTGGATTTGAACTCCTAAAGATGAGTCCTCCTGATTCCAAGTCTAACATTCTATCCACTGTACCACCTAGCTGCCCTCACTATACCATGCTGTCTCAAAATCCATACATGAAGTGATAAAAGGACCAAGGGTGGTGGCAGTATCAACCATTAGAAGAGGATAAATATCTTTGGTTTTTTGGGGGGCAGGGCAATTGGGGTTAAGTGACTTGCCCAAGGTCACACAGCTAGTACATGTGTCAAGTATCTGAGGCCGAATTTGAACTCAGGTCCTCCTGACTCCAGGGCCAGTAGTCTACTCACTATAACACCTAGCTGCCCCTAAATATCTTTTGAAAGAAGTTGCAATGAAGATTCAGTTGCATTTAGTGACTAATTGGATACGGGTTGTTGAAGAGATTGATTCTAGGTGACAAGGAGAAAATTATGGTATCATTCAGAGAAATAGAAAAGTCATGAGAGGAAACTAATTGTGAAAGAAGATTCTGAATTGGGTGTTAGAAATGTTAAATTTGGGGAATCTGATTAGATATCTAATTAGAAATGTCCATTAGCCAATAAAAAACAAAGAACTAGAGTTTAGAAGACCATCATCCTTCCCATAACTCAGGTTCACAAACTTCTCCCTCATTTCACTTATCCAATCATTCTTGTTGATTTCACTTTCCCAGTTTCTTGTGACTAACCCTTCTGTCCACCCACATGACCACCACTCTTGTTCAAGCCATCATCTGTTGCCTGAACTGTTGCACTAGCCTCCTAATGAGATTCCTGGCTTTCTATGTCTTCCTTGTCCAATTGATCCTCCACAAAACAGGACTGTTACACCGGATATGCAAATCTGACTAGGACTACTGTTTTATACATGCATATACACATACTTTTATATATACATATATATATATATACATACATACATACATACATATATATATAAAAGTATTTACATGATCCAATCCACAGTAAAATATGAAATCTTTAGAAACTAGATAATGGGTCAGGGGAATCTGCATATATTTAAAAGGCCCCTAGATGAAAGTCTCATCTTCCTGGTTATCCACATGCCCCTATTTTTACACTCAAAAATACATGAAACATACCCTTGGCAAAGTCCTGTTCTTATGACCTTATATCCATAATGACATGATAAGAAAAGTGATAATGACTAGATATCTAATTAGAAATGTCAATTAGCCAATAAAAAACTTCTCATTCTAAGCTCAATGTTCCAGGCTCTTAGATACCAGGCATGCTGGAGGGCAGGAGCCATACCCTTGCCTCTCTTTGTATTTCACATGTTTAGTACCTAGTAAGTACTTAATAAATGTGTGCTATAACACCTATCAGATTAGCTAGCATGACAAAACAGGAAAATGATAAATATTGAAGAAGATACGGGAAAATTGGAACACTAATGCACACAACCATTCTGGAGAGCAATTTGGAAGTATGCCCAAAGGGCTATAAAACTGTGTATATCTTTCGACCCAGCAATACCACTTCTAGGTCTGTATCCCAAAGAGATCATAAAAAGAAGGGGAAGGACCCACATGCACAAAAACATTTATAACAGTTCTTTTTGTGGTGGCAAAGAACTGGAAATTGAGGGGATGCCGTCAATTGGGGAATGGCTGAACAAGTTGTGGTATGTGAATGTAATGGAATACTATTGTTCCATAAGAAATGATGAGCAGGTATACTTCAGAAAAACCTGGACTTACATAAACTGATGCTGAGTGAAGTAAGCAGAACCAGGAAAACATTGTATACAGTAACAACAATATTGTGCAATGACCAACTTTGATAGACTTAACTCTTCTCAGGAATACAAGGATCTATGACAATTCCAAAAGACTCACGAAGGGAAATGCTATCCATATCCAGAGAAGGAACTATGGAGTCTGCATGCAGATTGAAGCATACTATTTTCTCTCCCTCTTTTTTGTTGTTGTTTCTTCTTTCTCATGGTTTCCCCCTTTGGTTCTAATTCTTTACAATATAACTAATGTGGAAATGTTTAATATGATTGTACATACATAGCCTATATCAGATTGCATGCTGTCTTGGGGAGGGGGAAGTGAAGGGAGGGGGAGAAAATTCAGAACTCAAAATTTTATAGAAGTGAATGTTGAAAAATAAAAACAAACAAATAAATAAAAAATTTTAAAATATATTAGTATAAATAAACAAATAAAGAAACAAACAAACAAATAAATAAATGTGTGCTGACCAATGGACTGATTGACAATAAAAGAGCAATATCTTCATTCAATATCACTTTTCTTACAGAGCTTTTTATTGGCAAAATAAAATTGAGTCATTTACCCTCACACAAAGTTTATAAGTATTATTTTCTCCATTTTATAGATGAGATCTGATATGGCTTGCCTCAATGCCTCAGACGTGCCTAGATGTCTAACACTAAGTTTAGAAATTTCAGTCTTTCAATGTCCCTAATGAATAGAGATATAAAAAAATTAAATTAAAATATTAGAAAGAGGCTACAGTGACAAATTTAAAAGACTTTATATCAAAAGGCTTTATATCAACAAGAAGACAATTCAATATTAGCCAAACTACATAACAAACCATATTAATAAGAAAACTAATCGAAGCCACATGATTATATCAGTAAATGAAGGAAAGTTTTTGATAAAACACAGCATCCATTTTTCTTACAAAATATTAGAAAATATAAAAATAAGTGGGTCTTTCTTTAATGTGATAAAACCAAGAACCACCATTATATGTCATTGAGACAAACTCTTTTCCAATAAGATCATGAATGTCCATGATCACCACTGTTATTTAACATAATGCTAGATATAGCAATCATAGGAAAAACATTGGGAGAATAAGTAGAGGAAAAAAAGAAATGAAATAATTATTTTTGGAAGATGATACAATTTTATCCGCAGATAACCCTAGAAAGTCAACTATCAACTAGTTGAAATAAGTTGAAACAATAACTACAACAAAGAAGCAAGATATGTGATAAATCCACATAAGTAATCAGCTTTTTAAATATTACTGACAAAACCTAGCAGGGAGAAATAGAAATTCTGTTCAAAATAACTGTAAATTCTGGAACATTATATCTTTCAAGACACACACAGGAATTATGTGAATACAATTATTTAAACATTTTTTAGAACAATAATGACTGAACAAAATAAGTGAAGAGATAGTAATTGTTCATGCTTGGGTCATACCAATATAAGAAAAATGATTATGCTAGTTAAATGAATTACTTACTCAGTGCCATGCCAATCAAACAAACAGAGGATTACTCTAGAGATCTAAACAAAAACATAACAAAATTCATCTGGAGAAACAAAAGTTCTCAAGGTTCTCAAGGGAAAAGATGTGGGGAAAAAATAGTAAAGAAAAGGTCTTAGCAATGGAGTTATCAAACTAAACTATAAAGCTGTAACCATCAAAGCTGTTCAATATTGACTAAAAAGCATAAAAGCTGATTTTGGAATAGGTTAGGGATACATCAGATAGGAAAAAAATAAACATAGTAGTATGATGTTCATTAAATCTCAAAATAGCAACTACTAAAGTACAGACTTATTATTTGATGAATACTACTAGAAGGAAATGCAGAACAGTTTGGAAGAAATTAGGTTTAGGCCAAGATCTCACACCATATAATACAATAAACTTCAAATGGATGGATGACCTAAACATAAAAAGTCACATCATCAAAAAAAAAATAAATAAAAGGTCACATCATAAACAAATTAGAGCAGGGGTTGACAAACTATGGCCTGGGCCAAATTCAGCTAGGACCCAGTTTTCATATGTCTCTCAACCAATAAAAAGGGGGAGCTATATTTTTAAATAAAATTTTATTTTAAAATGTAAAAATCATTCTTAGCTTACACAGTTGTACAAAACCAGGCAGCTGCTGAATTTGACCCTCGGGCCAAGGATTTGCCAGTCAGCTCCTAAATTAGGGAATCAAAGAAGAAAATAACTTTCACAGCAATTGATAGGAAAAGAGTTCATGACCATAAAAAAGAGAGAGACTACAGGAGAAGACAATATGGACAGTTTTGATCAAAGTTTAAGAAGCTTTTGCACAAACAAAATCATTGAACTTAAAATTAGAAGAGAAGCAAATAACTGAGAAAAAAATCTTTACAAGTTTCTCTGGATATCTCATATCGAAGATATATGAGGGACTGATTCAAATTTCTAAGAAGAAAAGTCATTCTCCTATAGAAAAATGTTTAGAGGATGTAGGAAGAAGCAAATCTCAAAGGAAGAAACCCATGTAATTCTTAGCCATATAAAAAAATGCTCCAAATCAGCACTAGATATATGCAAATTAAAACAACTTTAAGATACCACCTTACTTGCCTCAGATTGGTAATGATGATGAAAAAGAAAAAAATGACAGCTGTTAGAAGAGCTTCAGTAAGCCAAACACACAGGCAGATATTGGCAAATCTATAAACTGGTACAACCATTATGGAAATCAATTAGGAACTATGACCAAAAAGTTAGAAAACTGTGCATACCTTCTGACCCGCCAAACCACTACTTAGTCAATATCCCAAAGACATCAAAGCAAGGGAGAAAAGAACCAATTTGTACAAAAATATTCATAGCAGCTCTTTCCATTCTGGCAAAAAATGGGAAACTAAGATGGGTGACCATCAATTGGAGAAAGGCTAAATAAAGCACTGTATAGAAACATAATAAGAGTATTATTGTGCTATAAGAAGTGATAAAAGAAATGGTTTCAGAATAATCCCAGAAGACATAAACCAAGTGGAGTAGAGCAAGAACAATCGATATGCTAATAGCAACATGGTGAAGAAAAACAACTTGGAAAGACCTCTGAGCTCTGATCAATGTAATCTCCTAAGATGGCTCCAGCGGATTACTAATGAAGCACGCTACCCACCTAGTAATTAATAATAATAATAATAATAATAATAATAATAATAATAATAATGATAATAATAAGTATACATATACATATTATGTGCTAAGCACTTTACAATTGTTACTTCATTTGATCCTCACAACAACCCTGAAAGGTAGGTGTTATTATTATCCCTATTTTACAGTTGAGAAAACTGAGGCAAACAGTGATTAAAGTGTCTAAGGTTAGATTTGAACTCGGGTCTTCTTGGTGCTCTATCCACTTAGAGTACAATATGTGAATTTGCTTTAGTCTATTTGTTACAAGAATTGCATTTTTCTGCCTTTTCCCCCAAGATGGTGCCAAAGGCAAAGAAGGAAGCCATTGTCCCCCCCAAGACAGAAACCAAGTCCAAGGCCTTGAAGGTTAAGAAGGCAGTGTTGAAGGGTGTCCATAGGCACAAAAAGAAGATCCAAACATTCCCCACCTTCCAGCAACCCAAAACACCAAGACTTCGAAGGCAGCCCAAATACCCTCAGAAAAGTGCCCCTAGGAGAAACAAGTTTGATCACTATGCCATCATTAAGTTCTCCTTGACCACTGAGTCTGCTATGAAGAAGACTGAGGACAACAACACCCTTCATTTTGGATGTCAAGGCCAACAGATCGAGCAGGTGGTAAAGAAGTTGTATGTTATCGATGTGGCCAAGATCAACTCACTGATCCAGCCTGATGAAGAGAAGAAGGCCTATGTCTGACTTGCTCTAGACTGATGTTTTAGATGTTGCCAACAAAATTGGAATCATCTGAACTGTGTCCAACTATCCCACTCTACCTACAATAAAAGTTTTCCAGTATAAAAAAAAAAGAATTGTATTTTTCTTTTTTATTTGGAGGTTTGGAGGAAGGAGAGCTAGCAGCAGTGATAGATAGATAGATAGATAGATAGATAGATAGATAGATAGATAGATAGATAGATAGATAGATAGATAGATGGATGGATGGATGGATGGGTGGATGAACAGATGGATGGATAGATGGAATAAATGAGCAAGTAAGCAAATAAATTAACAGATAAATAAAGAGGGAGACAAATAAATAAGCAAACAATAAATAAAAGAAAGCAAGATCATTGAAACTTCTTAAAACAATATACCAAAAGGAACCAAAAAAAGTTCAGAGGAAAACACAAATAAGCACAACAGTTTTGAAAGAAACAAATTAATTAAATGATTTTTAAAAGAACAAGCTGTCCAGAAAACAGATTCACAGTTTCTTATGTAATCCCTTTTGTTCTTCTTGCCCGTCCACTAATTCTGAATTCCACTGGAATAGAGGAGGGAGAAATATTTGGCATTTATGTTCAAGAAACAGGAAACAGAGAATCAGTGAAAACAAATTCTGCAAATGATTGTGCTACTCTCTTCCCCCACAGAAAAGGGAAGTACCCACATGCAACAGATGGGTGTGGAAAGGATATTAACAGAAGTGGGAACAAGGTCAATAAGACCTTGGCTTTCCTCTTTTATCATCATGGAAACCTATAGAAATTTTCCAGGTCATCATCTTCCACTGGAGACCTTACCAGTGCTTACAGTAGAGACTTTGGGGACATGCTGTTAGACTTAAAATGGGGAAATGAAGGTGCGCATTCTCTTCTCCCCTTTTTCTGGCTGAGAAACTTTCTCTAAACCATCCAAGAGAAGTCATTGAGTCAGAGATACCATTAAATTGGGTTCACCCCACCAGCTCCCATGGATTCAGTGATTATTTCTTGAGGCACTTGGGTATTGTAGTGGATAGAATACTGGGCCTGGATGGAGTCAGAGGAGACTCTTGAATCCAAATCTGGCTTCACTCGTATTAACTATGTGACCCTGGGCAAATAACTTTACTTCTCAGCCTCAGTTTCCTCAGCTATAAAATAGAAACAATAATGGTGCCTACTTCCCAGATTAAATCCTGGGATTAAATTTATTCATCTCAGATTAAATCAGGGTCTTCTTCATCTGCCAGAGTTGGTGTCTCCAAGTATAATGTCTGCAACAAGGAAATAAACCTAGCGTATTCTGCTGTTCAGACTACCTGCTGATTGTCTATCCTAGATGAGTGCAGTGGGTTTAAAAACAATCACGTTCTTGAGCAAATGAACCTAAATAGTGTTATGGCCCATGCTCCACAGAATCGACTCTGTCCCTGTGGAATCTTCCGTGTGGATTGGATATGTGAGATGACTAAAAAATGAGGAGTTGCAATGGACACCAAGGTTGTAAACCTTGGTGACTGGGAGGATGGTAGCACCCTCAACAATAATAGGAAAGTTTCAAAGATGGGGAAGTTTTGGAGGGGGCGGCAGAAATAATAAGCTCTATTTTTAATATCATTTTATTTTTTCCAATTACATGTTAAGACAATTTTTAACATTCACTTTTCTTTATTTTGAGTTCCAAATTTTCTCCCTCCCTACCTCACCTCCCTCTTCCTAAGAAGGTAAATAATTTGGTATAGATTATATATGTTTAATCATGTAGAACATATTGCCATATGTTATGTTATATCATGCTGTAAAAGAAGAAACAGACCAAAAGAAAAAATATGAAAAAATGAAAGTGAAAAATAGTATACTTTAATATGCATTCAGGCTCTATCAGTTCTTTCTCTCGATGCAGATAACATTTTTCATCATGAGTCTTTTGGAATTGGCAATAAACTCTATTTTGGATTTGTTGAGTTTGAAGTAGCTATGGGATATCTCATATGAGATATTCAGGTGGTGTTTAGAGATGCATGACTGTAGTTCAGCAGAGAGATTTTATGTCTATACCTATCAATAATGTATCTATACAAATGGGAATCATCTACATAAAGGAAGGAAACAAGCATTCATTAAATGCCTACCATGTACTAGGCACTGTGCCAAGTTCTTTACAAATATTATTTCATACAATCTTCACAACAACCCTGGGAGGTAGGCACTGTTATTATCTGCATTTTACAGCTGATGAAACTGAGGCTAAAAGGTAAAGTTATTTTCCCAGGGTCACATAGCTAATAAGCATGAAGCCAAATTTGACCTCAAGTCTCCTCTGATCCTAGGCCCAATGTTCTATCTACTACAACATCCAGCCACTTCAAGAAATAATCACTGAATCCATGAGAGTTGGGTGAATCCAATTAGTTTTGAGGGGCCAAGAGAGAGGTGATGAAAATCTAAACCACAGTGATGGTCCTGTGAATAGGGAGAAGAGGAATTATGCAAGAAATGTGGTGAGAGAATTGATAAAACCTAGAAAATTACTGAATTGGAGTGAGGGAGAAGGGAGAGGGAAAGGCAAGGATGATCCTAAGCTTAAGAATCTGATTGACACTTGGCATCATATTACAGCTGTATTTCTTTTTTTTTAATTATTAAATTTTATTTTTAACTTACAGAATAAAATAAGAATTTCTGTAACATAGTACAATAAAAAGATGATTGCACACAAAACCGCAAATCTATTATACATTACTTGCTATTTCTTTCAAATATACAACAAAATTAGCATGTAAATTTCTGTTTTTTCCTTCCGTCTCCACCCCGCCCCCCACCCCCCAGAGATGGCTACCATTAGACACAGGTACATGTATGTAAAATTATTCTATACATACTTCTATTTATCATTTCTTTCTCTGGATGCAGATAATGTTTTTCTTCATGTCTCTTGTAGTTAATTTAGGTATTTATAATAGACAAAATAACTTACTCGTTCAAAGTCATTCTTAAAACAATATTGCTGTTACTGTATACAATGTTCTCTTGGTTCTGCTCATTTCACTCTTCATTGTTTCATGCAAGTCTTTCCATGTTTTTATAAGATCACTGAGCTCATCATTTCTTATAGCACAGTAGTATTCCATCACAACCATATATCACAACTTGTTCAGCCATTACCCAACCGACAGGCGTCCCTGTGATTTCTAGTTCTTTGCCACCACAGAGGGAGCTGCTATAAAAGAGGTAGGTTGTGTTTGTCCTTCGTTCTCAAAAGGACCATAACATCAGGGAAATGATGACGTGACTTGCAGTTGACTTTGATTTGAGTGAGGGAGGGCTGTGCAAGGTCACCAGCCTCACTTTCTCCTTCAGAGATGATGAGGTTTAGGGAACTATATGTTGAAGTTTAGGGGTGCTCGAGACCCCAAAATACCGACACCCCAGGTCCTGCGTGAATGAATTTGACTCAAGCCTTCTCAGCCAAAGAGAAAAACAAAGTTTATTTCAGATTCACCATAACGATTAGTCCTAAGAAATCTCGTCATTTGTGATGCTCATTTCCACAAGCAGACTAGATTCAATCTACCGAGCTAGATTGAAACTGAGCCTATAGTTGTATTTCATAAGCTTCTCACTCCGTGAATTGAAGTGGCCCAGACTTGATTAACATTTTTTTATCGAGTCACCTCCCCCTCTTCTAGCTATATTCAGAGGGCTTTACCTGTGCAGACCTTGACTCACGCTCTTAATGCTCTGATCTAAGCTTGTTCCTCTTAATTGTGGGTGACTCCATTTTTAACTTTGTAACCTTAATACCTAGCACAGGTTAGACTAGAGGATCAAATGAGATTCTAGATGCTATATTTAAGGTCAATGACAAACTAGAGTGTCATGTCATCACCATCAATAACAATGACAGCTAACATCTCTATAGTGTTTTGAGGTTTGGGAAGCCCTGTATATATATATATATATATATATATATATATATATATATATATATATATATATATATATATATACACACATAGATAGATAGATATAGATAGATATAGATAGATATAGATAGATAGATAGATAGATAGATATACACACATATACATACACACACACACACATATATATATATATATATATATATATACACACACACATATATATACATATATATATTATCTCATTTGCTCCTTATAACGACTTTGTGAAGCAGTTGCTATCATTATCCTCATTTTACATATAAGTGAACTGAGGCCACAGATAAGTGTCTAAGACAGGATTTGAACTCAGGTCTTGCGACCTCCAACTCAGAGCTCTTACCTGTCATTCCCTAGCGCTGAAGGAGTATGGCTAACATAGCGAGGTATTTGGAAATCATAAAACTTAACAACGGTTGAAGAAACTAGAGATTCTGTATTTGGACTAGAGAAAATTATAACAAAACTTTTAGAGAAAGAGTTAAAGCCCAGGGTAGCTGAGAAGCTAATTATAGATCACCTAAACATTTTAATTGATTTCTGCTTAAGTTATCCAGGTGACTGACATTCCAGGGTATTGAAAGAACGTACAGATGTGATTCGCTGTCTGTAATCTTTAAGGAAATGTTGGGAGTAGGCAAGGTACTGGAAAATTGGAGAGGGTAAGTGCTGTCCCGATTTTCTGAAAAAGGGAAAAAAATGGATTTTGAAAACTACTGATTGGAGTCAGTACTACTAATAGAAGAGGCTGAAATTCAATTAGGAATAATGCTAATAATAATAATACATATGTACCTATATAAATACATATATACATACATAAAATACAATTAGGGATACTAATAAATACTGCACTTTGGATAAAAAGGAATTCATGGCATAAATACAGGATAAGGCAAAGTGGTTGGACAGCTGTTCATGTCAAATGACCAGGGAGTTTCACTGACTTCAGCATTCAGTTGCATTGTGTATATTTAATATGCACAGTTTGTTGTAGCTGCCAAAAAATAGTCATGAAATTCTAGTTGGCTTACGGAGACACATTACGTCCTGTTAAATTGAAGTAGTAATTCTCCTTTGTTCTCTACTGGCCTAACCAGATTTGTAATAATGATAGCTAACATTTCTATGGCGCCTACTATGTGCTAGTCATTTGACAAATATTATTTTATTCTTGCAACCTTGGAAGGCAGTTGCTATTATTACCCCCATTTTACAATTGAGGAAACTGAGTCAAAGATTAATTGACTTCTTGTTCTATTTGACTTAGTGCTACTAATGTTGAAGTTTATCTCCTCTTCCCATTCCACCCTAACTTAATCCTGCAATGTTGCTCAACTCCTAAGGATATTCCTGTACAATGGCTTGAGGTGGACTCTTCTTTCTTTAATTATAAAAGAATAGGGACTCAACCTCTGGTTTCATGCTGTAGGGAATCAGCGAGTGAGGAAAATCCCTCTGCCAAGGCAGATTGGCACCTTCTCTATGACCTAATAAGTTGTTGAGAGTCTTAGAATCTTGCACAAAGCATTGAGAGGTTAAGTAATTTGTCCAGAGTCATACAGACAAAATGTTTCAGAGGTAGGAATTGAATCCAGGTCTTCTTGACTTCAGGGTCCACTTTCTATTACATTATATTGCCTATTTTAATAAATGAATAAAAATTCTGTTCTTTCCATTCATTGTGAAAGCAGAACTGGAAAAAATAAGGGAGAGGACATACTCTGACTCTGGGAAAGGAACCACAGATACTACCATCTGTTTATAATCTTCAGATTGCATTATCTTTCCAAGAAAAGGTCCCTTTCATGAATATTCACAAATTCCTGCTACTGAAGATTAGGGATGATGAAAAAAAAAGGATGACTTTGTAGCTAGTTTATTCCAGAGTCAGTTTCTGTGGTAAGGAAAGATGATGGAGCTTGCATCCTTCTTAAAAGCTTACTCCACCCTAAAGAGTTTCGGATAAAAGACCTTGAGTAATTTTTTACCTTTCCCATTTCTGTCTCTACCCTCCAATCAGAGGCAGTGGTACATAACGTTAAAAGTATTGGATATGGAGATCAGGATTTTTCCAATGGTGACTTCACTCTCAGGCAAGTCAATTAACCTCTTAAAACCTCATTAAATTCCTCATTGGAAAAATTATGAGGTTGGATGCGATGACCTCTGAGATCCTTATCAATTCGGGCATTCCATGAATATCACATAAATTCCTTCCAAGAAGCCTCTGTATTTCCAGAAGGCTCATCTCAAGAGTTTGGTTTAGTTTTTGTTATTGATTTTGTTATTTTTAACAGAGGGTAGGGGACCATTTAAGACGTGCCATTTCAGAGTTCCACCTTGTGACAGTGAGCTGATGTATTACAAAACTTTCACTTCCATTTCTATATTGTTTTTCTTCCTTTACTTTTCTGGGATGTGAAAAATGAAAGTTTCTTTGAATTTCTTTCTCTTGAGGGTCCCCATATCCAAAATATAGGGCAAGGTAACATATCATTCCATTTTTTAAGTCACTCAGATGGAAATGGAATTCAGTAGAATCTGGGTAGAATTTCTGAGCCATTGATAAAACCCAGACACTCCTCTGACTCAAATCTCAGAATGTCCTGCCAAAGCCTTGAAGAGTAGAAGATCTAGTATCCCCTGAAATCACTCCTATGCAAGAAAAACCAAGAAATAGTCTTCTAACCAAAGAAAAATAACACATCCTTAAAATATTCTTTTATTCGAATAGTGAGCCTAGTCCTCTTCCATCTTGTCTAGGCTAGATGAAGGTAGATGAGTCATTTAAAAAAGGAATTTCATTGAAAAAAATTAACACATCAAAATTCAAAGAATACTTGCTGGAAGAACATTATTGTTAGTCATTTAGTGTCTGAGACAATATAATCTTTTGAAAAAAGTTTTATACGAATTCTAATCAATAGGCCATGCACTACCACCAGCTCTAATTATTGCCAAGATTCTCCATATTAAGTGCCAATTAATCTTTTACTTCTGAAGAACTATTGGCTATGATACAGGCATACAGAAATCGTCACTGCAACCATAACACTAACAATAACACATTTAAGGCATAAAGGCAAACTAATAAAATATAGGCTTTAAGGATGCTGTAGTCCAACCCTTTCATCTTGGTGATGGGGAATTGAGATCTGGAGAGGCTAAATGACTTGCCCAAAGTCACACAAATCGTGAGACAGATTTTTACCCCAGGTCCCCTGACTTCAAATCCAGCACATAATTCACTGAACTGGATCACCATAGGTGGCCCAGAGAAGGGCTAAAGAAATGAATGATATATAAAAAGGTTTCAGGAAAAGGGCATAATATAAAAATTAGAATTCTTCAGACTGGAAAGATAAAGGCCAATTAAAGACATGATGAAATGCCTATAAAAATGATAGAGAAAGCATGGCAGGTGAGGTGGGGAGGGAGAATCAGAGCATGGCAGAGAGAGACGGGGAGCGGGGTTGAAGAACGACAATGACATTCTACTCTTGGAGACTGGACCTCATGAGTCTGCCATTATGGAAATTTTCCTGCCTTTATTTATACCACCTGTGTGAGTCCCATCACAGACATCATTGCCTCTCTAAAGGGCCAAACAAATCTACTATGAAAGAGGCATTTGTTCAAAGGTCATACATTAAGTGCAGGAAAATCTGCCATTTGGTGTAAGCTCAGGCTCTGCCTTGTTCTTCCGACTTAGTTCTTGACCTCTTGGCTCATGCTGGCATTTTGCCTTCATTTTAGACTATGCTTGTGCACTAACTTCCAACTCTCCTGGATTCCATGGACCAGTTCCTCTGCTGACTTGTTTCTGTTTCATAGGAACACCTGAACTTGTTTCTTCCCCTTCCTCTCTCTCTCTCTCTGCATATAACCACACTAATTGTGTCAAAGATGCATAAGAATATTAAGCCTTGCCCAATACAGGGAAGCTGATCCAGACACGATGGCTACCCACACCACACAGTGCATTTCAGGTGGGATGGTTTAGACAATGATCAGCAGGAGCATAGGAGGAGGAAAAGTGGAAAGATGTAAGAGCTCCCACCCCGAGAATCTCCTCCCACATACACGGTGCAAAGCCTTCTCTGCTTTATATGTCCCCAAAACTGTGTCATGCTCTGTGGGTTTCAGGTTAAATCCAGGTTATACCCCTACTTGCTGGTAGAATGTAAATTCCATGAAGACACTTGTCTTGCTTTGGTGCTTTTATCCCTTTCAACTAGCCTAACAAATGGTTGATGCTTAATAAATGCTTCTGTTAATTGATAATGTATGTGACTCTTATGAAAATCTAAGGTACAGCTAATAATATCCTATGAGGGCAATGGGCCAATCATGTTAAGATAAACATATTTTCTTTTTTTACAGGATTATTAAAGTGGGTCAGGAGAAATCTACCATCTTTCACTCATTCTGCATTTTTTGAGTATCTAATCTGTGTGAAGCCCTGTGTTAGGTGTTTAGGACACAGAGTCAAAAAGAAAAATAGCTTGCAGATATTATTTACCTGGATTTTAGCAAATCATTGGGAAAAGGTGGGAGCAGGGGGAAGGAAGTGTAAAGGGAGATGAGGGGTAGGGCTGGATGACTGTAATCGGGTGGATTTGTAAATGGCTATGTGACTAGACTCAAGAGAACCTATTAATTGTCCAGTGTTCACTTGGAAAGAGGTCCCTGCTCAAGTGCCCCAGTTTGAAGTGCCTGATGTTTGGCCCTGTTCTGTTTCAACAACTTTAATAATAATGTAGTTAAATGCATAGATAACAAGCTTATGACATTGTCAGATGATACTAAACTGGGAAAGTTAACTGCCACCCTATAAAAAATACACTGACAGGCCAGAACATTGGGCCAAATATCTTAATATCAAATTTAATCAGGACAAATTTAAAAGTTTTACACTTGGGGTTAAAAAAATAACCTTCACAAGTGTAAGATGGAGGAAAGATGGTGAGGAAGCATTTCATAAGGGGGAAAAAAGATCTTGGTTATAAGTGGGCTGCAAACACAATATGAGTAAAAAGTCTGATATGGTCTCCAAGAAAGATGATGCAGTTTTAGGTTGCATTTTAAAAGATATAGGATTCAGGAACAAGAAGTAATAGCCTTGTTATAATCTACTCTGATCAGTCAGTCAGTCAATAAGAGTTTACTAAGCACTAGGCAAAGAGGTAGACACAAGGGATACAAAGGTTTGAGGTTATTTTTTTGTCTCTGCTCTTAATGATTGATCATACATGCAAATGAAGGAGACAATACACAAATGACCTAGTATGAACAAAATAGCAATAAGGCAGATGGAAGCTAATTTGAGAAGGGAAGAAACTAACAGATGAGGGGAAACCCACCTGGGGAAGGTGGGACCTGAGCTATCTTGAAGTAAGTCAGAAACTAAGAAGTAGAGGTGAGGGGGCAAAGCATTTTAGCCATGGAGGGCAGCCACCACAAAGATTTGGAGGTGGGAGATGGAAGCTTATGTGGGAAGAACAACAAACAATCTGGTGTAGCTAAATCATAGAGCACCTGAAGGGGAATGGGATCCAGGAAGGATGGAAAGTTAGCAAGACACCAGGTTATAAGGAACTTTAAATATTTGATCAAGGAAGTAATGTGAAGTCAATGGATCTCATAGAAAGAGGATGATAGGGGAGACCTACACTTTAGGAAAATCACTTTGGCAGCTGAGTCACAGAGACCAATTTAGAAGGTCATTGCAATAATCCAGGTGAGAGGTAACAAGGGCTTGAATTAAGGTAGCAGCTGCATAAGTGGAGACAAAAAGACACATTCAGGAGATGTTATAAAGGAAGAAATGGTGAGATTTGGAAACAGATTGGATATTTGAGGTAAGAGTGAGGAGTTGAAGATGACAGTGAAGACGTGAGCCTGGGTAAGTGGGAGGGTGGTGGTTCAGAAATAGAGAGTGGTGGTGGGGGGGTAAAGATGAGTTCTTTTTTGGATATGTTGAGTTTGAGATGCCTACAGGATATCCATTTTGAGATGTCAAATGGGCAGTTGGTAGTGTGAGACTGGAGATCAGAAGAGAGATTAAGGATGAGTAAGAGGATATGAGAATCATCTGGATAGAGATGAAAATTGAACCCATGGGAAGTAGTGCAATTACCAAGGAAGACAATATAGAGCAAAGGTCAAAGAGGGCCAAGGATAGAGCCACGGTGAGTAGGCATGACCTGGAGGAAGATTGAGCAAAGGAGCCTGAGAAGGAGCAGCTGGACAGATAGGAGAAGAACCAAGAAAGAGATGTTATCTGCAGTATTGTGTTCATTTCTAGGTGTCACATTTTAGGAAGAACACTGGTAAGCAAGTAGATGTTTAGAGGTTGGCAGCCAGAATGGTAAAAGTTTTTGAATCCATACCAAATGAGAAATGGTTAAAGGAAATGAGGATGTTTATTTATTCTAGAAAAGAGATTTAGAGACAGTGCATGATAAATGCTTTCCAGTGGTCTGTCACATAAAAGAGGAATTAATGCTTTTTTTCTGCTTAGTCTTTGGCAGGGAGAACTAGGACCAAAACTACTTAACAATTAGAAAAATCTGTACATGGAATGAGTTGTCTAAATAGGAAGTGGGTTCTCCTTTGCCAATGGTTTTTCTAGCAGGGGCTGAATGGTTGACACGTGTGTTGTAGAGAATTTCAAGTAGGAATTAGACCAGATGGTATCCAAGGTCCATTACAACTCTGATAAGCTGTGATTCAGTGAATTTTGTATTTTAATTTTAAGTATAATTTAGTGGGCAATAATCTTTTATGACATATAAAAATTAAATGTTTTGTGATTAATTGTGCACACTGTATAGTTGCATGGAAGAGTAGAGATTGAAAAGTCCAACCAGGAAATGATCATGATTCTCAGTTTTTTTAATATAAAGATAGAAATCAGCTGTAGTAAGAAACCCAAGAAAAGAGAAGTTTCTGTAAAGATCCATGACTCATTGCAAATATTACTTCCAAAAAATAAGGACAATAGAGTCATAAGAATATTTCAGCAAGTTAGGGAAACAAGACAATTATTTCATGAGTTATTTAGTCATCTCATATTGGAGAATTAATAATAATTATTTTGAAAAAGAGCATCACGAATATATCCACAGAGGATCAAATGACTTAACATTTATAAAGTGCTGAGGCACAGTGCCTGGAACATAGTGCTTAATTAACGTTCATTCCTTTGCTTTCCTTTTTCCAACCTCAATGGTAGAGGAAGAAGAGATAGAGAAGATCTACTAGGCATACAGTTAACTGTCCAGGTTCAAATCAACACACATTTTGATACTCAATAATTTCAATGCAAAGATAAGCATAGGTAAGTATGGTAAGAAATATGATGGAAAATTTAAGGAATAAGGTCTAAGACTTGTACACTTGGGTATTTGAGTCTTATTGAGTTATTAATAGATTTGTTCTACCCACAAGTAAGATAATATTTATAAAGCACTTAACATAGTCCCTGGCACATAGTAGGTGCTGCTAAGATGCTTATTCTCTTCCTCTCCCATTTCTCATCCACCTCTACCTCACCCTATCATAGCCATCATTTTAGAACACAAAGCTGGATAACAGTGTCTCTGGGAAGCTACTACTAGATTGTATAGGTTGAGGCAGGGAGAGAGGGAGAGGCATTACCCCTTTCTAAGTTCTATAGCCAGAATGCGGATGGGGGAGAGAAACAGAGAGAGAGAGAGACAGAGAGAGAGAGAGAGAGAGAGAGTCTTTGTATTTTTAAAATGTTTCCAAACCCAAATCCATCAGTTCACTATCTACTCAGCACAAATGTTAAACATCTCTTGAATCATAGTGCTTCCTAGGAAACAGTAAATTTGCACTTAGGAGGTCAGGACTGAAACCTGCCCTAGTTTATTACTAGGCATCACTGACCCACATGAATACTGAGTCAGAGAATGTCAACCAGGAAATGGGAATCAGTGCTCCCTAAACCGGTTCACCTACTGAGATGAGGCACTTGAATCTAAGCAAATGGATAGCATGCATTTACTCGAGTCAACACTCCCTCTATGCCTCCAAACTTCTCTTGTACAAATCGAGTCATGTCGTACTATTACTCTCCAACCTGATTTCTCAACTTGTAAGGCGGAACTCATTCATCTAATTGTGTTGCTAGAATAATATTCAAGTCTGTAATGAGTTTTGAGATCACTGAAGAAAGGCACTGTGTAATGCCTCATTGCTGTCTGACAACGACCCAGTGAGATGGATAGTGCGATTATCATCTCCGTTTTAGAGTCAAATAAACTGAGGTATACAAAGAGATTCAGATTGCTCAGTCATAAAGCTAAGCAGATCTAAGCTTCTGAAGTTCTTTCTAGAAGAAAGAATTCATTGAAAATAAGCTGTCTTCATCCTGCTAATATCTAGTCATTTTCAAATCCATCGTTGGTGTAAAAAATCAATGTGACTTCTATGGTCAATGAATTTACGTTGAATTTTTTTTTACACTTGTGTACAAATAAACCATGTTAGTGACTTAGCATGGGTGAAGGAGGAGCTGTAATTTGAGGAATGGAATGAGATCCTATCTCCTCCAGCATGACTGGTAGTTTTCTCCCAAATGACCTAAACCTTCTACCGTTGGAGTTATTCTTTTAGTTTTGGCCACAAGGACAGAGACATGATCTCCAAAAGGCACTCTAAAAGTACATGGTTACTCCTTTAGGTGAGGTCAATGGGTGTCCTCTTTACCCCTGGACCTATAAGTACCAATTCTTTTATCTAATTGGCTAAATGAAAAGCAGATGCAGGACTCCAAGTGGATGGGACCAGCAAATTTTGGTGAAAAAGCTCTCACTAGGGTAGGGTGAGCTTTGACTCAGGGCACTGAAGTTTAGAAGGTGCAAAAGTTTAAGTCTTGCACATCTTCAGCAATTTAGAAACAACTGAGCTTGGCACCAATTAGCAAGAACAATTAGTTAAAATAAGATGCAATTCATTGTTAAAGAAACCAATCTGTGAGTCACTAAAATAAAGGTTCTTAACCTTTCTTGTGTCTGGTGACCTTGCACGGCCCTCCCTCACTCAAATCAAAGTCAACTGCAAGTCATGTCATCATTTCCCTGATGTCATGGTCCACTTTGAGAACAAAGGACAAACACAAGATCGCTAAGAGGTGGGGTAGAATAGTCATCTGAAGAAATCAGCTGCAATCCAGTGACCAATATGTACTTTATTAGAGATTTACAGAGCATTCAGCTGATCTTGAACAGAATGAATCACATATCAAAGCACATATCAAAAAGCAGAATTAATGACTAGAAAGCCTTTGCAACTTTCCATACTAGTCAGTAGGCTTAGGTGAAGAAGGTCCACACTTCAACTGTGAGCAGCCACCTCCTTAGCCACTGGCTGGCCCAGGCTGGGCCCCAACAGGGAAGAGGATGGTGGGGCAAGGACAGGGATGAGCTTACATATGAAAAGAAGAGTCTAACAAACACAACAGTAGTGAACATCACAGCAATTCTATAAATAGACAAATTAGCGATTGTAATTTCCTGAGGAACTTTTCAAATATGGGAAATAGTCACAGTGTCCAAGCCTTGGACCCAAGCTCTCTCCAGTGTACAGGTGAAAGTAAAGGGTCCCCTGCATTTGCACTTGGTACAACTGTCTAGTGCAGTCCATCTCCCTGACTGTATAATGAGTAATATAAATATATAAAATATATATGTATATATACGTGTGTAGTGTGCGTGTATAAGTTGTCTTAGAACATAGCTTTTTAACCACTGTAGACCCTGCAAGGCTGAAGGATGATAGTTTCATGTTTGTCTCTTGTTTTATCAGAGCACAGAGTGAATGGGACCAGGGCAAAGCATCTTAGAAGGCAGCCAAGTCCTTGCCTTGAGCCAGGAGAGGGAATTCCCTACACTAAGACACAAATGATAAACTAGGTGACTAGTGGGGAGGGCAGGCCCTGCACAGGGGGGTCCTCACCAGGAAATAGGAGGCAGAGAATTGTAACTTCATCAAAGGAAAGGTATCTCCTAAGTGGTCTACTTATTTCCCACCCAGGCATGAGGGGATGAAGAGACTTCTTGTACGCTCAGTCTATAGACCCCTAGAAGGCTAGAGAATAACAGGACAGAGACATGGTGGTGTGAACAACTCTGATCACTTTGGCCACATTATTCACATTTCCTCTAGCTATAGAATGATGAGAGAGCCCTGGCTGAAGATCAGTAATCATCCCTCTGCCCCATGATTTCCTTTAAAGCTATGTGTCCTGAGTATGAGGAAGCCAAAAATCACTAACTTCCTATATATAAAGTGCAGCTGGGTCAGCCTATCATGGACATTTGTGTTTGTCTGTCCCAAAGGCTTCTACTCTGATCAACATGTAAATAGCATTCTGTTCTGTCAAAGGCTATTTCTTAGGTAAGATATACTTTGGCAGTTTGTAGGGTCATCCTTCCAGGATGACCATGCCACTTTTTCTGAGAGGGATTGGAATTACCAAACAGAATTATGTGAGTAGTGGATGGTTCCCAAAGCATGGGAATGAGGCCTGGAAAGCTGCCTCCTTAGACCTTGGGAATGCCAAGCCAGTATTTCCTTTGGATTGGGACTTCTTATTGCCAAATCTAAGAAGACCTTGGAAAATGAAAGCTCAGCTGGAGACTTCTCTAGGGACTCCCTTTTTCCAACCACCCATATTCTAATAGAACATCTATTCTTTTTCTGCAGAGAAGTTCCCTCTCAGATCTATGTCCTCTGAGTTACACATTCATTGAAGAGCAAAACACCAGTATTTCAAAAGGAGGAAGGGGAAGAATATCATCACCCTGCAGAAGGCCTGTTTGCATTGATTTACACAGCCAGGCAAACCATTAGTACTGAAGTCCGCTGTTTTTCTGGAGGGTGGGGAAAGTGAGGGTCAGGGTCCTAAGAGTTGTAAGGTGGAATGCGCAAAATCCCCCAATAAGTCTGAGTGGAGTTTTTCTCAATATACTCGGGATTCTCATCATTGAAATCCAAATTTAACTCATCACCCTCATTCAAGTGAAAGATTCCCATGAGGACAAGAATATCTTCTTCAGATCGGCTTTTCCTTAGAACTTCATCTTGCCTCTTCAATTGAATTGCAAAGGGAACATCGCTTTTACTTTTTCTTTTCACTTGGGCGTAAACCAAAAATTTTCCACTTTGGGTGATCTTTGGCTTCTGATTTCCAGCTTGCTTCATGCAAAAAGTGGGTATTTTAGACCATTTCCAAACCTCTGCCTTTGAGAGATCTTTCCAAAAGAGGAAAAAAATAAAGAACAAAATTATTTCAAAATTTCATTATTCTCCTAGACTAATTAATGTACATTAAGCATTTTGTAAGCTGGAGAAAGCTATGTAAATGTGAACTATTGTTTTTATTGTTGGATGACATTTTCTTCTGCTGGTACAAACTACAGTTCCATTTTTAATAAATATTAATAGCTAATTAACAAGAACATTAATTAAATGAATGAATGAATGAATAAAGGGGACATATATGGATAGAGAGTTATAAGCCAGAATATAGTCTGGAAATGGAGTAGGGAGAGAAGGCTGGGACAAATTTTAGATAACTGACCTTCCTGGGGTTCACTTTCCTCATCTAGGAAATGGTGTCACAGATTTAGATCTGGAAGGGATTTTAGTGGTCATATAGTCCAACCCCTGATGAGGAAACTGAGGCCCACGACCTTAGTTCAAGTCTTTTTCACCTCTTGCCTGGAGAATTGCAATAATCTCCTACTTAAGTCTCCCTCCTACAAGTCTCTCCCCTACACTAATCTATCCACACAGTTACCACTTTCCTTAAGGCAGATCCAATAATACCAGGCCCTTGTTAAATTTCAGCGGCTCCCTATTGCCTACAAGATGAAATATAAACTTCTCTGTTTGGCTTCTAAAGCCTTCAACAATCTGACCCAACCTACTTTTCTATCCTAACTATTCTTTCTCTCAGTAGTTCAGCCAAACCGGTCTTCTTGCTGTTCTTCTCGTAACAACATTCCATCCTCGATCTCCATCTCCAGTCCTTTGCTTTGGCCATGCCTCACAACTGGGATGCTCTTCCTTCTCAGCTCTGTCTCACAGAATCCCTTATATCCTTCAGGAGTCAGATCAAGCACTGTGACCTTTAACATCAAGCCTTTCTGAATTCCCTCAATTGCTAGTGTCCTCCCACCTAAACTCCCTTGTAATTATTCTGTTTATACTGAAAATTGTACATGTTGTCTCTTGTGACAGGGGACAGGGACTACTTCCTGTCTTTATATCTCCGGGGACTAGCATATAACAAGTACTTATTAAATGCTTATCGATTGATTAAATGTCACAGATTAACAGAGCTAGCATTTGACCTCATATCCTTTGACTCCAGAACCAATACTCTTATCTTTTACCACTTATCATGTCATAGTGGCACTGTACTCAGGGCACCTGGGTTCAAATCCCACCTTAGGTGCCTATTATCTATGTAATCTATACAACCTATTACCTACATAACAAGAATCCATGCAACAAATATATTCTTGAAAAAAAATTTGGTTTGGTTAATTCTCATCAAATTTTATTAATACAAGTTAAGTTAAAATACTTTGGCTGCTGACACTGTGTGACATTGGGCATTATAAGATCTAGGGCTCAGATTCCTCATCTGCAAAATGAGGGAGTTGGACTACATGATTTCTAAGAGAGAGAAGGGAATAAGTATTTATATAGCATGTGCCAGACACTGCTTTTTGTTGTTATTAAGTCATTTTAGTTGTGTCTGACTCTTTGTGACCCCATTTTTATAAGGTTTTCTTGGCAAAGATACTGGAGTGAATTGCTATTTCCTTTTCCAGGGTTCCCATTTTGCAGTTAAGGAAACTGAGGCAAACAGGTTAAGTGTCTTGCCCAGGGTCACATCACTAGGAAGTATCTGAGGCTAGATTTGAACTCAGTTCTTCTTGTCTTTAGGCTCAGCCCTCTATCCACTGCACCACCCCGGCCGCCTCTGAGGCCCCTTCCAGCTCTAGACTGGGCTCTTCAAGATTTACGCTAATTTAATTCACAAGCTTATTATGAGAAAAAGCCTTGTAATCTAGGAATGATACCAAAGCCAGATTCCTGGGTTTCCTCTCCTTTCTTCTAATATCCTCTATCCATGGATGAAGAGAGAAAAGGGAAGGAGGTGGGAACAATTTCCAATCTACTCACCAGCTGCTTCTGTGTTGTTGTCTAAACTTGCTTGAGCCCAACATATTTCTGAATCCTGTGGAGTGGGGGGAAAAAAAAGACAGCCTGGGTCAGTGGAGGTGGCCAAATCAATCTACTTTGCTGAGTCAGTTAAAGATTCATCTACACTAGTCAAATTTCTTTTCTGGACACTTACAATTCTATACTGCCCTCTAGCAAATCACAAGTTCAGCTACAATCCTTGCACTGTCCAGCAACCCCAAGCTATGCTCTCCCCATCCCCCAAATGTACTCAGAAGTGGCTTCCATCTCTAAGGTTCTGTTGTCTCAAGTGGAAAAAAACCACCCGTTCATTGAAAACACTTCCTTGATCAGAAACTAGTTGCTCTCCAAGGTCCTTTACAACTTGACAATGCCGTAACACTATGATCTATTCAGAAGAAAATAATAGCTTAATTTACCTATCATCATAATTTACAATGTGTTTTCTTCACAGTAACCTTTTATTCAGGCAGTTCATATATTATTGATTGATTAAATGTCCCTTTTACAACCAAGTAAACCTAAGCTCAGAGAATTTAAGTGACTTTTCTATGGTCACACAAGTAGTAAATAGGTATGCTGCCTTTCCAAAACAATAATAGCAAACACTGGATAGCACTTTAAGGCTTGGAGTGAACTTTGCATAAATCTCATTTGATACTTCTAATAACTTTGTGATTTAGGCACTGTTGGTATTCTTATGTCCATTTTGTAAATGAGGAAACTGAGACCCAGAGAGTTTGTGTGTATCTAATTCAGTGTCACATAACTAGCAAATATAAGGGGTAGAATTTGAACCCAAGTGTTTCTGGCTCCAGATCCAGCATTCTTTCCTTTGTACCATCTTGTCTATCGAGATAGAATGAGGCAGCATTGTATTAGTTCTAAAGACAAGGAATATAGGTTTAAATCTTAGCTCTGCTGCTTTCTATGTAACCTTAGGCAAGTCATTTAATTGCCTTCTGCCTCAGTTTCTTAATTTATAAAACAAGGGACTAAGACTAGATGACCTCTAGTCCCATCCTTCTATGAAAATTTCTCACAACTATCCATTTTTGAAATTTGTAAGATACAGAATATGAAATGGAATATTACCGGGTTGTAAGAAATGGCAAATGTGAATACAGAGAAGGATGGGAAGACTCACATAAACTGATGTAAAGTGAAGTAAATAGAGCCTATGAAACAATATACACAATGACTCCAACAATGAGCATGGAAAGTATAATCACAGAACAATTAGAAGTGAATGTTACAAAATTACAAAGACTAAGCATGGCCCCAAAGAAGAAACTTGAGAAGACACCTTCCCTCACTTCTCTGCAGAAGTGGAAGGCCCATGGGTGTGGAACTTTGCTTATATTTTCAGATTTTTTTTATATGAGGATCGGTTTTACTGAATTTATTTTCTTCCTTTATTTCTTTAAAAAAATTCTTTGTTATATTGGTTGGTTGGAGGGAGATGGAAAAAACTAGGAGAAATTTAGGCTGTGTAAATATTTTAAAAATCGATAAAATTTATTTGAAAAAATATGATTCCTTGACCAAATTCTGTCTAGAACTTCCTTGAACTTCCTTCTCTCAACCCAAGGCATATAACTTAAATGTTCTGTTTTGTGTCCTTTCCATTCATGGTAGGAACTCTCAGAAATAAGAAGATCCAACCCAGCCAAGCTATGTCTTAAAAATAACTTTCACTTTCTACTTGGTCTGTGGTCACAGTCAATGGAAATGCTTTTGAGATCAGGCTGAACAGCAAACAATACCAGACCAGGCTTAAACTCCAACTTCTATGGACCTAGCCTGAGCAGGTAACCCAACAGGGCATTTAGGGCATTTGGATAAGCAGCATGATTACCAAGCATTATGATTAACAGGCATTCACACTTCCCTCCTCCTCTATGAAGCTTTCCCTGACTTCCCCAGACTGAACTGTTCTTTCTCATATTTTAACTTCTATAACATGCCCTGACTGTTCTGTTCAAAAATTAGATGTCCCTGAACTTTAAGCTGAGAGGATACTTTTTAAGATCTAGTTGACCTCTCCACTCTTTACAGATGAAGAAACTGAGACCCCAAGGGGTCTGATGGCTTTTCTGGGAGCATATAGTTAGTAGCAGAATCAGAACTAGAACCCAGGTCTCTTGACTCTCACTCCAGTGATCTTTCTATTTATTTGCCAACTGCATTGCTTTCTACCGTTAATTATCCTTTCATATCAATATGTCATCAACTTCACCAGATTCATTCATTTGTCCAGTCATGCAATAATCTTTTAAGCATCTATTCTATATGGTGCTGTTGATAAATTAATAGATTTCTCTAAAAGGGCAGGCAATAAATCTTTTTTGTATGCCCCAAAGTGCCATAACTTCATCCCTGTACATTGTACTTGTCATTCTTCCAGATCAGAACCCCAAATTTATCAGTCCACAAACGTTTTCTGAGTCTGGTTTCACCACAGTCTACACCAAGCTATACTTCTACAAGAAATGAATGATGCCAGCATTCTTTCCTGCTGAGAAATGATTAGATGAGGAAGTGGTCAATGGAGCAACTCACTGGGCAGACCAAGCTGCATCTCTTTCAATAGTCTCCCAAGATGTAGTGAGAATTTGCCAGTAGTTATTTTATGACATCTTGCATCAGTAGGAACTGAAAGCCCATGGTAGCTAGTTTTGACATTAAATCCCACCAACCATGTGCCATAGTACAGGGAAGTGTTAAATTTTGATTAATTTCTCTTTAACTTAAAAATTTCTTCCTACCTACCTCTTACAGTGCTCAAGAATGAGGAGAAGGATCATCATCATAGTAACAGCAATCAGTAATAATAACCATTATAACAATGGCAACAAAAACTATGTGTTTTTACTTTCTTACCTTGGGCTGGAGAAGATAATACAATAGACCGGAGAAAATGATTGTTAATGTCAGGCCAACAGCTATGACGATGACCCATGGTTTCTTGGAAGACCTCCCTGAATCCTGAAGTTCTGTGCCACTCTCTAAGAGGTTGGGTGAAGTCTTTACCTGTATCATTTTCACCTGCTGTAAAGAAGATAACCTGTAGCAAAGAGATTTTATAGTGATGGATGAATCCTCCCAGTCTGAGGACGCTAGTCCTGGGACTGCACAGGCTTTTGTAGTGTTATGGAAATTACATGGTGGGAGTAGGAGGTGGGGCTTTCACTGACAGTTGGAAAATGATACAAAACAATCTCTCTGTGAAACTTACAAGGAGCTGACTCTCATTTGGCCATCAGCCATGAGTCTGAAGGCGGTTTGCAGTCAGCCAACACTGGAGAAGGGAACACACACACACACACACACACAAACATGCACACACCCCAGAAGGGAAGTTCAAACGAGTGAAGAGAATCAAAAATCTCTTGGGAAGGAAGCGCTGTAGAGTTTGTACCCTCTGAGCTTGGAACCTCTCAGGCACATTCAGATGATTTATTAACAGGGATCACTGTTGAAATTAAGTCATTTCTTGCTCCAGACATTACATGTGCTTCTGGGGAAATTTTTTTTTTGTAAAAATAGAAAGAACAGGGGCAGCTAGGTGGCACAGTGAGTAGAGCACCGGCCCTGAAGTCAGGAGGACCTGAGTTCAAATCTAGCCTCAGACCTTTGACACATTTACTAGCTGTGTGACCTTGTGCAAGTCACTTAACCCCAATTGCCCTGTCTTTCCCCCTCAAAAAAAAAAAGACAAAAAAGAAAGAATTTAAAAAATCACTCATTGAGTAATAGCTCCATGGTGTCTAAAGATTGGTATTAATATGAATTGATCGATAATCAATTAATTAATATTAATAATTTATGAAGCTTGATTCTCTTATTTTTCCAAGGTCCCTAAATTCAGGCTCGAGTGGTAGTAGAGTCAGCCAAAAGTCAGTCTACAAGCATTTGTTAAGCACCTACTATGTGCCAGGCACTGTGTAAGTTCTGGCAGAGACATCCAAGGCTAGCACCCCATGATCATTTGTGTAAATTTCTAACACCCTTGGCCCCCAAACAATCCCTCAGAGATGAACTTGTATACCCTTACCAAAATTAAAAAGATGAAGCTAAAAGTTATTTAATCAAATTAAAGTTTTAAATAATCTATCTTGTTTAGGAAAGAATATGTATCTAAGCATTCTTCAGGGTCCTAGAAATGAATGTGGACCCTCGGGTTCCAGACTGGCACCAAAGCTAAAGAAGTCTGACCTTGAGCAAATCCCCTTACCTATAAAAGACAAGCATTTTACAACATTTACATAACAAACAGTTATAAAGCACCTACTAGGTATGATTAATAAATTACCTACTATCACCCCCATCTACATGACTCATGCACAGGATTTATTTTACCCTAATTAAATTAAATCAGCAGACATTTTTGAGCATGCTTTGTGTTCTTAGCACATTGTATTGCAGACTGGTTGTATATTATTATAAGATTTCTTTGTATGCGGGCAGGTACCTGTGCTATTGTTGCAAGCCCCAAATGACTATAGATAACCATCTCACGAAGAGCCATATGCATCTCCCATGGCAATGATCATATTCAGGCTTTATAGATCTTTGTACATATGTCTTATCCCTCTTATTTGATACCACAGCTAAAATGGAAAGAATTTTAAAGTGCCTTGAGGAAAAGTGTTAAATTAGTCCAAGGTATAAATATTTCCCCTTCTAAGAGTCTATTAGAATTTGGCTGATATCGCAGGGTCTTTCTGTCTTTCCCTAACTCATGTAACATCTCTTACCTGGGAGCAAACTAAGCTTTCTGCCAAGTTGCTACTCATCCATCCCTTCCCAAATCTGTTCTTTCTCCTTCCCCTACTCTGCTTTTCCAGACCTGTAGGCATTTTCCCAGGTTATTCAAATGACAAGCTGTTAAAAATGTTAATATACTAACTCTTCTTGCCTCTAGCCAAGGTGAATCTAAAAATAAGCCTTCCTACACAGTTTGATTACATGATGAGGAAATTTGTTAGTTGTTTATGTAGAAGGGAGTTGGCCTTTGACATTTAGGAGGTGGGGAAAGGCATGCAGGCCCTAAGAGTGCCACATTCCAGACTAAATTTCCATGACACAGTCCTCCAAAAATGAATGGAATATCAATTTGAAGCTGGTAAAAATATGAAGGTCACATACTTTTGAAGACTTCCTGAGATTCCCCAGCAATGAGTAACACAAGGTACATGTTACACTTGGTTATCAGAATTGCACCTGCCAGAATTACAGGGAATAGAAATCAGATGTCCCAAAGGGACCTTCAAGACTATCAAATCTCATTGCCTTGATTTTACAAATGAGGATTCTGAGATCTAAAGAAAAAGTAACACAAGAATTTTTTTGTTGTTGTTCAGTCTTACGCTTATGTCTGACTTTTCACGACCCCATTTGGGTTTTCTTGGCAAAGATCATAGAGCAGTCTGTGGTTTCCTTCTCCAGTTCATTTTACAGATAAGGAAACTGAGGCAAACAGGAGTAAGAGACTTACCCAAGGTCATACAGCTAGTAAGAGTCTGAGACCAGATTTGAACTCAGGAGGAAGAGTCTTCCTGACTACAGGCCTAGCGCTCTATCCACTACAGCGCCACCTATTGGCCCATATATATATGATACATACATATTGGCATTGATATTGATATTGAGATAACACTGAGATTTAAACTCAAGTGTTAGGATTACAAACTTTACCTGCTATCATACACCCTATTACCCATATCTGGCCATCACTCAGGCACACAGAAATGAATCAATCAATGAATCAATAAACATTTATTAAGCTCTTACTATGTGCCAGGCATTGTGTTAAGTGCTTGGGATACAAAAAGAGGCCAAAGACGGTCTCTGCCCTCCTTGCTTTCTTTTTGTTGTTTGTTGCCCTACTTAAATTAAGCCAACAAGGATTACTGAGCACCCACTGTGTTCTTAGCACATTACTAAGGTGGCTGTCAAAAGAGAAGCGTAACAAGCAGTCTCTGTCCTTTGAAAAACATATGATATGGTTGGAGAGAGAAATGCATGAAAAATTAGATCATGTCAAATGAAATGTCATAAGAATTAATGGTAGGGGCAGCTAGGTGGTGCAATAGATAGAACACCAGCACTGAAGTCAGGATCTGAGTTCACATCTAGCCTCTGCAACTTAACTAGCTGTGTGACCCTGGGCAAGTCATTTAACCCTCATTGCCTCGCCCTCCCCCAAAAAGGAAGTAATGACTAAAGAAAGAGAAAGAAAAGATCAAGACTAGAAAGGTATTTGTGATTTTTTTTTTCCTTTTAACAAATGCTTCTGCATTTGCAAAGCACCTTACATGTGTTATCTCATTCGATCTTCACAACAATCCTGCCAGGTAGCTGCTATTATCCTTGCTTCATAGATGAGTAAAATGAGACCAACAGGTTAAGTGATTTCCCCCAATTTCACAGCTAGTATCTGAGGCAGGATTTGAACTCTGGTCTTCCTGACTACAAATCCTACACTCTCCCCACAGTGCCAGCTAGCTGCATCACCTCCAAAATCTTTAATTGACTCACAATGCCTATTGTATTAAGCTCAGCTTGTCATTCAAAGACCCATCGGAAAAGACCAGGATATTGGGAAAGATTGAAGGCAAAAAGAAAAGGGGATGGCAGAAGATGAGATGGATAGATGGTATCGTGGAAGCAGCAAGCCTGAGCTTGGACTGATAGACTTCAAGAGATAGTGGAGAATAGAGGGACCAGATGAGCTATGGTCCATTGGGTCACAAAGAGTCGGACATGACTGAACAACATTGCCATTCAAAGACCTCCATAATATGGCTACAGTCTTTCAGCCTCAATCTCCCACTACTCTTGTAGGTATGCTCTAGAGACCTTTTCCATGCAAAACGAACTACTTCCTGTTTCTGGGACATGAAACACACCCTTACCTCCAAGGTTTTGTTCTTGCTTTTTACCAAGTCTGGAATGTCCCTCCTTTCCTGCCTTCCACACTCCCCATCCTACCTTCCAAAAGTCTACCCAACCTTCAGGTCTTTCCTCATCCAGGTCTTTAATGAATTCTTTCCTGGTTTCTCCTCAGTGTGGGATCAGTGACCCAGAACAACAGCTCTGGGATTTGGTCCATGATCCTTGTGGATTACTAATAGTCTAGGCTTCAAGTCCCGAGGTCACATTCATACTGTGGTGAAGCATCAGATCAGTCAGTACTCCAGGGTCAAAGCATCACAGGCTTAGAGCTGGAAAGGTTCTTGGAGGTCATCTGGTCCAACCTTCTCTTTTACATTCAAGAAACCTGAGGCCCCAAAAGGTTAAACAATCAATCCAAGAATGTACAAGGAATAAAGGAAATAGACATTTATTAAGTGCCTAATAAATGCTAAGCACTGTATTAAGTGCTTTACAAATATTATCTCAGATAGGTGCTATTATTATCCTCATCTTACAGTTGAGGAAACTGAGGCTGAGAGATGTTAAATGACTTGTCCAGAGTCACAGAGCTAGTAAATATTTAGGAGTCAGGAGGACCTGAGTTCAAATATGGCCCCAGACACTTACTAGTATTGTGACCCTGGGCAAGTCACTTAACTCTGTTTACCTCAGTTTCCTCATCTGTGAAATGAGCTAGAGAAGGAAATGGCCAACCACTCCAGTACCTTTGCTGAGAAAACCCCAAATGGGAGCATGAAGAGTTGGGCATGATTGAAATGAACAGTAACAGCAAAAGTATCATGACAACTTGATTCTTTCCAAACAGATTTACTTCCCACAAGTGAGAATTCAAAATGCAGTGAAGCATAGCCTGATCACTTTTGTCACCTTCTTTGGGCTATTTTAAGTCTTAGTGACTAAAAGATATAAGGACCAAAAGGGAGTGAGAATTATTTCTACCATGACCAGGAGGCTTTAACTAGGATTTTTAGATAGTTTAATTAGAAATTCTGTGATGTCTTTTAGCAAAGGTAAGTTTGTAGTGAATTTTATGGCCAGTTTTGAAAAGTAAGAGTTGGGACTACCCCCAAAATGAAGGGGGAGTTCTGGGGATGTAGCAGAACAAGGATAAAAGATAACTTTTGTGATTCAGTCGGTCCACAAGCATTTGGGACCAGAATGGAGAATTCCAAACAGGCCTGGCCCTTCTAGTGTCAAGGGATTTCTATATTCCAGGAATTGTACTAAACCCTGGGAATACAAAGAAAAGCAAACACAGCTACCTGCCTTCAGGAGCTTACTCTCTTAATGGGGGAGATGACATGGAAATAGGTCATCTGTAATATAGGGGTGACAATACTTATCTCACAGAGTTGTTTTGAGTCTCAGATACACAGTGTGCATTTAGGGTTAGGGTTAGGGTTAGGGTTCAAGCAAACCTTGAAATGCTATATAAACGCTGGCTGATATTTGAATGTGCTCTGTCCAATTGCTAGTTGGACAAGCACCACAGTCTATGTATGTGACTTGAGAAGTCAGTATTCACTCATTCAGAGACTGACGTAGCAAATTCAAGAGCCAATTCAAATAGTTTGAATCTCAAAATCTTACCGAGGAGTAGATAGACTACACTAGAGGGTCAAATAAAGTACATTCCACTAAGATTTTTTTAATAATCTTTATTGAATATTTAACATTTATAATAAGCATGATTTTGAATGAAACCTGTAAAACCTGTACAAATGTTAGTTCACAGTTTGGGGTCGTGTTATCTTTTGGCTCTAATTATTAAGATTTAAGGGAATTTTAATTGTATCACAGCTGACAAACCCAATAACACTTCCATCAAGAATGCCTGGTGGCTTCCTTAGAAGTCAAATAAAGTGCAAGAAACAAGCTACAACTTGAATTTCCCAGGATTTTCACAATAAAAAAGCACCTTCTATAGGGGAAATGACTCAGACTTTGATCCAAGTTATTAAGAAGTCAATCAACAATTCAACTGAATTCAATTCAACAAATACTTTTGAGGGTCTAGATCAAGGGTGGGGAACCTGCAGCTCCAAGCCCACACTTGGACCTCTAGATCATCAAGTACAGCCCTCTGGCTGAATCCAAACTTCACAGAACAAATTGTTTTATTGAAAACCTAGAGGGTCATATGTGGCCTTAAGGCTGAAGATTCCACACCCCTTGTCTGGAACCTTCAAGGTATCCTGCCAGGATGTGCAAAGATTAGTAAGAAAGACACACTTCCTTCTCTCTAGGACTTTACAAACTAGTGGGACAGATAAGCAAACTGCAAGGCTGGATATGTAAATGTCACTGAAGGTGGCTAAAGGTCTCCTACTGAAGATTGCCTCATTGAGTCATTATTCTGGGTCACTGATTCCTCTCTGAGGGACTCATAGATCTTGGAAACAGCAAAATAATTGAAGCAAATAGTATGACAGGGGGATTTGTCATGAAACAATTACATCAGGGTCCTATCTGTAAAATAACTGGTGATTCCAGAGTTAAAAAGTCATCGATGAAAAGGGTACAACTTTTAGAGGTAGAAGATTCTATTTTCAAGCCTGAGTTTTGCTGTTGTTTGGCTGATATGCCCTGGACAAATCCATTTGGCATCTTCAGACACTGGTTCCTTCTCTGTGAGATGGGGTGGTGAAATTTGCACTGGCAACTTCAAAATGAGAAGGAATTCTAGAATAGTAAAGTTGGAAGGAACTTCAGAGGTCATTTAGTCCAGCCATATTAGAACAATACCACAAGGCATCACAGAAGATTTAGTTTATTTTTGGTGTTGTTGACAATAACATTAATATTGCCTAAATAATAGAAAATAATTAATTGGTTGAGAAGCAACATGTAGTGAATAGGGAACTGGGCTCAGAAGAACCAAGTTCAAATCCTACTTCTGACAACATACTGGCTACGTGTGACCTTGGTCAAATCACTTAACTTCTCAGTGACTCCAGGCAATTGTAACATTACAAGTTTTAGGGAAGGTGCCTGCATTGGTAGAAAGTCATTCCCTATGCCAATGAAGTCACAGGTCTGGGTCCTATCCCTAATCAAATGATTAATAACATAAACCACGTGTGTTATGTTTTCCTGTTTAAATCTGTCAATCTGGTACATTTCATAGTTTATTTTTTTATTACTCTCTCTGAAGAACTTTGGAATTGATTGTGTGACATGGGAGACACTGGCACAGGACCACCCAGCATGGCATGTCCACATCAAAGAAGGTGCTATGTTCTATGAGCAAAGCAGAATAGAAGTAGTTCAAAAGAAATGCAATATGTGCAAATTTAGAGAATCCACCCCAAATGTTCACATGGATTATTTCTACCCAACCCGTGGTAGAGCATTCCGAGCTCATATTGGTCTGATCAACCACAGTGGGACCCATGGTATCTTGACTTTAACATAGTGATGTCATTTTCATCCTCTTGAAGAACGAAGGACAACAACCAACCAGCCAACCGCTATTGCTGCTGCCACTGAAATTAAAGTTTTCATTAATGGGGAAGAATAATTTCTTCATGTTCTCCAAAGAGGAAGCTCAAAATGAGCTGTGTCAGGAGACAGAGGCAAGAAAGCAGTAGATTCAGTGAAATTGGGACTGAAGATTGTGAGGTTAGGGATGAGATTAGGAACAGACTGGAGTCTAGGAATTGTTCTGAAGCCAAGGCCAAGGGTGGGAGAGCAAATGGTAGCAGAGGCTCTGGGTTCAGACTTCCTTCTTTATGATAATATGCATATAGATTTGTGGTACCTCATTGTTTAAAAGTCTCTTGTCAGGCAACCTCCCCTATCCAGTGCCCAGCTCAGAACTATCAATTCAGATATATGTTGGATTGAGTGACATTTAAGGTCTCTTCTCAACTCTAAGTTCTAAATTGTGTCAATCAACAGGTATTTATTAAGCACTTGTAGCTGTTGTTCAGTTGTGTCTGACTCTCTGTGACCTCATTTTGGAGTTTTCTTAGCAAAGATACTGTAGTGGTTTGTCATTTCCTTCTCCAGCTCATTTTACAGAAGAAGAAACTGAGGCAGATTTAAGTGACTTGCCCAAGGTCACAGCTAGTGTCTGAGACCAGATTCAAACTCAGGAAGATGAGTTTTCCTAATTTCAGGCCCTATGCACTATCCACTGCACCACCTAGCTGCCCTTATTAAGCATTTATTATGTGCCAGTCACTGTGCCAACCATCAGAGCTACAAAGAAAGGCAAAAACCAGTTCATTAGGTTGGTCCAAATAATTGGAGGAAACATCACCTGAGATTTGATCAGATCTATGAGAGAATAGTTGCATAGAGATCCGGTTTCTTTAAAGTTCTTCTTTATTTGATTTCCTAGATGACCACTTCACCTTTACTAATCTTCAGACTTGAACCCCACAGCACATCTGTGAAGACAGGTCATGGTGTAGCGATATTCCACATTTCAACCCTAATTTCAGAACACTGGTAATTCATGGTGAAGAAGAATAAGGAATAGGGGATTGGTAGAGAGGTTGCCAACTTGCATTGGTAGACAGAGTTGCCTCTTCCGGGAGTTTCCTATACCAATGATATCACAGGTCCAGGGCCTGTTACTATTGACTTCTCTGGGCTGTCAGAACCAAATTAGATGATATGTGCACATGTTTACATATATGTATGTGTATATGCACATATAGGACTTTGTGAACCTTGAAGTATTACGTAAATGTTAGCTAATACTGTTATTTACAAAGAAAAGTTGAAGAGTTCCTGCCCTTAAAGAGTTTACATTCTATTTAGTATTTCCCTTGTTGATGATAGGTCATAGGACTTGTCATAGACAAATCTCAGAGGTGAGATCTAAGAACTGACCCTCATTCCCAAATTATATCCATCTTCCCTTTATATATACCATCTTTCTCCTGACAAACTTCAGTAAATAGATCTCAACATCCAGTTACTCTCAAAATTCAGAAACAAGTGAGAACTCTCCCTGACTGAGGGCCTTTCTCTACTGCGTTCTCATTGAAACTATGTGAGAAACAGGGCCATCCAGGTCCAAACCCTTGAGAAGGACTAGCTATGGCAAATGGGAACTTCCCATCTTCATTTTTTCCAAGGACCTCAAGTCTGCCAACACAAGTTTCTCCTCATATTTCTTGGAAGGGATTCATCTACTCAGGCAACCCCAGTTGGAAATCAGCCTGTCTCCACCTTTCTACTACTCTCCCCACATAAACTAACCAAAACTGTCTGTATCCTCCACCTTCCTACACATCGTCTTACACTCCTTTCAACCCCTATTAATTACCAAGACATTCACCCACAGAATTCTTCTCTACACTTTCCCTTCTGGCTCTTGATTTTATATTTCCTGCCATTGATTTAGAGCATAGACATTCCTGTAATGGCAGGGAGCTCACTCAGAGATATACAGCTTTACTGGTTAGTGTTGGCAGTGGGAAGACAGATGAGTAAAGAAAAATGTTTACCCTCTTCTTTCTCCCAAACCTGAAATCAGAGTATAGTTGTGTTTCCCAAGCTGCAATGAGTTCTATTCATCTCTCCTGTGAAAACTAATGCTTGGTCCCTTGCATTTGTAATCTATGGCTTTCTACCTATGGGACTTTATTAGTTTTGCAAGCTTTAATTTCATAATAAGAAAGAAGCTCAAAAAGATACTGGGACACCAAAACTAGCAAATTACCAGTATGACTTTCCCAGAAGTCTATGCATGTCACAGGTTTTAGAGCTAGAAGAGACTTCAGAAGTTTAAACCAGCCTCCCTCAGTTTTCCAAAAATGCAACTGAAATCCAGAGGTTATATGACTTGTACAAGGTCATATAAGCAGTACGTAGAATATCCAGGATTTGAATCCAGATCTTCTGACTCCCAACACCAGAGTCCCTTCCATTAAACCATTCATTTGAATTAATAGGTAGAGGCAGACACCTTCTTCTAGAGGCTCCTGGTCCAAGGTCTTTTATCCTGATCGCTTCTCCTTTCCCAATTAACCAAAAACATTTGCATCAAGCTTCTTATAGAACTGGTTTGGTAACTTGAAAACCTAGAGGCAACTGTAACACCTTGTTCAGGGATGAATTGCCACTATATAGTAGGGCTATACCATAGTGGGGAAACCTTAGGCAGGTGTGCCAATGGAAAAATCAATGAATCACCAACAAGCTTATGGAATGTTGCTTAGGGTAGCTGAGCCAAATGGATTGTAGAGAACAAAAAGGTGGAGGAAGAAGATAAGGAAGAAGGAAAAATAACCCTGGGGAGTTGATGAAAACTACTCTTAATGATCAAAGGATGATATGGCCCTATCATCAAATCTCCTAACACTCTTCTGGCCTCAAGAAAATATCTTTATCTAAAAATAGGTATATTCCCCCAACACGCATGTACACATGCTCTGACACTGTCTTTCAGGTCCACTGGTCCCTGGATCATTTCCAGGAACAATTCTACTATTAGGCTCCTATTTCATCACCAATGATAGAGTTCCAAGTATCAAGTGCAGGAAAGGAAACAGAGAGAATTAAAGATGACAGAAAGGAAAGAAGAGGAAAAAGGAATAAGTATCTTAGAGTGAATAGCGTCAGAAATATGGCTTATCTCTTGGATAAAATTAGACCTCATCGAAAATCAGGGAACACAGAAAGTGACTAACCCCATACCTCCCTTGCCCCAAACTCTATACAAGCATTCTTCCAACACATACTTCTACCCATTTCTTAAGAGGAAAAGTTTCTCTTGAATTTTTTAATCTCTTTTCTTCAAAAGGAAAATAAAACTCTTTTTTTGCTCTGTCTTCAATTTTGTTTTCTTCCTCTTTCCTTTTCCAGTTCTCCAAATGACTAAGATGAAATCTGAGCTCAAATCTGGCTCTGAAGACTCTAGTTCAATGGAAACCCCAATAGTGACCACCTAAGGAATTCCTGCTTGGCCTTTTTTCCTCTCCCTACAACAGTTCCACAGTGCTCAGCATCTTCATCTTGGCAAAAAAAAAATCTAGGGGATCAAAATGATAATGCTTTCTTTGTTCTAATTGCATTTCAAAACCTCATTTCAGGGATTTTCCCTGAATCACTTCACCCTACCTCTTTCTCTGCCTTCCAGAGAACACAGTGGTAAAGAGGTTTAGCCCTAGATGACTTTTGTTTCTCCACTGGACATTGAGTAGTCCATTTGAGGCTGAGTTATTTTTATACTAGTTGACCACAAAAATATCATGACAAGGCTAACAATGTAAAAAGAGGATGAAACATCAAGAAACACCTGGCATCTGATTGGATATAAAGGCTGAGGGAAGGAAAAAAGAATTCATTAGGCATCTACCCTGTGCTAGATATTGTGCCAAGAACTTTACCATTATTGTCTTATTTGGTCCTCACAAGGGAGGCAAACAGAGGTTAGGTGACTCGTCCAGGATCACACAGCTAGTATCTGAGGCCATGTTTGAAGTCGGGTCTTCCTGAATCCAGGCCCAGCACTCTATCCACTGTGCCACCTAGTGATCATGTTTGATACTCACAACAACCCTGGCAAGTAGGTATTAATATTATTCCCATTTTGCAACTGAGGAAACTGAGGCAGACAGATGTTAAGTGACTTGCTCTGGGTCACACAGCTGGAAAGCGTCTGACACATGTTTAAGCTCAGGTCTTCCTAACTCTAGGCCCACTCTAATGCACTAGGGCACCACCTACCGTAATTCCCCGTGTATAAGACGCACCCAGTTTTTAGACCCCAGATTTATTCAAAAAGGGTGCATCTTATACACGGGGAAATATAGTAACTGCAATGGGAGATGTAATATTCAAGGATGACTCTAAGGTGATGAAACAAAGTGACTGGGAAAAGGGTAGTGCCCTTGACAAAAATAGGAAAATGTGGAGGAGGGGAAAGTTTAGGAAAAATATACCGAGTTCCATTTTGGACATATTTTGGGAATGCTGATAGGCCATCTGAAAGTGAGGTGTGGTGTGAGACAGGAGTTCAGGAAAGAGAATAGGACAGTATCTCTGGATTTGAGATTCGTTCAACCAGAGATGATAATTTAACCTACAGATGTGATGAGATCACCAAATGATAGATTACATAGAGATACGAGAAAAAGACTCAGGGCAGAACCCTCAAGGAAATCATTACTTAGGAAACGGTAAATGGTTGATGAACCAATGAAGAGTTGAGTATGACTAATATAAGGAAGAGGCAAACTATGAGAGAGTAGTGTGTCATGAAAGTAAGGGAAGAGAGAGTTTCCAGAAAGAGGGGACGACTGGGTCAAAAAATTCGGAAAAGTTAAGGATGAAGACTAACAAGATGCCTTTGGATTTAGCAGTTAAGAGATCATTGGTACAAACCAAATGCATACAAGGCTAGGAAATCATTAACTAGAGAAAAAACCCAATATATCAAATATCTATAATAAGGATCTGACATCCAAGATATATAGATAGCCAACAAGTGCATATGAGACCAAAAGTCATTGTCTAGTGGATAAATGGTCAAAAGATATGAACAAATAATTCTCAAAAGAAGAACTGCAAGCAATCAACAGCCATATGAAACAATGGTCCTAGTCATTAACAATAACGGAAGTACAAATTAAAAAAAAAAGTCTCATGATTCACCTTACAATCATCAAATTACCAGATCACAAATGATGGGAAAGGTTAATGTTGGAGGTTTATAGGAAAATAGGAACACTAATGCCCTATTGAAAGAGTCATAAATCAACCCAGCCATCTTGCAAAGCAATTTGAAATTATGGTAAGAAGGTGACTAAAATTTCCATATCTTTTGACGCAAAGATCTCGCTGCTAGGTGGATAACCAATGATAGTTTTTAAAAGCCTCCAACATATCAAAACATTTATAGCAGCCCTCTTTTTTTGTAGTAGCAAAGAACTAGAAACAAAGTAGATGTCCATTGTCTGGAGAAAGACTAAAATTTCATGGTACCTGAATGCAACTGTACTGTAAGAAATGACGAATATGATCAACACAAAGATACATGAAAAAGCATATGAACTTATGCAGAGTAAAATAAGCCGAAGCTGGAAAATGATGTAATGATAGAAACAATGTAAATTGATATAATAATAACAAAATAACCAAACACCAAAATTGAATGCTATGAAATTGTAAGGACCAAACTTTACCCCAAAGGAAAGACATAGAGTCCCTCCCACCTCCTGCTTCCTTTCAGAGGTGGGAGACTGGGAGTGCGCTACCCCATATAATGTCAGATGTTTTCAATGTGCTAATTGGTTTTGCTATAGTTTTTTCTTTTTTATTATTATAGAAGATTAATGTCTAGGAGGAGAAAGTACTACATTGGGAAGGGTGGGCTAAGTAAAAACAAAGTATATCATTAAAATTTTATGGAAAAAAAATGAAAATAGTGAAGCGGGAGGAAAAGGAGATCATTGCTAACCTTGTAGAGACAGTAGAATGATGTAGTTGGAAATCAGATCTTAAAGGGTTAACAAGTAAGAGGATGGCAATGTATCACTGACAACAAAAGTAGGCTACTCCTTTTAGAATTTTTGCTGTAAAAGGAAAAAGGAAATAATGAATAATAGATTGAAGGGACAAACTCCAGTCTCTCAAATCCAAAACAAATCATCTATGGATCTGCCAAGATAATCCTCCCAAGTAGCTTTTTTAAAAGAATGGGTGTCTTCAAATGTTGATTCAAAAATTTTAATAATTTTCTAATAAAAATATTATAGCAACATATTGGAGAAAATATCAACTATAATCAAGCTAAATTCATATTAAGGATGTAAGAAGGGCTCAACATTAGGAAAAACAATAAGTATAATCACATTTCAAACAAAAATACCCCCCTTATCACAATTATATCAATATATGGGAGAGAGAAGCCTTTATCAAAGCCCTACTTCATTCATTTATGTTAAAAAGCCCTACGAACCATAAGTGTATAATTTGAAATCTATATCTAAAACCAAAAGGTAACATTTTTGTAGCAAAGAAATACTGGAAGCTCCCCCCACCCCAAAAAAAAAGAGTAGTCAGGTAAGATCCCTTACCTATGTTATTTGACATAGCTTTAGAACTACTAGATGAACAACGAAAGAGTAGAAAGAAATTAAAGCCATAAACACAGGGAAAGAGGAGATATCTATTTGATAAAAATATGATGTTTTACTTAGAAAACCCCAAAGAGTCAACAAAATTGAGAAAATTAATTATCTCACTAACATAAAAGAATGCACATAACCCCACAAAAATAAAAAACTTTTTTGTTGTTGTTTAGTCTCTCAGTTGTGTCCAACTGTTTGTAAGCTAATTTGGCATTTTCTTGGCAAAGATACTGGAGTAGTTTGCCATTTCCTTCTCTAGCTCATTTTATAGATGAGAAAACTGAGGCAAGCAGGGTTAAGTGACTTGACCAGAGTCATACAGCTAGTAAACCTCTGTGGCCAGATTTGAACTCAGGTCTTCCTCACTCTCCGACAGCTCCAATTCCCAAGTGTGGCCTGAACCATATTAAGCCATAATTGAGAAATATTCAACAACATAAATTAACAAACAATAAAATATAGATAATGATTGCTTGTGGTTTTCTAAGCTAATATACATTCCATTGGGGTTCTTCTGTATGGTTTAGCAGTCCCATTTCTATTCTATAACACCACTGGTCTAGAGTCCTTTGTTACTGGTATAGAAGTCATACCTGAATCAATTCCTTATGTTTAGACCATTGCCTCACTAGAACAAAGATTTAACAGTACAAAGCTGGGAGAAAAGGGTAAAAATGAGGGAAAAAAGATGGCATGTGATCAAAGCAGTCCATTTTTGAACCATTTGAACAAATCACTGATAATGAAGGATTGGAAATGGACAGAGGCATATTAACACTGACTATAATTTCCCAGAGAATTTTAACCAATGCAAATCAGTTATCATGACAAGGAGAACAAAAGATCCTAAAAGGTGTTTCTGTCAGCAAATACTTAATTGCCAAGTGGAGAGAGATGTCAGCCAAAAGCTGGTTTAGAATGTAATCTTTTGTGGGAAAGCTTATGCATGAGGGAAGTAGCAGGTAATAAAACCTGTTAAAAGAAATGAGAGTCCTAAATAAGCAAATTTAAAGGATGAAGGAAATTTAAGGATGAATATGGAAGGACAACAAGTAGAGAAATATAAAAATTTCGGCAAAGATTGTTGTGACATCTTTCAATATCAAGGAGGGTAGTGTGACTACACTTGAACTCTAAAAATCACAGATCCAAATTTGATTATAGAGAAGGTAGAAAGGGCATTAAATAGAGGGGAAAAAATAAGGACAGGAAGCCAGATTAGATCAAGCATACATCAAGTGTGTCCATGCTGGGGACAACACAATTATGAGGGTATGGAGTCATCAGTTAACTATATATATGAAGTAGAGGAAGGTAACAAAGACATGAAAATAGTTAACAACTAGACAATTAACATTTATTAAGTAATTAGTGTGTAGGTAGCTAGGTGGTGCAGTAGATAGAGTGCCAGGCCTGGAGTCAAGGACCTGAGTTCAAATCTGACCTCAGATACTTACTAACTGTTTGACCCTGGGTGAGTCACTTAATCCTGTTTGCCTCAGTTTCCTTATCTGTAAAATGAGCTGGAGAAGGAATTGGCAAACCATTTCAATATTTCTGCCAAGAAAACCCCAAAAGGGGTCATGAAGAGTTGGACGTGACTGAAAAAAAATGACTAAACAACATGCGTCATACTGTGTTAAGTGATGGGGATGCAAAAAAAGGTAAGAACACAGCCTCTGCCCTCAAGAAGTTCACTTTCTAATGAGAGAGGCAACATGCAAAAAATAATGCCCATATAAGATATTTATGGTGATAATCACAATGGGAAGTCACTAGCAGGAAGTAGAAAGTCTCCTGAAGAAGGTGGCCGAAGACAGGGAATTTAGGCTGTGGAGATGAACCTCCAGTTCTTTCATTGATTTTTGTAATAACATTGATCTCGAGACCCTTCGCCATCTTGGTTGTCATCCTCTGGATCAGCATCCTTATCTAAATGTGACACCCAGAACTCATCCATTTGAGAGGATGAGGTAACTCTCCCCATTACAAAGACTGTCTCTTCCACTTGACCCTCTGATCCATCTCCTCCTGTCTCCTCTAGGACCTAGGACCATGGATAATAATAATGAGGATGATGATGATGACGATAACAGTGACGATGATGATAACTATCACTGATATGTTGTTTTAAGGTTTTTACTTTATTTTATTTCTTCTCTTTGATCCTCACAAGAAACACTGTGAGGTACATGCTATTAATATCTTTATTTTATAGATTAGGACACTGAGGCTGAGGGGTCAAGTGACTTGCCCAAGGTCACAAAGCTAGTGTCTAAGGCAGCATTTGAATGGAAGTCTTCCTTTCGTAGACTGTAAACTCCTTGATAACAGGAAGCATGTCTTTGTTACATGGTAAAGTACACTATACATAATAGGAATTTAATAAATATTTTGTGAATGTACAAACCAACTAAAAGAGACAGTGTGGTATACTGGAAAGCATGCCGGATATGGAGTCACTACTTGAGAGTCCTTGGGTAAGTCACTTAATCTCTGTGCCTCAGTTTCCCTATAAGTAAAAAATGAGGTGGTTTGGGGTTGGGTTAGATGACCTCTAATGTCTTTCTCTGTTCTAAGTCGATGATCTCTGTGACGGTTGCAATGTAGTAAGAAACAGGAACACAATGGTGAAGTGGTCATAGCAGCTGGGAGAAAGACGCCTTGGACAATATTTAATACTAACCATGGGGAGTGGTGCTAGAGGCAAATGTGAAAGGTTATATGAACTCAAAAAGGAGATGTCCAAAGATTCAGAAAAAACATGGGACTTTGCTCATAGAAAAGGAGAAAATCTGAGAGCTGATAAGATTGCTTTGACCTTAGACCTAGGAATTGTTAAGTATTAATGTTATCTTGTAAGCACAATCCCAATCGATTCAAATTATTATGTATTCTGTACATTCCTATATGTTCAAGAGATTGTGCTAGGCACTGCCATGAAACAGGTAGTTTGTGATCATTACAGACCCAAAGAGGCTAAGCAGTATCTCTAGGCCACAAGACTAGGCCTTTTTTTTTTTTTTTACATCATGGACCTTTTTGTGAGCCTTTGTACTCCTCAGATTAATGTTTTTAGATGCAAAAAAATAAATAGAGCACTGGACCTGGATTCAGGAGGACCTGAGTTCAAATTTGACCTCAGACACCTATTAGCTATGTTACCCTGGTCAAGTCACAAGACCTCTGTTTGCCTTTGTTTCTTCGTCTGTAAAATGGGGATAATAATAGCCCCTATCTCTAAGGGTTGAAGGGCAGCTAGGTGGAGCAGTAGATAGAATGCCCAATATGAAATCAGGAAGATTCGTCTTCCAGAGTTCAAATCTGGCCTTAGACATTTACTAGCTGTGTGTCTTTGGACAAATCACTTTGTTGAGGGAGAAAAGAAACCCAGGGATGTAGGCATCCCAAACCAAAGTTCCCAGGGCAAGGTCGCCTGGAATGAATTCATGACCTCAAGCATTCTGTAAGTCAAGGTGGCAAAGTTTTATTATGCTTTACAGCAGGCAAGAGTTCTTAGGGGACCTGCAACCTTAGAGGGGTACAGGGAGAGCTTTTGTAAGAAATTTAGGGGTGAAACCTGTCAATTAGGTGCTTTGGGGTGGGATTAGGGAGTGGTTAAGGGGTGGTCAGTTCTTAAAGGAACATGCATTTTTAGTATCTACTGCACAGGTGTATTACCCAGAGTTCACTGAAAAATAGCCCAAGGGGGCACTACTAGGAGGTGTGGTTTTGACTCTGAAACCTCACTAAGTTTATTATCAGTCAGGGCTAAAGGGGAATCTCTATGTAGTTTCTCATCTGATATCTTGCTAGACGAAATACTATGTCTAGGATACATATTAGAAAGGTCATAAGTAGCAAATACGGTCATGACTCAGTGTACAATCAATCATCAGCATCCTGGAATCAGTCTATAGATAGGCATAGCTGCTTACTGAGGAAGGAGCAGAGATAAGCTGGGGCACGCTGCCCTTTAGCTAGAGAGAGACTGCCTGGGACAGAATATGTTTTGAGAACTGGATGTGTTTTGGAACTGGGGTTCAGGCACAGGTACCCAAGTACCCCATCAACTTAACCCTGTTTGCCTCAATTTCTTCATCTGTAAAATGAGCTGAAGAAAGAAATAGCAGACCACTCCAGTATCTTTGCCAAAAAAACCAAAAGGAGTCACAAAGAGTCACAGCAACCCAGGGTTGATATGATGGTCAATGAGATAACATGTATAAAGTGCTTTGCAATCCTTAAAGCGCTATATAAATGCAAGCTCTTTGTATTATTATTATCGTCATCATCACCATTGTTCTTTAACTGGAGGACATTTGGGTATATGAAGAGAGGGGCTCCAGGTAAGGTAGCCCCTGAGATCACCCAACATCCCCAGACATGAGGCTAGTCAGGGAGAAGCACACATCTCATCGGTTGTGATCATCACAGTTCTTCAGAAGCAGCTCGTCAGAGTCCTAGGGAGATAAAACAAGGGAGTGAACCTCCAGACCTCAGACAAACACACTTGACTCAGCCTGCAGACCTGATCTTGTAACTTCCTTTTCGCAGAAGCCTTGAAGCCAAGTTAAAAAGATATCACCAAAATGGTAGGCTCTGATATGGTCTATTCAGCCATTTCCCAAATCAGCCATCTCCTTGGAAGTACTCTGAGGCTACAGCCCAGGAACAGAGGGATTACATAAAATGGGAAGCCCATCCAAGAGAGGGGAAGCCACTTCCCCATGCTAATGAGCAATTAAGGATTTTAACCTCTTGCTGAGTACTAAGTACTTAAATTATTATTTATACAGAATGTTTAAAAACAGTTTTAATGCACGCTTTTCTTCATTGAGTAACATGAGTGCATGTTACTTATTAATAAAAATCTGAGCTCTAATTTAGTTTGGTGGTACATATACTCTAATCCCTGGGAATCCTGAAGAACAAAGGTTTATTCTACACACCATGGGGGATGAAATAAATATCAAACATGGTCATATGCTTAGATACTTCACAGTCTCATTAGGGAGACAATACACATACACTCACAAACACACAACCATAGAACAAGACAAGACAGTATCTCTACCAAACTACCTCTCTTTCTGACTTTCCTGGATCTGATAGGCTGCATCTGGGCTGACTAGCCCTTCTGAAAGGAGTAAAGCACTATAAAACCAGCAAAGTCTAAGCATAATCACTAAATAATTATCATACAATAATCAAATAATAATTAAGATGGATCACTCAAATATGTTGCGTACACTTTGGTGTACATATCCATACGTAGAAAAGGTCGATGTAGATAAGGGAAGGTTCTGCTATAATTAAGAACACCAAAATGGGCCAGGCATCAAAGGCCCCCAGCCTTATCAGTGGGATAGGCTTCTCCTTTAAGAATCATCAACTGAGAGATCCAGGGGCGGAGCTGAGATGGCGGCTGGAAAGCAGGGACTAGCATGAGCTCCCTGCCGAGTCCCTCCAAAAACCTATAAAAAATGGCTCTGAACCAATTCTAGAACTGCAGAACCCACAGAACAGCAGAGGGAAGCAGGGCTCCAGCCCAGGACAGCCTGGATGGTCTCTGGGTGAGGTCTATCCCACACGGAGCTGGGAGCTGGGAGCTGGGAGCAGAGCAGAGCCCAGCGTGAGCAGCACGGACCAACCAGACCAGGAGCCGGGCAGAGCGGGCCCTAGTGCCCTGAATCAGCGAGCTGCGGCAGTTGCCAGACTTCTCAACTTACAAACACCAAAGACAACAGAGAAGGTTAGTTGGAAAAGCTGCAGGAGTGAAAGGAGTTCGCGGGTTCAGCCACCACCCTGGGGCAGCGGAGGTGGGGCAGCTACAGCTGCAGTTGCTTCTGGCCCCAGGCCCACCTGGTGGGAGGAATTAAGTGGTGGATCAGAGCACGAGTGCACAGCCTGCTGAAGATCTAAGCCCAGTCCAGGTTGGGGGCGCTTGGGGAAGGAGGAGTGCTGGTGTGGCAGAGCTGGTGCATCCCCCCCAAATGTGGAACACAGAACTCTTTAGTCTACAAGCAGTCATACCCCACTGAAAAATTCAAGGGTCAAGTTAGTTGGTTGGGAATATGGCCAGGCAGTGAAAACTCACCCAGATTCAGTCTCAGACTTTGCATTCTTTGGTGACAAAGAAGATCAAAACATACAGCCTAAAGAAGTCAACAAAGTGCAAGAACCTACACCAAAAGCCTCCAAGAAAAACATGAACTGGTCCCAGGCCATGGAAGAGCTCAAAAAGGATTTGGAAAAGCAAGTTAGACAAGTAGAGGAAAAATTGGGAAGAGAAATAAGAAGGATGTGAGAAAACCATGAAAAACAAGTCAATGACTTGCTAAAGGAGACCCAAAAAAATACTGAAAAATATACTGAAGAAAACAACACATTAAAAAATAGACTAACTCAAGTGGCAAAAGAGCTCCAAAAAGCCAATGAGGAGAAAAATGCCTTGAAAGGCAGAATTAGCCAAATGGAAAAGGAGGTCCAAAAGACCACTGAAGAAAATACTACCTTAAAAATTAGATTGGAGCAAGTGGAAGCTAACCAAAGGAATGAAAAAATGGAAGACAGTGTGAAATATCTCATTGGAAAAACCACTAACCTGGAAAATAGATCCAGGAGAGATAATTTAAAAATTATTGGACTACCTGAAAGCCATGATCAAAAAAAGAGCCTAGATATCATCTTTCAAGAAATTATCAAGGAGAACTGCCCTGATATTCTAGAGCCACAGGGCAAAGTAGAAATTGAAAGAATCCACCAATAGCCTCCCCAAATAGATCCCAAAAAGAAATATCCTAGGAATATTGTCACCAAATTCCAGAGCTCCCAGAACAAGGAGAAAATATCGCAAGCAGCCAGAAAGAAACAATTTGAGTATTGTGGAAACACAATCAGAATAATCCAAGATCTGGCAGCTTCTACATTAAGAGATCAAAGGCCTTGGAATGTGATATTCTGGAGGTCAATGGAGCTAGGATTAAAACCTAGAATCACCTACCCAGCAAAACTGAGTATCATGCTCCAAGGCAAAATAGGGATTTTCAATAAAATAGAGGACTTTCAAGCTTTCTCAGTGAAAAGACCAGAGCTGAATAGAAAATTTGACTTTTAAACACAAGAATCAAGAGAAGCATGAAAAGGTAATCAAGAAAAAGAACAAGAAAAAGAAATTGCAAGGGACTTGCTAAAGTTGAACTATTTTGTTTTCATTCCTACATGGAAAGATGACGTGTATGATTCATGAGACCTCAGTATTAGGGTAGCTGAAGGGAATATGCATATATACATATATACATATATATATATATATGTTTATGTATATATATGTATAAGTGAATGTGTATGTATGTATATGTGTATGTGTGTGTATGTATATATATATATATATATATATATATATATATAAAGAGAGAGAGAGAGAGCAGACACAGGGTGAGTTGAAGATGAAGGGAAGATATCTAAAAGAAATGAAATCAAATTAAGGGATGAGAGAGGAATATATTGAGAGAAGGAGATAGGGAGAGATAGAATGGGGTGGATTATCTCGCATAAAGGTAGCAAGAGGAAGCAGTTCTGTGGGAGGAGGGGAGAGGGCAGGTGATAGGGGAATGAGTGAACCTTGCTCTCATTAAATTTGTCCTGAGGAGGGAATACTTACTGGGAAGGGTATCTTACCCCACGGGAAAGAAGAGGGAAGAAGATAAAAAAGGGGGGGATGATGGAGGGGAGGGCAGATGGGGGTGGAAGTAATCAAAAACAAACACTTTGGAAAGGGTACAGGGTCAAGGGAGAAAATTCCATAAAGGGTAATGGGTTGGGAAGGAGCAAAATATAGTTAGTCTTTCACAACATGAGTATTGTGGAAGGGTTATACATAATGATACACATGTGGCCTATGTTGAATTGCTCGACTTCTTAGGGAGGGTGGGTGGGAAGGGAAGAGGGGAGAGAATTTGGAACTCAAAGTTTTAAAAACCGATGTTCAAAAACAAAAAAAAAAGTTTTTGCATGCAACTAGAAAATAAGATACACAGGCAATGGGGTGTAGAAATTTATCTTGCCCTACAAGAAAGGAAGGGAAAAGGGGATGGGAGGGGAGTGGGGTGACAGAAGGGAGGGCTGAATGGGGAACAGGGCAACCAGAATATACAAATATACCCTTGGAGTGGGGGGGAGGGTAGAAATGGGGAGAAAATTTGTAATTCAAACTCTTGTGAAAATCAATGCTGAAAACTAAATATGTTAAATAAATAAATTTAAAATAAAAAAAAGAAATATAAAAAAAAAGAGAATCATCAACTGAGCTCAGAACTTAGACATCCTCCTGCTGTTCAAATGAGGAACCAAACTGTCTAGTCAGCCATTGGAAAGTAACTAGCTGGCCACTAAAGGCGAATGAGAAGATATGTGGAAAGGGGTTATATGGAACATTCACTTGGAGGAGGGGAAGGGTTCTCTACATCTTTTATGTAGCTGAGCATGCATACATAGTGGTGGGAACAATGGACTGGATGTGAGGAGGCCTAGATGTCTGACTCTGCCTTTAACTGTGTGACCTTAGTAATAATATTAATAATAATTGGCATTTGTATAGTTCTTAAAGGATTTTACAAACATCTCATTTTAGCCTCACTACAACCTTACAAGGTACATGTTATCATTTTCCTTGTGCTGTAGATGAGGAAACCGCAGCAGATAGATGTTACATGACCTGCTCACGGTCATACAGCTACTAAATGTCTTGAAGGCCAGATCTGAACTCAGGTCTTCCTAACTCCAGGTCCAGTGCTCTATTCCCTGAGCCACCTAGCACCTGGGATAGGCCTTTTAAATTTTCTGGACCTTGGTTTCCTCCAGTATAAAGTAAGAAGATTGGACTAGATTTCTCTTCTTTTCTTTCAATACTAAGGGTCTGTGACATAGGCAGGGAACCCAAGGCAGGGAAAGATCAGGTCATTGCAACAAACTTACACTAGGCAGAATCTTATCCTGGAACATAAGCATTCCCCAAGCTAACTTCCTCCCAGTAGTCACACTTCCTCTTGGGGAGGCTAAAATTAAAAAAAAAATAATGCTTAGACTTGGTTCCTGCTGATTTTATAATTTACTCCTTTCAGAAGTGCTCATCAGCTCAGATCCAGCCAATCAGAACCAGGAAAGTCAGAAAGAGAGGTGGTTTGGTAGAGAATAATAAGAGTATTGTATTGTACTGGAGGCAGCATAAAGAAATAGAACAAGGAACAAACCTCAAGTCAGGAGACCCCTGTTCAAATCCCACCTGTGATACTTTCCAGCTGGGCAAGTAATTTCATAGCTATGGGTCTTGTCTTACACACGGATAAGATGTTAACAATAAGCCCACTCTCTATCTCGTAAGGTGACTGGGAGAAATGCGTTTGGCAAACTCCAAAAGACACATGAATTATTTAATTCTATTTCCTCATCGAGGCCGACCCTTGCTCTATATTGAAGCAACTCAGGAATGAATTCTAAATGTTACCTGTCCACTGAGCTTTGAATGTTTATCATTTCTATTACTGAGCTAGCATTTTTTAGAATGAATAGAGACCCAGCCTTTGAATGAGGAAAACCTCTGGCACCCAGCTGTTCTATGGCAATGGACAAGTTAATTATCATCGACCCTCTATGACTGAATTACAGAAGAGATGCTAATGTGCATTGGTGGGGGTAATTTCTACACTGGGAATTAACCAATATAGATGAAATCACAGACCCAGCCACCCTTATACGTACATATGTATACATACATACATATACATATGTTTGTGTGTATGTGTGTGTATATATACATATATATTCATATATATTGTTGTTGTTATATTGTTACTTAGTTATTTCAGTCACAAACCCATCTGGGGTTTGGTTTTCTTGGCAAAGATACTGGAGCGGTTTGCCATTTCCTTCTCCAGCTCATTTTATAGATGAGGACACGAAGACAAACAAGGTTAGGTATCTTGCCAAGGGTCACACAGCTAGTAAGTGTCTGAGACTGGATTTGAATTCAGAAATATGAGTCTTCCTGACTCCAGGCTTGGCACTCAATCCACTGCTCCACCTAGCTATCCACATATACACACATATGTACATACGTGCACGTATATGTAGATTGTGCGTATCTCGCATGATAGCATTTATTTTATTTTAAAATTAATTTTATTTATTTGTCCTTTTATTATGATTCCCCACCCCCCAAATGAATCCTCCCTTGTAACAAAGAAAAGGCATTAAGCAAAACCATCTGCTACAGAAACTTGGTCTGACGCCATACAAAGTTCTGTCCTTCTGGTCCTCTGACTCTCTGCTATGAGGAAAATGTTTCTCTGTGTCTTCTCCAGGACCTTCCCAGCACTACCATGTAAAAAGTCTGTTCTAATCATATTGTTTGTCGCAAGACTAACCACACCATTCATTCTCTCATCAGCTCTTTTATTATTTAGGCCCGAGAAGAAATGTATCCTCCCAAGAAGACAAAGCATATCAATGTCTCCTGAGAAGGTTTGACTGGCAGGATGATTTGTGTAGACGCTATTCACACTGGGTCATCACCCTGGTAGGATGTATAATCTGCACAGGCTAAACACTCTGCCAGGCTCCCTGTGGGCACTGAGTAATTACTTGTAATGATTCTTGGTTGTTAACAAATTTCCTGATTTATGCTGAATCACTTTGTAAACCCCACCACAAAACCGCAAGCATCAAGAGAAATAAATGTGGTAGATGAACGAGGAGACGATTCTTCGAAGCTCATGTGTGATCATTTGTGTGTATTTTATCTCACCTCCTAGTGTGCTAGTCAAGTAAGGCTCTCTACAAGGTGTTTTCTAGCTCACATTCAGCATAATGTTATAAAATCTAAGCTCCCAGAAGGCAAGGCTGTTTTTTGCCATTGCCTTTGTAGCCACCATCTTTGCATCTCCTACCGGAGTGCCATGCATACAGCAGGTGCTTAATAAGTGCTGAATTAAATTGAGCTTTGAGCCTTCAAGTCCTAGCTCTAACTAGCTAAATGACCTTTAAGAAGTTTCCTTACTTAGACCGATACCTTATAAAATGTATTTAAAGCACCCTATGGTACAGTAGAAAGAATGCTAGATTTAGCATCAGAAGACCTGAGTTCAAATATTTACTATCTTTCTGAAATTGGGCTCACTGTCTTCATCAGTAACCTGAAGGGCCTCTGAAGCCTATTCTAGTTCTCAACCGATGATCCTATGCTTTGTACCCTAAAGAGCTAGTGACACTGTATTATTTATCTTCATATGCCTCATTAACATTCCTCATGGTTCTTGCATATATTACGCATTCAATAACAGTGGCTATTGTTTTTCGATCAAGAGAAAATGGATTTTTCCAATATTGGATGCATATATTGACATAAACTCCAATTAATGACTCTTTATTGCCTACTAAGGAAAATTCAGTGTTACCTGGCATTCAAGGCCAATCAAAGCTATGTCTTATACGATTGTTGTTGCTCAGTCATTTCATTTGTGTCTGATTCTTCATGACCCTATTTGGGATTTTCTTGGCAAAGACCTTAGAGTAGTTTGCTATTTCCTTCTCCAGCTCATTTTACAGAGGAGGAAACTGAGGCAAAAAGAGTTAAGTAACTTGCCCAGGGTCACACAGCTAGTAAGTGTCTGAGGCCAGATTTGAATTCAGGAAAATGAGCTTTCCCGACTCTAGGCCTGGCTCTCTATCCATCCCCTGCACCACCTAGAGGCCTTATTTTATAGCCTTATTTTATATTATTCTCCTCCATATACTTTATTCTACAGACAAAACTGTGCTTATCTATACCCATCTTGCTTCTTCCTTCATAGAGGTAAAACTCTATGCCTTTTCTCCTATCTTTCCCTACATCTAGAATGCCTTCTCCTGGCCCTTTTCACCAGATGAATTCCCAGCCACCCTTTGAAGTCCAACTCAGTGGTCACTGCTTAGAGAAGTTACTGATGCTTCACCACAGCCGATGGAGTATTGAGGGGATCCAGCAAGAAAGGAAGTGTGGTGGTGTTTCATGGATCAAACTGATTTATACAGATTAGTGAGAGTACTGTGAGTAAGTTTATAGGAGACTGTTTGAGGTTGGGAAGAACAGTGTAGAAACATCACCTATACTTAGTTAGGGTCCCAGGCCTTTCTACCCTCTCAGGAACTAGGAGAGAATCAGGGATCAGAGTGACAGGGCTAAGCGGAGGAGTCTGGGAGAGAGAGCAGGGCAAGAAAGGATCCGAGGGCTATAAGGTAGTGAGTGTCATCATGGCACTGAGCAGGGATGGTTACTGGGTACCTGCATTGTGCCCACACTGCCAGCAGTCCTGGAAAAAGGAGCTCTGGGAGATGTTGTGCTCAGATTCATCCTAAAGCTATCTATTTGTATTCAAATGGCTGAGATTGCTCCCAATTTCCCATCCCTAGAGAAGGGCACGTGGCAGTGGGCATTATGCATATGATAGAGGGATTGGGGAGGAAGGGAGAGTCACTGAGGGCATTGACTCCAGTTCAGGGGAATATTGCAATAGTCTAAGAGAAAGGATTTAACCAGAATAATGGAGTAAGAATGAAAATAATTCATCAATGAGGATTTATTAAGTAGTCATTTTGTGCTAGGCACGGCGGCTCTAGGGATTTTTCTTTTTAAAGGGGGCAAAAATTGTCCCTTCCCTCGATAAGCTCACATTCTAATGGGGAAGAGAAAGGTACATATAAGATAAATGCAGAGTAGATGAAGGAAGTCTTCAAGGAGACAATTAGCAGCTGGGGAGGGAAGACCAGGAAAAGCCTCCTGCAGAAGATGGCATTAAAGCTTAGGTTGTATGTAACCCATTGATTCTAAGGTGCAACAGAGGAGAGGGTACATTTCTGGAAAGTAATATAATCAGTGCAAAGGAGCAGAGAAGGGAGAAGAGAGAAAGTCTAAGAAGTAGGCTCAACAAAACATGGCGACTCACTGGATGTGGAGTTTTAAGGAAGAGAAAAGAATTGGAGATGATTCTAAACTTATGACTGTTGATGGCTGAAGGAATGAAGAGAACATGAATGTGCTAAAATTGTGTCTCCCCCTGACCACCATCACCTCTTCTAGTCAATATAGTAAGTTTATAAGTAGCCAGTACAAAAAGGCAATAGCAGGAAATAAGATTGCAAAGGGGAACCTAGAAATCTCATACAAACCATCGCAAAGATCAGAGGAGAGTAATTTGCAAATTGCATCACATATTAACTAAAATTCACATCCTGGTAATATATGTCAAATCAGGGGAAAACATCTGGGTACTGTTTATCAAGGTTCTGGTCGTATGAAGTGTAAATTCCAGACAAAATGCAGGCCTCCATAGCCCCAGTCCTGCAGAACATCAAAAAGGCTCTGATAACATTGGGATGGTGACTTTGAGATGACTTAGAGATGCTGATGAACTAACCCCAAAGTGGCATGAATAGTTGTTCTGTTTCCTTACAAAACCCTATAAAAATGATCGTATCATAGCTGTCATACCCCAGCTCTGAGTCTAGTAGCACAGTGGATAGAACACTGGAATTGGAGTTAGGAAGAACTGAGTTCAAATCTGACCTCAGATGCTTACTAGCTATGTAACTCTAAACAAGTCACTTAACATCCAATTGCCCCTGTTTCCTCACCTGTAAAAATGGGGATAGCAATAGCCTCTGCTTCACAGGGTTGCTGTGAGGATCAAATGAGATAAAATTTGTGAAGTGCTTTACAAACCTTAAAAGCTATATAAATGCGAGCTATTATTACTGTTTTTGAATAGTCCCAGGAAGCTATAGACAACTACTCTTCCTACTTTCTGGACTTCAACACCAAGTCTCAGCTACGGTTTTCCCCTGAAATTTCCTTCTGCACCTTAGACCTCCTTACCCTGGAACATCCATCCACCATGCCAGGCCCTTACTCCCGCTAGTGAGTTCCTGCAGGGGCCTCCATGTTGTAGAGGAGTCCAAGTTGGCCCAATTCCATTCCCTTTCTGGTTCTTCTCTGACTTTTCAATTCCATTCAACAAACATTTATTTGGTGTCTACTATGTGCCAGGGACATCAGGTGATGTCCATGCAGGTCCCTTCTCCTCCCTGCTATTCTTACTTGCCACCTTCCCAGCTGCCTTTTGTGTTGTCTTCCCCTAATGTAATATAAGCACCCCAAAAGGCCTCTAGTACTTAACACAAATGCTGGTACATGTTGCTGTTCAGTTGTTTTGGTCGTGTTCAACCCTTCATGACCTGATTTGGGGTTTTTCTTGGCAAAGACAATGGAGTGGTTTACCATTTCCTTCTCCTGCTTATTTTGCAGTTGAGAAAACTGAGGCAAATAGGTGACTTGCCCAAGATCACACAGCTAGTAAGTGTCTGAGGCCAGACTTGAATTCAAGAAGAGGAGTCTTCCTGACTCCAGGCCTGGCACTCTATCCACTGTACCACCTAGCTGCCCTCTGATACATGGTAAATACTAAATAAATGCTTCTTACCTCATCCTGCCCAGACTCAGACACACAACTTCTCACCGTTTCCCAATATCCTCAATGCCCAGCAGTTAAGAGAATGACCATTGCTTGGCCTCAATCTTCTCAGTAAAGTGAAGGTCATTTTGGCAGTTAGGGATAGTTGGGGGAGGGGGAGGGAAGTATGGAAACTGAAGGCTTGAAAAAAGAAGATTCAGAAACCACAATGAGAAAGGTGATGAAAGTCAGAGGACTGCAGAATCTTAGGAACTGGAAAGGACCTCTGAGTCTATCAGTCTAATCAAAATAACCAACAAGTGCCATATGGACTTAGATCAAGGATCTACTCTCAGGGATGTGGTATCCTCTGTGGTCTGAGGCAAATCATTTCTGATCTGGACAGAGGCAGCTAGGTAGTGTCACAGTGTATAGCGTGCTGGGCCTGGAGTCAGGAAGATCTGAGTTCAAATCTGGCATTATTATTGATCTGAAGATTCTCCTGATGGTCTATGGACTACATGCTTGATAGTTTACTATATACTATATTAATTGATACTGGATTAGAATGTTCATTACTGAGAGGAGAAGAAAGAGGAGGAGGAAGAGGAGAAGAAAAAAAGGAGGAGGAAGAGAAGGAGAAGAAAAAGAAGAGGAGGAAGAGGAAAAAGAAGAGAAAAAGGAGAGAGAGAAGAAAAGGAGGGAGAGGAAAAGGAGAGAGAGACAGACAGAGAGACAGAGAAAGAGAGACAGGCAAGAGAGAGAAAGAGAGACGAGAGAGAGAGAGAGAGAGAGAGAGAGAGAGAGAGAGAGAGAGAGATGAGAGAGAGAGAGAGAGAGAGAGAGAGAGAGACAAGAGACAGAGAGAGAGAGAGAAATAATAAATAATAAAACATCTTTCCTGCTTGCCTCAGCTCCAGTCAGTAGACCAAAGTCAGTAAGCAAACCAAGAGAAAAGTCAAGAGTTGTTCTGAGTCACCATAGGAAGAGGGAAGAGTAATAGGGACAGATGCTGAGCTTGTGGTCCCTCTGGAGCTAGCCAGCAAGACAACAAATGTAGATGCAAAAAGCAGCCAGGCTCTTGCTCATTTCACAGCTGCAAAGTAAGAGCAAACAGTGGTAAAAGAAAAAAAGACAAGTATTGTAAATGGTTACAGAGACACTCCGGAACATATTCTAGGCCTTTACAGAAGCAGCACAATATCATCTCCAAGACTTCAGCTTCCACAGGAAATCCCTCTTGGACTTGGGCTCGGCAGATCTCTTCCATCAAAATGGCAAACAGCTTAGATGACCATGTAGCTTCCTCATTTGGTATCTTTCACCTGATATTTGTGTCCATAGGGTTGTCAAACAAGATTTTCTTGGTTGTTTTGTTTTTCAAAGAATGCTAAGCAATTTTGATACATGGATAATAAACACCTTGTTGGAAGACAGCTTTGAGTTGGCATTTTGCTCCATCAATTCAAATGGCATGTGCTTTTTAAAAAAATAACCAACAAACAAGCACAGTCTAATCTTTATCCTCTAAATCTTTTCTTTAATTTGTGATAGTAGAGATATAGTTTCTTGTGGAATATTGCTTTCAAAAGCCTGTTTATTCCCAATGAACACCTTCATCAAAGATGCCTTTGATGTACAGTGTAGGTGATTCTCATATGTATTTTTTGAAGATGGAAAATTAGGCTTCTAGGTCATTAACTGATATTTTCTTGGCCTTCTCTTCTTTGTATTAAGAAAGTCCAGGATATTCCCCACCCCTTTAATATCTTGCCCTGCCTCAGGAAACCTTGTGAGCTGAACCCTCATGCCCTCACAATTGTATCATTCCAGCAAAAATGAACACTCGGTCTAAGCTATCTGCTCCCCGCAATTTCCACCTCCTTTAAAAGCACATCTGGAACTGTAATATTTTAGCCCAAGGACTTTTACTGTCCTTGATGATGGAAAAACTACACACACACACACACACACACACACACACATATAAAATTCTAAAAATCATTGCAGATATCCTTTCCATTTTTATTCTTCATTGACTTCTTTCTTTCCTGCAGAAACTTCATCCTGGTAATTCACTTCTCCCCTTGATTTCTGATATTGGAAGTACCCTCCACCCCTGTGGCCCTTCCTCTGGTTGACTGGTTACTCTAAGAACCTCCGTTTTAAGGAAAACACCCAGGCCAGGCACATCTTCATTTCTCTCCAGACTACACTACTGTCCTTCCAGACTTTCTCTACCATGCCCAACCCCTTCCTTTGTGTCTCTCTTTCATGTGATGCCTTCTTTCAAATTAGAATATAAGCTCCTGAAGGGTAAGGACTGTCTTGTTTTACCTACATTTGTATTTCCAGAGCTTAGCACAGTCCCTGGTATATAGTAAGTGTTTAATAAATGAATATCAACGTGACTTGACGTTCCATTTTCATCCTTCAAAATGTTGAGTATGGTATTGTTTAGTTGGTTCTCTCCCCATCCTATCTTTGAACCAGCTTTACCCCTCCCCCAGCTATCTCTATTTTATTAGATAACATTGCTCACAATCTTTCATTTTCCTTCTCTGTAATATTTTATAAACAAGTGTATATTCCATTTAGTTATTGCCCTGGTTGACCCTCTTTCTCTACTTGGCAAGTAATTCAAATATTTGCTATCTAAGGTGCCTGTAGGAATAGAGTTATAAGAGGTAGATAGTATGTTATTCCCAATTTATAAATGTAGAAGCTGGGGCCTGAGCTTCAGTTAAGTGACTTGATCAATAATCAATTAATAAGCATTTATTAATCATCTTCTGTGTGCCAGCCACTGTGCTAAGTGCTGGACCATAGTCACTTAATTAGCTAATAAGTGTCAGAGGGAGAATGTGAGCCTAGGTCTTTCTGATTTCATGTCCCAGCACTCAGGCCACCACACCATACTGCCTAATCAGGGATAAGTAAGCATTTGAATTCAGGCTCTTAAAGATAGATGGGATGTCAATGGGTGTGAATTAGGTAGGCAGATAAGAGAAGGAAAGCATGTCAGCAGGAGGGCACCTTCAGGAAGCACAAGAAAATGGGAAAGGATAGGCTACACTTGAGAGGGTGTGGAGAAATCAAGTTTGGCTACCACATATAGCACATGAGGGGAGAGGTTTAACAATCCCAATGAGATAAATACCATATTAATTAACAATCATTCAATAACCAGGGAATATCCTGGGAACCAGGAAAACTGATCTTCATGAGCTCAAATCTGGCCTCAGATACGTATTAGCTATGTGACCCTAGGCAAGTCACTTAACCCTCTTTGCCTCAGTTTCCTCATCTGTAAAATGAGCTGGAGAAGGAAATGGCAAACCACTCTAGTATCTTTGCCAAGAAGACCCCAAATGGGGTCACAAAGTCAGACACCACTGAAATGACTGAACAACCATAAATTCCCAAAGTAGTTAAGAGCAACTAACTGATGCTTACTAGCTGGCCACTGCTTTGAAATAAAGAGGCCCTATCAGCTTCCTTAACACAATTTTTTTTCATCATTCTCTTTCTAAGACTACAGACCCATGGATATTGGCCTAGATTTAAATGAGCAACACAAAATGAGAATGACTTGGAAGGAAAAACATATTGGCCATCTGGTCATGGGGTGAGGAGGAAGGAAAGAAATTACATAGAACAAAGGAAGTAAAATGAAATTTGTCCATTGGAAAAAAACAATTTGCCATTAAAATTTCTCAATCAGCAAAGCATCACTTTAAGCAGCAGTAGTAACAACTTTCAGGTCAAAGTAGGCAGACATGTCACCCAATGGAAAGAAGAAAAATAGGTAGAGCATTTTTCCAGGAGTTAACTGATGACCCTCCCACTCCCCTTTGTCTATGTGTATAAGGTCTTGCATATTGACTTCCTTTTCAAGCTGAACACACTCTAGTTTCTCCTCCCTGCCAACCTCACCATTTTTGTGTCATTTTTAGAACTCTCTACAGATTGACTTTTCAGTTGTTCTCTCTTAAGTCAGATCTGAAATGGACAAGAAAGGGGAGAAGTACATTCTAGAAATAAGGGATCTCATCAAGGCTATATGTCAGGTGGGTTTGCTTGGCTTCTGCCAATATTCCATTGTCTTTAGCCCAAGATAAGCCTTAGGGGTGATAGCATCTGGCATCTGGAAAGAACTTGTAGGAGTCATCCCACTGCCTTTAGTTAGAAATATGCCCAAACCATCCCACTCAGAACACCTGGGATAGAGATTTCATGTACTCCCTCAGGCACATGTTCCATGGTAGCTCTTATGGTCGGGAATTCCTTCTTTATATCTAACCCAAATCTCTTCTGCTATAATTTAAGCTTATTCCTCAGGGGTGAGTGGGGTGGGGGGGGAAGCTATTTTTATATCACCTCCCACTCCTCGGTCTCTTAATACAATTAGTTAGTCGAACATTCACTCAAAGCTCGCAACCTCAGGGTCATCCACATCTCCTCACATCCAATCTGTTGCCAAGACCCGTCAATTCTGCTTTCATAACATCTCTCATATATACCCCCTTCTCTCCTCAGACACTGCCAACACCTTGCTGCAGGTCCTCATCACCTCACATCTGGATCATTGAAATAGCCTGCTGATTGGTCTCCCTGCCTAGTCTCTCCCTACTCCAGTCCATCCCCAACTCAGCTGTCAAAATGATCTTCCTAAAATACAGTTCTGACCACGCTGCCACCTTATCAGATAAAGTCCTGTGCAAGGGTGGGGAACCTGTGGCCTTGAGGCCACATGGCCCCCTAGGTCCTCAATGTGGCCCTTTGACTCAGTCCAAACTTCACAGAACAAATACCCTTAATGAAAGGATTTTTTGAATTTTGGGTTCAGTCAAAGGGCCACCCTTGAAGACCTAGAGGGCCACAAGTGGCCTTGAGGCTGCAGGTTTCCCACCCTGGTCCAGTGACTTCCTATTACCTACAGGATAGAATATAAAATTCTCTCTTTGGCATTAAAATCCCTTCATAATCTAGCCCAGGAGTGGGGAACCTTCAGCCCTGAAGTCACATGTGGCCTTCTAGGTCCTTGGGTGTGGCCTTTTGAATGAGTCCAAGTTTTACAGAATAAATCCTTTTATTAAGGGGATTTGTTCTGTGAAATTTGGATTCGGTCGAAGGGCCACACTTGAGGACCTAGAAGGCCACATGTGGCCTTGAAGCTACAGGTTCCTCACCCCTAATCCAGCCCTTTCCTATCTTTTTATACCTTCCTCCTACCATGTACTCTTTGATCCAGCAACACTGGCTTCCTTAACATATCAGGTACAGACCATGCCATCTCCCAATGACAAGCATTTTCACCAGTTGTCCCACATGCCTGAAGTTCTCTTGTTCCTCATCTCTGACTCTTGGCCTCCCTGGCTTCCTTCAAGTCCCAGTTAAACTCCCACATTCTACTAACTATTTCTAATCCCCCTTAATACTACTGCCTTCTTTCTATTGGTTATCTCCAATCCATCCTGTACATATCTTGTTTGTACATAATTATTTGAATGTTTTCCCCCTTTAGATTATGAACTCCTCGAAAGCAGGAACTAGTTTTTGCCTTTCTTTGTATCCCCATAGCTTAGCACAATGCTGGCTAAGGTGTTTAATAACATACCCCTCATTTAGTCTTCCCTTCTGTCCAAAACCTTAAACTTTCTTCTTCAATCTGCATCGCCTCCACTGCTCTCCTTTGGACCCTACTGTGATATAAAGAGCACAGGATAGCCATCAGGAGACCAGGATTCTAATTCCCATTCTCCCACTAAATTATGTTTCAATTATCAGGCTATTTCAATAGTCTGAGTTTCAACTTCTTCTTCTGTAAAATGCAATGGACTAGATAATCTCAGGTTTCTCCCAGGAATAAATTTCTAAGTTTCTGTTTCTCAAAATAAATGGGTGTTTGGATCCCTAAACATAATAAACATTTAATATCAAAATCCAATGTGGAATGCCTGTGCAGGGAGAGATGACAAAGAAGTCAACCTTCACATGAAATAATAGTTCACCTTCATATGTCAATTCCTTACAACAATGTGGTGTGGTAACTGGTGCAAGGACTAGTGAGATTTACAGAGACCAGCTCACCCAGAGTTACATAGCTAGTATGTGCCAAATTTTGAAATTCAATTCAATTAACACCAAAAAATATCTAATATATGTAGAGTTCTCTGCCAGACACCAGAAGAAATATTAGGCTTAGATAAGTCGCAGGCAGCTGGGTGGCTCAGTGGAGGGAGTGCCAACCCTAGAGTCAGAAGGACCTGAGTTCAAATCCAGCCTCAGACACTTGCTAGCTGTGTGGTAGCTGGGTAAGTCACTTAACCCTGCTTGTCTCAGTTTTCTCATCTGTGAAATGAGCTGGAGGAGGAAATGGCAAACCCCTCCAGTATCCTTGTCAAGAAAACTTCAAATGAGGTCATGGAGAGTCAGACGTGACTGAAAAATGCCTGAACTGAAAAGATAAGCTGTGGCTCCCATCTTCATGGGGCTTATGATCTTAGGAGTCTTAGACTGAGACTTCCCAAGCTTGCACTCTGTCTATACTATGGTGTTTTTCTCAGCTTATAGCTGACTTAGGATGCTATAAAGACAGATATTTCAGTGGTCCCTGGCAACCTCCTGATTACTAGTGCTGCAATCAGAGATGATCTGGAATCTTTTGTTGAATTCTTGTTGAATTTAACTATGTTCATAATTATTGGATGATACCTCATTACATTCTAACTACTTGGAATCTTGGAATCTACCAGCTATTTGGAATCTCCTCCAAATCAATAAATTCCAATGCTTCTCTAGTACCTCTAAGATTCAATATAAACTCCCTTGGCATTTTAAACTCTCTTCTCAGCCATCTCCAGGCCATGTTGCCTCTTCCTCTTTATCCTTCTGCAAATCCAACTCCAACCCCGGGGCTGTGATGGCTAAACTTTCACTTCATCTGGTCCAGTCTCGGTCTTCCCTCCCCACCCCACCCCCATGCCACTTCCTGTATATCTCCATATGTCTATCCCCTTCCCAACTCCAGATCCCCATTATTTATTGCCCTTCCCTCTTAAACAAAAGCAGACACTGTCCCTATTTCTCGTGTCTGTGTCTCTGCGCTCAGCAAAATGCCTGGCACACAAGTGCTTAATAAACACTTCTTCATTTATTCATTCTTCTCGATGTGGTTCCTTCCTGTTTTTCTAGTCATCACAAACACTATTCCACAGCTTCCATGGTCCACCCATGCTATTCCACTTACTCTTCCTCCCACAAAACACTCCCTCTCCGATTTCTATGTGTTGGCAATGTCTATCTCCCACGCATTTATGCAATGCCCCCTTTCCTCACCCCTGACTTCCTCCAAGACTCAGATTAAGCTGTTTTCCTCATTTTACAGGAAGTGTTTTCTAGTCCCCTTACCTACTGTCTTCCCCTCAGATGCTGTAACAGCAGCTGCGCTGGCATACCCAGGATGGCTGCTAATGCAGGTTCTTAGATCTGCTTTACTAAAGAAAGCAACTTAAGAGGGGTCAATGATCTTCTTCAATTACATAAAAAATACCAAGAGAAATAAAGACCAACAGACAGGGCTCTACTGCCTGAATCAAAGCTTTACATCCACCACTGAATCAAGACAGCCTTTACCTCTGAGGAGTCAGGGAGCTCTGAATATACAGCCACTCAGAGTCTTGACAAGGGAATCACATCTTTCTCATAAGCAAGCCCCAAAGCAAAAGCTCATCTCTCAGAATCTATACTCTTTGGTCTCAGTGCCTAATTAGAAATTAACAAAAGGTGTGTAAGCCTTCCTACAAGCAAGCTTCCCTTAATGGGGAAGATCTTACTCCTCATTAACCTTACAGATGCATGTGTCCAATATGGTCAATTGAGGTAAATCTCATATGTGGGAGAGGCTGTAGATCCTGTTTTCATAAGAGTTGTGATGACATTTAATGAAAGAATTTTGGAAAAATATTGGAGTGTGATGTTATAACTGTTTCTGATTGGCTAACTATGAGGCAGACAGGAAGTTTTTGATTGATCGGGGAGACATTCAGAAAGAACATGATTTGACCATTTCTTTTTTCCCTTTGACTGTTTTTCTGTTGGCAAATTTCTTTGACTCCATTGATGATGGCATCTAGCTATAAACAATGCTGTAAGGAGAGAGTGGCCTTGGGCCCTCCCCACCATCACCTTGTGAAAAAGGTCTTAGTCCTTGGCTTCAACATTTGTTCTCTTTTATATGAAGGGGATTCATCTGGAGGCTCTGACCTTGTGAATTTGGAAAAGTCGGGACAGTAAGCCTCCAGGAATTCTGGGAGTCCGAGACCATTTCAGGTTTTGTGGTCAATCTAGTATTGATGCCTTGACAGCAAAAAGTATCCTTCTAGAGTGACCTTCAGGACCCAGAACTATGGTGAGACAAGGAATTTTCTGACAGTAATGGCACCTTTGGATATGAACTAGATGGAGAAAACTAACAGAAACTATGGTGACTAAGCCCATTCTTTAGAGAGTGAAGGGTATAAGGGAAAATACATACTTGAGGTATTGGGTGGGGAGGGTAAGTTTGTAATTTTTTTCTTGATTGTATATTTGAAGTAAATATCCCATTGTAAAAGTTAATTGATATTAATCAGATAAATAGAACTGAGGCACTGCTGAAATTTGTATGACCAGTGCTTATTGGCACTTAATAGTGGAGAGCACAACTGGTAGGAATTTGAGCTAATAGCATTAGAGAAGATACACAACCAGCCCCTACAACCATGAGGAAATGACAGAACTGACCCGGCTCCTGGAGAGTGAGCTCACTACTCTTGTATATACCTAGATATGTGCTGTCTCCTCCATTAGAATGTAAGCTCCTTGATGGCAGAAGTTGTTTTTGCTTTTTCTTTGTAATCTAAGCAATTCATAATTGCACTTAATAATTAAGCACTTAATCACTTATTAAGTGATTGAATAAGGAGTAATATTTCCTTTCCTTTCTTGACTCCAATCAAAACAATAGGTATCAGAAAAAGAAAAAGCAAAGCATCAAAGTGACTAGATTGAGAAAACAATCTACTGTTGTAAGCAGGGTAGGGCCTTCCTCCTTCACCCAAAACTTAAGGGCAGGAGGAGGGAAAAGAGAGGCTACCTCTGAGATTGTTTCTTAGAGCTGGCATAGCACTTGAAATGCAGAATGCCATCTCAATAGAGATGGAGAGCAGGTATATGGACTATTTCAACAAGAAAGAAAAAGACATGTACTCTAACTAGATCAGTATTTGCGGACAGAGATTAAACATGAATAGTTCTTCTGAGATCTCTCACTATTCTTCTCATCCTCATTCTTGGTAGGCTGCATTGGTAGGTTCATTCTTGGTGAAAGCTACATTCCTCTTTGCTTTTCTGTAGATTATCTCTCTCACACACACACTTTCCATCTTCCTCTTTATAAGTAGGTAGTGTTGTTTTCCTCATTTTATAGAAGAGGAAATTGATGCTCAGAGAGGTTGTGATTTGTTCATAATCATATTCACATCACTATGAACTGTTAAGGATAGGTCTTGATTCCAGGGCTTCTAAGTCCAAGTCTATATCATTGTAATATACTACTGCTCACATGATAAAGGAATCATGTGATAAACAGCTCCTAGAGTTTCTGGAAATACATAGTTTCTGCAAATGAATTTCTAGACTTTTATTTTCCCGAAAAAGAAATCTGTATGACCAGATATACTTCCGTTTTTGCTGTAGCCATATGAAAACCTAGAGCCAAATTTATTGCCTGAGTATTGTAACATGTTCAGCCCATTCCATCATAGCACCTAGCCTTGCTTCCTCCTGATAAATTGTTCTCTTTTAATCTTACATGTTTGTCTTTGTATATTCTTTCTTTGAATTTTGCAATCCATGTTTAGCTCTTTCAGTAGTGGGGCAAGGTGTAAAGCTTAGATAAATAGAATGTTTTTCCTTTCCTCTTCAGCGGTTAGAGACTACTCAGATCTTTAATGATAATGAATATTTATTCCTCTGTCAACTAAAGGTGAATGTCTCAACTCCAAAGAGCCTAGTGGTATTAAAGGCAACACTCCTTTTAAAGCCCAATCCCTATGTACTTGACCATATCTGTTCAAAGCAGTGCTCTCCTGAGAAGAGATTTGGGAATATAACTGATACCACATTTCCATTCTCAGATATTACTAATAATAATGAATATAACTGACATTTGTGTAGCACTTTCAAGTTTGGGCACTTTTAGAGGCCAATAGGATGCTGGGCAGGTTGAATCTCTCTAAATAGGCAATTTTTCTCAAGAAAGAGGGAAAGATATGTTTAATTAGGAATTTATCAGTACATAAACAGTTAAGAGAAATTTCTAGCTCAACATATACAAATCTACTAAAGATGGCTACAAATTGTAAATATAATCTTAGGAGTAACCCTAATGTCCTTCTGCTTCAGAAAAATTACTCGTTTAATAAAATTTTATCCATATGTCTGCAAGTAAAAGCTTAAGAAAATAAAAGCATATAAAAGTTGCTGCAAGGAGATTCCCTAGTCTCGGGCCTAGGGCCTAGGGTCTTAAGAAGTCCCCACCAAAGTCCCTAAAATTTCTTGCATATTTTTCTTGCTAAAAGGGACTACCACTGGGTCCCAAATCAATCCACCTCAAAGCAAAGTTAACCCCAACTACCCTAGGTCTGAACTACTACTTCCTTACTCACAACAATCCTGGTTGGTGTTGGGGGGTGGGGTGGAGGATGAGAGGCTAATTTATGCCTCCCCACAATCCTGACCCACAATACCTAAGATAAAATACACACTAGTATTCTTATAATTAGGATAGAATTAGATGGCTTCTTATGAACCCAGTTGCCCTATCTTGACAAATGGCCACATGCTTCAAAGCTCCTAGTGGAGAGAACAGGATGGAGAAAAACTGCTGTTTGCCACTCCCTGACTGTCAGACAAGGTCTAAAGATATAAAAAAGGCCTGAAGTGTACCTACTACTTATATTATATATTTTTTTTAAATAGCCACCTTCTGAAAGCAGAAAACTAGGAAAAAAATTTACAGCATAGATCTCTGATGAAGGTCTCATTTCCCAACTATAGAGAGAACTGAGTCAAATTTATAAGACTACAAGTCGTTCACAATTGATAAATGACCAAAGAATACAAACAGGAAGTTTTCAGACTAAGAAACAATACCCCACCCCACAAAAAATCTGGGAAATGCAGAATCTGTTTCTAAGACCTCACTCGTCGTATGTGGTAAAGTTCACCCAGTTTAAAGGAAGTGAAATTTTTTTCTAAACTTTTGCTTTAATACAGTATAATCTTCCCAAATTAGATTTTTCCCCTCCAGACCAACAATGGTGTACTATCACAATTTCTCATAATATTACCAAAATTGTTTGCTGAAGTCAGCATAGGTGGTGGACCCAAGTGGGAAGCTGCAGATGTTAATGTAATTTTTCATCTACCATCAACGTAGCATGTGACTCTGCTAGCCAACCACCTCAAATGTCACAGGACAGATGTTTCCCGTATATACCCTCTGAAAGCTTTCCTCCCACTCCACACTCACCAGGGCCACCATCCTATTTCTTGCAGGCCCACAGAACTGATATGATTTTGAACTTTAAAAAAAAGTTAGGTGCTTAGATGTGAAATGAAGTACAGTCTTCTGTGGACAGTAAAGCATGAAATTAGTAGTGAGCTCTCCTTGAATAGGAGCCCAGACTTCATCATGGGATGAAATGTGGTACCAAGACCTGATTTACCTCCAGAGCTGACTATGCAAATCTGACCAATTTTTATAGGTATTCTTCTACATCTTATCATATCCATGTATGGGTTCACTTATTCATGCAACAAAGTGATGTCATTTCCTAAAAATTTCAGAACCTTGTTTGTGGTATTTGAAGAAATACAAAGTTTAGAGAATCCATAGTCCATGTAGTCATACAGTCCAGTAGGGAATTTCCCTTTTTTATCTTAGGTGAAGCTAGTATAGCCCACACTATGAATGGGATGTATACCTTGAAGTTTTTTTTTCCAATAATGGAGATGGTTCTGATGACTACAAGCCTGTATTAGATGCCACCTCCTTCGTGAAGCCTTCCTTAATTCCCCTCCTCCAGTAAGAAATGAACCATCTCCTGTATAAAGTCACACTTTTCCAGTACCCTGAGGCACTTAGCATTGCATTGTGGTTATTTGTGTCTGTATCTTGTCTCCCTTCCATAGACTGAAAATTCCTTTAAAATAAGCACTGTCTTACTTAAATCTGTATATCCCTGGCGCTTATTACTGTGTCTTATACATGGGAAATGCTCGATAACTATTTGCAGAAGCAACCAAAAGGTATTTAACCAATGTCTAATATATGTAAAGCATTGCACTAGGCAGTTTGGAGAGATAAAAAATAAGTAGGAGCTTGTCCCTAGCCTCAAAGAATTTATAATCCAGTTGGGGAAACAAGACCAGTTCACTGAGATTCTCCTCATTCCTATGTTTATACCTTGTGCTTTCCTGTCTCTGCATTGATAGCAGGAGTTTCCTCATTAGGACTAAAAACCTCATTTTGAGTTTTCTTGGCAAAGATATTGGCATGGTTTGCCATCTCCTTCTCTAGCTCATTTTATAGATAAAGAAACTGAGGCAAGTGGAATTAAGTGACTTGCCAGGGTCACACAGCTAGTAAATGTTTGAGGCTGGGTTTGAACTCAGGTCTTCCTGACTCCAGGTCTAATGTTCTATCCATCGAGCCACCTAGGAGTTGAGAATGAGTTCAGCATCATAAACTTGGATGACTGGAAGGTTGGTAGTTCCTTTAATGGTAATAAAGAAATTTGAGAAAGATGGGTTTGGGAGGGAAGATAATGAGATCTGCCTTGGGCACATTGAGTTTGGGATGCCTACCAAATGTCTGATTCAAATTGTTTAATAGGAAGTTGGTGATGTGGGAGCCTCATCATCAGAGGCTGCAGTAAAGAAGGAAATAGAAGAGGATACCAGAAAAGTAAACATATGTCATACAACTCCAGCCTAGCTGTCATACAGAATTTAGTATTCTTTGAGATTCAATGTCTTCTGAATTAAATAAAGCTCTTAATTCAGTCCCTGATACATAAGTTGTATGAGGCAGAACCATAGAATCTCAGAGTTGGAAGCAACATAAGAAGTCATCTAGTCTAAATCATGTCTGAACAGGAATTTACTCTGATAAGTGCTCAACCAAGTGCCCTTTGCAGATTCCTAGTGAAGCAGAAACCATGATCTCCTCTGAGGCAGCCTATTTTACTCTGAGACACCTCTGTTAGGAAACATCTCCTTATGTGGATCTCCATTGACTTTTAAGAAGTAAACAGTATGTAACCTAAAGATTTGGGGAAGGAGAGGTTCAGTGTCCAAGATTATTTGGGCTACCCATAACATCCCCAAGTTTTCAACTATAATCAGCAAAAGGTAGCTAGCCAATCTCCCCATAGAGAGCGCTTATCACCTTTGGGGAACCCTGCCACAAACTCTTCCAGGCACTTACTTGGCTTTCAAGTAGAAAACATTACTTCTGTCCTATCTTTCATTCCTGACATTATCTTCTACTGTATCCATTTTTCTTTAGATTTTATACCTCTTTTTGTGATGACACCATCATTAATGGACATTCACATTCAGATGTTCAATCGTGCTCAGTTTGAGCCAAACATCAACTTCTGAAAGGATCAGCATCCTCAAAGACCCATATATCAATGTGTTGCATAAATGTGAGCTATCATCATCACTATTATTGTTGTTACATAACTGCCACCAAACTAAACCCTGAGCTTCAAGGAATCTCAAAGAAACCAACTTAAAGTCACAAAAACAGAATCATCTATAGCTTGAAGGGATCTAAGAAATCATCCAATATAAGGCCCTCATTTTACAGAGGGGGAATCTGAAATCCCAAAATATGAAATGTCTTGCCCAAGGTCATGCAGCAAATAAGAGGAAGAACCAGGTCTAAAAATGGTGGGCTTCTACAAATGGTGTCCACAGAAAAAGTATCTACTCAAGATTTCACACCTGGTCCTATCACATTCCAGCAAATAGAGGGAAAAGAAATGGAAAGTGTGTTGAATTTTATATTCTTAAGATGGTGACTGTAGCCATGAAATTAAAAGATGTTTGCTCCTTGAAAGGACAAATCTGGACAGCACACTAAAAAGCAGAGATATTGCCTTGCCAACAAAGGTCCGTATAGTCAAAGGTATGGTTTTTCCAGTAGCAAGTGATGGCTGTAAGAGTTGGATTATAAGGAAAGCTGAGCTCCACAGAATTGATGCTTTTGATTGTGGCACTAGAGAAGATAAGGAGATAAAATCAGACAATATTTAAAGAAATTAATTCAGGCTATTCACTGGAAGATCAAATACTGAAGCTGAGGCCTAAATACTTTGGCCACATAATAAGAAGATGAAACTAATTGGAAAAGACATTGATATTGGGAAAAAATGAAGGCAAAAGGAAAGAGGAATGGCAGTGGATGAGATGGATAGAAAGTGTCTTAGAAACAATTAACGTGAACATGGACAGACTTCAAGAGATAGTCAGAGATAGAAGGGCCTGTCATGGGATGATCCATGAGGTCATAAAGAGTTGGACATGACTGAATCATTGAACAACAACAAAAAGTTAAACATCAAAATGGAAACCCTGAAAATCAAAAGAGAGAGTAAATAAAATTAAAAGTAAAAAATAACACCATTCAACTAATAAAGCTAAAAGTTGATTTTATTTTTAAAAAAATTAAAATAAACCATTGGTTGTTTTGATTTAAAAAGAAACAAGAAAAAACAAATTACTAGTATCAAAATGAAAAAGGTAAATGCATCACCAATGAAGATAAATCAAAACAATTGGTAGGAGCTATTTTGCCCAATAATATGCCAGTAAAACTGACCAAGTGAAATGGATGAATATTTACAAAAATAAAAATTTCCCAGATTAACAGAAAATGAAACAGAATACTTAAATAACACTATCTTAGGAAAAGAAATTGAACAATCCATAAATGAGCTCCCTAAGAAAAAAATCCCCAGGACTAAATGGATTCGCAAGTGAATTTTCCCAAACATTTAAGAAACAATTAATCTATACTATAGAAGTTATTTGAAAAAATAGGTAAGGAATCCTACCAAATTCCTTTTAGGACACAAATGTGGTTTTGATACTTAAACCAGGGAGAACAAAAACATAGAAAGAAGACTATAGACTAAGTTCTTTAATGGATATTGATGCAAAATTTTTAAACAAAATACTAGCCAAAAGATTATACCAATATATCATAAAGATCATAGACTATGACCAGGTCAGGTTTATACCAGGAGTCCAGGACTGGTTCAGTATAAGGAAAGCTATCACTATACTTGACCATATCAATAACAAAAGCAACAGGTCATATGATTAAATCAATAGATGCAGAAAAAGCCTGTGATCGAATACAACACCCATTTCTTTAGAAATACAAGAAAGCATAGGAATCAGTGAAGTCTCTCTTTAAAGTATTTATCTAAATAAAATTTATCAAAAAGTAGTATTTCCCTAAAGCCAATGCAGCTAAGTGGCATAGTGAATAGAGTACTGGACCTGAAGTCAGGAAGACTAATCTACTTGAGCTTAAATTTGGTCTCAAATAATTACTAGCTATGTGACCCTGGGCAAGTCACTTAACCTTATTTGCCTCAGTTTCCTCATCTGTAAAATGAGCTAGAGAAGGAAATGGCAAACCACGCCAGTATCTTTACCAAGAAAACCCTAAATGGGGTCATAAAGAGATGGACATGACTGAAAAATGATTGAAAAACAAAAATTTAAAACTAAAAGCAAGCATTATTTGTAATGGGGATAAACTAGAAGCTTTCCCAATAGGATCAGGGGTAAAGCGAGGATGCCCATTATCATCACTATTATTCAATATTGTACTAGAAATGTTAGCTAAAGAAATAAGACAAGAAAAAGAAATTGAAGGAATGAAAATAGGCTATGAAGAAACAAAACTATCACTCTTCAGATAAAATGATGGTATATTTAGAGAGCCCTAGAGAATCAACTAAAAAACTAGTTGAAACCATTAACTTTAGCAAAGTTGCAGGATGTAAAATGAACCCACAGAAATCATAGCATTCCTATATACTACCAGCATAACCCAACAGGAAGAGACAGAAAAAGAAATTCCATTTAAAATAATTGCAGACAATATAAAATACTTGAGAGTCTACCTGCTAAACAAACCCAGGGACTGTATGAACACAATTATAAAACATTATTCACAAAATAAAGACAGATCTAAACAATTGGAGAAATAGTCATTGTCATGAATAGGCTGAACCAATATAATAAAAATGTCAGTTCTGCCTAGGTGGTTTATTTATTCAATGTACTACCAATCAAACTACCAAAGAATTATTTTTTAGAGCTAGAAAAAATAATAACAAACTTTATGTGGAAGAACAAAAGGTCAAGAACATCAAGGGAATCAATGGATGGAAAGTGAGGGAAGGCAGTCTAGCAGTACCATGTCTCAAACTATATTACAAAGGGATAATTATGAAAACAACCTGCTAATGGCTAAGAAATAGAGTGGTGGATCATTGGAATAGATTAGGTATACAATATCCAGTAATAAATGGCCATGTCATGTTTGATAAACTCAAAGATCCAAGCTTTGGGGTCAAGAAGACACCATTTGACAAAAATTGCTGGGAAAACTGGAAAACTGTTTGGAACAAGACATAGACCAACATTTCATCCCATATACCAAGATAAGATCAAAATGGATAAATGATTTAGACATAAAGGGTGATATCATAAGTAAATTAGGGGAGCATGGAAAAATGTACCTGTTAGATCTATGGATAAGAGAAGAATTTATGACCAGACAAGAAATAGAGAGGATCACAGGAAATGAAATGGATAATTTTGATTATATGAAATTAAAAAGCTTTTGCATAAACAAAATGAATGCAGCCAAAATGCAGGGGGAGAGAGAACAAGAAACTGGAGGGGGTAGGGAATTTTCACAGCAAGTTTATCTAATAAATCATTTTTTAAATATGTAGGGAACTGAGTTAAATTTATAAAAATAAGAGCCATTCCCCAATTGATGATCAAATGATATGAAAGGGCATTTTTCAAAAGAACAAATCAACGTATGAATAGTTACTTGGAAAAAAGTGGTCTAAATCACTATGGATTAGAGAAATGTAAATTGAAACAACTCTGAGATACCACCTCACACCTATCAGATTGTCTAACATAACAGAAAAGGAAAATGACACATGCTGAAGGAGATGTGGAAAAAATAGGGACACTAATGTACTGTTTGGTGCAGTTGTGAACTAGTCCAACTATTCTGAAGAATAATTTAGAACTATAACAAAAGAATATAAAACTGTACATGCCCCTTGACCTTGACAAACTAGGTTTGTGTCACAAAAAGATTGAGAAAAAGGAAAAGGACCTATTTATACAAAAAAATATTTACACCAGTTCTTTGTGTGGTGGCAAAGAATTGGAAATTGAGGGAATGTTTAGTGATTGGGGAATGGCTGAACAAGTTTTAGTGTATGATTGTGATGGAATATTACTCTGCTATAAGAAATGATGAGCAATATTATCTCAGAAAAACTTGGGCAGACTTATATGAATTCCTATAAAGTAAGGTGAACAGAACCAGAAGGATATTGTTTACTGCAACAGTAATATTACAAGGATGATTAACTGTGAAAGATTCAACTACTCTGATCAAGACAATGATCCAAGACAATTCCAAAGAACTCTTGATGAAAAATGTTATCCACCTCCAGAGAGAAAATTGATGGGCTCTGAATGCAGATTACACCATACTTTTAAAACTTTTTCTGGGGGAAAGAGGGTTTTATATTTTGTTTACCTTTGAAAAGCAATCAGGTAGATTTTTTCAGGAAAATGGTTGGGCAGGAGAATGATAATAGAGAGCCCCCAGAGGAAGGAATTAATATTTCAGACCATATCCAAGCTAATTGAGGGACTTCCATTCAACCCCTTTTGTTGCAGACATGAGTATTGCAGTAGAAGTGTTACTGTACACTGATCTGGCAGCCAGAAAGTCTCATGAGATCTAATGTAGTCCAGATTGAATGAGATGACTTGGGAAAGTACCTTCCATCTCTATGATTCTGTAATTTGAACAGACCACACTAGACTGAAGTGGACAGAATGAGAGAAGGAATATATTAACAATGAAGAAGAGAAACTAAGGAAAAGCTATGGTCCAGGATTATATGTTTGGAGAATTTTTGCCCTTCTTTTTATCTCTCCATGGGGATAAATTTCTCATGGCAGGATGGCTGGAGATCTGTTCATTTTGCAGTTAGCAAAAAATAGACCTTTTCCCTTTTATTTCTTTCCATTTTTTGCTTGGCAAAGATATAAGAATTTTAGTTTCAGTTTCATGTATCCTCCACAAGGAGGGATCTCTGGCCCATTCTAGTTCTTTGCCTGTGTAAAACAGGTTTATGGATTACAGAGCCATGCCTCTCTCTCTTTTCCCAGAACATGCATTAATGCTACATATCATCAGTGAATGGGACACATAAACCATTGAGGAAGCTCACAGGGGAACATTCTTGGAATAGACCAGTGAGCTGCAATGTTGGCCTCTAGTCAGTCATTTTTAGGCAAAGAGCCATAATCCTGTGCAGTTGGTGAGCTGGGGATTCCCTTCCTTCAGGAATTTCTCCCCACCTGGATGCACAGGCAACAACCTACAGTGGGAAACCCCATGCACCAAGATTCAGAAGGAAGTTTTTAATCAGTTCAAAAAAGGTTAGGTGGTGACACTTTGGAGGTGGTTCATCCTCACCCCGTGACCTTATTCTGATCAAAATCTTTGTCACTGTTGTTTTTTGAGTGGCAGAAATGAGTTGCTTCACTTGATAGGTGTGGCTGTATCTTATCAAGGTACTAGAGAGTGCCTTTACTAGAGAGAAACCTAAACTCAACAACATACACTTGCGAAAGACAAAGGAGGAAGATCAAAGTGACTCTGAGGAATCTAAATGTTTTTCTGATGAAGAAGCAGAAATGAGGCCTGGCTGAGGATGAATTCAGAGTAAGTTTTGCATAATCACAGAATTTGAAAATCGCAGCTGGCCTTCTAATCCAAGCCATACATGAGGGAAAATAATCCCCATAATATATGCGACAAGTGGTCATCCAGTCTCTGCTTAAAGACTTCCAAGGAGAGGGAAGCCATCACCTCTCCTAGCAGCAAATTTCCACACTTGGATAAGTAGATTTTTCCTGACATATAATGACCTCTGCAATTTTCATCCTTTGTCCTGGTCCTACCTCTAGAAGAGGAAGGAAAAGGAAAAAACATTTATTAAGCACTTCATATCGGCCAAGCATTGTGCTAAGCGCTTTGCAAATATTATCACATTTGATCTCCACAACAACCCTGGGAGGTAGGTTCTCTGGATCTAGATGGAACAAATCTACTTTCTCCTCAATAGTCATTCAAATACTTAAACCCAGCTCTCGCAACTACATCCAATTTTATGCACACACACACATACACACATACACACACACACACACACACACACTCATACAACACCACCAACCAAAGTCTTTCTTTCTCTGGAATAAACATTCAAACTTCATATGATATGGATTCGGGCCACTTTACCATCCTTGTTGACCTCCTCCGGATACTACTCTCCAGCTCAATGTCCCTTTTAAGCCACAATGCCCAGAACTGAGCACACATCATCAGGTGAAGCCTATTGAGGACAAAGAACCACAGAATTATCACTGATCTGATCTGCTGTCTGACCCGTCTCATAATTGCCAACCTGTCCACAGCCTTTGGAATACTCCTGGTCTACCCTCTAGATTTCCCTGTTGCCTGTTTAACTGAATAGAGAAAATGTCCAGAAAGTGAGGAAGGAGGTAGAGTCACACACGCATATCCCAACATGGAAAGTTAGCAACCCTACAATGATAAAACTTGGGAGAGAAATCTTCCTGGAATCACTTTGCTACCAGAAAGTTACTGAAGCAACTAAGAAACAATTAACCCAGGCTGGGGTGGCTTCTGCTTGAGAGGAGCTTTTATGGGAACTACAAGTCTTTCTTTATATTCATACTCCCATTGCTTAGCTCCCAAAGAAAAGTATCTCTCTTCCAGTCCAGCTGTGTTTACAGTGTCTGAATTCCATTTGTTCTTTCTGCCTTTGGTAAAGTGGATCTTTCTGTTCATTTAGTGAACAGGATTAAATGTGGGGAACAGTTTAAAGGAATGTCATGTTTGTCTAAACTTCTGGCAGTTAACTATGCTATTTTCTCATATGCTCAATTAGCCCTAGTCTCTAGGCCTCTAAGGGCTACCCTGATGTCATTGCTGACTTTGAGAACTCTGATATGTACTATATTAATTTCAGATTTGGTCCCAGAATGTTCTACCCTTTGTTCTGCCCCTGATAGTGGCTGCTTGAAGAAGGTGGGGCTTACCCTAAATTTTTCTATAGTGACAAGCAGGCCTTAATTCATCAGCCCTCCTGGAGGGCTATTCTAGGCACTCCCACTAGAAAGGTGGATTGCCCATTTTCAAGATACCCCAATGTTTTGAAATGAGATTTTTTTTCCGTCTGATCAACCTCCTCAAGAACCACTAGAAGTACTTAGAATCAATTTTCAGTCAATAAATATTTATTAAGTATCCACTATGTGCTAGGGAAGGAGCTAAGCTCTAGGGGTACAAAGAAAGTCACAAAGACAATCCATGCCCTCAAGGAACTTACAGTGGAATAGGGAAAGACAACACCTAACAGGAAGCTGAAAAGGAAGGTGAGAGGAGTCCCAGACATAGAAGGTACAAAGGAGGTGTGAGTCCCAGGGCTGATGTGATACTGCAGGATGAAGAAGTTCAAGGGAGCATGATGGAAAAGTCCAGAGGAGTACATCTGGGTGGGAAATGGATAGAGATAGAGAGACAGAGACAGAGACACAGAGAAGGTAGAGGTGAGGGAGAGAAAGAGGTGGGGAATGCTAAAGTCAGCAAAATAAAACTATCATTGAGCCAATACACACATGGATGGCATAGGCGATATTACCCAGACCAAGAGTAAGGATAGTGTTCTAATTTAAGATTCATTCTGGGACAGAAGTGGCAAACTCTCCTCCCCTAGTAATGGTAGTGGTGGTGATAGTGTCAATAATAAAAACAACAGCTGATAAATTCCAGTCATGCCCTATCACCTCTAGGATCAAGTACAGACTCCTTGGTTTGGCCTTCACAACATAGCTTTAGTATAGATCTCTCCCTTCTCTCCACTATATAGTCTATCCAGTCAGCGAACAAGGATTTATGAAGCACCCACTATGTGCCAGGTACTAGGCTAAGTGCTGAGTATACAAAAGTCTCTGTTCCTCATATACAACTTCCTATCTCTCATACCATGTATTTGTACAGGATATGCTCCTTACCTGAAATTCACCCCTGATCAAATCCTGTCAGAACTTTCTGTTTCCTTCAAGACTGTGCAAGTCCCATCTTCTTCCTTTCCTCATCCCCAGCTGCTAGTATCGATGCCAGGGGTGGGGAACCTGTGGCCTCAAGGCCACATGTGGCCTTCTAGGTCCTCAAGTGCAACCCTTTTTGACAGAACAAAGGGGATTTGGATTTTGGATTCAGTCAAAGAGAAGCACTTGAGGACCTAGAGGGTCACATGCAGCCTCAAGGCTGCAGGTTCCCCACCCCTGATATGCCCTCCCCAAAATTACATTGTATTTCTTTGGCATATATCTAGATAGATAGATAGATAGATAGATAGATAGATAGATAGATGTTTCCCCTGATAGAATGCAAACTCCCTAAGGGCAGAAACCATTTGATTTTTATTTTTGTGTACCCAGGTCCTAGTTTAGTGTCTGGCACACAGTTGACTCATAATAAATGCTTGTAGTAGAATAGATTGATTGGTATGGCACTTTAAAATTTATAAAATGCTGATCACTCTAGAATGTCATCATAAAGAGAATGCAATGATGAGTTGAGACAGAATATTCTCCAGTCATTTGGTACTGCTCTACAGAAGGTTCAAAGAGAGATACGAGATGAGCAACTGGAAGGTCATCCAGACTAGGTGCAGGAAAGACTGTGACTTCAGAAAAGGTGGGAGAAGAGATGGGGTAAAGCCTCAGTAAAAACAATGACTTCGTATGGCACGTCAAAGAAAGATGCAGTCCACACAACAATGAGCAGTTCAAGAACTTCTTTGAGTAGTGGAGTGGTAGCATGACATTACCAGAAACTATGGATGGTAAAGTCACTCTGCCTGAGCATCACTGGAGGCAGAAAGCTTAAGGAGAAGCTTAGAGATGTCAGCTTTATTCAAGACGGCAAGACCTTGCTCAAAGAGTTAGGGCAGGAAATCTAGGAAACTAAGCAAAAGAGAGAGGCAGGATCTGGCAGTAGATTGTCTATGTGAGGTCATGGTCTGAGGTTTCCCAACTCAAGGTATCAGAAAGACAACAGGGACCTATGAGTCAAGGGGAGTTTTTAAGGGATGTATGAGACAGAAGACCCAATCACAAATTCTTGGTGAGAATTAGCTTTCTTGAAAATTGCTGTCTTACTTGAGGCAAAGGCTAATATCCTCTAACTGAACCACCAGTAGTTACATCATCCCTGGCAAACTCTTCAGAATGGAGGAATCATACACACATGAGTTTTATTGTCCAAAAACTTTCCAAAAATTTCTTTAAGTACATTCCTCTGTGGAACTCTAACAGTGGTTATTAAATCAGCAAATGCCTTTTTCTCCACTTACCTACCCTCATCTATTCCAGAATCTTTAAGTGCTGATTATCCAATTTATAAACCATCCAAGACATTTGCTTCCATCTCCTTCTCCTTCTAGCTCCTCAATTTTGCTATTTCACTGTTCCTTGCTTAGCTTCTCAATTGGATGGTTACCCTTGAAATGTCTATTGGTTATTTATGGTACTTGTCAGCAATTTGGGGGAAAAAATTTACTTGGGGAGGAAGCTGTCTTGTGAGTAACAGTAGAATCTGAAAAATGTTCCTAAGTGGTTGGGAATTCAGGGAAAAAATACAGAAGCTAGAGGCTTTGGGTTGACATGCAACTAGAGGTTCACCATTTTCCAGCCAAAATTCAATTCTTTTTTTAAAGCATAAAATAAAATCAACACAGCTACTCTCTCCAGACCTTTGAGAAATACCTAAAGAGAAGTCCTAATCACTCACTTAGAGTTTGCAAAAAATTGTTATTTTCCTATTATGCCTCTTATAATGTCATGGAAAGAGTATTGGATTTAGTCAATCATCTCCAGAAAGCTAGTGTTAAAAGTACACCTCTGCTACACAGATGTATTGATGAGGGAAGCGGAGATGGAGAGGTATGATGAAAAGAGGTATGGGTTTGGAGTCAGAGGACCTGGCTTTGAAATTTACTACATAGTAGCTAGTGACCTTAAGCAACTCACTTCTATTTGGCATTCAAAAGCCCTTCATAACCTCTACCCTACTACCTTTTCAGTCTTCTTATACCTTCCCCCCACCCCCATCGTGTATTCTTCAATCCAATAACCCCAGTTTCCTGACTGTTCAACAAATAAGACACTCTATCTCTTTTCTCCTGACATTTTTACAGTCTGGACTCCCTCTCTTCCCCCCTCCCTCTTGGAATACTCTCCCCTCCTCATCTCTGCCTCCTGGCAACCCTGACTTCCTTCAAATCTCAACTAAATATCCCATCCTCTACAGAAAGTCTTTTTCCCAATCCCTCTCAATTTTAAGGGCTTCCCTCTGCTAATCATTTCCTAATTATTCTGCATACAGCTTGTTTGTATGTGGTTGTTTGCATGTTGTCTTTACCATGAGACTGTGAGCTCCCCAAGAGCAGAGAATGTCTTTTGCCTTTTGGTGTATCCCTGGTGTGTAGCATGGTTCGGTGTATCCCTGGCATTTAGCGTGGTATCTGGCACACAGTTAGCACTTAATAAATGCTTATTGACTGACAACCTCTCTGAGTCCATTTCCTCAACTATAAAATGAGGGGCTTGGACTAGATGCCTCAGAGGTCACTTCCAGTTCTAGATCCATAACCCTAAATTCCTAATATCTGGACCAATACTAACCTGGCCTTTTCTAGCTGTGTGACCTTGTCCAAGTCAGACCCTCAGAGTTCCAGTTCCCAATCTGTAAAGTGGGGCTAATAATAAATAGGGTTCCAGTAAGGAAAGTATTTTTATAAAAAGCTTAAGCCATATAGTGTTTACTCTCTTCCTCCTTATGAGAGAGAAGCATGACGTTCTTCCTTCTTTTTACTGTCCCTTCTGCTTTTATTGTCTCTTTATCAGACAGGAATCAGAGCTCTCCCTTGTTTTTAGGACCATATTCAGCAGTAGTGGAGGCTGTTCCCCATAGTGCTAGATTTCTGTCCCTACTACCCTTGTCACCACCCCTTACTGGAATTCTCAGACAACCAAAGACACATGCATGACTGGGTTTAAATAAGCTAAGATTGCAACAAAATTTGTACCAACTGCTCTACCTGATTTCAACTCCATGGAACAAAATTCTGCCATGCTAGTTTCCCATCTGCCCCTCTTTCCTGACTCCTTTTGTGTGTTGTCTTCCCCCGTTATATTGTAAGCTCTTTGAGGGCAGGGACTATCTTTCTTTGTTTTTTATTCGTTGTATCCCCATTGATTAACACAGTGCCTGACAAACAGTAGGTGCTCAATAAATGCTTGTTAGATTAGATTGGTTGGGTTATAAAGTTTGCTCCAGACACTTCTATAGTTTTTACGCATCCTTTATTTTCTTTAATCTGTTGGATTTTAGAATTTATTTGTTTATTTGTTGGTTAGTTGGTTTACTATTCACATTCTATCTAACCATTCGTCAAGAAATCAGGACTTACTTGGGCTACCTATCCCAACTAATACCAACTAATTCTTCCCATAGCACCTCCTTCTCAGGATTGTTGTGAGGATCAGCTGAGATGATATTTGTAAAGCACCTACCACAATGCCTGGCACTGAGTAAGCCTTTAAAAGCTTATTCCTTTCTCCCTTCTTCCTTTTCCCCACCTAGAGCAGTCACCCTCAGGACAGAAGCTCCAAAAACCACTGCGTCTCTCTCATTCAGATTTGGAACTCGGCCCTGGGGAAGAACAGTCCTGACTGCAGGGCTAATCTAGCCAGCAGGAGACCACTGGTCACACCAGATACAGTCCAGCCATCAAGAATCCAGGACCTACCTGGCCATCTTGCCATCTGCCCCTCAACATATACGTCTATCTCCCTTCAATCTCTTACTCCGGGAACAGTAATCAAATAAATAAGACCAGTGCTACTGGAAAGGGGATGGCAATTGACTAAGCTATAGATATAGTCACAATCTCTGTGACCCCTCTCCACTCCACACCAAAACTCAGTTCCTAGGCCACTATTCCTCTATTTGTGTTATTTTTCCCTATTAGAATGTACGCCCCTTGATTGCAGTTTGCCTCACTTTTTAGTAGTATTCCCAGTACCTAGCACATAGTAGGAGCATAATAAACAATTTTGTATTCATTCATTCAAATAGTTGAATTAGATTTAACTTACCCTCTAATCGTACAGTAAACTAAGTCCTTGAATGGAAGTCAGAAAATCTTGGTTGGTTTCTGGCTTTGTTTCTAATGGACAAGTCACTTCACAGCCCTGTCTCAGTTTTGCTCTCTATAAAATGAAGGTGTTAAAGTGTCTAAGGTCCTATCCAGCTCTAAGGTCTTCCTTCTCACTGAATATATTTCTAGTTCCATCGATTTCATTTGGGTTTTTTATGGCTGAAGGATAAAATCTTCTACTGGAGTTTATTTAACTTTTCCTTATACTGTCTGTTCCTATTCCAAGGGATTGCCTTGCCTGTGACATTGGGCATCATGAACTTTCTTTACTTCAGATTACTTATCTATAAAAAACAGTTAGACTTGACTTCTGGGGTCCCTTTCAACTCTTAATCTAAATCTATGACCCATTCATTCTTTCAAGAGGAACAGTGTGAACTAAGTCTAAAAATATAGGCTGGAGTTAGATTGTAAAAGAGTTCAAAAGAAATCCATGTTTTCATCTATAGGTTAGGGCTTATCATTGTGCTTGGCACATAGTAGGTGTTTAACAAATGCTTATTGATTGATTGACTATAGGGAATCACTCAGGGGTTTAGAGCAAGGGAGTAATTTGGTGAGATCTATGTGGGAAGAAATTAACTTGACAACTATGTGAAGGACAGATTGGAAAGGGGAAAGATTTGAGTCTAGGAGATCAATTATGATGCTATGAAAATAGCCCAGCTGACAGATCATAAGATCCTGAACAAAAGTAGTTGCAGTGGGAAGGAAAGAGGGGAGAGAAAGAAAGGGATATCTTGGACCTAGATCAATAGCATTTGATGGTTGACTGAATTTGGGGAAGAGAGAAGCATGGCATAGCAAACAGAACCATAGTCAGGGAGTTTGAGGGCTTAGAAACCTATCCAGGCTCTGTTAGTTACTCATCCTTTCTGAGCCACAGTTTCTTCATCTGTAATATGGAGAAATTAGATTAAGTAACCTCTAAGGTCTCATCCAATGATCAATCAATTAATCATTTATTTCACCAGGCTGAGAAATTGTGAAGAAGAGAGGAAAGCAAGCAGGCCTCAACCTCAATCAATACTATCTCCCACATATTTTTTTTAATTTTAGGGGGCAATGAGGAGCAGATAAGCAAAAGAAAGAGACTTGGAATTTCCTTGACAGAATATGTCATGCTCATACGGGCAAAATGCTATAAGATGTATTGGGGTAGAACATTCCAGAGTCACTCCCAGAAGTAAGAGATTAACACAGCTGAAAAAAAAGGGTGGAGAGAGACAGAGAACAAGAAAACATGTTGGTCGGTGTCAACAGTTCCTGTGCTTGATCTCACTTGTGTCTTGTCTGCAGGGGAATGTGAATATCTGAACTTGATTTATATTTAGGATTTAGTTTTCCATGTTCAGACAAGAATCCTCCCTTTTCATTTTCTTTCTCTTACCCTCCCTCCTCTCCTCTACACATGCAAAAGCAAGGTTTGGAGTGGAAAATGCCTGGGAGCAGAGATCTAACCCAATAAGAGGAACATTCAGAAGGCAGCAGCAGCCTAGGAAGGGGCTGCTGTTGCTTATCTGTTACTGGAATCCTCTGGGGTTTCTTCTGTGGTTCTTGGGGGTGGAGGGTTGGTGAAGATGAAGGGGAAAGAAGGAGAGGGTAGAATGCAAGCAAGCTGGCCAACCATCCTCCGCTAATTTGTAAACACTCATGGAAACGGGAAGTGTTTCAATAGTGACGTAAGAAAGCACCATTTATCATGGGCAAGTTGTAGGCTGGTTTAGAAGGAAATAGAACAACTTCATTTCTGACTTTCATTGTGGGACTTCTTTTACTATACAATTAAAGGATAAGTTAATGTAATTTAACTATATGAATGAATGAAGTGAACCCATGAACCCATAGAGATGGGCTAACATTTGAGCATCCCATTTCTTTGGAGACTCATCAAATGTTTGAGTTCACTGGGACCTCAGAGACTACCTAGTCCAACACCTGGTGAAAGAAGGGAGAAAGAAAGGAAGGGAATTCCAGTGAACAGATGAGCAAAAGAGCTTGAAATGTTGTCTACTGGGAACAATGAGCAGTGCAATTTGACTAGGAGCTAGGTACGTGGTGGGAAGTGGTGGGGAAAGAAGCCTGGGCCGAAGAAAAATAAATCCTCTTTACAACATTCTGAAAGCCAACCATCTGGCCTTCACATGAAGACAGCTAGTTAGTCATGGGATGCTCACTCTCTTCCAAGGCAGTCCATTCCACTCAAGACTAGTTCTAACTATCAGGAAATTTTCTCTTAAATCTATTTCTTTGCATCACTTCTAGTTCTACCTTCTGGGGGCCAAGCAGAACAAACTAAATCCCTTTCCCATATGATTGTCAAATCAATAAGCATTTATTAAGCACCTACTATGTGCCAAACATTGAGTTATGGCACTGAGAATACAGGAAAAAAACCCTCTGTCCCTGCTTTCAAGGAGCTCACAGTCTAATGGGGATTCAGCTTCAAATATCTAAAAAACAGCTATCCTATCTAACCTAAGTCTTTCTTTCTTCTCATTCCTTTGATATTATATTTAATGAATTGATGAAATTAATTAATGAATTCACAAATTAATGAAATCACAAATGGTCCAGATTTCCCCATTCAATTCAGTCAATCTAAGGTAGAAATAAGTGTTAAGGAATTTGTATCTTTAATAAACTCCATTGGACTTCTGGCGATTGGATAAAAGCAGATGCTGCCACACAGGAAGTGTGGTTGTCTGAAAGAATCCAACCCACCTTTGGTCCTGTGTATAAAGATAACAGTTAGTTAATGGGGGAGACAATGGACCAATCAAACAATGAACACTTCTAGTAGTGGAACAGCTTTTGTTCAGAGGATTTTAGGTTAAGCCAAACCCCTAAGAGAGAATTTCTATCCTCTTGACTTCCACTGACCATGTCATCAGAGAATGAGCATAACCATAGACAACATATCCAGCAAGGGTGATAATCACCCAAGAAAAGGCAGCTCTGGTAGACCCCAAATGGCCTATGTGCTGTGCCTTATATATAACATTCCATCTTCTGCATTGGTACTTTTCACACTCCTATCTCTCATACCTAGAATACTTTTCCCTCCTCACCTTGGCTTCATAGATTCTCTAGATTCCTTCAAAGTACAGCTTCAGGTATCAAATCTTACATGACACTTTTTCTGATCCTCCCTAATTTTTAGTATGTTCTCTCACCACCAAATTGTTTTTATTTACCTTGTAAATATTTTGCACTTAGCTGTGTGTGTTGTTTCTACCCATCCACCACATTCCCTATCACAGGATCCTCTTTGAGAATAGGCCTGTTTTGATTTTGTCTTCATAACCTCAGTGCCTATACAAGGCCTGGTCCTTTGATAGTAATTATTTGATAAATTCAAGTTAAATTGAATTAAAATTCTTCTCTCTGAGAATCAGTTCCCTCATCTGTAAAATGGGAAAAGAGGTGGACTAAATTATTTCCAAGATCCCCTCCTGCTTTGAATCCTACAATCATTGTCAGCTTGTGCCTTCTTAATGCTGCTCAAATGTTAATGTTTCCTTTTGTCTTTTAGTGAGAGATCAAAAACTCATCAGATTCAGCATAACAGCCACAAAATACAGGGAAAAATATTTCTGAAACCTTTTCTGCCAAGGAAGCTTGACTTCAGGTGAATTGCATCACTGGAGAAACAAGTTGTCACAGAAGGTGTTTTTTATGATAAATGGAGGTGTGGTTTTGATACTCACCCCCACTGTTTCATATACCTGAATACATGATAACTCTCTGGTGTAATAATGTGGGGGACTGACTCTCTTTTCCTCTCTCTCTCTCTCTCTCTCTCTCTCTCTCTCTCTCTCTCTCTCTTTCACCCAGGTATGAGGTGATGAAGGCCTGCACTAGGGTAGTGGCAGTGTCAGAGAATAGAAACATGTGTACATGAGAGATGTTAGAAAGGCAGAAACAATAGGAGTTGATAAATGATTGGCTATGGGGCAGGAGGTGAGAGAGTACCGAGTTGAGGATGACCTTTTCACATTTGTGAAATCAGGTGACTGGGAAGATGATGTATACCTTCAATAGTAATAGGAAAGTTAGGAAGAGGGGAAGATTTGGACATGGGGAGGAGGTAGATAATGAGGCCAGTTTTGATGTATTGAATTTAAGATATCTACAGGATATCCAATTCAAGATGTGCAATAAAGGATTAGCGATGTGAGACTGGAAGTCAGGAGAGGTTAGGGATAGACAAGTAGATGTGACAGTCACCTGCACAGATTTGATAATTGAAACCGTAGGATCACCAAGTAAAATAGTATGGAGGGAGAAGAGAAGACCTAGAGCAGACCCCTAGCAGATACCCACCAATAGCAAACATGACCTGGATGAAGATTCAGCAAAGGACACTGAGAAAGAATGGTTGGACAAGTAGGAGGAACACCAGTAGATAGCAAACTCATGAAAATCTAGAGAAAAGGAGATTATCAAGGAGAACAGGGTGATTAACAGTGTCAAAGGCTGCAGAGAGGTTAAGAAGCATAAAGATTGAGAAAGACAATTTTTGGCAATCAAAAAATCATTAGTAGCATTAGAGCAGTTTCAGTTAAATAATGAGGTCAGAAGCCATGCTGACGAGCTAAGAAGAGAGATAGTGGCAGAAGGCATTTGAGTGATGTAAGACAAGGAAGAACAGAGAAGAGGAAGTTCTCTGCTAATACCCTCATTTTTTTCAGTGAAATGCTAGGCAAAGTTCTCAGCTGAGAAGGGGAGAGAGGAGAAGGGAAGCTGTGGGAGATATGAGGAAGGATGAAAAAGTTTGGAAAAGCCCTTGTAGTCAGTAGGAGAGGGTGATGTAAAGGGATGGCTTTGCCACAGTGATGACCCAGTTAGGATTATGTACCATAAATTTGTAGTGGACCCAGCCAGTCTAATTTGTGATTTTCTCTAGCTTTGTTTGTTAATCTCTAAAATTATAAATGGAAGAGCAGGTACACAAGATCTTCCTAGGTGATGGAGTTTCCTCACCAAAGAGCTTCCTTATACTGATGAAATCATAAATCCAGATTCCTCCAAATAAACCCCCAAACACGTTTTATATATGTAGTATGTTCATATATGTATATATATACATATATATATATACATGTCTTTATATACATAAAATGTGTTTGTGTGGAGGAGAGAGAATGAGAGAGACAGAGACAGAGACAGAAAAAGAGATTGTTTTAGCAAGAGGTAGCTCTCTGGTTCCTCCAGAAAATGAGGAGAACCTGACACTATAATAGAAAATTCACTCAAATAGAAGAAAGAAATTTAACCCACATAAGGAGCAAGAATAATAAGTAAAAAAATCACCTGCACTTTTTCAGTGTCTCTACACTCTAGTCCTACCTTTTCTTCCACTGATGGCCTAACCCTTCAGTTAAATATTTATTAATGTAAGGGGACTGAGCAGAATCTATTATGCCTCAGCTAAAGTACAAAAAAGTAGGGGGGATGAGGAGCAATCAGGATCTCAGACAAAGGAAAAGCAAGACTAGATCTAATTAAAAGAGATAAGCTAGGAAACTACATCTTACCAAAAGATGAGGACAACAGACAATGAATTAATATCAATACTAAACATATAAGCACCAAATAGCATAGCATCCAAAAGTTAAGTGAATCACAGGAAGAAATGGACAGTAAAACGACACTAGTGGAGGACCTCAACTTTCCCCTCTCAGAAATAGATAAATCTAACCACAAAACAAATAAGAAAAAAGTTAAGAAGATGAATAGAATTTTAGAAAAGTTACATATGATAGAACTCTGGAGAAAACTGAATGGGAATAGAAAGGAGTATACCTTTTACTGAGCTATACATGGCACCTTTACAAAAAATTGACCATGTATTAGAGAATAAAAACCTCACAACCAAACGCAGAAAAACAGAAGTAGTAACTGTATAATTTCCACACCATAAAGCAATAAAAATTATATTCAATATAGGGCCATGGAAACATAGATCAAAAAATAATTGAACACTAAATAATCTAATCCCAAAGAATGAGTATGTCAAAGAACAAATCATATTGTTTCAATTAATAATTTCATTAAAGAAAATGACAACAATAAAACAAGATTCCAAAATTTATGAGATGTATGAAAGCAATACTTAGGGAGAAAATTGTATCTCTAAACATGTACATCAATAAAGGAGAAAAAGAGAAAATCAATGAATTTGGCACACAACTAAAAAAGAAACTAGAAAAGGAACAAATTAAAAATCTCTAAATAAACACCAAAATAAAAATCCAGAAAATCAAAAGTGACATTAATAAAATCAATAAAATTAATAAAAATCAAATAATTTTTAAAATTTTTAAAAAAATTTATTTAATAAACTTAATAAAATAAAATTGAAAGTAAAAAAGAACTAATAAATAAAACTAGGAGCTGGTTTTATAAGAAAAAAACAATACTATAGATAAGTTGGTTAATTTGATTAAAAAAAAAAAGAAAACCAAATTACCAGTATCAAAATGAAAAAGGCAAGTATACTGCTAATGAAGATAAAATTTAAAAAATTATTAGGAGTTATTTTGTCCAATTACATGCTGGTAAAACAACAATCTAAGTGAAATTCATGAATTTCCAAAAATATAAACTGCCCAGATTAACAGACAAGAAATAGGTTACTTTAAAACCTTATCTTAGAACAAGGAATTGAACAAGCCACAAATGAGGTCCCTAAAAAAAATCCTCAGGACCAGATGAATTTACAAGTGAATTCTACAAAACATTTAAGGCACGATTAACCCCAAAATTATAGAAAAAATTTGAAAAAATAAGTAAAGAAGGAAGAATGCCCTTAGAGACCAGGTGAGATTTATACCAGGACTGTAGGCCTGGTTCATTATTAGGGAAACTATCAACATAATTTACCATATAAATAACAAAAATCATATGATTATATCAATATATGTAGAAAAAGGCTTTCAACAAAATACAACACCTATTCCTATTAAACACACTAGAAAGCATAGAAATCAATGGAGCCTTTCTTACAAAGATAAGTAATATCTATCTAAAACCCAAGAGCAAGCATTATCAGTAATAGAAATAAACTAGCTTTCCCAATAAGATCAGAATTTAAGTAAGGACACACATTTCACCATTATTATTCAACATTATACTAGAAGTGCTAGCTATAACAATAAAAAAAGAGAAAAAAATTGAAGGAATAAAATAGACAATGAGGAAACAAAACAAGCACTCTTTGCAGATAATACAATGACATACTTAGAGAACCCTAGAGAATCAGCTAAAAAATAATTGTAAAAATAAACTTTAGCAAAATTACAGGATATAAAATAAACCCACAGAAATCATCAGCATTTCTATCAACAAAGCCCAGCAGGAAGAGATGGGGGAGAAGGTCATTTAAAATAATCATAGACAATAAAAAATACTTGGGTACCCACCTGCCAAGAAAAACCCAGGGACTATATAAACACAATTTTAAAAGTACTTTCCACATAAATAAAGACGGATCTAAACAACTGAAGAAATATTAATTGCTCATTAGCAGTCCAGACCAATATAATAAAAATTACTATTCTACCTAAATTTATTTACTTATTCAGTGCCATACCAATCAGACTACCAAAGAATTATTTTCTGGCACTAGAAAAAGTAATAATAAAATCCACCTGGAAAAACAAAAGGTCAAGAAAATCAAGGCATTCAAGGAAAAAAAAATATAAAGGAAGGTAGCCTCATAGTACCAGATTTTAAACTATATTACAAAGTGAAAATCATAAAAATAATCTGCGACTGGCTGAAAAATAGAGTGGTGGATCAGTGGAATAGATTAGGTACAATACACAGTGGAATACATTAGGTATTGTTGCAACAATTCGACTAGCAGCTGTTGTGGAGGTGAAAGACCAACACAAGCCCAACCAGAACACTGCCAGCACAGGTTCTTTTGATCTCCTTTACTAAGGAAAGCAACGTTAAGGGGTTAACAATCTTACTTTAATCCAACATATACATATATTATTCACTTAGTTCAGGGGGAAAAGACAGCACCCTGAACTTCAGAGGTAATACAAACAAATTACAAAGATACATTATAAACAGACCAAATATAATTCATAGTTACTAAGAAGGCATCAACATCTGGGTTCACAAGCTGGAAGGCTCTTAACTACAGCTGCCCAGAGTCTCAACATCAAGCTCCTCCAAGAGTGAAAGCCCCCCACAAATAGCATTGTTCTCTCTTTTTTGTACACTCTTTAGCCATCATCAAAAGTCATCTGAGTGACCAGAACTTAGGCTCCTACTATTATCTCTGGTCTTAGCAACTCCCCTTAGGACCCCGAGAGCTTCACACCCACATAGGCTTAGTACCTAGTAGATAGGGGTTTGGGCCTGGGGCTTTGCACCTAGTAAGGCTCAATCAAAGACACTTAATTAATTTATCATTCTCAAACAGTAAAAGAAAAAGTCCCAACTTAATTGATATTACAGGTATATAAAACACTATACACAGGACTGTAAATGACCATAGTAACTTGGTGTTTGAGAAACCCAAAGAGCCAAGCTTTGGATGCAAGAACTCATTTTTGACAAAAATCACCGGGAAAACTCAAAAACAGTTTGGAAGAAAGTAAGCATAGATCAACATCTCACACCACATACCAAAATAAGGTCAAAAAGAATAAATGATTTAGGCATAAAGAATGATATCACAAGTAAATTGGGGGGAGCATGTGAAGATTTACTTGTCGGATCTGTGTGTAAGGCAAGAGTTTATGACCAAATATGAGATAGGATCATAAGAAGTAAAATGGATGATTTTGATTATATGAAATTTAAAAGTTTTTGCACAAACAAAACTAATGTAACCAAACTTAGAAAGAAAGCAGGAAACTGGGGGGTGGGGGAGCATTGAGGGATTTATAACAAATTTCTCTTATAAAGAACTCACTTCTCAAACATATAGGGAACTCAACTAAATTTATAAAAATAAGAGACAGTCCCCGATTGATAAATATTCAAAGGATATGACCATGAAGTTTTTAGAAAAAATCAAAGCTATCAATAGTCACATGATAAAATGCTTTAAATCAGTGTTCATTAGGAAAATGAAAATTAAAACAACTCTTACCTATTAGATTGGTTAACATGACAGAAAAGGAAAAATGAAAAATGCTGGAGGGGATGTGGAAAAATAGGAACATTAACATACTGTTGGTGAAGTTATGAGTTGATCCAATCATTCTGCAGAACAATTTAGAAGTACATCCAAAGGGATATAAAACTGTGTATATCTTTTGACCCAGAAATATTGCTACCAGGTCTATAACTAGAAGAGATCAAAGAAAAAGAAAAAGTATCTTTTTATACAAAAATATTTATAGCAGTCCTTTTTTGTAGTGGCAAAGAATTGGAAATTGATCAGGGGCCCATCAACTGGGGAATGGCTGAACATGGTATGTGATTGTGATACAATACTACTGTACTATAAGAAACTATGAGCAACATGCTTTCATAAAAACCTGGAAAATCATAGGTAAACTGATGCAAAGTGAAGTAAGCAGAACCAGGAGAACATTCTACACAGCAACAGCAATATTGTAACAAGGATCAATGTTAAAGACTTAGGCATTCTGATCAAGACAATGATACCAAAACAATTCTAAAGAACTCATGATGAAAAATGCTATTCATCTCTTTCCCTGATAGATTAGAAAAGATGGGTCTGTTCAAGTAGAGTGCACTTTCTGGAGTCTAAACAGGTAACATGCTACATGATTGTTGTTAACAATCTAAAATTTTGGCTTCATCTCTTGGCAGTGAATGGATTGACTAACCTCCAAACTCTTCTCCCATCCCACATCTAATTTCTTACCCCACTAGGAATCCATACAGTCAGAGAAAGGACAAAACAGGGGAAATTCAAAGGAGAAAAAATCAAGAATCCAAGAGATCAAGTTTAAATATACTAATAAGAAATCTACACAAAGGAATAATAATATGCTTCACTTTCTGGATGACGCTTCTGAGGAGGACGAGGACTTAGAATTTGTTTTGTTATTATTTTTGTTTTCCAAGAAGCAAGTGTATTGGTGGGACTAAGAAGATCTGAAATCTACTGCCTGGTTCTGACTATGACTGATGACCTTTCCCTCATCACAAGGGTAACTGGGGTAAAAGACACAGTGGGTACAGAGTGAGGCTAATTCCATGGACTTTTGGCTGGAATAGAATTCCTTTCCTCTAAGTCTGCTACCGGATTGCATATTTATTTGGCAGGTAGAAGCAGGGACAGAGTAGTGGTATTTCTGATGCTGAAATATAAGAGGCACTTGCCATCTTTCAGCAGCAATTAAGTAGTAGAATAATAACTATTGGTGTAGTCAGCTGTCCCCCATGCCTATAACACTCTCTCTTCTGCTTCAACTACTGACCACAGGAGGCTTCCTTTAAGTCCCAGCTAAAATCCCACCTTCAACAGGAAAGCTTCCTCAGTCGATATTAATTCTAGTACCTTCTTTCCTTTAATCATTTCCTATTTATCCTGTCTAAAGCTTATTTGTACAGATTTTTTGCATGTTGTCTCTCCTATTAGATTGTAAACACTTAGAGGGCAAGAACTGTCTTTTGCCTCTTTTTATATCCCCAGCATTTAGCACAGTGCCTAGCACACAGTAGGTGCTTAACAAATGTTTATTGATGGGGGGGGGGGGGGCGGAGCCAAGATGGCAGCTGGAAAGCAGGGACTAGTGTAAGCTCCCTGCCGAGTCCCTCCAAAAACCTATAAAAAATGGCTCTGAACTAATTCTAGAATGGCAGAACCCACAAAACAGCAGAAGGAAGCAGGGCTCCAGCCCAGGACAGCCTGGATGGTCTCTGGGTGAGGTCTATCCCACACGGAGCTGGGAGCTGGGAGCTGGGAGCTGGGAGCGGAGCAGAGCAGAGCCCAACGTGAGCAGCGCGGACCAACCAGACCAGGAGCCGGGCGGAGCATGCCCTAGCGCCCTGAATCAGTGAGCTGCAGCAGTTACCAGACTTCTCAACCCACAAACACCAAAGACAACAGAGAAGATTAGTGGGAAAAGCCACGGGAGTGGAAGGACTTCACAGTTCGCTACCAGCCCCAGGGGCAGCGGAGGTGGGGCAGCTACAGCTGCTGTTGCTTCCAGCCCCAGGCCCACCTGGTGGGAGTAATTAAGTGGTGAATCAGAGCAGGAGCACACAGCCTGCTGAAGATTTAAGCCCAGTCCAGGTTGGGGGTTCTTGGGGAAGGAGCAGTGCTGGTGTGGCAGAGCTGGCACATCCCCCCCCCCAAATGTGGAACATAGAACTCTTTAATCTACAAACAGTCATACTCCACTGAAAAGCTCAAGGGTCAAGTTAGTTGGTTGGGAATATGGCCAGGCAGCAAAAACGCACCCAGATTCAGTCTCAGACTTTGCATTCTTTCTTTGGTGACAAAGAAGACCAAAACATACAGACAGAAGAAGTTAACAAAGTCAAACAGCCTACAACAGAAACCTCCAAGAAAAACATGAACTGGTCCCAGGCCATGGAAGAGCTCAAAAAGGATTTGGAAAAGCAAGTTAGAGAAGTAGAGGAAAAATTGGGAAGAGAAATGAGAAGGATGCGAGAAAACCATGAAAAACAAGTCAATGACTCGCTAAAGGAGACCCAAAAAAATACTGAAAAATACACTGAACAAATGTTTATTGATCAATTGATTTATAGTTAAACAAGTCACTTTAACCTCTGGTCCTCAGTCTCCCCATCTGTAAGTTGAAGGGGATAAGGCTGGATTTTCTCCATGCTCCATGATAGCTATAAATCCTCTAATCCTGAAACCAAGACCCAATCCTAATCCCCAAACCTCTCTTGTTGAAGTAGTATCACATCCTGCCCACCACAAAAAGTTTATTCTGTATTAGGGAGTTATTGCTCAAAACAAAAATGAAAGATATTTTCCTGGATGTCTGCTTAAGATCAATCCAGATGTTAATAAGTAAAACGAGACAAAGGGATAAAAAGGGAAAGGGATAAATTTCTCTGTACAGGAAGACATTGCCAGGAAAGTTGTCTATTAATTCCTCCCTTGGGTCCTTGGTTGCTGAACTTGACTGCTTACTGGGAAACAGGGAAAATTTATGACACTCCACATTTTTTGATGTTTAGCTCATTCAAAGACAGGTCATATTTGGTCTAACATGGCACGTTTAACTAGTACATAGGAAAGTGCTTTTGCAAACCTTATCATAGAAGTTCACTTTTAGAAATGCATAATGATAGTGGGAAAGAGGCTCACAGAGATAGGTGGAGAAGGGCAAAGAAAACCTAGAGAAAGGATTAAGAAATAAATTTTATCCCTGACAGCTAGCTATGCCTCTGTTTATTCATTTGCTGTAAGAAAGTGAAAGGCAAGTTTCTTTCACCATCTCCCTCTCCCTACCTCCTCCAAACTGGCAGGAGTCCCAGTTTTTATCCGATTCAGAAGGAAATCCCCTTCTGCGCTGTGTCAGCACAGCGCAGATTCTTTCTTAGCTAAGATGTTTGCATCACTGCCTGCCTGGCAAGACCTCTTCCCTCCCAGTTGCATCACTGCAAAACAGGAAGCCCTGGGGAGCTTCTCAATTTTTTTTTTTGTAGGGGTGGGAGTAGAGGCCAGGAGCTGTTGTTGTCTTTCAAAGCGAAACCATACTCAAGTCCATTATTCAGCAGATTCTTGGGAAGCCAGCATTGCCTCATCTGCTAGGAGGAAGAGCTCAGTGATTGCTGGGCTATCCTCCTTTGTCATAACAGGGTAGTATTTCTTACGTCTTCTTCAATGTAGAATGCCTGCCTAAAAGCAGGACCACCACCTTGGCTGGAGCTTACTTGGTTTGTCCATCCTAGAATGTGCCCATATGAGTTAATGCCTCCATATACCTATCCCTTGGATCAAAGGCACATACCGTATAGGACTTGAACCTCCCTGGTGGAGACTGATTAATCAGTGTCCCAAGCCCACATAAGAAATGGCCCATCAACCTTACACTACTAAGAAGAAACTGGCTGGTCCCTTCCTTGGTGAAAAGAGGACAGTGATTTTCATGATCAATTTGGCCTCTGGTTAAGTCCTATGGTGGCCTGGTCTCCTACATATCCAAAATCAACCTTTAAGCAAACTGGTGGACTGGCTGAGGATGTCTTGGCGATAGTAGAACTAAGGCCTGTTGAAAGATTTTGGGAGGCCCCTAAAATATAATTGGCTTTAGGATCCTTCCATTTCTGCTTCAAACATCTCTTTTTGTCCCTTTTAAGTATCAATTTTCCACTCAGCTGCTCAAGTGCCCCTTCATTTATGCCACCCTCCCTACCTCCTTCTCCACAGTCTTCCCTTTCAATTCTTTCTTTTCCCAAAAATCTCATCTTACAACTTTGATTGGTCTCCTTTTTCCATCTATCACATATTCTTCTTCTTAAGTTTTTGAATACCAATCCAAATGTATTTCTTTATCATGTGGTCAAATGTTTACTGGACCCTGATTCTACCACTACAACATTTTGTCCCACTTTTATAGTATAGTAGGGGAGCACCAAGGACACGCTTCTGTGAGACAGGAGACCTTACGCATGTGAGGATATTTTACATTCCTATCATGTGGTTGGGAACACCCTCTTTCCATTGCCTGCATGACCTAAATTGTCTGCATCTTTAAATCTGCATGACATAAGTACAATTACCCTTCCTTTCCAGCTGAGTCCACCCCTTCACTCACAACAGGTACTATGGGACACTGCAGTAAGGAAGAAGGGCCTGAGGGCTACCCTCTTCCCTTTGGCCAGGTGGTCCTGAGAAAAGGGCTTGAGGTTTAGTTTTATTTTATTTATTGTTTTCATTCCTTAGTGAAGAAAGTAGAGTCCTCAACTTAGGGATCTTAAAGCTTAGGATCTAGGATGGATGTTTCAACCAGCCCATTAGGGAAACCCTGAGAAGCCAAGGTCTCAAAATGCAAGAGGTACCCTTACCCTGCACTATGACTTTGGTCTTGGAATATAGTGGGACTATTGCTATGTACGAACTGAGTTAAACTGTGAACCTAATCTCTGTTCCCTTCTCAGAGATTGAGCTGGTGTGTGTGTGAGAGAGGAGATCACGCTCTCCAAGTGTTCAGAGAAGGTCTGAATGCTTTTTCAACATCTTTGAAGTAAATATTCCTTTATAAAATCTAATCTGACTGTTAAGTGGTTAAATGTAACTGTGGTGCTTAGACCTCTAAAATTGGAGGAAAATAAACAGTAGGGGCTTGAGCCAATGGCAGAAAGAAGAGATCTTCCAACCCCTAAAGGTACCACAGACAGCCCTAGGGAAGGGATGAAAGTACCTGTCAAGCAGAAGGGGCCAGTTACAAAAAAAGTTTGCTGATGGCTTTAGGTAGATGCTTCTTATCATTTTAAGGGAAAATCATGCTTTCAAGTGTTTTTAATAGGAACAGTGTTGGATTTTCTTAAAAAGCTTTTCCTACATTTATTGATATAATCATGATTTTGTTACTTTTGTTATTGATATAATCAATTATGTTAGTTTTCCTTATGTTAAACCATCGCTGTGTTACTGGTATAAATTTCGCTTGGTCAGGGAATCACTGTTGCCTAATATAACAGCTTTTGGTAGCAGAAAGCTTGCTGTCACTGTGCCCAGGGTCTTGTGATACTACCACAGGGAGATTACTATTTACAAAGCAGTGCTGACCACAAAAAGCTATGCTGTTTCCTCCCTCCTCCCCAAAAAGAGGGTAAAAAGACAAAATGAAGACTGTGGGTGTCCCACATCCGAGGATGTCATGAAGTTGGATGCTAGAGTTTGCCTGTCAGGCACCAGTCAAGGAAAGGAAGTCGCAGGGAGTCACATGTCTAAAAACTGCTCTAGAATAAATACAGTGAAACTCCCTCATCAGTCAAGAAAAGGCTTATTTTAACAGAACTTCTTCAATTTGAGGATTTTCTGTCTTTATTTTCTTGTCTCTTGTATGGAACAATCCCTATCTGTCACTGTTTCTGTCTGTCTCTCTGCCTCTAGCTGGCTCAATCTCTTTCTCTCTGTCTCTGCCTATCTCAGTCCCTGTATCTCTGTGTCACCCTCTCTGCTCCTGTGTCTCTCAGTCTGTAGTCTGTCTATCTGTATCTCTCTCTCTCTCTCTCTCTCTCTCTCTATCTCTCTCTCTCTCTCTCTCTCTCTCAGTCTCTGTGTGTCTCTCCCTTCCTATATGTCTCTATCTCTGTCTCTCTGTCTCTCTCTGTGTGTCTTTCTTTGTCTCTCTGTCCCTATCTCTGTGTCTCTGTCTCTGTCTCTCTGTCTGTAATGGTAATCAGGAAAGGACTTTTTTTACCGTTTTCTGTTTTTGAGTGCTAAGGCAACTAAGTGTCTTTAATGAGTCTTGCCTTTGTTTGAATGGGGCAGGCAAAGTGGATCCCTTTTTGTTTTGGAGTGTTTCTCAGCAGCAAGACAATTGGGAGTCATTGATTGGAAACAATGTATATGATGTGGTACTAGTGATTGAATCACTTTCACACACCCTGGTGCTAGTGATTGAAGAACTAACTTTTCCACACCCTAAATGGCAGGCCCCCAGCCCTCAGGGTCCTGAACAGCTGTATATGTACTGGAAGGTTAGCATTTCACTTTTGTGGGTATACTCATTGAAAGAGTGTTGGTGACGAGACTCTGGGCAAGCCGTTGAAGCAGCACCCCCGGCTTTGAAAACCCAGATCTTCGTGCTTCTCTGGTAACTATGTATTGCTGTGGATAGACTGGTTTGTGTTATTTGCTCTGTTTATATAATGTACGCTTGTAATTTCTGTTTGTGTTTTCTCTGAAGCTCAGGGTGCTGGCTTATCCCCCTGAACTAAGTGAATGATACATGTATGTTTAATTAAAGTAAGATTGTTAACCCCTTAAAGTTGCTTTCCTTAGAAAAGCAGATCAAAGAACCTGTGTTAGCAGCCTTCCTGTGTGCTTTTGTTGTTGGTCTTTCAGTCCCACAACAGCTACTAGCAACATTGTTGTTATACTGTCTCTCTCTGTCTCTGTCTCTCTCTCTCTCTCTCTCTCTCTCTCTCTCTCTCTCTCTTTCTCTCTCTCTCTCTCTCTCTCTCCCCCCTCTCCGTCTCTCTGACATAAGAAGGATTAGAACATGAAGTTCATTCTATTCACGCAGCTCACTGGGTAAATTGGTCCATGCTGACCATTCTTCTTTTCTTGCACCTTATTCCACAGCTCTGAGGTTTGGGGGGAGGGGCGGCATGGTTTCCCAGTCTTATCAGGGAAAAAAATGTTAATGACAATAATAATTCACAATGAGATGGCATTGCACCATTTACAAAATGTTCTGCTTCCACAACCATGTGTGGCAGAGCATAAATATATGAATGTTTCCATTTTGCTGATGAGGAAACTGAGGTCCAGAGGATTAAGCAGAAAGCACATGTCACAATCTTGTGTGAAGGGAGCACAGGGTTTGAAATCAGGTTGACTAGAGTTTGAATTCTGCCTCTGACACTTAATATGAGTATGATCCAGAATAGGTTACAACTTTTTTGTGCCGCCATTTCCTTACCTGTGAAATGAGAATACTAATATCTACCTCATGGTACTGTTGTGGTATAGTTTGAAGCCCATCAAAATGCTGGCAGACCTCTGTATGTTTTCCAGATTATCATTGTCCCTTCTAAAATAAAGTTCCCAGAACTGAATACCACACCACAGGTATGATCTGACCTAATTGTCTGTACCATTGATTGGGCAACTTGGCAACATGATTGTGAACTGCCTTCTGACATTTCCTACAGTCATAGAATTTTAGAGTTTGAAGCAGGGATGTGTTGGTGAATATTTAACAACTGGCTCTCTGGAAAATATATATATATAAACCTGAAACACTTTTCAGTTTAATTTGCATTATTAACATTTTCTCCAACACTTTCTTAAGTCAACAATCAATAAAACAAGAAATCAAACTTTGATTTTCAGCATTTGCCAATTTCTAAGATGTAAATGCTCATACCAAAAAATTAATTAACAGCTCTCACGAGTCACTAAGAGCTGGTTCTAGCACACCTCTGGTCAGGAGGTCCTCTGCAGCCACCTAATCCAAGCAATATCCAGACAAGACTCCTAACCATAGCCTACCCAGCAAATGGTAATCCAACCTCTGCTCAAAGACTTCAAGGAAGCAGAAGCCACATTTGCAGTAGTCCACTCTATTTTTGGACAGTTCTAATTGTTAGTAAATCTTTCCTGACATCAAGCCTAAATTTTCCTCTTTATAACTTCTACCCATTGCTTGTAGTTCTAACTTCTGGGTGGGGGGAGCACAAAAAGACCAAGTATCCCTTCAAATACTTTTAAACAGCTATCCTGCCCCACCCTCATCCTCCATAAGTCTCTTCTTCAGGTGAAATAGCTGTATTTTCTTCAAATAATCTTCAAATTGCATGAACTCATGGCACTTTGCCATCTTTGTTGGTCTCCTCTGGATTTTTTCCACCTTATTGATGTCCTTCTTAAACTATGACAACCGTTCCTGAACATGATTCATCAGATGTAGTGAAGTCATGGCAGACTACCTTATTCCTGAAAGCTGAGCCTCTCAATGGAGACCAAAATGCATCACTCTTTGGGCCTGACACATTATAGTTGACATATCATTCTTAGAGCCCACTAAAACCCCCAGGTAGTCAAAATTCTGTTTAACTATGCCTTGTATTTGTATTTCTCAAGTTCCTTGGGAATTTTACATTATTAGATTCAGCTAAGTCCAGGAATTCTTAAACTTTTTTCCACTTGAGACCCCTTTTCACAGTTAGGCAACATTGCTGGTGTTGTGTGACCTGAAGGCATGCGCGGTGCAAACTGCACATGCTTTGTATTCAAAACCAAAGCTACAGTGAAGTTGCTCCATGAAACACAGCAAGTGCTTCCAGAAACACCTCAGATTCATTACATGTTTGATTTTTTATTAATTTTATTAATTAAGGCATTCAGAAAACTATTGCCAAATTTTTCATGACCCCATAAGGGGTCACAACCCACAATTTAAGAAGAGATGTTCTAGTCAATCAAGAGAAGGGGGACCCTCTCAACAACCCGGGATAGTACATCTTATTATTATCTCCATTGTATAGCTGAGGAACCTGAGGTAAATGGAGGTTAGGTGATTTACAGCATCAGATCCCTAGAAATATCTGAGTCCAGATTTGAATTCAAGTCTTCCTGACTCCAGACTATGAGCTCTATCTTCTTGGCTACCAGCTTCCTCTAATCAGTAAAGAAACGTTTGTTAAATGCCTACTACATGCCAGGCACTAGAAATTCAAAGGCAATGATTCCTGTTCACGTTCTAATGAGGAAGACAGAAAGAACATATATAAGTCAATACAGCAAAAATATATACTGAATAAATACAAAGTAGTTTAAAACAAGGTTGTTAGAGAATGGCACTAGCAGGTAGGAGGGATCAGAAAAGAGTTTATACAGAAGATGCATGAGCTGCATCTTGAAGGAAGAGTGATATTCTATGAAGCAGATATAGAGTGTTCCAGCCATGTGAATGGCCAGCGCAAAGGCTGATAGGGAGTGGTACGAGTGAGGAACAGTCTGTTAAGATACTTTTATATCCAGACTCTGATTCCAGTACGTTAGCTATCCCACCCAACCTTTTACCATGTACACATTTGACAAGCATGACATCAACCCCTTTATCCCAGACATTAATAAAAAATATTAGAAAGGACATGGCCAACCACAAGTAGATGCCTGAACAACTCCTTTCCTGCCAAGTTGATATTGACAGTTAACAACTACCCTTTGAAATAGAGCCAATGAACCAGTTGCAAATCCATCTAATTATATCTATCTCATCTATACCTTTCTAGTTTTCCCACAAGAATAGTATGAGATAATTTATAGAGGGGTTTTGCTGAATTCTAGACAAACCCCTTGATCATCTACTTGAGTTATCCTCTTAAAAAAGTGAAAAAAAATTAAATTTTAAAAAAGGAAGTACAGATAGCTAATTTGGCATCACTTATTCTTGATAAATCTATTCTTGCTCTTTGTAATCTTAACTTCATTTCATGGATGCCTTTTAATCATCTCCTTAATGATAAATTCTAGAATTTTCTCTAGAACTAAAGTCAAAGTGATTGACCCATAGTTTGACAACTCTGTTCACTTCTCATTTTTGAATACCAGGATGACATTTAGTCATGTAGTCTGAAAACACCCTAGCCAGTCTCCATTAACATTAAAATACCACGGTGGCTCTCTATTCATATCCTATGGTTCTTTCAGTATCCAAAGCTATATAGTTTGTACATGCCAGGTGATATGACTTTATTAAGGGTAACTAAGCACTTGCTTACTATCTCCTTGCTAATCTTGATTATGAATTCAGCCATTTTTCCTTTCCTGTCTTTTCCAGAATAAAAATCATTCTTAGTGGGGCAGCTAGGTGGTGCAGTGAATAGAGCACCAGCCCTGGAGTCAGGAGGACCTGAGTTCAAATCCAGCCTCAGACAATTGATACTTACTAGCTGTGTGACCTTGGGCAAGTCACTTAACCCCAATTGCCTTGCCTTCCCCCCTACAAAAAAAAATTAGAGCCATAAAAATCATTCTTGGTGAATTGATATAGTGTTGCTATTTAATACTCTACTTTTCAGTCATTTATTTCATTATCCCTCTACTTGGATTGAGGGAAGCAGCCATTTTTTGCTTTTTTGGATTCTCCACAGTGCCCATGGTAAATATCCATAATGCACACACAGTAAGAGGTTCCTGAAGTAGTCAATGATTTTATCAAGGATCCATATGAGTAATGTCCTCCATCTTCCTCAAGAACTACCAGAACTTTAGTCCATCCCATGGAGCTTGAGCCTATTAGGGCCTACCAAACACTTCCTTCTCCCTGCTAGAAAGCTAAGAGATACTCTTTGGTTTACTAGAGGAAGATAATTTATAATGTAGAAGAGTGACTAGTGAAGATGAGATCACTTATGGAATTTATGCAATATTTTGATGGTTTCAATGCTGATCCTCTCCTAGGGATACAATGACCCTACAATAACACTTCCATCCCTCTAGGCACCAAATGACTTCTTCCTTAGGAAACTGTACTTACTAGAAGGAAGACTCATGAATACTCCTCACCCTCAAACAAGCTAGGGCCAATCTAGCCCTGGCCGATCAGGGAGTTGCATCTTACCAGTGTGCCAAAAACACCTTCATCATAGGTTATAACATGCTCAGTTCTCTTCCACACCCACACTCTCACTCCCTTCTCCTCAACTCAGTGAGCTCTGTATTCAAGAGTTACTCCTGACCTTTCAATACATCAACTTCCTTCACTTATACTTTTGGATTCCATCCACCCATAAGCCACCATAGTTCATCTGTAGCTCCTAATCTAAACCCTTCCCAGACCTAGGCTACGATTGTTATTCAGTTGTGGGTACACACACCTTTTTATTCCTTTTCTTCTTTTTCCCTTTTTTGCTAAAATTAAGCAAGCAGGTTTTATTTTTTTCATAATCCTTCCTATCTCTCTTCCCTGGCAAGGGGAGTGAAGACAAGATGTACTTATTAGGTGCTTACTATGTGCAAGACACCATGCTAAGTGTGGGGATACAAACATAAGCTAAAAGAAAGATAATCCCTTTCCTCAAAGAGTTTACATTCTAAGGGGGAAGACAATACACAAAACTTGCTTTATTTTGTTTTGTTCTTAAATTAAATTGAATTACTCATCTGGGAGCCAGTCTGGCAATTAGATCTTGCCCTACAGGTATCTGTCAATGATTCAGTGCTTGGATATTATATGACACCTAAGACAACTCAAGGGGGCTTGGTTCAGGCAGAAGTCACTTTGAAAATAACCTTTTTATTGATCTATCTTAACATGAATGGACTCCAACAAAATTCCGTATTGGGTACATCAATTAAAATATGCATTAATATTTACTTCAGACAACTGATGGTACAAAGAGGATAGAGTACTGTGCCTGGAGTCAGGAAGATCTGAATTCAAATTTGGACTCAGACCCTGAGCAAGTCTCTTAACCTCTGTTTGCCTCAGTTTCCTCAGCTGTAAAATGGGGATAATAAAAAAAAACCCTACCTTCTAAGGTTGCTGTGAAGATCAAATGACATAATAACTATAAAGTACTTAGCACAGTTCCTGGCACGCAGTAGCACTATATCAGCGTTGGCTGTTAACATTGTTTGTTAGCTGTCTAACCCCAGGCAAGTCGCCCAGACTCTGCCTTACTTTTCCCAACTGTAAAATGGGAGTAATAATAGCATATTCCTCCCAGGGTTGTTCTAAGAATCCAATGAAACAAGATTTGTAAAGTTCCTAGCTCAGTGTCTAGTCAGAGCTATACAAATGCTTATTCACTTTCCCTCCTCCATCTTACCTTTCACTCCTGCCAATAGATAGTTTTTCCAGAAGCATATTTTCTATCATTTCTAGTGAAATTTGGTGTCTGGCTTGAAGTTGTCAAGTTTATGTGTGTGACTGTGATGAAATAGCTCACAGAAAGTGTCAGTTGGAATTTTTGAAGCATGTCTCAGACAGTCGAGAAGTACTACTACTTTTGGCTGAGCCCAATAATGAGGGCAAAAATTCAAGCAAGATGACTGTTAAAAAAAAACAATCCTAGATTCTACCTTATGTTGAACTTTTCCTCTCCTCCTTTGTGTTGATCTTTGGCATGTTCTTTCTACTGGTAGGGAATTCCTGGGAAACACCAAACACACCTTAGGTCATTTTTCTTTCCCCCCACTATGCTTGGCAGTCAGGTTTTAAATTCTTCCTACACACAGCCTCAGAGATACATCAAGCGAATTGTTTTTTCCTCATAAAGGAAATGCATGGAGTGAAAGTGTGAGTAATAATAACAAGCCAATATAAACCAAACGTATACAAAGCATTGGTAGTTTCAACCGGGATCTTGTCACAGGAATAATGAATTCCTCCATCCTAATCACTCAAGTCTACTGAGGAGCAAATTTTGAGCTAAATTACATAGTTAATTTTTGGTTTAACTTATAAAGTATTTTTTCTCTTATTCAATCAGCAAGCATTAATTAAGTACCTACTATGTGCCAGGAACCTGGCTCGATGCTGAGGATACAAAGAGAAAAACAAGATAGTCCCTGCCCTTGAGAAATTTTATCCTACTGAGGAGAAAAGGGGGAAATATAATTCATTTACAGAAAAGCAAATATAAGATATATTCAAAATAATACAAAGGCACTAACAACTAGAAGAAACAAGAAGGGCCTCTTGAAAGCATTGTCACTTGTATAGAGCCCTAACAAGAAGTAAGTGTTTCAGGAGACACAATTCAAGAGAACTCCAGAGAGGAATGAAGGCTTGGTACATAAATGTGAGAATTACCTACATAGAAAGGGTCATTGAACCCATGAGAGCTAATTAAATTACTGATAAAGAGTAGAGTGATAAAGAAGAAGCCTAGGACAGAGCTCTGGGATATACTCATGCACAGAGAATGGAGCAGGGATAACGATATTGCAAAGAAGAAAGAGGAGGATACAGGTAGGGGTAGAACCAGGAGACAAGTCTCTCTCTCTCTCTCTCTCTCTTTCTCTCTCTCTCTCTCTCTCTCTCTCTCTCTCTCACACACACACACACACACACACACACACACACACACACACATACATACACACACACACACCCCTAAGGAAGAGAAGATTTGCAGAAGTTGAAAGTGAGAGTGGAAGAAGATGCTCTTCGGTATTAGATGCTCCAAAGAGATCAAGAAGGATGAAGACTGAGGAAATCTATTAGATTTAGCAATAAAGGTATCATTTTTGACCTTAGAGAAGGTGGTCTTAGTCAAATGGTAGGGACATAAACCATATTGCAAGGGGCTGAAAAGTGAGTATCAGGCAATAAAGCAGACTGCCTTGAAAAAGTTTCTTTCTTTGCTTAGGAAATTTCCCTCCAGAGAAGGAGGTGGAAGATAATTTGTTAGTTTCTTGTCCTAGCTGGTTGTAAACAAAGGGATCAGAAATGAGATCCATAGGGTAGGGAACCTGTCTTGCTGAATATGGCTTAGTTTTGGGAATATCCTCTCACAGAGGAGGTATTGGTTAGCCAACAAGAGTAAGAGAACAGAGGCAAGGACATGGCAGCACACAGAGCCATATCAAGTCAACAGCTAGTGGTCAATTAATGTTGGATGATCAGAGAAAAAGGCTTATTCAATTTGCAAGAAGGGTGAATTAGCAGAGAGTCAAGCTTAGACAAAACTAGGGTGTAGGCCAAAAGTTATAGGCCGTGGAGTTTTTTATTTGTAGATTATTTTATTTTAAACTTAAATACAAAATAAGAAAAGAAAAAAGAAATAAACTTAAATACTAAAGCTAAAATGATACAAAATAAGAAAAGAAAAAAGAAAACATTCCCATGTGCACAGCAGAATGTGAAAGAGGATTCAAAATATACAGTGATGAATTTCCCTTTCAAGAAAGTCCATATAATAAATACTATGAATCATATTAAGAGCTGTCCATGTTTTCTTTGCTTCCTTGTAAATTTTCTTTTGTTCTCTGCTGTGCACTTTTTACTTTTTGCTTTTTTCCTCCTTTCTCCTCCCCACCCCCAAAGGCTACAATTATATACTTATTCATATTTATATACAGATATATACACACACATATACTTATAGATACATATACATGCATATATACACATGCATACACATATACATACATAGACATATACACACAAAGATATACATATATACTTATTTCCTATCCCTTCTGAATCCTCTGCTTTACTTCTTTCTGCTACCTTGCCCTCCTATTACTTGACCTACCCCCCCAGGAGCCCTCCCTTAACCTCCCATGCCCATTAGTCTAAACACCCTTCTATACCCCCTTTTAACCTATTCCTTCACCCTCCCCTCTAGAGATCCCTCCCTTGTCTTCTCCCCCTTCCCTATATCCCCTTAGCATTTTATTTCTTTCTGAATTTAGAAGAATTTTTTACTCTTCTAGATATATATGTATTGTTCCCTCTTAAATCCATCCCCATCAAAGTAGGTTTCTAGAACTACCAGCCCTCCTCCCCCATTTATTTCCTCTGTGTCAGTTCTTCCTCTCACACTTCATTTGTATAAGATAATTGCTCTTTAGAAGTTCCTAAATGGTTTTACATTTTAAAATCACATCATACTCATGTTTACCCCAATCTTTCTTATGAACTACCCAGTTACTAATAACAATGTTAGACTTACGTTTTACACAGATAAAAGGTGAATAGTCTGGCTATCAATTTTTTTAAATGCAATTTATTTATTTAACATATTTGGTTTTCAGCAAAAAAGGAGGTTACTGAATGGTGGTAGCCAAGGATAATTTATTGAATTGGTACCTACTGCTCTTTTGAGCTGGAGAACACATAAATATCCAAACCAAGCCTTTCATTTAACAAGCCATAATCCTGTTGATGATGAGGCCAGAGAATAAAAGAAAACAGGGCTTTGGGAGAAGATAGCCTCATAGTTCAGAAGGCCCTTTTCTCCCAGTTAGCCACATGTGCATCTTTGCAGATCATTCTTGAGCATTGGATTCTCTCCTTTGCCACCTACCCACCAACCAACAGCTAAATGGTACAGTGACCAAGAGTGCTGGACCTGGACTCAGGATGACTTGAGTTCAAATCCAGCCTGACACACCTACCTGTGGAGAACTTTAGGCAAAAATAATAGTAATATTTTCTTCCCAGGATTGTGAACGTCAAAAAAAGATAACATATATATAGTGCTTCGAAAACCTTAAAGTGCTATGTAAATTCTTATTATTATTAATCTTATTATTATCATTGAGGACAGTGATACTTTCAACCAGCCAATTGAAAATCCCTGAGAAAGATTTAGGTTGGAGTCACTTACTGTTTAATGGGATCACACGCCTATCCCATTTCAACTAAAAAGAATGAGTTCACAGACATTTCCACAGAATGTGAATTTTTTTAATGCTTATTGTGTCTAGACTTTGCTTCTAGACAAATTCTCCCCTTCTTCCTTACTCCCTCCTCCCACCCCCAATGGTTCATTTGTGGGTTATTTCCCTTAAATATGAAACATATTGGACAGTATTTCTCATAAGTGATCTTTGTAACCAAATTGACAGAGAGCATCCTGCCAAACAAAGCCTGAGAAAATCTTGCACTTTTTGTTTGGTCTGAGCCCAGCTGGCACTTGTGAGATGAACTTGTGACCAATGCTACAAACAAGACCAGAGATAGAAATGCCAATTTCTTTCTTAAATATTATTTTATATTATTTTCATTGATATCTTCTGCTTTTATATCACATTTCTTTCTCTTTTTTTCTGGTTACCAATAATCTTTTACTGGCCAAATCTGACAACCAATCCTCCTCCTTGACCACTCTGTAGCATTGGGGGTTTTTTCCTGTTTAAATTATTTTTTTATTCTGAATTTAGCTAACTTCAAATAAAATGAATACTTCCCTATGCATAAACAGAAAAAGAGAATTGTGTATGAAACCACAAATTTCTATTACATATTACTTGCTTTTAAAATAAGCATACAATGAATTTAATGTTTAAATTTCAAAGCTGCCCTGCCTTCTTGCTGTTCTCTTCTGTGCCTTTTCTTCCTTTTCTTTGGCCTTTTTCATTTTGACAACCTGATCTCATCCTCTGACTCCCTACCACCTCCTCCAAGCTATAAAAAGAGAAATCAAAATCCTTGTAACAAATAAGGATACATTGCTGAGTTCAGGTAGATGTGGCCCTTCTCCTCTCAATATGGAAATGAATGTGGTCAGTAGGGCAGGATATGGTAATATCTGCCAAGTCTGAAGGTGCCCAACCCCATGTGGATGTGCTTTTTATGCCCTTAGGTGAATAAGAAGCGAAATCAATGTAGCATGTGGCCACCAGAAGCTGTAGAAACAAGTAGATATCTTAAGCCTTAGGCCCCTGGGTCAGTCAAGTTGTGGGGGCAGGTTCCTTGCCTTTAAGGAAAAGAACTAGCCTAAGCTATATGGCAGAATGTAAGGGTGGGAGATGGGGAATCCTGACTGATCAAATCCCTCCCCTTGGAGACAAGGCTCTAAGGTCAAATTAATTTAAGGAAGTTACTGGACAACCCTAATCTTGAGAAGACCAGAAGCCTAATATAGGCAATACTGGAAGAAAAATAGTAGAGGAAAGAAACATAAAAGATGACAAAAAAAAATTTAGCAGCCCCCAAAGGAGTGACAAAATGAGAAAGAGAACAAAGACCAGAAACCCTAGCCTTTGCCACCTCATGGCTGAAGAACCATATCCCTGATCTCAACAACCTGGTCCACCTGATGGGATGCCAAATCTTTGCAATTCAGAGTGAGTCTTCTGATGTAAGAGTGATGATTCCCAGGAGCAATACCAGGAACATCAAGGGCACATTGGAGATGCTATCAACTCTGCACATTCCCTGACTCTGTATCACAAGTCAGAATCTGCTGTAATAAATGAACTACCCTTTTGAGACACAATGATGGAAGACCCTCTCCCCTTGAGGCCAACATGTGGCACCATGAAAACAGGCCTAGGTTCTTTGCTTCAGTGTTTCTTCTTTTGCTTTAGTTGAAGGAGATTAGTCTAGAAGCTATGACCTTGTGAGTTTTGAAAGGTCAAGAGAGTGAGCCATGCGAGGTCCGACCTAGCCTCCAAGAATCTCTGAACCTGAAGCAACTTCAAAATTGACTTAGACCAAGCTTTACTTAAACAAGAATCTCTCCCTAAGACATCCCCAGAAAGGGGCCATACTCTTTAGCTAGGGTAGGGTGGGGGGAGGCTCCAATGATGAGGAATTCATTACCTGATAAAGCAATCGATTCAACTTTTTGACAACTCAGATTGTTAGCAGATGTTTCCTTATAATCAGCCAAAGCCTTTTTCTCTACACCTACCCACCATTCTCAGCTCAATCCTCCAGGACCAAGCAGCCCAAGTTTATTCCCTCTTCCATGTGATAGCATTTCAAATTCCTGAAGACACCTTTCATGCCTCCTCCCCACCATCCAATCTCCTCTCCTACAGGTGAAACATCCTTATTCCTCCAACCAATCTTCTTATGATTTGTCTTCCAGTTCTCTTGGCGGCCTTTCTCCACATTTGTCAACGACCTTTCCAAAATGCGATGCCCCAAATTGAGCACAATGCTTCAGAAGTGTTTTGACCAAGGCAGAGTCCAGAGGGATGATCTTCTCCCTCATTCTTGGTACTATCTAGCTAATAATGTAGCCCAGAACGACATTCACTTTCTTAGTTGCCATGTCAATCTGCCAACTCCCTTCCAACACTCACCCTAACCTCATATTAAGACTGTGATACAGTAAAACCTTTCTATATCTTTTCACATGAATTACTATGTAGCCAGTTGGGCCCAACATCTGCTAATGCAACTTAATTTCTTTTAATATAAGTGTAGGACTTTACAGATAAAGCTAATTTTAATTAATTAATTAATGTTTTATTTTAAATTAATTTAATTAATTAGTTAATTTTATTCAGTTCAACCCATTATTCTAGATGGTCTAGTTTTTTGGGGGGAAACTCCATTTTGTTATCTAATGTCTTGGCTTGGTGTCATCTGCAAATTTGGTGGTATGGCATCTATGCCTTCATTCAAGTTGATTTGTTGGGTTTTTTTTTAAGTCAGGTATCCTAACTAATGGTCCCTTTCAGTGGCAGGGTTAATACAATGTAGTAATAACTATTAATAATACATATCACTATATAACACAATGTAATAATGACTAAATATGATAATACATAATACAATGTAATAATGACTGATGATGATGATGATATAACACTTTAAGAAAACTGAGGTTTAAGGAGATAAATTGATTTTAAATTATTTTTCCTTGAGCAATTTTTTTTTACTACTTCTCCTCCCTGCTCAGGAACCTTCAGTTGATCCCTATTTCTGTTCATATCAATTACTAATTCCACTGGGTAGTTTTCAGGGCCTGCCTTTGTTACTGCAATAGCCTCCTAACCAGTCTTTCCACTTCCAGTTTCATCCCCCTCAACTTAGACACTGCTGCCAGGCTCATCACCCTAAAATAAATTCTCATTTCCTGTCTTACAAGCCTACCATGGCTCTGTATGGTTTATTGGAACAAGTACAAACCCCTTAACTTTGCATTCAGTGCCATAACCTGGCATTACCTCACCAAGAAAATTTATCTTCTCCAGTCTTGAATTCTCTCCTTATCAACCAATATAAACAACATACTCATTTCCACCTCCTTGTTCTCTCCAGGGTCACACAGCTATCTATTAACTGTCTGGGCTAGAAGAGTATAGAGAGAGAAGAGAAAGCCAAAGACAGAATTTCATGGGACACCCTAATTTAGAAAGTGGCAAGAGAAGGAACCAACAAAGGAGACAAAGAAAGTCTTCACTCAAGCGAGTCAAGTGAGTCAGGAGAGAGGAATAACATTAAAAGTAAGGGAAAGGATGGTCAATAGTGTAAAATGTTATAGAAAAGTTGAGGATAAATACTGAGAAAAAGCTATTGGATTTGCAAAGGAAGATATCATGAGTAATCTTAGGAAAAGCAGCTTCAATAAGCTCTCTGAGCCTCAGTATCATCATCTGTAAAAATAGACAATCATACTTTTACCACCTGGATTGTTGTGAAGAAAGAACCTTATGAACTTTAATGTACTATAAAAAAATGTTGGTGGTAACCAAAGATCCTAGGTGATTGAGAACTGAGAAGGTAGTGAGAATGTAAAGACAGGAAATATAAACTACTCTTTCTAGAAATTTATTAGTGAAGGGGAGAATAGATTTAGGATTCTATCTTGAGAGAGTAACAAGGACAAGGAAAGGGTTTTGGTTTTGGGTTTGGTTTTTATAGCCTGGGTAGAAAATACTGATAGAAAGGAAGGAAAATTGGTGGAGAGGTAAAAAACTATAAATGAGAGGAAGGATGATGAATGGAAGAAGGTGATAAGAGGAAACAGGATCAAGGGCACAAATGGAGGGGGTCACCCTTGGCAAAGGAGGACACCTTATCTTCTGAATATGGATCAAGGGACAGTATGGGTTGCAACACAGTGGTTTGGATCAGAAAGTTCATGATAGCCTCCAGGAGATTTGAGATTGCACTGCAAGAGAAATTAATATTGTTTATTTTGCGCCCAGAAAGAATGGGCTAATGCTAATTTGCAATAGTAAAATGTCATGCCAAAAATCCACTGGGGACCAATGGGGCAAAAATAAGAGTGATGGGGAAAAGCAAAAAAAAAAATGGGGTTTTTTATTCAGTCAACAATATAAATTTTACGTAAGAAAGAAAACCTGAATAGGAGTATGCACAAAGAGGTGAGAAGAATTAATAACTACATACATTTGAAGTAGTCATAATGAGGAAAGCAATAAATTATTCTCTGTTTTCTATGAATAGACAACATGAGGTCATTGGTTTCAATGATAGTATGGAAAACAGGTTAGCTCTAAGAAAGAATTTCTTGACAATGAGAATTGAAAAATATCAAGACTGGACTATCTGAAGAGCCTGTGGAATTTGTTATCTTTATTCTTAAGAAGTAGCCACATACTATGACTACATCTGATGAGATACGGCATGGAAAACCTGCATTTCCCCGCTTCTCGGCTGGAAGGAGGGAGAAATGTTTCCTCACTTCTGCATATCATTTGCATTGTTTTCCTGGTTCTACTATTAAGGCCATTATGTGAAGCGTTGACCAACAGAAAACCAATAAAAAGATAATGCATTAAAATATTAAAAGTTAATTACTGTAGCCTTTAAACAAACAACTCTGAAAGTGGTAAGAACTTTGATCCCCACAAAGACCATTTATAATTCCAGAGGACTGATGACGAATGTGCTATCGACCTCCTAACAGAGAGGTGATGAACTCAGGATACACAATGAGAACCATTTTTGGACACAGCCAATGAGGGAATTTGTTTCCCTTAACTGTGCATATTTGTTATGAGGACTTTGTATTTCTTTTTTTTTTTTCAATAAGATGGGGACTGGGAAGGGAAAAAATTATTCCAACATTGAACATTAGTACCATCCTATCAAAGTTAACTTTAAAACATTCCAGGAAATCTCCAATTAACTTGAGGCATCTTGAAATTCTCTGGATAGTCTCTCAATGTCCAGTCCCCTCAAAGTCCCCTTTGCTGGCCCTATCCATGGTTTTGGTTTTAATAATCTTTCAATCCTCACAAGAACCCTGCAAGGTAGAAGCTCTTATTGTCTGCATTTTACATATCATGAAACTGGAGATGAAAAAGGCTAAAAGACTTACTCAGAGTCACAAGGCTAGTAAGTATCTAAGGCAAAGTTTGAACTCAGGTCTTCCTGACTCCAAGTCCAGTAGTCTGTATACTGCATACCCTAGCTGGCCAATTTTAATTATAATCTAACTGTTGAAGGCGGGTGGGGAAGACATGAAGAATGATGTACTTTGTAAAAGTGTTGGTTTAGGAGTTAGTTGGAGAGAGACAGACAGAGATTGTAGGCATCATATATACCTTATACAATATGTAGATTATAATATAATAAATATATTATACTCTAAATTATATTATTAATATGTTTAAAGGAAGTTTTTTTAGTTAACTCCAAAATTTGTTAAGCCATTCTAGAGTCAGAGACTAGACTAAAAACTTTCTAGAGTTTGCTTCCACCTTATGTTTCTTCATCTATCTATCTTTCTCTCTCTTCCCACTATGTATCTACATTCCTCCCCATTCCACTCCCTCCCCACTATCCTCCAAAGCCTCACTTTAGTTCTCAAAAAACAAGAAAAAAGAATAATGAAAGATCCTTTGTGGGCATTGGAAATAAAGAGACTGGAGGGGAAAGTGAACACACACCTTGGCCTTGGGCAGAATTCTACTGAAATCCACATGCTCAGATGCTATCAAGTCTCCAGTTCCTAGTCCCAGTAGCTTCTACTCTTGGGAAAGAAACTTTTCCTGTTCTCTTGAGCCTGTCAAACAGAGGCTCCAAGCCTGCATTTTGCAACAGCCCAGGAAGTCTCCAATTAACTCAAAATTCTCTGGAGGCCTCACCCTCAAAGGTCTCCAGCAGCGACATCAGCCCATGTCTTGATGCAGCTACTTTCCACCCCACCCCACCCCCTTCTCTGTCCTTTTGATAGTCAGAATTGTGTGCTCATACTCAATCCTTTAAGGAAAGCTGATTTAGCTAATCTGACAAATTTATGATTGTGTTAATGGCTAATAAAGGCTTAATGGTCTCTGCCTCCCAGATAACAACTGCAGTTTAACACTGTCTTGAGTCAAAACAATGTAAAATAAAAGAGATTTCTGACTTTGAGACTCTCTTGGAGACCTAAGGGTGGGGTGGATGTTTCATCATCCTCCAATTCATACTACCTTCCTTCTCCCACCTGCTCATCCCACTAGTAGTAGAGTGGGGAGAGAAAAAAGGTACCACCCAAACTAACAGAAATAGAGGGTAACAGTTGCAAAAAGTTTGGGAAATTTATCTCAGGTAAAGGGACTATCTCCTTTGACCATGGTTAAAACCTGCAAAAATAAAAAAACAAAAATCCTCCTACATCCGCATAGTGATGATGTGAAATAAATTACTGAGGCTTTTGAAAAATATTTCCTTCAATTTCCAACCCATTACTTCCCCCCCAAAAATGCTCAAACAAGCCCCCCCCAATATATTCCTGATCAACAGTTAAGCAAACTAGAGCTACAACTACCATGGGAGCAGAGTAATTTTATTAATAACAAGCATTAATAAGTCCCTACCACGTGGGCACTGTTGTACTGGATAATGGGGACGAGTACAAAGAATGAAACAATCTCTACTCTAAATGGACATTCATGTGAGGTGTTTGGGGAGGGGCATGATTCGCTCTCTGTGGCAGCCATACAGGGCCACACAGGATTGGTGAAGGACCCTTTGAGGCACAGGGGCTCACCAACGGAGGAAGCAATACCATCACCTTCATCCTCCTCTTGACACTTGGAGCCCACCTGCCCTCACCACTGCATCTATGCAACTACACCTGACTAAGGCTGGGTATTCTTCTATCACCTGATCTGAGGCCCTAGATCATGTGGAACACCTAGGATTAGTAGCAGTTGCAATGTGTTCAAGCTTTAATGTATCTCAAACTATTTGTTTCTACACCTCCTTTCCTTCCTCTCCCCATCACATACATACTCAGGGGTGAAATGGAGTCAACTCATACTGGCTCGGGAGATTCTGTTGTTAAATTTCCAGTATGAGCATTTTCAACTTGGAAATTGGCAAATGCTACAAATCGAGGCTTCAACATATTGTTTTATCGATTAAAGTGATGGAGGAAATGCTAAGAATGCAGATTAAACTTAAAAGTGTCATGGGCACATTTTTTTCTCCTGAGAGCCAGTTGTTAGACATTCACCAGTATATCCCTGCTACTCAGCTGAACTTATGTCAGATACCAGAATTTCCAGTTACAATTCTGAGCAAAACCACCTCCCACATGCATTAGGCCAGATGGTGCAAATCACCTTCCTCTTCTATCGTGTAGTTCAACAATCTTAAACAGAAAGTAACCTAAATTAATTTACTTATTCAGCACCATACCAATTGAACTACCAAAAATTATTTTACAGAGCTGGATAAAATAATAACAAAATTCATCTGGAAGAACAAAAAGTCCAGAATATCAAGGGAATTAATGAAAAGAAATGCTAGGGAAGGTGGCCTAGCCATACTGGATATCAAACTGTGCTATAAAGCAGCAGTCATCAAAACTACCTGGTACTGGCTAAGAAACAGAGTGATGGATCAGTGGAACAGGTTAGGTACACAAGACGCAGAAGTCAATGACTCTTTGATAAACACAAAGAATCCAGCTTCTGGGCTAAGAATTCACTATTCTACAAAAACTGCTGGGAAAATTGGAAAATGGTATGGCAGAAACTGGACATAGACCAATATCTTACACCATATACCAAAATAAAGTCAAAATGGATTCATGATTTAGGAATAAAGGCTGATAATATAAGCAATTTGGGAGAGCAAGGAATAGTTTACCTATCAGATCTATGAGAAAGGGAAGAATTCATGACCCAGCAAGAGATAGAGAACATTACAAAATACAAAATGGATAATTTTGAATATGTTAAACTGAAAAGTTTTTGTATAAACAAAGCCAATGCATCAAAGATTAGGAGGTAAGCAGAAAATTGAGAGAAAATCTTTACAACCAATGTCTCTGATAAAGGCCTCATATCTAAAATATACAGGGAACTGAGCTGTATTTATAGGAATAAAAGCCATTCCCCAATTGAGAAATGGTCAAAGGATATGAACAGGCAGTTTTCAGAGGAAGAAATTAAAGCTATCTATAGGCATATGAAAAAATGCTCTGGATCACTACTGATTAGAGAAATGCAAATCAAAACAACTCTTAGATTCCACACCTCTCCTGTCAGATTGGCTAAAATAACAAAACAGGAAAATGATAAATGCTGGAGAGGATGTGGGAAAATTGGAACATTAATACATTGTTGGTGGAGTTGTGAACAGATCAAGCCAGTCTGGAGAGCAATTTGGAACTATGCCCAAAGGGCTATAAAAATGTGCATACTCTTTGACCCAGAATTAGAAATCAAGGGGATTCCCATCAATTGGGGAATGGCTGAACAAGTTGTGGTATATGAAGGTAATGGAATACTATTGTGCTATAAGAAATGGGGAAGATACGGACTTCATAATAACCTGGAAAGACTTACATGATATGAGGTTGAGTGAGCAGAGCAGAACTAGGAGAACATTATACAGAACCACAGACATATTGATTCTGTGATGACTAACTTTAATAGACTTGGCTCTCCTCAGCAATACAAGGCTCAAAGACAGCTCCAAAGGACTCATGATGGAAAGAGCTAGCTACATCCAGAGAAAGAACTGTGGAGTCTGAATGCAAACTGAAGCAAACTATTTGCTCTCTTTTTTTTCTTCTTCTTTTTTGGTATTGTTTCTTCTCCCTCATGATTCATTCCACTGGTCATAATTCTTCTTTGCAACTTGACTATTGTGTAAATAAGCTTAATGTGAAGGTTTATGTAGAATCTATATCTGACTACATATTGTTTTAGGGGGATGTGGGAGGGGAGGGAAGGGAAGAAAATTTGAAACTCAAGATCATGTAGAACTAAGTGTTGTCAACTAAAAATAAAAAATCTAATTAAAAAGCAAAAGTAGAATAACCTACTTTAACTTTAATTATTTGATACAATCATTGCTTATTGTCTTTGATCTGACTTCCATTGTCTTTAGGGATGTCTTTGTTTACATGTTTGGAGTCAACATTTATGTTGTTACTTTAGCTCTCCTCTCTTTATGATATGTCACTCTGTTTCTTTATATTATTCATAGAGTTAACCCTTATGGAACAAAAATCATAATGTTATAGACTTAGAGCTAGCAAATACCTTCAACGTAATGTAGTTCAACCCTCCCATTTTATAGATGAAAAGATTGAGGCCTATGGAGGTAAGGTGACTTACCCAAGGTCACACAGCTTATAAATGGCAAAACCCAAAATCAAATGCACATCTTCTAACTCCAAATTCAGTGCTTTCTTCTACATCATGCTGTCTAATAATATCAATGGCTAACATTTTTCTAGTGCCATAAGGTTTGCATCTGATCACCAAAACACACCTGTGAATTAGATGCTACAGGTATTATTATCTCCATTTTGAGATGAGAAAAGTAAGAGATTGATAGATCAAGGGATTTATCTATAGGCACCCCGATCATTAGAGGCAAAGGGAAGATTTGAACCCACAGAACTCCTTACTCTAGGTCCTGAGTGCTTCCTCTCTATCCCTTCCTATCTCAAGAAATTGTAGATAATTTTTTTTTTGCAGAATCATAGAATTTCACAACTGCAAAAGATATCTGAAAAGGATGGAATGAAAATGAAAGAAGGAGCAGGGGAATAGAGAGGAGCGTGTAATATGCTAGAGTCAAATTAAGGGCTAGTTGTGATCTTGGAAAGAGAAGAGCCCATAAGGGAGTGGGTGAGGAGAAGAAGGAAAGGATAGCAAATGGGTGGGTGTGGTAGGAGGGGATTCCACTGATTAATGCTTCTACATGTGAAGAGAGATGGTCTGTGAAGGGAGATAGGACCCTTGAATGTGGCCTGGTGACCTGACACTTGAAAAGTCTACTTGTCCTAACTCAAGAAGGGGATGAGTTGGAACTTCTGGGGGTATCTGGCACCTGGGGGCATGCAAGAGCAAGGAATCAGAGAGGAGATTCTGAGGAAAATGGAGGGAGGAGACAGGGAAAGGTGAGTAACCAAGGGAGGATAGAGATCAGTGATGTAGTACATAATCGAGGATGTGGTGGGAGAGAAGCACTGCCATGAAGCAATGTCCTCTCTGTCACCTGCAATAATTGAAATTGTTCTAGGAGTGAGGCATAATGCAAAAGGGGAATCCACGGAGCAAACTCTACAAGACAAAGAGAGAAACCACCTAGAGGTTAGAATGTATATTTTTCTATCTTTGACTGCGTTAAGACTACAGAGAAAAAAGACAGAGCAGATAATTCTAGGGGTAATGAATTAAAGTGGCACAATGGATAGTGCCAGGTCTAAAGCCAGGAGGACCTGACTTCAATTCCAGGCTCAGACACTTACTAGCTGTGTGACCCTGGGCAAGTCACTTAATCCTGTTTGCCTCAGTTCCTCATCCGTAAAATGAGCTGAATTTAAAAATGGCAAGCCACTACATCTTTGCCAAGAAAATCCCAAATAGCGTCACAAAGAGTAGGACATGACTAAAGAACAACTGAACAAAAACAATGAATCAAAGAATGAGATCTCAGTGTAAACAGAAAAAGAGAGTAGATAATGAAGAAAGTGATATTAATCCTATTTGGAAAGGGGTACCAAAAAATGAAATTTAAAAAACTAATGAACTAGTTGTAAAGGAGGAGAGGAAGGAGTAATCTACTTGAACAACTGAGAGGGAAAAAAAAGTGGGAGAAGAATTAAATAACACAAGAAAAGGAGAGAAAAAGGAACTAAAAGCAAAACTTCAAAGGAAGTAACAAACAAGAAGATGGATCAGGGTGAAGGGAAGAGAACCAGTGGGAACAGGAGCACCTCTTACAAAAATTAAGCTACTGTAACTGAAGAAATATAATACTATCTTTACAGCACGAGGGAGAAAAATCACAGCTTACATAGAGAAAAATAAAATTAGAGACAGAGGAAAATATAAATCTAACCTTCATGACTTTAAATGTGAATGGAATAAATAATCCAATAAAACAAAAAAGAGTGATAGATCAAAAAAGAAAATAAAACCCTACAATATGTTCCCTACAAGAAATAAATATTAAAAAAGCAAAGATACATACAAAATAAAGCCAAAGGTACAGAAAAAAACTTATAAAGTACCAAGTGAATCCAAGAAACCAACAGCTACAATCATGCTATCTGACAAAGCAAAAACAAACATTCAAAGATAAAAAGGGGTAAACAAGGAAACCATATTATGCTGAAAGGAACTATAAATAACAAACCAATAAACACTAATACATGGTTGGTGAAGCTGTGGAATGTTACAACCATTTTGGAAAACAATTTGGAATTATGCAAATAAAGTAACTAAAATGTCCATACCCTTTGAACCAGAGACACCATTACTCAATGAAAGTCATTGATAAGAAGAAAGTCCAAATACACTCCAAAATCTTTATAGAAGCACTTTTTTATGATAGCTTAGGTTTAGAAACAAAGTAGCTGTCAATAAACTGGGGGACAGATAAGCAAATTGTGGTACATGAATGTAATGGAAATAGTACTGTCCTATAAGAAATTATCTATGAGATGCATACAGAGAAGCATGGAAGAATCAATAGGAATTGAGGCAAAACAAAGTAAGCAGAAACATGAAAACAATAGACAGTAACTCCAACAATGTAAACGAAAGAACAATGACAAACCAAAAATTCAAAAGTAAATGTAACAGAGTTATAAAGATCAGGCAGGATTCATATGAACAGCTATAAGAGGACATCCCCAACCCATCCCTTCATGGAGGTGGGAGGCCCATGATGTTATGTAGTTGACATGTTTTTGGACTGCTCAATGTATTGATCAGTTGCATTGATTTTTTTTCTCTCTAAAAAACACTTATATGGGATGGCTTTCCGGAAGGAGAAAGGGAGGGATACTTAGAATAACTCTGACAATGTAAGAAACAGAAGATAGCAATAAAACCAGGTGTTTTTTTTTAAAGAAAATCTCCTATGATAGAATAAGCCTAATTCAGAGGATAATGGATTCCATTACGAACAACTCTAATTATTAGGAAGGTTTTTTTTTTCCTTACATAGAACCAAAAGCTACTTCTTTGCTTCAAATTCTGCCTCCTGAGGGCAAGCAAAACAAATTTTCATTGCAGTTGATATGCTGATAAACAATAGTCAAGTAAAATGTCATGGGGGCAGCTAGGTGGCGCAGTGAGTACAGCACCAGCCCTGGAGTCAGGAGGACCTGAGTTCAAGTCCAGCCTCAGACACTTGACACATGTACTAGATGTGTGACCTTGGGCAAGTCACTTAACCCCAATTGCCCTGCCAAAAAAAGCAAAAAAAAAAATGTTATCTCCTTGAAAGGGAAGAGATGTTTCATTTTTGTCTCTATCCCCCAGTACCTAATACAGTGACTGGGCTAGAGGAGGGGTTTAATAAATGAGGAAGAAAGAAAGCAAGGAAGGAAGGAGGGAGGGAAGGAAGGAAGGACAGATAGAAGGAAAGAAAGAAGGAGGGAGGGAGGGAAGGAAGGAAGAAAGGAAGGAAGGAAGGAAGGAAGGAAGGAAGGAAGGAAGGAAGGAAGAAAGGACGGAAGGAAGGAAGGAAGGCAGAGAAGGAAGAGTAAGATATGACTTGCAAAGGTAAAGAGAGTTTCCTCATCAGAAGTTTTGTCTCCATACCAGTGAAATCATAGGTCCAGTTTAAAAAAAAAGATAAGACATAATAAGCCTTGCATTTTCTAGCACACAGAGTTGTTTTAGGAAAGATGCTTTGAAAACTGCTCTGCTAGAAATATGTTTTGCATTACTTAATATTTATAATGGGTATCATATTTCTTGCTTCTCAATGAGTGGGGGAGGGGTGGAAGGAGGGAGGAAAGAATTTGGAGCTAAAAATAAATCATTTTTTATTAAAAAAAATAACTCTTAAAAAAGGAAAAGGAAGAAAATTTCTCTACTACATAAACGTGAGCTGTTGCTGAGTGTAACAATAACAAACCATGGAACTTTGGTGATGGCCTTATACTCACCCATTCTCTCTGGACAATGTTGCCCAGAATACAGACAAAATGATATGATATGAAGGAAGAAAAACTCAGACACTTTGAGCAATATCAGATCCTGAGTTTTGGATTTATTATTTATGTGAATATAAGTATTATTAATTATATTATTAATAATAATGACATCATCATTACAATTGACACTGGAGCCAAAACCTATTCCGCATAAAACACAGCTTGAAACAGGGACCCTGTCCAGTGAGCTTACAATCTGAATTGGAATTTAAATATATTTATCATATTGGAGCTAACAGTAATAGCTCGCAGTTCGCAGTTCCATAGGAAAGGGATCCCCATGAAAATTGATGGAGAGATGTTAGCTGGACAGAGAATTAATTAATTCAGCATGAAAAGAACAAGATCTACATGTCTGGTTCACTTAACCAGAGCACAAATACAATATGTCACAATGAAGGCCCACTCTACAGGAATAGAACTGTAGGATATTAGAGCTGGATAGGAGCTTAGAAACTATTTAATCCTCTATCTTGCCCTACAAGTAAGTAAGGGGAAAAGGGATGGGGGGAGTGGGGTTATAGAAGGAAGGGCAGACTAGGGAAAGGGGCAATCAGAATACACACCATCTTGGGGGGGGAGGGTAGAGATGGGGAGAAAATTTGTAACTCAAAATCTTGTGGAAATGAATGTTGACAACTGAAAATAAATTTAAAAAAGAAAAAAAAGAAATTATTTAATCCAATCCCCTCTTATTTTGTGGATGAGAAAACTGAGACTTAGAGAAATGTGTGCTCAGTGTCACAGTGCTGTTAAGTAGCACATTTAGGATTAGAACTCAGGTCTCCTCACTCTCCCTCCCTGTTTTACTATCTCCAGGGTAATAGGAACTGTTGCTTTAGAAATCCTGAAAAGGAGGAGATGATATAATAGGGAAGTTTTGATGGGGAATTGGCTGTCATTTCAGTTACAAATACTGGTTGACCATTGCAGGGAATTATGACAGCTGTGTAAGAGCATTGGGCAATGGTTGCTACCTAAAGACAGCAAGCACCCTACAGAATAGGCAAGAGTGGAAAGGTAGCACGGCTTAATCTATTTTACCATTTTACATCAGTCCTCAACACATGCAAGATAAATACTGATTAAAATCTCATAATATATAAACATAATATCATAAATATATGTATATGTATATGCACATATACAGACAAGTATCTTAACACCTCATTTATCCAAGAGATATATCTAACAACTCTAGTTCTTTAGGACATAGCCAAGAAGGACCAGGAAGTTTACAAAAGGGGAAAAGGGGCTCAGAACAACCTAAATAGATGTCATGAAGTCCCTCCTGAAGTATATTCATCTTATCCATTGGAGAATTCCTCAAAACCTTCACTGAAAGGTTATTTACTCTTATATGTATTTCCAACAAATTTATCTTTTTTACCAGACTGGGGGGAGAAGATGCTGCTGTAGGTGCCTGCCTACCTTTTTGCTGCCATACATAGCAAAAAGCAGCAGCTGAGACAGAAAAGAAGGAGACAGGAAAATTATAAAAGCTAGGCACAAAATAAAACAATCTAGGTCCATTTAATCTGGGGACAGATAGTCTTACCTACCTTAAATAACTCTGAGGACATTATGGTATTATATCACATTTGATGTTCATAATAGGGACATAGAATCATGGGATCACAAAATCAGAGAAGCCTGAGAGTTGAGAGGACATCAGTGGCCATCTAGTCCAACTCACACACCAAAGGGATCCCCACTATGACACACCCCAAAGTAGTCATTCAACTCCTACTTGAAGTCCTTCAAGGAGAGAGGAGCCTGCCACTCTTTCAAGTGGTCCATTTGGACTGCTCTCATTTTATGAAATTTTTCTTAACATCAAATCTAAATTTGCCTTCTAACTGGTGTTCCTGGTTCTTCATTTTGGGGTCAAATAGGTAGTAGTAGTAGTAGTGGTAGTAGTAGTAGTAGTAGTAGTAGTAGTAGTAGTAGTAGTAGCAATCAGTAATAATAAATACAAAGAAGCAGAATGTATCTGTAGTCTATATGCAACCCCTCAAACACATGAAGATAGTTATCATGATCCTCTTGAATCTTCTCTTCTCCATTTCCTTCAACAAATCCTTATATGAAGATCATAGATTTAGAGCTAGAAAGAGATCTAGAGGTTGTTTAGTCTGACCCACTTTGTTTTACATATGAGGAAACTGAGGTTTGGGAGGGTGAGTTACTTGCTTCAATTCACCTAAGTAGTAAATGGCAGAGATGAGGTTCCAATTTAGGACCTCCAGCTCAAAATCTTACATTCTTTCTACCACATGAAACGATTAAGAAAAAGATTAAAAACTATCATTAAGCAATACTCTACTTCAGAGAACAAGATGTGTTTTAGAAAGATTTTCATCAAAAAGCTTAAAAATAAAATTTATTTTGTCATTTAGAAGTGTGAACTTTTTTATGATATAGAACAACTCAAAGCTAAATAAATAAGGTTTGACCACTTAAAGTTAACCAGACAAATGTCAGCTGTATCAAATGAATTCCCCATGACATGAAGAATAAAATCAGCTAAGCACTCGTGTCTCTGCTTCTTCCTGTTACCAATTGTGCATTGTCCATGAGATCAGTGAATGTTTTATGGTCTTTCCAGAAAGAGAAGTGTGTTCTTCCTCATGTACAAATTTCATTTGTTTCCTATTGGCACCAAGATGCATTTGTTAATATGTTTGCATTATTCCTGGAACAGAGTCGTGGCAGGGACAAAGGGTTGGGGAGAAAAGGTAGCTGGACATGTAGACAAAATTATGTCTGCATGTACCTGGTACAGTTGTTGTTTGTTGTTGCTCACTTATTTTTCAGTCATGTCCAACTCTTCATGACCCCAGTTAGGGCTTTCTTTGCAAAAATACTGGAGTGATTTGCCATTTCTTTCTCTAGCTCATTCTACAAATGAGGAAACTGAGGCAAAGAGGGTTAAGTAATTTGCCCAGGGTCACATAGCTAGTAAGTGTCTAAGGCCAGATTTGAACTCAGGGAAATGTCTTCCTGACTTCAGGGCCAGCATTTTATCCATTGCACCACCTAGCTGCCCCACCCGGTACAGAATAGGTGCTTAATAAATGCTAGTTGACTGACTGACTACATGTGGGAAGAAGGGTACTTATATGTTGTTATTCCTTCATATCATAGGTTATTTGTTTCTCTTCCCAAAATAACTGCTCCATTTCCTGTCATCTTTAACCACCAGCACCACCCACCCCACCCCACCCCACCCTGAGTCTTTACAAGATTATTTAACCACTTTAGAAAACTCTTTCTATTGCTTCCATTGCACTGTTGTGAATGTGTCTCATAGTATTACAACAAGAGCCATGTTTCCGGGACAGGTCTATATCCACACACAAACTATGAAGGAAAATAGGTGATAAGGTTGTATGTAGAAAAAAAGGAGGAGGACAAGGAGCACAGGGGGATAAGAAGCCAAGGGAAAAATAGTGTTCCTTATATGACCATCCTTATCAAAGCCTGATACTTTTCCACAATTTATTTTTTCCCATGTAAGCCAAAGCATGCAGAATGCCACCAAATTGCCTGGAATTGGTAGCTTTGGCTTCTGAACGGTCCACAGGGATAATCAGTACGTCAAGTAGATTTCCACTCTATCCCTGAGAAAAACTTGAGCATCCAGTCATGGCCCAAGATGTGTGCGTGGTTGGAGCTATGGCTCCTCTGTATCCATGGTAGAAATAGTTTTTCTGCCCAATCCCAGTTGGTTTTTGGTGGTGATGGTAGACTTGGGTCCTTTCATTTCAATTCTTCATTTGCCACAGAAGTTATCATTAGTCAGTTGAATGAGGCTTATTTCCCCTTGACTGAATGCTAAGCTTGTCGAGGACACTTTTTGGGATACCACTCTCTGGTAGATCGAGTCTTCAAATCTCAGGTAGACCACAGCAACAGAGCTGATATATTGGTAGGAGGAAAAGTTTGAGAATAAGTAAAAACGTTGATCATTCCGATAATGAAAGTCAATGTTGGGAGTTCGGGAGAAGTAGCCCTTCAGCCTTAACAGGTAAAAACCATCACATCTGATCTTGAGGGAGTTGTTTTGCACCTCGATGGATCCAAATTCACCAGAAGATTGTAAGGTAAAACCATTCTTTTCATCATACTCTGGGAAGAATGAAGGCAAGAAGATGTTCAAAGTTATAAACACAGAAAGGTCCTGCTCACTTTAGAGTACTATCTGCCTCTCATTACTGATTCTCGGATCTGGATTTAAAGCTGGATGAAATCTTAGAAGTCACTTAACTCAAGCTTCTCATTTTACAGATGAGGAAACTGAGGCCCAGAGAAGTTATAAATGACTTACCTGAGGTCACAAAATCAGGAATGGCCAAGTTGGGAATCACATGACCTGAAAGGTGTCTGGGGTATGATTTGAACCCAAGTCTGTACTGAATCCAAGTCCATCAGTCTAAGTACTAAATGTTGCTGTTTCATGTGGGAATATTGTCACCTATGTCTTGAGAATAGTAATGCCAGCTGCAAAAATTAGCCCTGGCCTGAGTACTCAGAATGGAAAAGAAGGCAATGGGTTCCATGGACTCTTTCTAGACTAGCTTCTTTTTGTTTGTTGTTGCGATCTCTTTTTTTTAGGAAATTGATCTGCGGCAGGCTGGTGTTTATGTTGCCATGAAGAGATGGAAGCCATATTAAACAGACAAATTTGAATTTAGCAAGCCAAATTCCATTTTGGATTTGGAGGGGGGGAAATGCCAATTTCCTTTCTTTTTTGTGCTCCTAAGGTAAGGCCCAGGGGAACGAATACATCTACATGTAAACATATAGATGTATGTATGGGTATCTATGCACCTATACACAGCTGAACATCAATATTTTAATAAAAAGAGCTATGAATTCTTTAATAAAAAGAGCATGCCTTCCAGCAAAACATCACAAATCTTTGAATTCTTTAGAAAATATTACTTGAGTCACTGCAAACAAACAATTCCCTGGGGGAGCCAAACCTCTGGTGTTGAGCCGCCCCAAACATAGTTGGACTAGTCTTCCAATAATAGACACAGAATGCATCACCATGCATGTGCTCAAAACCCCTCCAACTAGTTAGGACCCACCATTCTGTCTCTTCTGACATAGACTTGAAGGAACCAGGGTGACTTAAACACCATGTCATGATGGGACATTAGTCTTATATACATATAGAAATATGTGTGCGTTGTTATTGCTTACTATGCTAGTTTTGCAGATAAGTATATTGCTACAAATGTGATACATATAGGTGTGTGTAAATATACACACAAATACATATATATACATATTACATATATAGTATTCTAATGTTTTTTTAACTTAGGTGGAAAAGAAATTTTTATTATTATTCTATTTAAAAATAAATGTGCACACACATATGTAGGCATGTTGTTGTTGTTCAGTTGTTTCATCCAACTCTCCATGACCTCATTTGAAGTTTTCTTGGCAAAAATACTGGGGCAGTTTGCCATTTCCTTCTCTAGCTCCTTTTTGTGTGATGCAAATAAAATGTGAAGACTTCACAGGGAAGATATGTATGAATATATATATATATATTAGTATATATATATATACTAAGAAATGTTTAAAAATCAAGAAATAGGGAAGTGAAAAAATTTCTGAGGCCGTGAGAGTCTGATGGCTCAGTCTCTGGGAAAGTTTACCCTGAAGCTTTTTGTTCTTTCTGCTGGTTCTGGTTTAAAGATTTGCTCAGTAAGAATAGGGTCACTGTGACCTGCTTTCCTTTACTGTAAAAGTACTGTAAGAGAATGGAGAGGGTCTCCCCCTCCCCTTATCCCATTCTCCTTCTTCAGATTTATAGATGTCACCTCAGTTGTAATCATTAACTAAGGGAATGGGAATTGGAGTTTCTGTGCCTCAATTTCCCAGTTCTTTGTCTAGCTTTCGTGCTCAGATTGTAAGTCCACCTCCAAGCCAATGGTGAGGAAAGTCAAAGGTGGGTGGGAATTCTCTTGGGTTAGGTATAATTATTGGTGCTTTGCCTCTTGTAAAGCACCTCCCTTGCTAGATTTGTTCTAGCAGAGGATGCCCTATTCTCAAGAATTGAATAAAATTTATTTCTGCTCCCACCCTGAGATGGCTCCTTATTATAAATTTAATTGGTGAGGGTCTTTCATCCCACACATTTTACAAATGAGAAACTGAGGTAAACAGAGTTAAATGACTTGCCCAGGTTCACCCACGATCATCCTTCTTATTGTGCTCTAACTTCTATGTTGGAAGAAATTAAGAAACAAAAAATATTCAGAAATCCATATTCCATTTGTAACTTTGGGATTCTTTAATCTTAGGCAATACTTACCCAAAAGATGCACTTTGACACTCTCATTCTTTGACTTCGGGGGCTAAAAGGAAAGGGACATTTTTAGAAAAACAAATGCCAATAAATCCACAAATCACATTTAATAAAGAGGTAGAAAATCAATCCAGTAATCAATCAGCAAACATCTATTGGCCAAGCACTGTGCTAGATATTGGCATCATAAAGATAAAATGAAAACAGAATTTATCCTCAAGGAATTTAAATGGCAACATACAGAGGGAGGGATATCATGACAAAGAACAAGACAGAGTGTCCTGTCAATCAGTAAGTTGGCATTTATTAAGTACTTTCTTTGATCCAAGCACTGTGCTAAACCTTGACACACAAAGAAAGAAGAAAGAATTCCCCTCTTCAAGGAGCTTACATTCTAATGGAGGAGGCAATATGTAAATAGCATTCTATGTATTTGTTGTTAATGTTGTTCATTCATTTCAGTTTGAGGTCTAAATGAATGACAAAAGGCTTTATATTCGATACTGGAAGCACATTGCCCAAGAGAGAAGCAAGAGTGGCTGGTCAAGCCCTACACTTTATCAAAATCACATTGGCCTCCAGGTGGAGGATGAATTAGAGGGAGGAGAAAATTGAGGCGGTGACCAGCTAGTAGCAGTCCAGATGAGAGAGTATAAAGGCCAGAACTAAGACTGTGGGGAGGATGGGATTGGATCTCTACAACAAGGATACCATGATGGTAAAAAAAAAAATTAAACTTCACAATGGATTAGATATGTGGGATGAATGTGGCTGAAGAGTCCAGGATGACTCAGGATGCAAGCCTGGGTCATTAGTAGGATGGTAGTAACCTCAATAGTAATAGTAAAGATAAAGAGCTTAGGAGGAAAGATAAGTTCTGTCTTAGAAATGTTGAATTTGAGATTCCTAAAGGGATATACAGTTCAAAACAAGACTTCAGTCAACCCTGGTCCCTTGGAGCCCAAGTGTATTGGATGGATGTACTTCATCATAACATGTGACATTTATATAGCTCTTTGAAGTTTACAAAACACTTTATTTAAATTTTGTGAATTGACCATCACAGCAACCCTGGGAAGCATGTACTGCAGTTTTTACTATCTTTATTTTACAGAAGAGGGGAACTGAGGCTCAGAGAGATTTAGTGCCTGGTCCAGGGTCATGCATGAAGTAAGTAGTATCAGAGATAGCATTTTAAGCAACATCTTCCTAACCTCAAATTCAAAATATGTGTGTGTGTATATAATTTTCATATGTATATATATCAAGGACTAGAGATGGGAAGGACCATAGCAATTATCTAATCCAAACCTCTCATTTTACAGAGACTTGCCCAAGGTCACACAGGTAGTAACAGAACCAGAACTCAAATCCACGTTCTCTGACTCCAAATCCAGGCCATTTTCCACATCAGCCTATAGAGTCCAGCTTTAGACCAGTCCATATCTGGTTTCCCAGCTGTGCCTTATATCCTTCTTAGTATATTCATTAGGAGTTAAGGCTATTCTGTTTTTCCTCATAAGGTCCCCAAAATTTTATTATCAGTTCTACCAATCATGGTGTCATTGTCTTTTGGCAGTTTTTCCTTTCCCTCTGGTAGTCATTGCAATGTAACAGAAAGAGACATTGTGGTATAGTAAATGCAGGGCTTGGCTTCAATTCTAGGAGACCCAGGTTGAAACTAAATCTTCAAAAATTGCTGACTGTGATTCTGAATAAGTCATTTAAACTCTATATGACTTGGACAGTATATTAGGATGTGTCTACCATCATCACATATTGGAGGAGAGTTCCTCCTCTTTCCTGCCACTCCCACCACCACCACTGCCAAAAGCACATATTCCCAGGTATTTCTTTATTTGGGTAAAAAAAAAGTTATTTCTAGTTTAAAAAATAAATCCATCAGGCCCTGAGAACCCGTAGGCTGTGGTCAGGCCGTGGTGATATAATGGCTACTCTTGACTTCCAGGTGATACAAGGTTCTTTAAGCAATCATGTGAGAGTTCCAGTTTGCAACCTATGAACATTTACCATTATATATGAGTAGGAATATCGTCTTTTAACAACCAGAAAGGGGAACTATATGACTGTTGACCATCGACAAACTAGACAATGTCAGGAGATCACGTCAACCTCTTAAAACATGTCTTCAAAATAAACTCTTACTATTCAGTTCAGAGAAAGCCTTCGGTGAACTGCGATGTGATATCAAAGAAGACAGCCTTGGCTTCCTTCACATCATACCTCAAGGCTCCCAAAAAGCCAAGGTCATTGGGCTACAAGAAACCTGAGCCCAAAGCTATAGGATACTTTTGATCTTATTGAGAAGTATAATACCACAGTGGCTCAGGTGTGGGATTTCCAGGTACCAGATGCTGAAACTGACTAATTGTGAGACCAAGGGGAAAAAATAATTTAACCTATCAAAGCCTTAGTTTTGTCAGCTGCAAGATGGGATTAAAAATACCTGTAATACCTGTGAGACACAGGGAAGATAACAGATGCAGAGTTCTGCAAAATTTAAAGCACTCGATAAATGTCAGTTATTATTATTAGGAAATGTTGAAGGAATTTGGGATGTTTCACCTAAAAATTTAAATTAGTACATAGTACAAATATTTAAAAGTTTGTCATGTAAAAGCCAGATCAGATTTATTATGTTTATCCACAGAGAGCAGAAGTAAAACCAATAAGTAGAAATGATAGGGGGGAGGGTGGAGATGAGTTTTATTATATTTCAGCTTCACAAAAAAAAGAATAATCATGACGCCTAAAACTAGTCAACAGTGTGGTATGGGCTGACTTGAAGGGTAGCTAGGTCCAAACCACTAGAAATGTTTAAGAGGAAGCTAGATGACCACTTGTCCCAGTAATGAGATGAGAGGAGCCCTGGACATAGAGATAAAAGACTTGGATTTTAGTGTCAGCTCTGTCACTTACTAGCCATGTGGCTGTGGACCAGTCATAGCTTCTCTGACCCTCAGTTCCCTTGTCCATAAAATGGCAACTAAGATTTTATATCATTTACCTAATTGGGTAAATTGTTGTTAGGAAAAGACCTCATCCTTATTTATGCCAATGAAATCACAAGTCCAGTCTCTCTGCCTATATCACAATGAATGATATGAATGAAATCTATTAGGATTTACAGGAACATGTGCATTAAAAGTGCACAGGATGAGAATGTGATAGGGGTGGCGCAATCTGTTTTGGTGAAGGGAGTAGCCACACTGATGAAATCACTGATCCATCAGTGTTTCATTGTAGAGATTTTTGTGTCCAATAGTGGGTCAGATTATACAACCCATACAGTCCCTTTGAGCTCTTCAATTGTATGAATCACACAATTTGTATGTGCTGTTCAGGCACTCCTAGCATATTAGCCTTTCCTTTATTTGCTACCTGTCAAAAAACTTAATCCTTGACATCTGCGAAAGTACTCAACTATAAGAAGGAAAGGGAATTAGGGAAGAGGGAGGAAGGGAGGAAAGGAGGCCAAGACAGTAGGAGAGTGCTGAGCTAGGGATGAAGCTTGTCATTTCTGCCAAAACTGACAGCCCTTTCACATGGTTGATTTTGGCATAGGGAGAGAGATTTGTTTTCATAACCTAGAGAGTGAGCTCCAGGAAGCTAAGTCCCCCGCCTCCACCGCACAGGAACTGAAGGCTTCTGCCACATGAGATTTCAGTGAGGGAATATCCAATCAAAGAGAAATCTCTCACTTCTTTATAAAGTGGGGAAAATCCAAAAGCCCTTTGTTGTTGTTGAGTCATGTTGGATTCTTCGTGACCCCAACCTGTGACACATAAAGGCTTTGTGCCCTTGGGCAAATCCTTGAACTTCTCAGGGCTCCCAGGCAATTCTCATGGGCCAGAGTTATAGAGAAGGTGCCTATCCACAGTAGAGTAAGTTTCTGTGTGGACTAAGAGGAGCCAAGATTTATTTAGAATATATATGTGTGTATCTGTGTGTGGGTGTGGGTGTGTATGCACACACATACATATATGCACATATACATACAATATATGTGTGCTTGTATGTATATGTGCGTACATACATGTGTATGTGTGTATATACATGATTGTGCATATACATATATACATGTTTGTTGTGCACATTTATTGTATTGTATATGTGATGTGGATACAAATGGTGCCCTAAGTGTTAGTAAGGGTCACTTTCCCTTTCCCGGGCTCTCTGAAGGGGTTTGAGGCCCATTCTGTAGCCCATCTTGTAACTTGAGGATATCTTAATGCCCTTTCCCCCTTATTTTGAAAAACCATATAACTTGTACCAAAAGAATTGCTTTTGTCCCCCTTATCCTGCATTCCCTATCCTGTCATTCATCTTCCTTATCCTGTGTCATGACAATTTTTCCTTATCTTGCAAGTGACCACCTTCCTCACCTTGTTTGTACTTATCTTGTCCCCAAAACTCCCATAAGAAACCCTAAAAATTACATCATCATCATACAGGCTGCATAGCTTTCTATCTATATAAGTCTGGTTCTTTTCCCTTATTAGAGCCTTTGTTTAGCTCTTGCTAAATCTCAGGTCCATGTGCTTTTGCATCAATAAAGCTCCCCTTGGCTGCAGAGAAGATCTAAGTGAATTATTTCACATTTGAACCTGCTCTCCCAACTCTGACCTCATCATATGCATGTGTGTATATATACATATATATAAAATGTCTTTTTATGTGTGTATAATTCTATACCTAGATATCTGTGTGCAAATATGTATACGTATAGAACCATACAAATATGTATATACATGTACAAAGGTATATATATATACACGCATATATATACATATATAATCACACACATATACATATACACAGGTATGTATACATATATTTGTGTGATTCTACATATGCACATATGTTCAGATGTATGTTATATAAATATGCAGTATATATGTATTTAAATTAGTTACTAGGGTTTTGAGGTGATTTTTTTTTTCATGGAATGTGAACTGGTTAAAAGGTAATAAATAATGTTAAAAATAAATGGGGATTCCCTAGAATGGAAAAGTGTTGCTATTTCCCCATGTAATTTAACATTTTTATAAGTGATTCCAAGATAAAGTGACATTGTGAACTTCCAGGTTTTCCGATGGCGTTAACCATTTGTTTCAAGTGCTCTCAGGGCTATGTGAATGGATAGGTACAAAATCACCAGGTAAGTTTGAAGCTAGGTTACAAGCGATTAATAAGAAGTGGAGGTAGAGAGTGTAAGCACTTCCATGGAGATAATTAGCAGTAAAAGGAAGAAGAGGAGGTAGCAGAGTGGAAAAAATTTTTTAAATGTAATTTTTATATTTAGGATAGGGGAGACCCAAATATGGAAAAGGTATTTGACTTGCTCCATTTGGTGACAGAGAGCAGAATTAGGAGCACTGGGTGGAGGATATAAAAGACAACACCAGAGGTATTAACTTTCTAACAATTAGTAGTATCCCAAAGTGGAATGGGCTGCATTAGAAGTAAGTTCCCCTCACTGGGGGTCTTCGAGCAAAGACTGGCTGACCACTTCTCTGGTATGTTATAGAAAACATTCTTCAGGTATCAGTCTGACCAAATTGCCCAGAATTAAATATCTAGTATCAGCAGAGTCAGGATTTGAACTCACATTCCCCGATTTCAAAACTAGTGCTATTTCCACTATAACAGCATCGTTACTGTCCAAAACTATTTGTAAAATATAATTGTGATTAGAGTTTAGATTTCATATCTCCATTGGGGAATGATAGCTCTAACAAAGCTATCCTAATTCTGAAATGCCGTGATTCTGAGAAATGTGTTTAAGTAGTGGAGGAGGAATCAGGGAAGGAAGGTGGGTAGAGAAGGGAGACTGAAGATGTAACTGATCATTTCTACCTCTACCATTCTACTGAAATTGCTTTGGAATGTCACCAGAGACATAAAATAATACCCGATCAAACAACTTTTTCTCAGTCTTCATCACAGCCTTTCAAAGCGTATGTGACTAAAAAGGCCAGCCATGGAGACAGCTGAAGGAATAACCCAGTGGAGGGCCCAAAGTCCCCATTGGGATCCATGCAGTGATCTGAAATCTAGGAAGGCCCCCAACACATTGGGTGGACTCCCTTTAGCAGATTTACATTAGGACATGGATAAGGGCTGAACAGGATGAGAGGCATAAATGGATTGAATTCTGAACATCTAGGACATCACATATCAAGTGATAAAGATAAAAAGAGTTCATTTCATGCTACTGGCCATGAATGTGGCACCTCAAAACTCTGCTCACCTAGAGTTCTAATGATTAGGGTTCTAATTATTAGATTATTGTTGATAATTAGGGTCCTAGCTATTAAATTGTTTTTCATGATATTGAGCTGAAATAGACTATTCTGTAACTTCTACCCACTATTCCTTGTTCTTTCCTATGAGACCAATCAAAATAAATCCAGTCCTTCTACCTGACAGAGCCTCAAATACTTGAAGAGTTTTCATTTCTTGACTCTCTCCTCACCAGTTATCTTTATTCCCCAGGTGTCTTCTCTACAGCAATCATGCCACTCTTCGTAGAAACCATAATGTAGAAGACAATCCTTTCATTCCTGGAATGCCTCTTTCCCTGCCCACTATGTCCCCACTGCCCTGATTGGTAAAACCTACCACATCTAGACTAGTTCCCAATCATGCTTCATTTCAAGCCCTTACCATCTTCTCAACAGCTGCCATGCTGCCACATTGGTACACACTTAGCTCCTCTCTATACCAAATTCTAGTTCTAGAACCCTAATCAGATCAGCTCTTTCATTTCTCTGTCAATTTGTTCCCCTCTGACTCCACTGACCACCAGCCAGTACACTTCACAAACCAAAGTGTAACTCTCTGGTTACCACTCCCTCATATGTGTGGTCTCCCCCATAATAGAATAAGCTCCCTGAGAGCAGGGATTGTCATTGCTTTTGTACTTATGTCCCAGGTACTTAGCACAATAATTAGCAAATAGTAAGCACTTAATAAGTGCTTTTCTATCCATTCATTCAGTCTTTCCTATTGTTTTCCCTTATCCAAATTAAACATCCCCATTTCTTTCCATTGGTTCATATATGCACTGTTCTGTAGTTCTTTAACCATGCTCCTCACCATTTATTGATAATGCTTTACATGGTCTACATCTTTTTTGAAATATGAAGTACAGAATTGGAGTCAGTACTCTAAGAGCAGTTAGGTGAAGCAGTAGATAGAGTGTCAGACCTGGAGTCAGGAAGACTCATCTTCCTGAGTCCAAATCTGGCCTCAGATACTTTACTACTTGTATGACCCTGGGCAAGTCACTTAAGCCTGTTTGCCTCAGTTTTCTCAACTGTAAAATGAGCTGGAGAAGGAAATGGCAAACCATTCTAGTACCCTTGCTAAGAAAATCCCAAATGAGGTCATGAAGAGTCAGACAGGACTGAACAACAACTTTGGATGCGCTTTTCTCTCAGCCTAGAGACAAAAACAGTCATTGGAACCCAGAATTGCTTTAGCTTTTTTCACTGCCATGTCACATTTTGATAGATGATGAGTGTCCAGTTTTATCTAGCATTACATCCCTAAGTGCACTTACCCAACATTTTGTCCCAGCGGTGTGCAATATACTGTTAGGTCCTAGACTAAAAAGAAAAAAAGAAAGAAAAAGTCCTTGCCCTTTCTTAGCTTTTAAAAAGCTTGAAGTCAAACTGGAATCCATTCTCTAAAAACTTCCTGACCTTCCTTGCTATCAAGTCTTGGAATACACTATTCCTTCTACCTAAAATCCCTTTTCCTCCATCTCTAGCTGTAGAAATCTGACTTCAAAGTCTAACTGAAATATTATTTCTTCCATGAAGCTTTCCCTGATCTCCATAGCTAAAAATGATCTCTCTTTCCTATTAACTCACATAGCCCTTTGTGCCTCAGGTGTGGAACTTATTGTATACTATTCTCTATAAGTTATTTATGTATCTTGTTAACTTATTCTTACCCTGAGGGCGGGAAATGTTTCTTGTATCTCTCTCATTTTCTGCTGTGTTTGGCACCAAGTCAACCATGTAGTAAGTGTTTCAACAAGCGTTTTTTAGATGAATGAAGAAATTAAATCTAGAAAATGACCATTGCTAACTATTCCATGAGCCTCCTAGCTCCAGAATTTTCTGATTCTATAAAATAGATCCAATGTATAGGTCCAATATATATTGGTGCAATATCTATTGATCCAGTGTATATTGCTGTGGTGAACAAAATGCTACATGTATTAGGGTAGGATACTGGAAGGATACAACACATTTGTAAATAAAAAGTTTCATTCTACTCAGTCAACAGCCATAGAGTATCTGTTCCATGGCTATCTATCCTTATGCAATTCTGGCTGCTGGATCTCAACAACACTTATGGTAACTGGAAGAGGCCCAAAGCAACCAGCTAAAATAAGTAAATGGACATGTGGCCTTCTAGATGTTAAGAGACCAAAATAGTAGACTAAAATAGATCGGTAAAACAAAAACTCAGAGGGAATGGGAACAACATCGACATGACAGAGAAGGATATGGATTGAAAAAACACAAGTTTCCTCTCTCAAATCTCAGCATATAATTCAATGAGATAAGTATCTTATTAAGCACCTGTAATATGCAAGGTGTTGTTTGAGGTTCTAGGGTTATGAGCAAAAAAAAAGGAAAACTGCCCCTGCCCTCAAGGGCTTCTATTCTACGGAGGACCCAGCAACTAGAAGGCACCTCTTGAGCACAGAATGAAGCACGAAGCACTATTTGATATGGAAACATAACCCTTCGCATGGGCAACAGATTTAGGGACCTCTCTACCCACTGAAAGATGGTCTGAACTGAATTTGAAAAGTTCAAAGAAATGTTTAGATGTAATGATGGATGGCAGATTCACAGAGTTGTTTCTAAGGTTAGGAAGGGAATTTTGAGGTATATTCTTAACCTTTGAGTTTTAAATTACAGAAGATAATTAATTCGCTCTCCCCAGTTGCTTCAGTGACACTATGAGAAACAAAGCACTAATCTGTGAAAACCATATCTTATGCTATAATTGTGGTTCTCTTCCTCCCCACAAGCCTTCACCACTGAATGAAGGCAAGAGTAGGGTAAAAGGGATACTTTTCCCCAGAGGCCCAAGAGTCATCATTTACTGCTGAGCTGTCAATTATCTTACAAACTAACATTCTGAAATAGAATTTTGCACACAATTCCTCCAAATTCTCAGAAATATGTCCAAATGCCCAGAAAGTGGCCCCTTCATTGCGTCCCACAGAACTATCAAAAGTTTCCTTTCTCAATCTCATGTTGTCAGATTTAATGGGTAGACAGTTGCTTAGATGCTCAAGTACTGGTGAGAAACCAAGGGATCACCTCCCTAAGTCCTCTGGGACCAATTAGTCACAGTGTGAATGAATCTAAGGCATGGGGGACAGCCAGTATAAAGATACAGCGTCATTCATGAGTGAGGAACAGTAAAAAGTGTGTGAAAAGGAATAGTGCGTATATCTAACCATGTCATTTCATCTGATCAATGATCTTCAGTGACTTCCTATTGCCTTTGGTATTTTAGTGTTTTTTGGGGGGAGGAAGGCAGGGCAATTGAGGTTAAGTGATTTGCCCAAGGTCACACAGCTAGTAAGTGTGTCCAGTGTCTGAGGCCAGATTTGAGCTCAGGTCCTCCTGACTCCAGGGCCGGTGTTCTACTCACTGTCCCACCTAGCTTCCCCTTTTTATTAATTTAGGTTTTTTTGGGGGGGAGGCAGGGCAATTGGGGTTAAGTGACTTGTCCAAGGTCACACAGCTAGTAAGTGCTTCCTATTGCAGCAAATTTCAGGCTCCCTTGTCTAGTATTCAAGGCCCTCCTCAATCTGGTATCACTCTGAGGCAGTTGGGGGTGCCATAGTGCATTGAGTGCTGGGCCTTGAGTCAGAAAGACATGAATTCAAATCCGGCCTTAGGAACTAACTAGCTGTGTGACCCTGGACAAGTCACTTAACTGCCTCAGTTTCCTTCTCTGTAAGATGGAGACAATACTAGCACCTCACTGCTGGAGTTGTTGTGAGGATTGAATGAGGAAATTTTTGTAAAGCACTTACAATGGTACCTGGCACACAATTGGTACTTAATAAATGCTTATTTCCTTTTTTACTTTCTTTCTTCCTTCCTGTGGTTAAATGAATAAAGTGCTAGACCTGTGGTCAAAAAGACCTGGGTTTGATTCCTGCCTCAGACACCTATTAACCTTGTGCCCCTTGGCAAATCATTTAACTACTATGGTCCTCAATTTCTTTATCTCTAAAATGAAGAGATTAGACTACTTGACCTCTAAGGCCCCTTCAAGCTCTAAATCACGGTCCTTCTGCAATATTGTTCTACTCCATGCTCTTTACATCTTATCCCCAAATGAACTCTTCTCTGCCCACTGAACAGGCTCAGCATTTTTCTACTTTCTTGCCTCTTCTCACATTATTTGTTCCCTACACCAGGAATGTCCCTCCCTCTCCTTTGCCCATTGAATCCTTTCTCATCCTTTGAGAACATCTACAAATCCTTCTCTTACCTTCCCACTGGTAGTCACTCTTCCCTTCCAAGGCACTTTGTTCTAGACAAAGAATATTTTGCACTTATATAGGATGTCCCAAAAGTCTTAGTGAATGCTAAGCTATTAAAACTTAAAACTGCACAAATACTGTTAGGACATCCTGTAGGATATGATGCATCCAACTTACCAGTGTTTTATCTTATCTCTTTCCTAGATTATATGTTACATATGAGAATCAGGAAACTGCTCCAAGAGTTGGTATCTCCTCCAACACTGAGTGCTCTGCACACAGTTGTCCCTTAATAGATGTTTATTGAATGGACCTAAATGAATGAAAGTCTAGGAACACTGGATTTGGAGTCAAAAGATGTAGGTTTAAGTCTTGGCTTGGTTATTTGCCTCCTGTGTGACCTTGGGCAGGTCATGTAACTGCTCTAGGCTTGTGTCCTTGTCTATAAAATAAGAGGATTGAACTAGATGACCCTTAAGGTACCTTCTAGCTCTAAATCTATGGTCCTATGATCCTAAATTGTCAACATATCAAAGAAAGGTGGGGAATCCATCCAGAATATGAGTTTTGGTATAAGATTCAAAGTGACTGGTCAAGAATATCAGTGTTAGCTTTTTCATCCTCATCACTGAGGCTTTCCTGATAGCTTACTGGTCCTGCTCAGTATCTCTGATGTCTTCCCTCTTTGATCCATCCTTCAAATTGTCTCTTTACCCAGTAGAATATAAGCTCCTCGAGGGTAGAGGACCTCTTGCTCTTGTCTTTATATCCTTAGTACCTGTCTAAGTAAATGCTTGTTGACTAGCTGATTCCTAAAGCATGATCCATAGATCTAAAAATCTTCACTGGCTTCCCATTGCCTGTCAAAGAAAATATAAATTCCTTACCCTGCTTTTAATAGTCCTCCCCAACTTGACTTCAGCCTACATTTCTAGATTTGAGTCCTTTATTGTATAGTAAACCTTTTCAAATACTCTACTTTCCAGCCAAAACAGAGTAGTCATTATATCTTCTCATTCTGCCCTCTCCTGTCTCTGTGTCTTTGCTCATGCCTGTCTATAAACATAGACTTATAACCGTATAATTATAATAGTCTTCATCCTATCTCTTCCAATTGACATCCCTCCTTTCCTTCAAGGACCAATTCAGACGTCATTATGAGGCCTTTCCTGATTCATCATCAACCTCTTCCCATGCACACATCCCATTCAAAAGTGATCTCTCTTCATATATCTAACATTTTGTCTGAATCTCTCTTTTAAAGTTGTAAATTTCAGCCTTATTTTATAATCATTTGTTTTGGGAGGTTGTTTTTTTTTTTTTTACTTTTTGGAGAGGAAGGCAGGGCAATTAGGGTTAAGTGACTTGCCCAAAGTCACACAGCTAGTGAATGTGTCAAGTGTCTGAGGCCAGATTTGAACTCAGGTCCTCCTGACTTCAGGGCCAGCGCTCTACTCACTGAGCCACCTAGCTGCCCCTATTTTATAATTGTTTGTAAAAGTCTTTATATATCTCCCGTCTATAGATTATAAGCTTCATTAGGGCAGAGTCTACATCATTCCATTTTTTTTTAATAGCCAGAGCCTAGACCAGTGTACTACACATAGAAAGCACTTAATAATGTTTGTTGAAAAATAATTGATCATGATTCCAGAGGACTGAGGACAAGGAACATTACCCTCCTTATGACAGAGAGATGATGGACTAATAGGAAGAGTCTGAAATTCATTTTTGGATGTGGCCAACATGAGAATTTGTTTTACTTGACAATACCATTATGATACAAAGATTTTGTATTTCTTACTTTCTTTTTTCTTCCTTTTCCTTTATTTTCAGTGGATGGGGAAAGGTTTGATAATTTTAAATATATACATATATAAATAAAAGTTTGTTAAATTGAGAAGCAAAACCCTAAAGATAGCTTTCTACAGAGCTTCTTAGTTACAGAAGTAGGAAATAGAATCTATGTATTTGTTGACCAAAGCAATGTCAATCTGCAAAATATATCAGTTTAAAGCCTCTTTGTACACGTGATTTTTGCATAAGGAAATAGTCAATTAATGTTGTTTAAGCTTCTATCTTCATCTAGATTTGTGTGGAACTGATTTAAATCCATGTTAGTTTCTCTCCTCCCTTCACTCAGTCATAACACCTAACATTTACATCAAACTTTTAGATTTAAAAACCATTTTACATTCATTATTTTCTTTGATCCTGAAAAAAAAAAGCCCTGTGAGTTAGATGTTATCCCCAGTTTACAGATAAGGAGACTAAGATTCAGAGAGATTAACTTTGGTAAAAATCTTCCATCCAGTAGGTGGCTGAGGTGAGGCTTGCAACCAAATTCTCAAGTGCTGAGACCAGTGTCCTTTCACTAAACCACACTTTAGTACACTACGATCGTATTTCAGGGCAGGACCTGTTTCATCTTTGTATCCTCAGTACCTAGTACAGTATATAGTAGGTGGTTAATAAAAGCCTGTTTATTGACTGATTGATGATAAAAACTGTCTTTGCTGATAGAATTGTGGAGATTGATGGTGAGATTTTTATTTATCCCATTAAAATAGTTATTAAAGCTTGAAACTGTATTAAGAATTTTGGGACATGATAAATACATATACACACAGAAATGGTTTGAGAAGTAAGAAAACATTGTAAAAATGCAAGAGACTACTATTAACAGGAGTTCCATTACCTGAATAATTAAAAACTGACTTTTTAGAATTTTTCAAAGTTTGCAGATTTCTTTACATCCATTGTCTCATTTGAGCCTCTCTGTAACCCTACCATGCAAGTAATCTCACCTGTGGCCCCAGGAAGCTGTAGCAGGTACATTGGCCACACCCCAGGAAAACTGTCTCAGCAGACAGGGTGGACAGGCCTCAAACTTGTGTGTGAATTAGTTGGATGTCTACCCCAAGCATGTGAAGACTTTCCCCAGTGCAACAGACAGAGGAGAACAATTTGTTCCAACCGCGATGAAGGTGGCTGAAGCAGGTGCTGTGGAGCACTAAGAACTTGGTCAGGCATTGAAGATGACACGGTCATCCACTGCATACTGGGTCATTGCCATTGACTTTTTAACCGCCATTGGCCTTTGATGACTCAGGAAGAGAAAGTGGGGCAGATTACTTTGTGCAACTCTGCCTCACTTAAGGCAAGTCAAGACATCACCCGTGATGTCACTGGTCCTCTTCAAGAAAAAAAAAAGGGATGAACAAGAACAATGCAAGTACTCTGGGTATTATTGTCCTGATTTAACAAGTGAAGAAATTTAGGCTCAGAGAGATTAAGTGATAAAGACAGCAGGTAGTCAGAGGCAGGAAATGAACTAATTTTATTAATTACTTTATTAATTTACTTATTTCAAATCTAGCATACCATCCGGACATTAGTCCACACCTCTCTTTGGGAAGGAGCCAATTCTGATTCCAACAATCAGGGTGTGTCCTGATGCAAGTCATTGGTCTCTCTCTGCCAACCTTCCTCAGCCACATTATAATGGTACCTATCACCTACCCAATTGACAAGGAGGCTAAAAGCGTAAATAAAGTATGGTGCTCCCTCTAACACTATCAATAAAGGAAATAAAAAAGCTTTCATTAAATCAAGCAGCTAGCTGGGTTCGGTTGAGAAAGCATTGCTCCTAAAGTCAGGAAGACTTGAGTTCAAACCTGGCCTCAGACACTGGCTATATAATCTGGCCAAGTCACTTCACCCCTGCCTCAATTTCCTCAACTGTAAAATGGGGATAATAGTACCTACCCTTCAGGATTATTGCAAAAATCAAATAAGATAATATTTGTAAAGGGCTTAGCACAGTGCCTGGCCCAAATAGATCAAGAAGTACATTTAAGGATTGTCTCTCTGGGTGTTTATAAATATCTTTCTACACAAAGTGGCTCTGGAGAACTATTTGTTTTTTGGCCAGACTTGTGGCTCATTTGCACAGGGAACCCCCAGTGAGGGAATTCCCTCTACCAATAAAGGAACAAATTAAAAATATTTATTAAGAACTTTCTATGCACAAAGCACTCAAGGACACCCATTCATTGGTGGATTTTGAATGGATCTCTTCCCAAAAAGCCAGTGTTGGTGACATAGCATGCTGGACTTGAATTCAGTAAGAACTGGGTTCAGATCCTGCCCTGATTATTTGCTCCCTGTGTTACCTTGGGCAAGCCACCAGGAATACAATAGAAAAGCGAGATTGTCCTTGTTCTCAGGGAGCTCACATTCTTATAGGGGAGACAAAACATAAAGGATGTTACAGCTGCAAGTCAGATGGAAAGGTCCCAAGTCACTGGGGTATTACTACCAAAAAGCAGGTGTCAATGTACTTCTTAAACATCTAACTAGCATTGAAATAGCACTTTGAGGTTTATTACAAACATTATCTCATCTGATCCTCACAACAGCCCAGGGAAGTAGTGTTATGTATTAATTAGTAGTACTAGCTATTAGTACCCCCATTTTACAGATGGAGAAACTGAGACTGAGGGGTTAAGTGGCCTGACTGGGGTCACATGGTAAACATATGAAGCAGTATTTCAACGCATCTCTGTCTCAAGTTCAACTGCTCCACCTAGTGGCCCTCAATGTCATATCCATTAATAAAAAGCTTATCAAGTCTTTTTGTTGACCATAATTTGATAGTGCCAGGGATTGTGGTGGCAGGAACTTTCTGTTCTGGGTCTTCCCTAGCTGCGGCTGCTAAAGAGGTGAGGCCTGTGGCATCTGGAGAGGAAGTTTTTGGGTAGCAACCTCCCCAAGGCAACCCTATGCTGAGCTATGGCAGTGGACATAGAGTACTGTCTGTTTTGTGGGCTCTTGGGCTCAGATTCCTGGGCTGCCTCCAATCAGAGTTGGAGGGGACATGTTAAAGGAGGGACTGGGGGGGCCTTGACCTGTCTTTTCCTCAAGGTAACACTAGCTCCAGAATTTATCTCCTCACAGAGTTGCCAGGAGCACTGAGTGGTTAAGCAAATTGCCCAGGGTTGGATGCAGTCAGTAGGTGTCAGAAACAAGATTTGCATGCAAGTCTTCCTGACCCTAAGGCTAGCTTATTATCCTCTAAGCCAAGCTCTGTCTCTGGAAAACCTTTTTTTAAAAAAATGAATAACTCATTGAACTGCATTTAAGAAAAAGAGGAAAAAAGATGCAAAAATCCCAAATAGCAGTCACAGTCAAAATATTTCTCATACTGTAAAAGGAGCTACTTAACCATATACTTCCCCCTTAAATAATTTAATTTTCTGTCCAATTTGGCCATTTGCCATTTGAGAATTAACTGTAACATACTAAGAATGGGCTGGGGAAGTTCTGTTTCATGTGCTTAAGTGAGACTTTCCATCTCTCCACCTAGTTTTAACGTCTCCAGCCTTCAACAAAAACAGCCAAAGAATAGCACATGTAGTCTGGCATCCTTATCAACTTCACAGAGACTGTTTTATTCTTCCGCTTGTCTCGAAGGCAGCCAGACTGTTAAGTAGAGGGAGTCTTAAGAAACAACCTCAGGGCGTTGCAGCGTGGAGTCTGGAGTCAGAACCCCTGGTATCATGGAGAGGGGGTTCCAATCCCCACCAGACTCTAGCTATGTAATTGGAATAGGCCACTTCTTTTCCCATCTATAAAATGAAGGAGGTGAACTATGATCTCAAGACCCTTCTTCATGCTAGTGCTCCATGATGTTAGCCATTAGGTCTTCAATTTACAGAGAAGTCATAGCCCATGAGGAAAAGGCTGATTTTAGGTCTGCTTCTTGAGATCATAGATGTAGTTTTAGAATTTTTTTTTAACTAGAAGGTAGTTTGCCAGAGAGAAGATTGATTTAGCATGTACAAGAATTCAGAGGTTTTATAAGGAGGTCCACCATTTTGGAACAAACACGTGTTGACTATCATTACATCGAATTAAGGTCTTGCATGAGTTAGATCTTAGAGCCCTGATTCTGTTTCCTATTACTGCCATGAATTTCCCTTGCGATAAAGGAAAAGTCATTTCTTCAACATTTATTTAATGTCCCCTGTGTGCAGAACACAATCTTAGGCACTAGAGGAAGACACAAACTATAAATTAGACACAATCCCTGCTTCACCTCACATAGCTTTTCTTCTAACAGAGAGATGACACAAGCATGGAGACTACTAAGAACTCTAATAACACTCCTAATACCACTTTAAGGTTTAGAAAGAGCTTTCTTCCCAAGACTTATGAGACAGGTAGAATAAGCAACATTATCTCCATTTTATAGATGAATTATACAAACTATTACATGATAAATGTTCGTCCAAGAGGTGCAAAACCAAGTATTTCAGGGGCTCATCTTTTTTACCACAGGTCAAACAGAGATAACTAGTATTTGCTCCCATCAATCTTTTTTTAAGGTAATCAGAGTTAAGTGACTTGCCCATGGTCACACAGATAGTGTCTGAGGCTAAATTTGAACTTACGTCCTCCTGACTCTAGGGCCAGTGCACTATCTACTGTGTCAGCTAACTGCCCCTGCCCCCATCAATCTTAAGAGATTCCTCTAGATCAATATTCTGACATTAATGAGTTCTCCTTTCTCTTCCTTCCTTCTCTTCCCCAAGTAGTAAAGTATGTCTACAGTGGAAGTGATGAAAGTGGTCTGAATTTTACAGTGGAAAAGTTATCCTCTATGCATAGAGAATGGCTAGGTATACAATACAGATCAACCATTACCAAAGGGTTTTTTCTGATTAAAAAGTAGTATGGCATCTTAGAAAAGAGCTGTGGATCTGCAGTCTAGTGAGGCGGATTCAAAATGTGCCTCCAGCAAGTGTTAGCTAAGACAAGTCACTTCGCCACTCAGCCTCAGTTTCCTCATCTGTAAAAATGTTAAAAAAAAACCTGCACTACTTATATCTCAGGATTGTTATAAGGAGAGTACTTTATAAACCTTGAACTGACATCAAAATGGATGCTGTTAAAGGTATGTGGAGAGCTGAAGCCAGAGGGTAATTAGAGGCAAGGGCTTGAGTCCATCAGGCTCTTTGTTCCCTTTCATATCTTTCTGCTCCATCTATTCAGCAGAACCTACTGAGAATGGACCAGGAGGCAGACACTCCCTGAAGCTGGAAGGATGTGAAGGGAGATGGAGGTGAGAATGAAGTAATTGTTAGAAGGCAGAGATTTTGAGAAGCACTCTCAGAAGCTGGGACAGAAAACCAACTCTATTTGGGTCCTGCCCATATTCCTGGAAAGAAGCTCTTTCCAGGTACCAACATACTGAATTACAGAGAGAAATAAACCATTTCCCAAGGGACGCTAATCAATAACCCTCTTAAATTCTGAGAAAATAAGTTTTCCTAAGCACTTTAATCTCAAAAAAAGTAGTTTCCTGGGGCAGCTAGGTGGCTCAGAGAGTAGAGCACCAGCCCTGGAGTCAGGAGGACCTGAGTTCAAATCCAGCCTCAGACACTTGACATACTTACTAGCTGTGTGACCTTGGGCAAGTCACTTAACCCCAATTGCCTTGCCTCTCCTCTCCAAAAAACAAAAAATAAAGTAGTTTCCTAATTGAGGGTTACCATGAGATAGAGCTTAATATAGCAAGTGGCATTAAAATACCAACTAAAAGAAGTTAAGAAAATCTTGTAATAGTGATGCCCTCTGGTGCCACACTAGGTTAACTCATAGTCTGAATTTGCTATGCTGAAAGTCTTTGGTCTATGATACAATCAGTGACTTGCCTAGGGACACACAGATAGTAAGAGTCAGGGCTAGGATTCTGACATAGAAATTATTTACATTTGAAATTACCACTTTTGTATTTTTTTTACAAAGTTGCCACATTTTGCTATATTCCTTACAAGAAGAAGGAAGGAAGGAGGGAAGGGAAGGGAAGGGAAGGGAAGGGACGGGAAGGGAAGGGAAGGGAACGGAAGGAGAGAGAGAAGGAATGAGGGAGGGAGGCATGAGGGAGGGAGGCATGAGGGAGGGAGGCATGAGGGAGAGAGGGATGAGGGAGAGAGGGATGAGGGAGAGAGGGATGAGGGAGAGAGGGATGAGGGAGAGAGGGATGCTTCAAACGTTTACTGGCTGTATGAACCTGAATGAGTTACTTGACCTCATTGGGTCTCAGTTTCCACATCTGTAAAATGGGAATAGTAATACCACCCACTTCACTGGGTTGCTATGAGAATCAAGCAATACCATGTATGGAAAGCACTTCGTAAAACAGAAATTTATCTATAAAAGTAAACTAGAATCACAATTCTCCAGTGCTAAAGCAACATCCCCATTGAACAATGTAAGTTAAGACCTTAATATATCACCAACATTTACAAGACTGGGCAAATGTTAATGGCATCCTGGATATATGGCTGTCATCTTATTTAGTAGTCCTACCTGAAATAACGTCCAGGTGTTATTTCCTTCCCTACTATTACTGAAGAGGTAAAATCATATGTCTAAGTCTTGTACTAACAAAACTAGAGAAATAGTAATTAGGAGAAGGGAGTCTTCCAGCTAGTGGACCCAGAGAGGATCCCCAAAGCAGCAATGCCCCCAAATGCCACAGTATGGTCACAGACCTGCACAGAGCCCATATTCTCTTCCTAAGAGGCTAGATTGGCCCTGGAGCAAACTCTGTCTCTCTGGGCCCCACTGCCCCTCCTTTCTGCATCATAGATCACATCTCTATGGCACTGTGTAGTTTCTCACAACAATGCTTTGGAGTTGGTAGCATAAGTACTCTCATGCCCATTTAACAGATGACAAAATTGAAACCTACAGAACATTGTTACTTGCCCAGTGCCTAACAAGGTTCCCTGTCCATAATGGGCACTCAGTAAATGTTTGTTAGAGAAATGTCACACAGCTACAAAGCGGTAGATCCAGGATTTAAACCCAGATCTCCTAATTCCAAGTCTGTCACACTTATCTCTATTGGCTTCCTTTTGGGGCATCTAGGTGGTACAGTGGCTAGAGAACTGGGCCTGGAGTTAAGAAGACCTCATTTCAAACCCATCCTCAGATATTTCCTAACTGTGTGACCCTGGGCAAGTCACTTTACCCTTATGTGCCTCTGTTTCCTCAACTGTAGAATGGAGATAATAGTAGAATTTATTTCCCAGGGTGGTTGTAAGAATCAAATGGGGTAACATTTGTCAAGTGCTCCGCATACTGCCTAGTAGGTGCTATAGAAATGATAGCTATTATTATGGTCATTATTATTGTTCTTACAAGGACCTAGGAATTTAGGTAGCAATCCTCCCTGAAGGCAACAATTGTTCCACTTTGGTTTTTTCATTCCCAACATTTAGCACAGGTGTCTGGCACGTGCATAGGAGGAACATAATAAATGTTTGTTGCTCGATCAATTTGTTCCCAATAATCATTCTTTCCCTAACTTTAGCATCTGCCTCGTCAATGATATCTTTGGTGGTAGCAATTGCTCAGACCACAATTCATACTACAACTACTGTTTTCCACCTCCACTCTGGGGGACAACCTCGCTGCAACAGGATGGAAAGACATTGAATCAACTCTCTGTTGGCTGTCTTACATCACCCCACTAGAGTAAGGAAGCATGTGTCCTTGCGGTTATTTGATGAAGTGCTGCCAACTCGCAGAGTATAGTGAAAATAATGTGCTGTGCTATTTTTGGGTGTCATGTTTATTTTCTTCTCAAAAGAGCTGAATTGTGGTGTATGCCATTGACTATCCTCCCATAGATCCCTTCCTACTCACTTCCTTTCCCCTGCTCTCCCACTCTTCCCTACTCTCAAGTTTACCTAAATGAATCTATGCAAATGTGGCTGGGGAGAAGGAGAAGTTGTTTGACTTAAAGATCTGGAAATGTAAAACTTCTGGACCCTCTAGCTCTCCTCCTATAACTACAGAACCCAAACATCTTTTTGTGGTCCAGAAGAAACCACACTTTCCCCTAAGTCCCCACTGCTCTTGTACCTCCATTTCCTGTGGGTTGAGTCAAACCCAGGCTTTACTCTGGAGCTGTACCCCCAACTACCTCCATCTCCTTCTGTCACAGCGTGATTGGCTTGGCCTTGAGTTATGCCTCAGGAATGGAGTTGCCTCCATTTTTGGCCTTGTGCCAAGAAGAAGCTTGGTAGTACCCAATAATGTAGACAAAATTCATCTAAGGAAAGCAGAAGCCATCCAAAATTAGCCATTGATCTGAATTGATACGTTTTACTTGGCTGAGCCCGCAGGAGTTCTGTGGTTCTAAGAACCGCGTTCCCCAGGAAGGGAGGAAGGGGCACTATGGAAGCTAGGAAACAGAGGAGAGGACACTGGTACCCTAGGAAAGAGCAAGCAAACATAATAGAGGGAATAATATAAATTCTTTATCAAGAATAAGGAAGGGAAGGAGGAGGATTTTGAGGAGAAGAAGGAGAAGGAACAGGAAGAGGAGAAGGAAAAGGAAGACAGGAGAAGGGGGAAAAGAAGAGGAGAAAGGAGTAGAAAAGAAGAACCAGAAGAAGAAGAAGAAAAGAAGAAGAAAAACATAAAGAAGAGGAGGAAGAAGTAGAAAAGAGCAGGAAGAAGAAAAGAAGAGGAAGAAGAGAAAGAAGAAAAGAAGAAAGAGAAGAAGAACAAGAACCAGATGTGTACCTGCTGCCCATTCATTCTGCATCACATGCTGGGCAAAGTGCCATAGAGAACAGCAGTTTAATTGAGGTTTTCCACCTGTCACTGGTGAAGGTGAGCTTTCCTTGGGATTATTTGTTTAAAAGCTTTTGGATGAATATGTATATGCACATACATACAAATCCTAATAATTATGCGATTATAGAAAACCAAAAGGATTTTGGGTTGGGACTTTTATATTTATTTATGCCTTGCACTTTCTGTGGGGAAGGGGAATTACATCAGTGAATGTACACCTTCTAAGGTTTTCAATGTTCTTTTTGTTAATGCTCTTATCAGACATGTTAACAGAAAAGAGTAAAAACCCAAATATACAGAGTGTTTCATATCACCACAGTTGAAGGTATGGTGGGGGGGGGGAAAGGAACAAAGAAAGCTAAAGAAACCCATAAGCTAGACACATCCTAGGCACTCTGTGGCTTCCGAGCCACTCCCTATCGTAACAACCATCAAAGGAAGGAAGGAGAAAAAAGTAAATAGGCTGAGATTCAAATTTGAAGAAGAAAAAGCATTCAACCTTGGCCACTGCATTGTCCTCAGATGTCTTTTGTGAGCTGAGCCTTGCAAGATAAAAAAGAAGAAGGAGGTGAGAAGAGGTCTTACCTGAGAAGCCCCCAAAATGTAGATCAAGCATATAAGCAATCCTATGCACTGAATCACAGAGGACACCAGCAGTAGCTTATTAACAATGGTCCTCTGCCTTGGCAGGTTCCCAGATCTCTCCTGCAGTGGCTGGTCACCTTCCATCTTCTAAATCCAGCCAAGAGAAGATTAAAGGATGAAGAGGAAGCCTGAGTCACTGGATGATGACCTCTTCCAAGGGAAAGAAAAAAAATCAAGTAAACTAGCCAGTAGATAGTCTCAGAATCGAAGTTAAAGAAAATGAGTGGTTAAAGGGGCAGCCTCTCAGTTTTATATGCTACAGCTCTTGCAGGCAGGCGGGGGAACTTCTTGTGACTAATCTGAATTTCCCCTTTACTTACTTTCTTTTTTTTCCCCTCTGGGCTTACAGAGAGGTTGTTTTTGTGGCATTCCAGTTCAGAGTTGAGTAGCCTGAAATGACAGAGTCATAAAAGTATGCTATTTTCTTTATTTCTCATTACCCATACTTTGATGATGGGTCGTTTGAAGAAGATCATTGTCACTCATTGATACAGGCACTAGTATTTAGCTGTCCCCTCTAAATGCAAGGCACATGTTAGCTATTTTCAGTGGTCTTTTATTTTGGGGGGGAGTTAGGGATAGGGAGAAGAAGGTGTATATCCAGGCATCATTCCGAATTTCTCTGGTATAAAAACTACAGCCTTGTATAAGCAGAGGTGGAAGTGAAGAAGGTAGAAGAGGTAGTGTGGTTTATATTTCAGTTGAGTTGAATGAATAATAGTGAGATGAGTTCTTCATAGACCCAGGTCTTTGACAAAGGTTTAGTAAAGGAGAGATTCACAAGTCCTTTGAAAAGGAACTAAGATAACATCTTGCCTCTCTTCCTTTTCCTTACCCTTACACTTCTTCCCCAATAACTACCAGTTGAATGAATGGACCAAGGCAGTTCTTTCAAGTTAAATTATTTTCCCAAAGGAAATAGGGTAGGAAATAGAATTTGAATTTTAAAAATCTGGGCATTCTGTCTACCCATCAGTTTTTACTGATGAAGTAAAAAGCATAATGATGGAGTGGTTTTAATATTTTTAATGCAATTCAACTCAGGTATTTATGGGTTACTTGTACAGTACCATACTAGGCTTTACTGAGAGGCTACAAGGGACTTGACAAGACAAAATTCCACCCCTAAGTGGCTATGTAACCTTGGGCAAGTCACTTAAACTATTTGGAATATACCATTACCTCATCCACAAAGTGAAGGCAAGCTTCTACTTGAAAAGAAGAGAGAGGCTGGGGACAAGCAGGCCAAGATGACCTTTAGATGCTATGATCTCTATAATCTATAACTCTATGACTTCTGCCTTTGGGTCTTGTAATCAGAAAACCCTGGGTTCCCACTCATACTCTTATTAGTTAGGTGAACCTGGGGCCATCATTTATCTCTTTGAGCCTCAGTTTCCTCATCTGTAGAAATGGAGATGATAATAATATGTAGTTAACTTCTCACTCTAAATGGTACAAGGCCATTGTGGAGATTAAATGAGATAATATATAAAAAGTGCTTTGCAAACCTTAAGGCTATATGAAGACTAGTAATAAATAATATTCAGAGGCTTACAAATGGGGTGTGCTGGATGTGCCCAAGTATACCCTAAAAAACCAGCAGTTATCTTGCTTCTCTGGGGGTGGTTGGGATCCAGAGTCCATCAGTGACTGGATGACATGACATGACATGTCTCTAGGAGCAATAGCCCCAGCCAGAGCAGCTAATCCAGTTTCTGTCATTTACTTCCCATTTGTTAATCCTCTACTGTTTCCCTAAGGTTCTGGTGCAGAAGGGAAAAGATATATTTAGTGGTTTGGTGGACTGGAGAACTCTACACCCTTTTCCAGGCTTTCACTGTGGTAGGTGTTACAGCGTCTTCTCCAGAGGAAGCTCGTGCTTGGCAGAACCCAATTCCTGTGGGGGTCAAGCCCTCCTCCTTCCTTACCCCAGGCTCCCAGTTTTCTTTCACAGGAACTAGTTCCCCTTCCATCTACTGAATCTAGGCGAGGGAAAGATGAAAGGGGGGAAGGGAGCACCTAGGCATTCTTTGTGGTATAACAGAAACCACACTTTCCCCCAGCCTCCACTGTTCATGTATTTCCTGTGGGTAGAGACAAGCCCAGACTTCTCCAGTGCTTTGTCCCCAACCACCCCTCTCCTAACCTGGGACTCAAGCCAGTTTCATCCAGGTATAGAAAAAAATAAACTTGACTTTTTAAAATTTTCTTTGGGCACTTGATTTTTCCATGACTCAAGCTCATAGTGTATGGCCCTGGGACAGCAGATCATACAGACAAAGGAGGCAAAAAGTTAAAATTTTTAATTTTTAAAGGATACTCCTCTGGTAACCAATACTTAAAGAAACAGGCCTTTATGTCAAAGTTCAGGGCCAAGGGAACATTGTTTAGTCTAAAAGACGTCTTCTTTTAGCCAAGAAGTTAAGTTTTAAAAGGTTGTTGCTCTGAATCTTATGAGAAAGGAAGGAGTTGGATTAAAAGCTTAACTGTTAATTTTTTAATTAAATGTGGTTGTTTTAGTTTCTTCAGTTTGCTTTACAAATAAAAGTAATTCCCTTTGTGATTAAGTATACAATAAATATAAATATCAAAGAATACTCAAAAGAATTTGTGATCTTGTTGATTCAAGAATCTTTTTCAACAATGCAAATCCCAACCCATCCATGCCTTCCTCTCTTTGTCTATATTTTCCCATATGTTCACCTCAAGATTTTTTTGCCATGGAAACCCATAGAATAGGGCAGAGAGGAGACATATATTAGGTAGACACATAGACAGTAAGGATACAAACATGCATACAGTACTGCACATATGTACAGGCTCGGTGGGAAGATAGAACTTAAGATGAAATTTACTGTAAATTCACAGAATCTTAGCTTGGAAAGGGAACCCAGAGACCATCTAATCCAAGCCCTATTTGAATAGGAATCTTCTCAGCAATATCCTAAGCACCCGTGAGTTTGGATTTGAAAGGACAGGGATCTCATACCCATTTCACTTTTGGAACAACTCTAACCGTTAGCAAGGTTTATTTTGCTTTGTTTTAATTTACTTTCCCAATGAGGTAGAATTTATCCTTGCAACTTCTGCTCCTGGCTCCTAGGGCAGCCATCTGGGGTTCCAAAAAAACAAATCTATTCTCTCTTCGGTATAACAAAAATATAGCATAGCACTGTGTATTGAGTTCCTATAGCAGGTGTACATCTCCAAGAATTTACTAATTCATGTCACATAGAGGGCAATGGGGAGTGAGAACAGGTTACCAAATGTCACCAAAAGGGCACTTTGAAGAACAGAGGTAAAAGATGTCTTCAGGAACGTATATTCCAGGAAGAATATTGGTCGAGTCCCATGGACAGGGCAAGGGATGATAGGTGGACAGTCACAGTGCTCCAGTGATACCCCTAGAACATCAGGGGAAATTGAAGAAGATCTTTAGAATCAAGATGGAGCCCCTTCCCCTCTCCATTGTGAACATATGGCTGTGTTGCAATCTCCATCATTGGAGGGAATTTTCTAATTTAGATCACAGATCTCTTTGAGTATGTATCTAAGGCAGCTATGAGAGGTCCTGTACCTGTAGCCAAGTTAGTACATTCATTATTGCAGAAACTTTCATTAAATAGTAATTAGGCCTATTGTTACAGTAATGTTTTTCATTTGTATAATTCCTCAGAATGGAGGTTCCTTCACCTTCCTAACTCTCTCCTAATCTTTTGGGAAATGACTTTCTCTAAAAAAAAAAAACTCAGCATTAGGATAAGGCAAAGGAATTTGCCAGGTGCTGCCAATTGAAAACCACTCCTGAAAGCTCATCTCTTCATTCTTGTGGTCACAAATTCTGGCAGAAATATGTCACACCTCCATGTTCTTGGTGGTGGTGGAAATTTGTTCCCAGCTATTTGAAGAGAGACAAACAGACAAACACAGAGAGAGAGAGAGAGAGAGAGAGAGAGAGAGAGAGAGAGAGAGAGAGAGAGAGAGAGAGAGAGAGAGAGAGAGAGGGAGAGAGAGAGAGAGAGAGAGAGAGAGAGATTGATTTTGATTTTCGGTATATTTATGGGAGGCAGTTAAAGAGTTTTACACCCAGACAAGGACTGCTCTGTCTCTGTTCCTCCTGTCTCTGTCTGTCTCTTTGTCTCCATGTCTCTGTGTGTCTCTCTCTGTCTCTCTGTTTCTGTCTCTCTCCATTTCTCTCTGTGTCTCTCTCCATTCTCTCTGTGTCTCTCTCTGTTTCTCTCTGTGTCTCTCTCTGTTTCTCTCTGTGTCTCTCTCTGTTTCTCTCTGTGTCTCTCTCTGTTTCTCTCTGTGTCTCTCTCTGTTTCTCTCTCTCTCTCTCTCTCTCTCTCTCTCTCTCTCTCTCTCTCTCTCTCTCTCTCTCTCTCTCTCAAAAAGAAAGATGGGAAGAAATTTCCACTACCACCAAGAACATGGAGGTGTGACAGATTTCTGCCAGAATCTGTGACCACAAGAATGAAGAGATGAGCTTTCAGGAGTGGTTTTCAATTGGCAGCACCTAGATAATTCTTTTGCCTTATCCTAATGCTGAGTTTTTTAGAGAAAGTCATTTCCCAGAAGAATAGGAGAGAGATGGTAATTGGAAGGGCACTGGAAATCACACAGGAAGTCATTTTGACATTGTTTTTACTGCTTTCTTCTAACAGAAGGAAAAAAGGGTATCACAGAGGGCTGGTGAGGAACAGAGTAGCTGTGAGGCAGCATCATCTTATGCTTACATCTAAGGGCATGATACCACGGGCAGAAAGTGCTAGACTTGGAGTCAGCAGATCTGAGTTCAAATCCTGACTCTATAGCTTATTGCATGTATGGCATTACAGCCATACAGTCTATTACTCACTAACCTGACTGAAGATTATGAATGTGAACATATAATGCAAATGCATTATGATAGAACAGCTTGCAGACAATGTGGAAGATTAGGAACACTGCTCTGAGTGATGTGCGAACTATTTTGTACAATGATCCTGTAATATATACTTCCAAAGAAAACACTTTTTGTTATTATGGGCCTAAATCCTAATGAAATGCAAGATGAGGAACGCAGACAAGTAAATGCATGCACACCATGAAAGCAGGAATAGTGGTGAGAGTGTAGAATGCTTATGAGGAGAGATTCCTGTGGGTCAATAGTCCTAAGATGTGTCTTTCACCTCAGGATGTTGTAAGAGAGAGTTACCTTAACTTTCCACATCCAAAGTCAATGGCAGGGAACTGGGATTCCAGAAAGGTTGAATCAACATTTTTTTTTGCTTTGCTTAAATAACACCACCAGCTAACAAATTATGATTAATCTAAAATCTACATCAACTGGAAGACAGCCAACTGACCCTATAATAGAATCTGTTTTACTTAGGGGCTAGTTTCCCTATAAGTCAATAAGCATTTATTAGGCACCTGTTATGTGCCAGGCAGTGTATTAAGCACTGTGAATTCAAATAAAGGCCAAAAATTAACCCCTCATCACAAAGGGCTTACACTCTAAAGGAGACATGTATAGGGAGGCTATTGGGGGACCATCAATGGCTTGGCTTTCTTGCCTCATGAGGTATATAAACCCCCCAGCCTATGCAGAGTTAGTTTTGGAAGTTTTCTGATCTAATGTGATGAGTTACATTACATTACATGACAGAGGTAGAATTTTTATATGACATTTTTATATGAATTATTATTTCTTTCATAACCTCAGGAATTGGATCATATTTATTTTATGTCACTAGTAAAGTCATTTTTTTGTGTCTTATGGTCCACAAATTTCTCACTGCATCTAACTCTGATCTTGAATCACTGGGTTGTCCTGGACTGGTTAAACCTGGACCAGAATATTTGTCATGGCGGGCAAATACTACAGAATCACAGATTTTGAACAATATAAGGGACCTCAGCGACCATCTAGTCTAATCCATACTCTAAAAGAATCCACACTATAATACACCCAACAAGTAGTCATCCAGCCTCTGTCTGAAGGCCTAAAAGGAGGGGATACTCACTAACTGTTAGGCAGCTAATTCTACATTTGGACAGCTCCAGTAGCTAACAAGGTGGTGGGGGGGGAGTGGCTTGTTTTTATTTTTCCTGAAATTAGATGCCATCTCTTTTTATCTTTCATCCATTGTTCTTTGATTCTGCTCCCTGGGTCCAAATAGAACCAATTTAATTCCTCCTCCATTTGGCAGCCTTCCAAATTCTTGAGCACCACAATCATGTCCAATTCCTCAACTGATCCTGAAAGGTCACGCACTATATAGTCCCTTCATCGTCCTGGTTGCCTCCTCTGAACATTCTTCAGCTTACCATGGTGCCCACAATTGAACATAATACTCTGCATCAGTAAGGCAAGATTCATGACCTCGAAGATGACCATGAACATGCCCGTATAGTTCAAAATCGCAAAGTATAAGAGATTCTCTAGGTAGAAGGCAGGGAAACTATAACATTTATTTAGGTACCAGAGGATCAGATCCCAAAACCAATTATTCCAATTCAACATAGCAGTAACTGTATTCCAAAACCAGTAAGTCCACCTCAATGTAATTTCAGGGAAATTATAACACTGTATTACAGCGAGGAACCAAGTCATCCTGTAACCTTCCCCCCTGCTGGGGCCTTCCTATAAGCACTCACATATCCCAACTCTCTGCTTACCTGTGTTCTCTCCCCTTCAATTCTCTGGTCTCTGAAGCTCTCTGGTCTCCACTCTCTGCTCTGCACTCTCTCCAAAGCTCTCTGAGTTCTGCCACTGGCTATTCTGCATTCTCAGCTGTGTCACCACCGAGTTCTTACTTCTTCTCCTTGGGCTGAAATTCTAACCTTAATGGCTACCTACTGGGTATATACACTCTTCTTAGAGCCTGAGGGTCTCAAGACCAATCATCAAAAGGGTGTAGGCCCTTCTCTAATCAAACTCCTCTTAACTGGCCCCTCTTGAGGTCTATGGAATGGGTGGGGAAAAATCTTTAATCGCTGATTGGCATCACATACTCCAGGTGGTGTAAGGAGGGCAAAGAATACAGTTGGATTAATGTCTCTTCTTTTAGAAGCTATGCCTCTCAAAGATTTCACTGATTTTTGTGCCTGCTACAACATACTTATAATTCAACAATTGTTGAATTAGAATGAATCAATGGATCACAGAGCCGTAAAATTGGAGAAATGTAAAAAACCTCAGTAGGCCATACGCTTGAGGAATTCCCACTCTCACATACCTCACAAGAGGTCATATAGCCCATGCCTCAAGACCTCCAAGGAAGAGAAACCCACCACCTCTCAAAGCCAGTCATCCTACTTTTGTGCACCTCTAAGTCTAGGAAGATTTTCTAACATCGGAGGTTATTTCTTCACCACTTCCATTCATTGTTCCTGATTCCACTCTCTTCCACATAATAACCTTAAAATACTTACACATAAGTATTACACCACACACACACTGAGTAGTCTATTATTCAGGCTAACCATGCCCAATTCCTTCAATCAATCTTTAATATGACATGAACTAAAAGTCCTTTACCATCCTAGCTGCCTCCCCCTGGACACGTTACAGCTTACCAATGTCTTTTTTAAACTGTGGTGCTCAGAACTAAACATGACACTCCAGTTGAGGTCTAAGGAAAGGGCAGAATACAGTGGGACTATCACCTCTCTTTCTCTGGAAATGATACTTGCTGTATCATGTTAACTTTTTTTGGCCACCACATAACACTCCCAAATCATACTGACCTTGCAGTAGACTAAAACCCCCAGATCTTTTTTTTACACTGCTGTCTATCCATAACTCTCCTATCTTGTATTTGAGAAGCTGATTTTTTATACCTAAGTGCAAGACTTTACATTTATCTCTCTTGGATTTCATCTGATTTGATTCAACCAATTCTCTAGCCTGTGAAGATACTTTTGGATTCTGACTCCGTCATCCAGTATGTTAGCTGACTCTTCCAGTTTTATGTTATCTGCAAATTTGATTAGCATACTTCTATGCCATATTATACCATTTTTTGCATTGAGTCTCTTGGGCCTTGAGATTTCTGCCCTTTCAGATGGTTCTATACAAGCTGGGGAAGCAATTCAGGTCCTTTTTGCAGATTTCATTCCTCCCTGCTCCCCTCACTCTGGGATAGTTCAAACAGCTTCTTCCTAGATATTTTTAGGGTACCAAGGGGTAAAATCATGGGGAGGTGCTTTACTTTTGAATCACATGGTATAGGTAAAGTTGTCTTTTTATAATAATAGTCAACAAGAATTCACTTGGAGGATCATTTAGCTATTTTAATGACAATTAAGTCCCAGGATAAAGATGCAGGGGAGTATTAATCCAAACTCCAACACAAGAATGGCATGGTCCCTCAGTTGTTGTTCAGTGATTTCAATAGCATCTGACCCTGTATGACCCCATTTGGGGTTTTCTTGACAAAGATACTGGAGGGTTTTACCGTTTCCTTCTCCAACTCATTTTATAGAAGAGGAAACTGAGGCAAACAGGGTTAAATGACTTTCCCAGGGTCACACAGCTACTAAGTGTCTGAGGCTAGATTTGAAGTCAGGAACATGAGGCTTCCTAGTTCCCAGCCCAACGTTCTATCCACTGCACCAACTAGCTGCCCTTAGCCCCTCAGTAAGGGCCTCTAAAGGGGTAAAAAGTTGGCACAAGCATTCTGACGGAGCTCTCCATGGTGGGGAGGAAGGGTTCTGGCTGATAGAATGAAGAACACTAAGGCAGTGGTGACATGTGTGAGTTCTGACATCAACTCAGGCTCTGGGATAGGTTGCAGATAACAGATCTATGGCTGCTTAGTTATCTTAATATGGAGAACACACACCTGTGATGGGGAGTTGTGATGACATAGAAGGCATTGTTATTCCTAGGGCTGTTCTTGGAAATAATGGTTGTTTTTACATCAGGATATCTACCCTGAATTGAATTTGACATTACCCCTGCCACACTGTATGAATTGTACTTTTAAGAAGTTTTTGTATTGTTTTATCTTCATATTATTTGTATAAGACTCCTCTTTTAGTGATGCTCCTGCATCACTCATTTTAATATTATTATAAGGATACAAAATCCCCTTGAAAAATTTGGAGACCTTGTCAGCAAGTGGTGGGATGTAGTAGGCATTAGTGACATTTGTTTTATGTAGACAGAACTGTTTTCCCTTTAAGGAGTCAGAAAGGCCATTCTCATTATCATCACCACTTGGGTTTTCTTGCTGCTTAAGGCTATAGGAAATTGTCACCAGAGATTTTAACAGAATTCCCGTTTCCCTGAAGGAATACCTTAGGATTTAGCATGACCAGTTCCTATGGTGAATGTAGAAGTGAAGGGGAGTATCCTATTTATATGAATTATTATATTTTTTATCCTTAGAAATTGCATCCTTTCTCTACTTTGTTATCAGCAATGTTTTTATTGTATTTTATGGTTCATGAGTATATCATGATGTTCTAACCCCAATCTTGCATAACTGGACTGACTTGAGTTAAGCATTAACTAAAATAGTTCCTTAGGGAAAGGCCTGGCAGAAGAGAGAGAGTATGGAAGGAAGAAAAAAAATAAGAAAAAGTAAGACTTAGCTCATTTCAGTAAGTTGTAATAAGAAATTCCTGAGGAAATACAGCCTGACATCTACTTCTCCTGGTGCTGCGGTCACATCTACTGAAGACCCAGAAAAGGAAGTTCTTGTCAACAAAGTGCTAGAAACTGTCAAATGATTCACCATCAGAAAGCAATATGATTTTGTAAGAGGAAAAAACATTCTAGAAAATGCATGATCAGCTGCTTTGGGGCTTCATACTAAGGACCTTAGGATCTTTCCATCTGACTTGCAGCTGAAATCTTCCCTGTGTGTGATATCCTACATTAGAATGTGACCTCCCTGAGAGCAGGGACTCTGAATCCCCAATGCTTTGCACATAGCAAGCACTTAATAAATTTTTTATCATTTTTTATCATTCATTGTTGTTGGTTTTTAAGGCCAAAATTAAATCATAAGACCTCTGTTATTTGTACACTTTCTAATTAAATTTCTTACTGTAACTGCTCTGTATATATAGCTTTACAATGAATGGTAGTGAACCCTTAAAAGAAAAAAAAAGCATAAAGCATGTTGCATTGACTTAGAGAAGCATTAAAAGGGGATAAGGAAAAGGCCTGCATCCTTTTGTTAATTTAAATTGGAATGGGCTGTCACAGGAGGTAACAAATTCCCCTTCTCTGATGATCTTCAACAGAGTCTGAATGGCCACATATCAGGAATTTTTTATTTGTTTGTTTTTTGGAAGGGGGAAGGCATGGCAATTGGGGTTAAGTGACTTGCCCAAGGGCACACAGCTAGTAAGTGTGTCAAGTGTCTGAGACCTGATTTGAACTCAGGTCCTCCTGACTCCAGGACTGGTGCTCTACCCACCTGCGCCACCTAGCTGCCCCTCAGGAATTTTTTAAAGGGCATTATCTATGCAGGTATGGATTGGATAAGATCATCTCTGAGAATCTGATTCTCTCCTTTGAAACTAAAGGGAGTGATGGGAAAAACGATTTGAGAGAGAGATGCTGATAACCAAAAATAAACCCAGTTATGCTGTGACAGTGAGCCAAATCTTAGAGTTTTTATTAGGATGGGCAGTGGAGCAGAGAGGACATCTGTGGTGTCACATCATCCATGCTTATATCTGAAGAGATGATATTATGGAGAGTGGTGCCCTTGGAGATGACAGACCTTGTTCAAATCCTGGTTTTTCCATTTACCATATATGTGACCTTAGGTGAATCACTTAACCTCCCTCCATAAGCCATGATTTCCTCACCAGTAAAATGAAGATGGACTAAAGGTTGAATCTCTAAGACTAAGACTTCTAAATCTTATTTATATGAGTATGGGATGTATGTGGTGTCAATAAATCACAGTATAATAATGCTCTTTGGCAACAACAGCAATATAAATAGTAATTACATAACAATTTATTCAAAACAATCAATATGTAGTCACTCATTTGCATATTTAGACCACATGGGCTCTGGGCTCACTCTTTTCATCCCCCACATTGTTCTAATGGGTTGGGCTATTGCTTCATCTTCCTTCAGAACCCTCAACTTTCTTAAGATATACCACTGATGAGCTGTGGGGTTGATTTATCTAATGTCCTGAGCCTCCATCTAGTGGATTCTCCCCAATATCATTGCCAGTAATTAGCACCTCAATTTCACATGCCAGTGCTGGACTACTGTCTATCTCTCCAGTATCATTTAACCAGTTAATGTCTCCTTATACCTACTTAATGCTTATCAAGGAATAAATTGTACATAAAGGGTACATTAAAAGTACATAAGTGTACCGAGTACATAAAACTACTGAGAAGGAATAACAAGAACATGATTAGAAAAACAAACCAAGACACCCCTTCCCTTCTATTATCTCACTAGAGGGTAAAGCTTGATTAAATTTGAAGATATTACTACAAACATGCTTCCCAAGAAATTCACTTCCAGATGTGGAATTGCTGAAAGACAAGTCACTCCTTTGTCTGAAGGAAAAGCTATCTCTGACGCCAGCTTGATTCACTACTGGGCTGGATCAAACAAACTCCTCCTCAGGGTAGTTCTGGTTCAGCTCCCTCACCTCTATCAGTTTCTGTCATGGATTACTATCACTGGACCTCTGATGTCTCTTCCAACTATCCAAAGCTCATAAGGTCATTCCATAACCAATGCTACTTCATCTAAGATCAGAAAAGAATAAATAATATAGTGATAAAATAAAGCACAAGAGCATATGTTCATGGGGCATATGGCAACCTAGGCAGGTAAATTAGACATAAGTAGTGCTTGCTGCTGCTGCTGCTGCTGCTGCTATTACCTCTCCCCTTCCCCTGGAGCGTACACATATTTTTTTTAATATACTGCTTTTCAATACCTTTATTTAAAGGCTCTGTCAAATATTCCTGCTATTCTGACTAGTCTTTTAATTGAGGGAAGGGAAGGTGGGAAGCAAAAGATGCTCATTTGTCTGAAGAAATGACATCTGTACTCTACATATTCAATCATTTAAATGATGTAGCTGAATCTGTAGGTGCTGTCACAAGAGAGGCATTTGCCTTTACATCTCCTGAATAAAGCCTGACAATGAGGTCTTTTGGGATCCACATGGTGAAGTTTCACTGGGCAAGAGCATCTTATCTATTTCCAACTTTGACAGGCATTATACACTGCCTACAAAAGCTGCCAGAAAGAGAAAGACATCAAGTTCCTCTGATCCTTTCATATGCCCACTCAGTAAGACCTTGTCAGCTAATGAAAAGGTTTTTCTTCACTATACAGCAGGTGGACAGACAGCAAATGGTCACAGAATGTCTGCCCATATTGAATCACAGACCAGAGCCCTTTCAGTACTTGGTATCATGTATTTCCTGCAGCTTGACAGGAGCAGAAGCTATTGGGCATGCTTGAAGGACAAGTCCCCTCTTGGTGAGTCCCCTATTATACAGATAACACTTTTTTCATTTGATTAAAAAACACCACTTACAAAATATTTTAAAACATAAAAGATCTTTTGGAGAACATATGGGAAAGGCTTCAAGATAGAAGGGGAAAAATAAGAGTTGAGAATAATAAAAATGAATGAAATAAAAAGTTGAGAAAATTAAGTATATTTTAGTGAGTTCCTACTGCATGCTTATCATGGTTTGGTTTTGGGGGTATTTATTCATACATATTCAGGAGAAATAATTCTAAGCTAGAATTCTTAGTTAAGGAAAATATTACAAACTTGTTAGCATGAAATTCAAGCATTTGAGACTAGAGGTTTGAAGACCAGAGACAGCATTCCAATTTGGAATTAAAGGCTAGGGAGGCTATGTCCATATTTTCTTTCTTCTACTTTTCAATTCAACATCCTTTTATTAAGTGTCTAAATCTATGCAGAACAATCTGCAAGGTGCTGGGGGTAGGGGAGAGAGGATACAAAGTTATTACAAGGAATTTACAGTCTAATAAACTTAAAGCTAGGGAAGGGAAGGGAGAGGAAGGAACAGTAGGGGCAGCGTCAGAGGAGAGAAGGGGAGTTATTTAAGAGATGCTGCAATCAATAGGTCATGGCAATAGATTGGTTATTAGGCTAAGAGACAGTGAGGGGTCAAGGATGACACACTTAGGTTGCAACACTAAGGAACTGAGAGGATGGTGTTCCCTTCTACAGTAATAGGGAAGTTGAGGGGTAGCAGGGGGAAAATTAGGGGAAAGACAATGAGTTCATTTGAGGATATGTTGAGTTTAAGATGTCTACTAGACATCTAGTTTGAGATGTCTTAAAGGCAGTGAGGACTTAACTAGATGGCTTAGTGGACAGAGTGCTGGATTTGGAATCGGGAAGACCTGAGTTGAAATCCAGCCTCAGAAACTTCCTAGCTATGTGACCTTGGGCAAGTCACTTAACCTCTGTTTGCCACTGGAGGAAATGGCAAACCACTTCAGTATCTTCACCAAGAAAAACCCACGGACAGAAGTTCACAGGGTCATAAAGAGTCAAACATGACTGAAACAATTGAACAACAACAAAAGGCAGATAGAGATACGAGATTGGGGGTAAGCAGAGAGATTAGGGCAAGATGGACAGATCTGAGAATCATCAGGATAGAGATGGCAACTAAAACAATGGAAATTGATAAGATTAGCAAGTGAAATAGCATGAAGGGAGAAAAGGACCCAGGACAGAAACTTGTGGGAAACCTGTGGTTAGGGGGCATGATGTGGATGACGATTTAACAAAGGACACTGAGAGGGAGCATTTTGATAGATAGGGAGAGAACTAGATGAGAGTCGTGTCCCAAAACCTAGAGAGGAAAGAGAATAAAGGAGGAAAAAGTGATCAACAGTGTCAAAGGCCGTAGAGAGATCAAAGAGAAGGAGTACTGAGGAAAAAGTGATTGTATTTGTCAATTAAGAGATCACTGGTAACTGTAATAGGGGAGTTAAGTAATAGAGGTAATTAATAGGGGTATTTGGCTTGGACTTTCAATTGGGGGAAGGGTGATAAAGTTTAGTGGGAGAGAAAATGGATTTTTATTAGTTGAGAAATTAAAATTCAAAAATAAAAATAAATAAAATGGATGAGAAGGTTTTTTTTGTTTTTTATACAAATCATTATTCTGCATATGGTGATTTGCAAGGGTTTGGGGGAAAAATAATGAGTTCTGTTGTGTGCATGTTAAGTTTGAGATGCCTTTGAGACATGCAAAAAGCAGTTAGGGAAGAGGGGCAGGGAATGACTGTAGCCCAGAAGAGAGACTGGGGATGGGCAACATCAACATAAGTAGAATCATTGAATCCATGGGAATTGATGACAATACCAACTGAGATAATATAGAGCAAAAAAGAGAAGAGGGCTCAGGACAGAGCTAACCCACAGTTAGTCAGCATGTCATAGCTAAAAATTCCATAAGGCAGATTGAAAAGTAGCAGTCAGATATAGGAAAAGAACCAGGAGAAAGCAGTGTCATGAAAACTCAGAGAAGAGAGAACATATAGGGAGAAAGTGATTAACAACATCAAATGTTGTATGGAGGTCAAGAAGGAAGAAGAATGAGGAATGGCCTTCAGATCTGGCAATTAAGAGATCTGGGTAACTTTGGAGAGGGCAGCTATAGCTGAATTGATTATGATGAGGTCAGAAGCCAGACTTCAGAGGCATTAGAAGAGAGAGAAAGAAAAGGAAGTAGAGGCATCAAACGTAGATGGCTGGGGGTGGAGCCAAGATGGCGGCTGGAAAGCAGGGAGTTGCATGAGGTCCCCATCAAGTCCCTCCAAAAACCTATAAAAAAGGCTCTGAACAAATTCTAGAACTGAAGAACCCACAAAATAGCAGAGGGAAGCAGACTCCAGCCCAGGACAGCCTGGACGGTCGCTGAGTGAGATCTATCACACATGGAGCTGGGAGTGGAGGGGAGCAGAGCCCAGCATGGGCAGCGGCAGGACCAACCAGACCAGGAGCCAGGCGAAACAGACACTAGCACCCTGAATCAGTGAGCTGTGGCAGTTACCAGACTTCTCAACCCACAAACACCAAAGACAACAGAGAACGTTAGTGGGAAAAGCTGCAGGGACAGAGTGAAAGAGTTCGCAGTTCAGCCACTGCCCCAGGGGCAGTGGAGGTGGTATAGCTACAGAACTACGGCTGCAGTTGCTTCTGGCCCCAGGCCCACCTCGGTGGGAGGAATTAAGTGGCAGATCAGAGCAGGAATGCAGAGCCTGCTTAAGATTTGAGTCAGGTCCAGGTTGGCAGTTCTTGGGGAAGGAGGAGTACTAGGGTGGCAGAGCTGGCTGTATAGAAATAGCTCTGAAAACAACAGCACATCCCCTCAAGCTTGAAACAAAGTACTCTTTACTCCACAAGCAGTCATACCCCTACAAAAAACTCAAGGGTCAAGTAAGTTGGCTGGGAATATGGCCAGGCAGTGAAAACGTACTCAGATTCAGTCTCAGACTTTGGAATCTTTCTTTGGTGATGAAGAAGACCAAAACATACAGCCAGAAGAAGTTAACAAAGTCAAAGAGCCTACATCAAAAGTCTCCAAGAAAAACATGAACTGCTCTCAGGTCATGGAAGAGCTCAAAAAGGATTTGGAAAAGCAAGTTAGAGAAGTAGAGGAAAAATTGGGAAGAGAAATGAGAATGAAGCGAGAAAACCATGAAAAACAAGTCAATGACTTGCTAAAGGGGACCCAAAAAATACAGAAAAAAATACTGAAGAAAACAACACCTTAAAAAACAGACTAACTCAAATGGCAAAAGAGCTCCAAAAAGCCAATGAGGAGAAGAATGCCTTGAAAGGCAGAATTACCCAAATGGAAAAGGAGGTCCAAAAGACCACTGAAGAAAATATTACCTCAAAAATTAGATTGGAGCAACTGGAAGCTAGTGACTTTATGAGAAATCAAGATATTATAAAACAAAACCAAAGGAATGAAAAAGTGGAAGACACTGTGAAATATCTCATTGGAAAAACCACTGACCTGGAAAATAGATCCAGGAGAGAGAATTTAAAAATTATTGGACTACCTGAAAGCCATAATCAAAAAAAGAGCCTAGATATCATCTTTCAAGAAATTATCAAGGAGAACTGCCCTGATATTCTAGAGCCAGAGGGTAAAATAGAAATTGAAAGAATCCACAGATCGCCTCCTCAAATAGATCCAAAAAGAAAACTCCTGGGAATATTGTCGCCAAATTTCAGGGCTCCCAGATCAAGGAGAAAATACTGCAAGCAGCAAGACAGAAACAATTTGAGTATTGTGGAAACACAATAATCAGAATAACACAAGATCTAGCAGCTTCTCCATCAAGGGGTCGAAGGGCTTGGAATACGATATTCTGGAGGTCAATGGAGCTAAGATTAAAACCAAGAATCACCTACCCAGCAAAACTGAGTATCATGCTCCAAGGCAAAATATGGACTTTCAACAAAATTGAGGGCTTTCAAGCTTTCTCAGTGAAAAGACCAGAGCTGAATAGAAAATTTGACTTTCAAGCACAAGAATCAAGAGAAGCATGAAAAGGTAAACAAGAAAAAGAAATCACAAGGGACTTAGTAAAGTTGAACTATTTTGTTTACATTCCTACATGGAAAGATGATGTGTATGGTTCAGGAGACCTCAGTATTAGGGTAGCTGAAGGGAATATGCATATACATATATATTTTATATATATATATATATATGTATATGTATATATAGGTGTGTATGTATGCATATATGTATGTGTATGTGTGTGTATATACATATATATACATACATATATATATATATAGACAGAGGGCACAGGGTGAGTTGAATATGGGATGATATCTAAAAAAAATCAAATTAAGGGATGAGAGAGGAATATATTGAGAGAGGGAGAAAGGGAGAGATAGAATGGGGTAAATTATCTCGCATAAAAGTGGCAAGAAAAAGCAATTCTGTAGGAAGGGAAGAGGGGGCAGGTGAGGGGGAATGAGTGAATCTTGCTCTCATCAGATCAGTTGAGTATCTTACCCCACAGGAAAGAAGGAGGAAGAAAATAAAAAAGGGGGGATGATAGAAGGGAGGGTAGATAGGGGGAGGAGGTAATTAAAAACAAACACTTTCAAAAAGGGACAGGGTCAAGGGAGAAAATTCAATAAAGGGGGATAGGTTAGGAAGGAGAAAAATATAGTTAGTTTTTCACAACATGAGTATTGTGGAAGGGTTTTACATAATGTTAAGCATGTGGCCTATGTTGAATTGCTTGCCTTCTTAGGGAGGGTGGATAGGGAGGGAAGAAGGGAGAGAATTTGGAACTCAAAGTTTTAAAAACAGATGTTCAAAAACAAAAACAAAGTTTTTGTATGCAACTAGGAAATAAGATACACAGGCAATGGGGCATATAAATTTATCTTGCCCTAAAGGAAGGGAAAAGGGGATGGGAAGGGAGTGGGGAGACAGAAGGGAGAGCTGACTGGGGAATGGGGCAACCAGATTATACTCCATCTTGGAGTGGGTGGGAGGGTAGAAATGGGGAGAAAATTTGTAATTCAAACTCTTGTGAAAATCAATGCTGAAAACTAAATATATTAAATAAATTAAATTTAAAAAACAACAAAAAAACACTATATAAATGCTAAAAAAAATTAAACTAAAAAAACAAAAAAAAACAAACGTAGTTGGTTGTCTGAAGGATTTTGGCTATGAAGAGAGGAGGGATATAGGATTATAGCAAACAGGAGTGGTTGGATCAAGTGAAAGCTTTTTTAAGTATGGAATAGACAATGGCATTGCTGGTGGCTGCATGGAAGGAGTAGGTTGTGGGAATTGGGTAGATTGAGAAACTGGGAAGTTCCAGTGATTGAAGAAGTACAAATATGTATGTTTCAGTCCTCAAATTGGGGGGATAAGATGATGAGTCATCCACTGAGCTCATTATGAAAGGAAGAAGAATGTCCTGGGTGTGGACAGATATTAGCCACTAGAATTCGGATTGACAATAGATTTGGATAGTACGAATCTCAAGGAAGAAGAAGTGTCTAAATTATGGTGGTAAAGGGATAGTCTGGAAGTGACAATAGGGAGCAAGGAGTATTCTGACTCTCCAACCACACCCAGGGAGTCAATGGAGGTTAAGGAGAGGAAAGAGATAAGAACATATAAAAATAAAAATGCAAAGTAAAACTGTATCATGAGCAGGGAACCAATCTATAATAGTGACAGAATCTGGAAGGAGAAAGAAAAAGATTTAAAATAAAGTGAAGTTTGTTAACTACAAAGCGAGTATTCCAGAGGGAAGAGTAGAATGGACAGTCAGATCTGGAATAGGACATATAGGACATGGCAGGCTCAGGGGGAGGAGATAGCAGTATTGAGGTAGATAGCTGAGTATGCCATTGGAGATGAGGAACAGGGTTTGTACATTGGCGCCCAAGGGTTCAGAACCACTGGAATGTGGGTAGGATAAAGGAATGGAGGTATGCTAACCACTGGGGAATGCATCCATACTCAGTATCAGTGGTTGGAAAGATGTCAGTTGAGGCATGTTATTAGACTGTTCAAAGTCTGCCCTGGAAGCCCAACCACACTTTGTCCTGTGGAAAAATCACTGGAGGCCCACCAAAAAAAAGGCAAAAGACGACAGAGGTAGAGCAGCCTGGTCAGGAAGCAGAAGTGAAGGACTTTGCTGAAGAATATTGAATATTCATCTATTCAGCTTGGCCAGTGTGAGAATACCATTGAATTATCTCATTCAGAATATAAAACAACAGACCACAAACTCTGCTAGCTTCAAGCATCTGCTATATTCAAGTCATTGTGTTAGGTACTGAGGGAGATACAAAGACAGTCACTGTTCTCATAGAGCTTGAACCTGAAGAGAGAAATGAGAAATATGCAAATAATTATAATATAAAGCATAATAGAGACATATATTTAGAGCTGAAGGCAATGGTGGGATTCTAATGAATTAACAATTGGTTTTCCATGGAACCAAGCTGAGGTACCACCCTGCCCCACCCCTGACATGGCTTGCCCCACCCCAAATAAAAAACCTAGTTCTCGGAACTAAACCTGAAATTAGGTTCTGGTTCTACCAAACTGGTGCAAACCGGCTGAATCCCACCACTGGCTGAAGGGAATCAGTGAAAACATTGAGTCCAAATTCTTCATTTTACAGATGAAGAGACTGAAGCACAAAGGGGTTAAGTGACTTGCTCAGGGCCACAAAGTGAGTAAGAATCAGATGTAGGACTCAAACACTGGGCAAATCTCATCACTTCTTTGGGACTCGGTTTCCTCATTTCTTGTACTAGGTAATCCTTGAGGACCCTTAAAATTCTAAATCCATGATTCTATGCTCCTTCTTAGCTTACCTCCCCATAAGTACCTTTTCTCAATTGGTCAGATGGATGATAATGGTGGCCACCTCCTGACAGAGAGTGGATATTCTCAGCATACATAAGATATATTTTTGTTACATAGTCAATTCAGGAATGTGTTTGATTTGACTATTCATATTTCTTTGTGCAGCTAGGTAGCACAGTGAACAGAGTGCTGGGACTCATCAAGAATCCATATTCCTGAATTCAAATTCAGCCTCCGATGCTGATTAGCTGTGTGACCCAGAGCAAGTCACTTAACCCTATTTGCCTCAGTTTCTTCTTCTCTAAAATGAGTTGGAGAAGGCAATGGCAAACCACTCCAGTATCTTTGCCAAGAAAATCCCAAATGCAGTCACAAAAAGTTGGACACGACTGAAAAATGACTGAACAAATTTGTTATAAGAGTTTTGGTTTAGTTTGGTTTGGATTTTCAATGGGAGAAAGAGGGATAAGCTATGATAGGAGATAAAAGTGATTTTTATTAATTGAAAAAATAAATTTTGAAAATAAAAATAAATAAAATGAATGAGAAATCTTTTTTTATACATATCATTATCCTCCCTGGACAAGTAGCTATTTGCAAAGCCATAAGAAAGCATGAAAAACTAGAAGGTTTGAGACCCATTTATCTGAAGTTCAAAAGAAAATGGAAGTCCAGGAGGGTTACTACAGGTCAGATGGCGGGCTGATGAGGCTGAAATTTTTATGAGTACATACAAAACATGAGTCCCATTATTTTTAGAACCAACGCAACACAAGGTCCTAAACAAAACTAAAAACAGCACAACTAAATAGGGAGGTATCCTATCACCAGACTTCTATCTCAAGTACCAAAGATCTGAAAGTGATTCTTCCATAAACATGTGCTTTTTACTGAAACTGGATACACAAGACAAAGTCAAATGTGTACTAAGACAGTAATTTGGTAGTTCTTTGAGTTTCAGCCTCACCCTTCATCTCCTCTTATGCCACTAACTCTCCTTCTCGTTCTCCCTTTTTCCTTGGTTATTTTGGTTTCTGCTGACAGGATCTAAAACCTGGTGGCAAAAAATGACCATGAAAATATTTATTTTTGTAAAAATGAGACCCCAAGAGCTATTAATATTATGAAAGGAATTGCCAATGTGTCTATACAGATCTGCAGTTATATATTTCCACAAATTTTCTAGGATCACATGCAGAAATTATAGTTTTAAAAAGGTCTTATTGTCAGATGGGATGATATACAATAAAAGGTATATTTGGGGATGACAGTGGGAATTCTTTTTAGCAGTTATTGTACTAATAACAATTCTATGTTAAAAGAATGCAAAAGAAGCACAGAAAAACCTCAATCTAACATTCCATTACATGCATTTTGGAGCATAATTGCTACGAATAAGAAAGGAAGGAAGGAGATAGAAAAGAGAAAAGGGAGGGAAGGAAGGAGAGAGAGAAAGAGAAATATTAATCTTAGCCCTGCCCCAAATTACTCATACATGAAGTATATGTAAGGCACTAAGCTTGACATTGAAATATACAAAGACACATTCCCAACCCAAAAATCTTATAGATTAATAAGAAAGCTATATAACACGTATACAAATACCACAGTATCACATGAACACCAAAGGATTTGTTTAAAGCAACTGAGATTAGTGATCTGAGAAAAATAAGACTTGAGAGGGACATGACATGTGTCTTCAAGTATTTGAAAGCCCCCTGATGTGGAAGATGGATTGCACCAGTGCTTCAATCATTTTTCAGTTGTGTCCAGCTCTTGGCAATCCCATTGGGAGTTTTCTTGGCAAAAGTACTAGAGTAGTTACAGGGATAAGTGACTTGCCCAGGGTCACATAGCTAATAAGTGTCTGAAGCTGCATTTGAACTCAGGAAGATGAGTCTTTTTCCCTCCAGGCCTGGTGTTCTATACACTGAGCCAACTAGCTGTGTCAAACTCAAATAGAAACTGGGGCTATTAATCTGATACTTGTGGCCACATATTGACTTCGTTTTAAAAATTTGATATTTTCATATTTTATTAAATTTTTATTATTTTGTTAAATATTTTCCTATTATAATTTTATCTGGTTCAGGCTTACTTGGGAGCATTGTGGACCACATGTTAGACTCCTCTGGATTAGACTTATTCTAATAAATCTCTGTTCCACAAAGGCAGTTTTCAACTGATGGAAGAAAAAGTTTCATGACACTTATTACTCTACAAAAGTACTGCCTTGGGAGTTGCCATAATTGGAGGTCCTCAAGCAGAAAGGATGGATCCTTACCAGGGATCAATAAATCAATCAACAGATATTTGTAAGGGCTTACTGTGATCCAGACTTTGTGCTAAACCCTGGGAATTTTTTTAGAAAGAGTCCTTGTCTTTTAAGGAATTTATATTCTAATGAGAGAGACAACAAGTATCTAACTAGGTTCATACAAAAGACATTCAGAGGAGGTAGAAGGTAAACATGGAAGGAAAGGCCAGTAGCTGAGTGGACCAGAAAAGGCCTCTTATAGAAGGTGCAGAAGCTGAATGTAGAAGGACACCAGGGATTCTAAAAGTCAGAGATAAGGAGGGAGAGCATTACAAGTATGGAGGTTACCCTACTGTCCATAGGCAGAGAGATGAGAGATTGAGCTTCATGTGCAAGTAATAGCAGGTAGACCAGTAGGCCTGGACTGTAGAGTATGTGAAGGACAGTAATATGTAAGAAGATGGGAAAAAAAGTAGGAAAGTAACCAGTTGTAAAGAGTTTTAAAAACCAAACAAAGGGATTTATATTTGATCCTGCACATATTAAGGAACACTAGACATTACTGAGGGGCAGCTAGGTGGTGCAGTGGATAGAATGCCTGGCCTGGAGTCAGGAAGACTAATCTTCATGAGTTCAAATCAGATCTCAGATACTCACTGGCTATGTGACCCTGAGTAAGTCACTTAACCCTGTTTGCCTCAGTTTCCTCATCTGTAAAATGAGCTAGAGAAGGAAATGGCAAACAAAACCTTAATATCTTTGCCAAAAATAATCCCAAATGGTATCACAGAGTTAGACACAACTGAACAACAACAAAAGGGATTACTGAGTACGTATGGAGGGTCAGAGAGGGGGAGGGTGACATGGTATAACAACATATAGTGTGTGCATTGATTTCTATATGCTGTCATAAGAGTTTTTTCATTGCCTTTCTACTTGGTTCCAGCATAGCTTCCTTATTTGTAAAGAAAAGACGTAACCAGCTGACACTGTCCAAATACTGTAGAATTTAGTTGAGATCTTTAATAATTCAACCCAGATGATTAGCTGATTAGAGGTAAAAGAATTTCTGCCTCAGCTTTATAATAACCATTACCCTACTGTTTGTAAAAATCTGGGGCAGCTCGGTGGTGCAGTGAGTAGAGCACCAGCCCTGGAGTCAGGAGAACCTGAGTTCAAATGCGGCCTCAAGACACTTGACACGCTTACTAGCTGTGTGACCTTGGGCAAGTCACTTAAACCCAATTGCCCTGCCTTCCCCCCCTCCAAAAAAAAAAACCTGACAAAAGTCTTCTCAGTGTTTGTTGATGAATTTACAACTTGAACTGATGTAATTGTTCCCCTACTGCTATCCTTGATATGATTAATCTTTTTCATTTCCATTAGCCCACTATTAATTTAACAAGTTTGTGTTTGAAATGTAAATCTTCATCTTTTCCTTTTGGCAATTATAAAAATACAATTTTATCTATTCTTTTAAAAAAAGTAAAACTAGAGACTATGCGTCTTTCGGAAATTCTCTCTAGTACTCGGTGGTCATCTAGATACTATGTGATCGTTCCCCAAACATAAACTGAAATTAGTTATTCAAATGTCTCTGTGTGTTGATAAGTATGCTTGGCAGGAGCAGCTATAAAGGAATTCTTGGATATGTCCATATCAATGCTTATTAGGATTGACAGTACACTAAAAAGACTTATACTCATCAATGTATGCAAACTTTATTGATTATTTAACAGTACAAACATCAACCCATCTAGAACCAAACCACCCACCTGATTCCTAAAGGTCCTAATAATATCTTATGCCCATGCTGATGACACGGTTACCCTCTCTACCCAGCTGGAAGCCAAGGTGACCTGTCAAGTCTTTCTCAACTAGCACTGCTCTTGAGTAAACATGGGATACTCAAATTTCAGAGTTCAGGGAATGCAGAAGTTTGTTCTGGTCATGACCCAAGATGGCTGGGGCCTCTGGTGGATCTTTTTAGTTCTGGTTTAGGGCATTTACAAATTGCATCTAAGTTTTATTGGTAATCAATTGCCTAAGTTTATGACGGAAGGAAACCATCAATTAAAGATTTAGGTTCCTAACATCATTAGCAAAGTGTTTTTCAGTTAATGTGCTAGATGTGGGACACATTCACGCACATCATTAGTAGGGGTTGGGGGTTTTTTGTTTTGCTTTGTTTTTTACCAAGTCTAGGGGACACCAGAACACATTATTACCAAACTGTACACAAGCGATTATCTTATTATAGAAAAACAACTTGTATAACTACTTAGTCACAAAATGGAGGCTTAAATGAAATGGAGCTGGTCATCCTAAGTTAACATATTTATTCCTATGATACATGGTCAACTTACACTCTAGAAAAATCACTCTGCCAGCTGAGTGGAGGATACTTCAGAGTGAAGAGAAATTTGAAGCAGGGAGACCAATTAGAAAGTTATTGCAATAATTCAGGCAAAAATAGATGGAATGAGGGTTGTGTGCATGGAGAGGAGAAGTGACAAATGCAGAAGTAAAAAAAATGGGAGAGGATTCTGGGAAAATGGCAGAGTAGGTCAAAAAATTCCAAGGTCTCAAGATTTTCCCCCACAAAAGAATTAAAACAGCACTTTAGGGCTAACAAAGTGGGGTGGAGACAAAGAAGAATATGGGCACAACCAGGATCTTCCAGGAACAGTCTAAAAAGATCTGAAGAAGAACCCCACGACTGGGTTTGCTCCGGGTGAGGAGTAAACACCTCCAGGCTAGCTTCCGTTTTTATAACAAGCAGCAAGCCCTGGGGTTAGTTGGTTTGAGAGGCTGCCTCAGCCCCAGCCACTGGAACTTTTCACCCCAGGATAGTGAGGGGAATCGTGCTTTTGAGGCCAGGAAGATTGCGGGAACCTCTCCTGATGACCCAGACCCAGGTGTGCTGTGAAGAGCAGCGGGGGCAAGAAGGAACCAACATATGCCAGGTGAGTGCAGAAGCAGTGGGACAGAAAGCCCCTGGCTGTGGGCACTTTCAGGAGGTTGGAGCTTTGGCTTTGGTTCCAGGCTAGCAGGAACTGAAGATCTGGGCAAGAAGCACCATTTCCCATGACCCAGGGCCAGAGGTGATTATAAAAATCAAGTTATTACCACAAAAAAATGTGTAGGGAAAGGAGAAAGAATCCAACCATAGAAACCTATTACGGGAATAGAGATGACCGAGGTTCATCTTCAGAGGAGGACATTGAAGTAAAGAAATTGCCAAAGAGCAACATTAAATGGTCACTTGCCCCAAAAGAATTTATAGAAGATCTTAAAAAAGACTTTAAAAATCAAATGACAGAGATGGTAGAAAAACTAAAAAAATAAAAATAAAAATAATCAAAGAAAAACAAGAAGGTTATGAAAGGAAAATCAACCGATTAGAAAAGGACATCCAGAATCTCAAGGAGGAAAATGACACCTTGAAAATTAGAATTGGGCAAAGTGAAGACACTGAAATTATAAGAGATCAAGAAATAATTAAACAAAACATGAATAATGAAAAAATAGAAGAGAAAGTGAAACATCTTATAAGAAAAACAACAGACTTGGAGAATAGATCAAGAAGAGAAAATATAAAAATAATCAGAGTAACTGAATGTCATGATCAAAAAAGAATCTTGATATAATAATACAAGAAATAATTAAAGAAAATTGTCCTTAAACACTAGAACAAAGCAGGGAAGTAGAAATAGAAAAAATCCATCAAACACCACTTAAAAGAGATCCTATGAGAAAAACTAATAGGAATATCATAGTCAAATTCCAAAATCCCCAGATCAAGGATAAAATATTAAAAACATCAAGATTAAAACAATTTAAATATGATGGCCCCACAACTAGAATTACACAAGACCTAGCAGCAGAGACATTAAAAGACCACAGGTCTTGAAATACAATATATTGAAGAGCAAAACACTTGGGGCTCCAGTCAAAAATATCAAATTTTAGTATTATCTTGAATGAAAAAATGGACTTTTGACAAACCCTCAGACTTTCAAGACTTTGTTTAAAAAAATCCTCAACTTAATAGAAGATTCGACATACAAGAACTAAGAGACACATAGGGTACATATCAAAGACTGACTATAAGGAAATCATAAGAACAGACTGCTTACCTTTTACATAACATAAAATGTAAAATATATGTCTAACATTCTTATTATAATTGTCAAGCTTATAAGAAAGAGGGGGATAAACCTGACTATGATATGAATTTAATAAGTAAAACCATTTAGAAACAGCTAAAAAGAGTAACTATTTTATACAAGAGAGGTGCAAGAAGAAGAAAGGATACAGAGGATTTAGACGGGGGAGAGGGGCTGGTAGTTCTGGTAACCTACTTTCATCGTGAATGGGTTTAAAAGGGAAGAATACATATATATTTAGAAGAGCATAAAGGTCTTCTAAATTTAGAAGAAATAAAATGGTAGGGGTTTAGTGAGGCGGGGAGAGGACAAGGGAGGGATTTTTAGAGGGGAGAATGAGGGAATAGGTAAAGGGAGTTTAGATTAATGGGAATGGAGGGATAGGGGAGGGATCCTTAGAGGGGGGAAGGCAAGTAATAGGAGGTCAGGGTGGTTGGTGGAGGAAGGAGGTAGGTAAGTAATAGGAAGGCAATATAGCCGATAGAAGTCAAGTAGAGGAGGCAAGAAGGATAGGAAACAAAAGATATGTACAAACACAAAAAACAAAGATCAGGAATAGAATATGTTTGTGAAAGTATATGTCTGTATACGCATGTATACATGTATAAGTGTATGTATATATCTGTATGTGTATGCGTATATCAAGAAATATCTAAATTATGTTGTAGCCTTCTGTGGGAGTGGTGGGGGGGGAAGAACAAAGTTAAAAAGTACACAGCAGAGAACAAAAGAAAACACAAGGAAGCAAAGAAAAGATGGACAATTCTTAACACAAGGTATATTATTTATCATACAGGCTGTCTTGAAATGAAAATTTATTTTTAAATATTTTGAATCCTCTCCTATGTTCTGCTATGCACATGACATGCTTTTTTTCTTTCTTACTTTATATTTAAGTTTATGATATGTTTTTGTTTCTTTTCTCTATTTTGTACTGATAAAATACTGATTTTGTTCTGATAAAATAAATTTTTTAAAAAATGAGAAGATTTGGCTACTGATTGGGTATGTGGGGTGAGTGGGAGTGGTTAGTCAGGGATGTCATCAAGGTTGTGAACCTGGGTGACTGGGAAGATGGTGGTACTCTCAATACTAAGGGGGAAATTGGGAAAAGGGGAAGATTGAAAGGGGACATAATAAGTTCTGGAAGGCGAAGATTAAGCTTAAGATGCCCATAGGACACAGAGTTTGAAATGTCAAAGACCTAGCCTGGAACTCAGGGGAAAAACTAGATCTGGATATGTAGATCCATGAATCATCTGTGTAGAGGTAATAATGAATTTATGGCAGCTAATGAGATCACCAAATGAGACAGCGTGGAGAGACCCAAGAAAAGGAACCAGAACAGAATGCTTGGGGACATCCGGTTAGTGGGAAGGGCATGGAGAAGAAACAGAAAAGGAGACTGAATCAGACAGATTAGAAGAGAACCAAGAAGGGTCAGCATCATGAAGACACAGAGAAGACAGAGGAATACTGTGAGGAGATAACAATTGAGGCAGGTATTAGAAGTCTGAGATACTCTGAACTGTGGCTAAGCCATCTGTGAATGCTTTGTGCTTTCTCTCCTGCTGCTTTCTCTCCTGGCTAGGAAGGCCTTCTTATCTCCTCTTTATCAACATTCAGCATTTCCTTTAAAATTTACCTCATGACCTCTAACTCTCTCTATATATATATACACACACATATATATACACATATATATACACACACATACATATACATATATATACATACACACATATATACACATATATAAATGTATATATACATATATACACAAACATATTTCTATATACATATATACATACACACATATACACATATATATATAAATGTATATATACACATATACACATAAACATATGTACACATATATAGACATACACTTTACCTAACAAATTCCATTCCTGATCATTGCTTTTAAGTTTGTGCACATCTCTTGTTTCCTATCCCTCCTGACTCCTCTACTTCTACCCACTATCTTGCCTTCCTATTACTTAGCCTACTTCCCTCCAAGGATCCTTTCCCTATCCTCCCATTCCCATAAATCTAAACACCATTCTATGTCCCCCTTTAACCTATTCCCTCATTCTCCCCACTAGAGATCCCTCCCTTGTCCTCTTTATATTAGGAAGGCAGAATTTATGATTTCAAAGAGAATCTCATATGTCCCTAAAAGGTCCAGAACCGCAGGATATAAGGAATTCTCTAGGCAGAAGGCAGGAGAACTAAAGCATGTATTTACACTCCACAATAACAAGCCCACGAACCAGCATCCCCATTTTGATATTTTCATCAAAAGCTTCCAGGCCCAATAAGTCCGCCTCACAAGGGTAACCAGGAGGCCACAGAGAAGCGAGATGGTATAAGGCAAAATCGTATACATGCTTCCCCTCTATGGTAAGAAGATTACCCACTAGCCTCTAGTCAGCTCTGCTACCGGCAGCTCAGCTTCGGCTGTAGGCGTCTCTGGCTCCAACCGGAAAAGGAAAGGAGGATCTTCAAGCTGTCCTCTCCCCTCTTATAGAGTTTTTGACATCATCAAGCGCCGCCTGAATGACCAGAGCCGATTGGTTCTTGACTTGGCCCCTCCCCCAGCGTACACCACGTTAACACACCTCCCCTCAGCCAGCCCCATGACTCATCACAGAGGAAGCTCTCCGATCCCTGGCATGGTCGCTGGGCCTCCTGCCCCGGAAGAGCAAGCCCCAGCGTCCAGGGAAGCTCAACAAGGCAAGCTGAGTCATTCAAAGAAAACAAAGTCCATTCTGGCTACACTCCACCCCTCACAATGTTCTAGGATGCACAATCCAATCATAATTCAAAGTAAATTATATATCCTAGAACACTGTGATCCAATTATGCAGGAAACTAAAGCATATCACTCACAATAAAGCAAAACATATCATTCAGTGACATTCCCAAATATTGGTTTACGATTCAAATGTGATCCACCCCTAGATTCCAGCCAGATAATCTCTTCAATCAATCATCCCCAAAATAATTATTAATAATTCAAATGTCCACCCCTAGATCTTTGTATCCATTACATAGGATCAATAATATCATAACAATAAAACAATATAGCAAGGATAACACAAAATAAGTACACAGAACATTATCATCATTCCCCCCTCAAACAATTGGGGTTCAAAATCTTGGGGTAATGGGTGAAGGTCTCATTTTCCATAGCTTCTTCTTGCTGAAATTGGATGTAGAGGTGTCCCTGCCCCAAAGAGTCCCATTCCAGAGTTCAGTTCTTTAGCAAGCTGGCAGGAATTCCAAGAATGCTACATGCTTAGGCAGTCACCGGAAACTGCAGGGTGCTTAAACATGCAGGAGACAGAACTAGCGACAAGGTTAACTAAAACAGAGAACAAAAAGAGTAGGCAAGTATGGGCTATTATCCTTTAAATAAAATCATCTCCAGTTTAGTTGAAATTTCAGTTATGCAGAGATCCAATATCAGAGCCAAACTCAGATGGGAAATGTTTCTTTTTAAACGGAACACAATGAGGAAACTAAGCCAAGAAGATCCCACCCTAGATGGAGACCAGGATTGTCCTCCCAGCCTTTCCCCAGATGTACAAGCTTTCATCCGTTAATCCCACAAAGTCACCTTCCCTCTGAGTGGCTTGGGTCAATTACCAGCATCAGCCATACCTGTGGGGTCTGTGAATCCAATATTATAGCCCTATTCACGGTAAAATATATGGTTCAGGGGCACGATTTGGTAATTATCTTCCCCTGAATAGACAACTGTTACAGTGTTGTTCTTCCCATGGGCTATGACTTCTGCAGCCTTTGGAATATCATCTGGCTTCCGTTTTACCCATACCTTAGCTCCCAACTTTATTCTATCAATGGAGCAAGCCCCTTTTGCCCCTCTAGTAGTTATTTTGGGAGGAGGGTCAGTTTTCACAAAAGGTATTTTTTCACAGGGGATAATAATCACTTGAACTATCCTATCATTCCTACCAAATTGTACAGGTTTTTCACCCAAATTCTGGAGTGTCACAACAATTTCTTTTTGATAATTCGAATCTATCACTCCAGCCAATACATGTACTCCTTGAGCTGCTAATCCTGGTTTAGGTAATATCCATCCAAAATGATTCTTGGGGATTCTCATACATACTCCAGTAGGGGTTTTTCTTATCTCTTTCCTATTCAACCTAAAATTCTCTATACAATGTAAATCATATCCTGATGAACCAGGTCTTCCTGGACTTGGTAGTGCGACATCTTCCCTCACAGTCCAAAATTCAATATTTTGGATCTCACGTGTTTGCTGTTCTCTAATCTGCAAATTTGGGGTCATCATTCTGGCTAGAGGTGTACTCCCCCCTAAGGGCCTATTATTCAAATTACGTAAGGCAATAGACAAATTATCCTTCCAATGTCGATATGAATTATTAGAGCTTAATTTTCTCAGCTGTTCTTTCAACAATCCATTCATTCTTTCAATCAGCCCAGACGCTTGTGGGTAATATGGAATATGATATATTCACTCTATATTATTCAACACACAATATCTTTTCACTTCTTTGCCCTTGAAACGTGACCCATTGTCACTTTGAATCTGCATTGGGGTTCCATAGTATAAACTTACAATATCTAGGGTTTTACAGGTGTTTTTCTGAGTTGCGTCCTTATAAGGACAAGCCACTAGTACACCTGAATAGGTGTCAACACACGTACATACATATTTACATCCTTTATCCTGGGGTAGTGGGCCAATATAATCTATCTGCCAAATTTGGGCTGGAACTTTTCCCCTTGCTATTTCTCCAGTTACTATTCTAGGAAGAGTTCGTTCTTTTTCTAATTGACATATACAACACCCCTCTGTTATTTGTTTTAACAACGCATGAGAGATACTGATACCTCGATCCTGTGCCCATCGGTGGGTGGCCTGGACCCCTAAATGGCCGGCGGTCTGGTGGACCCATCTTGCTAAGGCTGAGTCATCAGTTGGAGTTGGAGTAGGGACAATATATTCAGTGGCAATCTTTACTAGTCGATCCGCGTGTGCATTGTACTCACGCTCTGGTGTGGTCAAGGTCGCGTGAGCATCAACATGAAAAACTGACAAATCCGTAACCAAAGACATGTCCCATATATTTTCCCATAACTCTTTACCCCAAACTTGTTTGCCATGAATCTCCCAATTCTGATTCCTCCATATAGGCATCCAAGTAGCTAATCCATTAGCTACTGCCCATGAATCAGTAAATATATGACACTGTCCTCCCTTCTCCATTCTGATGGCCTGATGTACTGCCACCAGTTCAGCATATTGGCTACTTCCCCCTATCCCAGAACTTTCCAGAGTTCGCCTAGTACAGGGGTTATAGGCTACTGCTTTCCAATGTCTCTTCTGTACTAAATATTTTGCTGTCCCGTCAGTAAACCAAGCGTGTTTCTTCTGTTCTACACTTAGTCCATCATACCCATTATTCCATTTCACTAAGGATGGCACCATATGTTGATTAGATTCAAGGGGTTTTTCATTTCTCTCAGTGCCAATGTTCGCCACCGATTCATGTAAAGCAGAAACTCCACTTTTGCCTGCTCTGGACCTATTCTGAATATACCACTTCCACTTGATTATGCTCACCTCTTGTGCATGTCCAATTCTGTGAGAAGCTGGGGTACTCATTACCCAAGTCATAATTGGAATTCCAGGCCTTAATATCACTTCATAACCCAGGGTTAGTTGCTCAGTTTCTACTAAAGCCCAATATGCAGCTAACAGCTGCTTCTCAAAAGGTGTATACTGCACTCCAGATGAGGGCAGTTTCCTTGACCAAAAGCCTAAAGGTACACTTTGGCTCTGTTGTTTTTGCCACAGACTCCAATTTGCATAGTCATCTTGTACAGTCACTTGTAACTCCACTGGCCCATTTTGCATCGGCCATAAGTCCAGAGCTAATTGTATAGCAGCCTTTGCTTCCTCAAAAGCTCTACTTTGTTCAAGGCCCCAATCGAATTCATATTTCTTTCTGGTGACTTTATACAAGGGTTTTAAAATCTGTCCCAAATGTGGGATGTGGTGTCTCCAATAACCAAATAGCCCTATGAACTTTTGGGCCTCTTTCTTATTAGTAGGGGTGGGAAAATCCTGAATTTTTGTCGAGCTTGTGGGAGAATTTCTCGCAGTCTTCTATTCCACTGTATCCCCAAGAATTTTACAGTTTGAGCTGGCCCCTGAACCTTTGCGGGGTTGATTTCCCATCCTTTGCTTTTCATATGGTCAGTTAATAATGCTAAACTCTCCTCCACTTTTTTTATATTCTTTCCCTGTATCATGATGTCATCTATGTAATGTGTAAGCTGTACACCAGGTAGCTTTAATTCATCCAAATGCTCAGCTACAATCCTGTGGCAAATAGTTGGGCTATGAATATATCCTTGTGGCAGGCGTGTAAATGTATACTGTCAGCCTTGCCAAGTAAAAGCAAACTGGTTCCATTGCTTGGGGTCTATTGGGATCATAAAGAAGGCATTGGCCAAATCAATAACTGCATACCAAGTCCCTTCATGTTTTTGTATTCTCTCTATTAAAGTAACCGTGTCTGGAACAGCAGCATACAAGGGAGGAGTCACTTTGTTCAGCTGTCTATAATCTACTGTCATCCTCCATGTCCCATCTGACTTTCGGACTGGCCAGACAGGGTTGTTCCATTGAGTAGTTGTAGGGACTAACACTCCTGCCTCAACACGTTCTCTTATAGTGTTGGCAATTTCATCTTGCCCACCTGGCACACGATATTGCCTCAAAGTAATTACTTCAGAAGGTTCAGGCAAAGTGATTGGATCCATCTTGATTTTCCCCACTGCATTAATGCCTATTTTCCTCACAGCAAATTGGTATTTCCCTTCAGGTAAATTTAAGGTCATACCCTTCAAAATGTCTATTCCAATGATGTATTCAGGAATAGGCACAATAACCACACTATATTCTTTCTTGGGCAACTGTCCAATTTTCGTCATCAATTTAACTTGTCTGGCTGATATTTCAGTCCCTCCTAGTCCTGTGATGGTAATAGGAGTTCCATGGCTGAATTTGTCTGGATTCCCATAGATAAGGGTGGCCTCAGCCCCAGTATCTATTAATGCCCTAGTTACCGTACTTGACCCATTTTTCCAATATATGGTCAAGTTAATGTGAGATCTGCAATCCAGCTTACGTATTTCCTTAATTTGGGCTGGGGCCTGGCCTGTTTCCTAGTATTCCCTAGCATATGATTCACTTGGGTATGAAGGTTCAACATCTGTAGCATTTGCAGGAGCAGTTCTTATTTCCCTATCTCTCCTGTTATCGAGTCCTTTATCTCGGTACATCCTGTACAATTCATTGGTTGGAATGCCATCTATCATTTCAAAACCTACCCCTGCTCTCAATAGGGCAGTGAACATTTCTTTTCTTGTCACTCCATTTTGGCGCCAAGTTTGCTGGCTATTCACTCTTCTCTCTCGAGATCTATCCCTTCCCCAGTCTCCTAAGTCATGTAACTGTAAAATCTTATTTATCACCTCTGTAAGATGGGTCCCTACTTCCCCAAGTAACAGATTCAAAATTAGTTGTTTATAAGCAGGGGGAGCTGTCCTAATTATTAAATTCCTATGAGGGATTCCTATGGGATCATTGTAATATTTGTCTGCAGTTCCTGTCATAATAGCAGTCTTCATTACCTCCTCCTTTAGTCTCATGATACAATCTTTTAGTGAATACCAGGGTCTGTGCTCAGTGGGCCACATAGAATCATTAGTATATCTCTTATTGCATCCCGCAGCAGCTAATGCCAACAGAGTAGTCCTGCTAGCATCATCTCCTCGCTGATAATGTTCCCTAAAAGCTTGCTGAACTAGAGGATCATGGCTGATACCTATGAATCTCATACAGTCCCTCTTATCTACTAATATTCCACCGGCCCCTTGATCACTGAGCCTTACCATCCAAGATATTAATGGTTCTCCTACTCTTTGGCTGAATCTACTCACAATATCTGTGACCTCTTGTGGTGAGAAATCTTCCTGAAATTCCCTCGTAACTAAATTGCCACCTCGGGTTTCTGTCCTCCTCCTCTCTACAGGACGAACGCTTGCCTCAGTATTTAACTATCTCCCATTCTCTGTGCGAGGGATGTCCTGAACTCTAGTAGCGTTTTCTGTCTCAGCCCCTAACACTGTCTCATTTTCCCCCCACTCGCTTCCCCTGCCACCATGGCAAGAACAAAGCAGGCAGTCAGGCTTGGTCTGGGCTGAGTTGGGATACACTCTTGGCTTATTTGGCCTCCTGTTGCTCCTAGCCACATTAATAGAAAAGTTCTCATCTGAGTCAGTAGGTTCTTGAGCAGCAATTTGTTCTCCTGCTATCTGAGATTCCCCTTCTTGCTGTGGGGTAGGAGTGCCCCCATCTCTTTCACTTAATCTCAATCTTTCATATACTAGCTGGTAGGCTGATAACACTATCCAGCTTTGCCTAGATAGTGATGCCCCTGACTGAATCCCAACCTCTTGTAAACACCTTTCCAAATCCTTAGGATCTCCTCTCTGTAGCCTTGGTTCCCAGTTTTCACAGGGTCCGGCTTTTTTAGCCAATTCCTTTGCTAAGGAGGAATAAAATGGATCCTCCCACCCTGGGATATTCATCTCTTCCTCTGAAGTTCTTCTGCTTCTGAATAGAGATCTTATATCTAGGGATCCCATCCACCTCATTGCCAAATATATTAGGAAGGCAGAATTTATGAATTCAAAGAGAATCTCATATGTGCCTAAAAGGTCCGGAACCGCAGGATATAAGGAATTCTCTAGGCAGAAGGCAGGAGAACTAAAGCATGTATTTACACTCCACAATAACAAGCCCACAAACCAGCGTCCCCATTTTGATATTTTCATCAAAAGCTTCCAGGCCCAATAAGTCCGCCTCACAAGGGTAACCAGGAGGCCACAGAGAAGCGAGATGGTATAAGGCAAGATCGTATACATGCTTCCCCTCTACGGTAAGAAGATTACCCACTAGCCTCTAGTCAGCTCTGCTACCGGCAGCTCAGCTTCGGCTGTAGGCGTCTCTGGCTCCAACCGGAAAAGGAAAGGAGGATCTTCAAGCTGTCCTCTCCCCTCTTATAGAGTTTTTGACATCATCAAGCGCCGCCTGAATGACCAGAGCCGATTGGTTCTTGACTTGGCCCCTCCCCCAGCGTACACCACGTTAACACACCTCCCCTCAGCCAGCCCCATGACTCATCACAGAGGAAGCTCTCCGATCCCTGGCATGGTCGCTGGGCCTCCTGCCCCGGAAGAGCAAGCCCCAGCGTCCAGGGAAGCTCAACAAGGCAAGCTGAGTCATTCAAAGAAAACAAAGTCCATTCTGGCTACACTCTTCCCCCCTCCCTATCCCCTTATTGTTTTATTTCTTCTGAATTTAGAAGACTTTTACACTCATATTACATATATATATATATATATACATACATGTATATATACATATATACATATATACGTATGTATATGTATTGTTCCCTCTTAAATCCATTCCCCAGTGAAAGTAGGTTACCAGAACTACCAGCCCTCCTCCCCTAATTCCTCATTTGTGTAAAACAATTTCTCTTTTTACTTGTTCCTAAATGATTTTACTTTTTAAAGTCATATCATACTCAGGTCTACCCCAATATTTCTTATGAACTAACCAATTACTAATGACAATCTTAGACATACGTTTTACATTTTACACATATAAAAAGTAAATGGTCTGTCCATATTGAATCCCTTGTAATCAGTCTTTGGTATGTGCCTTATGTTTCTCTTGGCTCTTGTATGTCAAATATTCTTTTAAGTTCAGGTTTTTTTAAACAAAGCTTGAAAGCCTGACAGCTAATCAAATGTCCATTTTTAAAAATTCAGTATTATGCTTAACTTTGCTGGGTATGATATTTTCAGCTGGAGCCCTAGTTCTTTGCTCTTCAATATATGGTGTTCCAAGACTTGCAGTCCTTTAGTGTCTCCACTGCTAGGTCTTGTATAATTCTAATTATGGCACCATCATATTTAAATGGCTTTTTCTTGTTGCTTTTGATATTTTATCCTTGAACTAGGAGTTTCAGGGTTTGACTATAATATTCCTATGAGTTTTCCTCATAGGATCTCTTTCAAGTGGTGATGGGTGGATTTTTTCTAATTTCCCCTTGTTCTAATGCTTCAGGACAATTTTTTAAATTATTTCTTGTATTATTGTATCAAGATTCTTTTTCTGATCATAGCTTTCAGGTAGTCTGATTATCCTTATGTTTTCTCTTCTTGATCTGTTCTCCAGATCAGTTGTTTTCCTTATAAGATGTTTCACTTTCTCTTCTCTTTTTCATTCTTCATATTTTGTTTAATTATTTCTTGATCTCTTATAACTTCGCTGGGTTCACCTTGCCCAGTTCTAATGGTGTCACTTTCTTCCTTAAGATTCTGGATCTCTTTTTCTAATTGGTTGACTTTCTTTTCATAATCTTGTTTTTCTTGGATTATTCCTTTTTTTAAGCTTTTCCTCCATCTCTCTCATTTGATTTTTAAAGTCTTATTTAAGTTCTTCTATGAATTCTTTTTGGGCAGGTGACCATTTGATGTTACTCTTTGGGGGTAGAAGAGGGTTTCTTTGTCTCAATATCCTCCTCTGAAGATGAACCCTGGTCTTCTCTATTCCCATAATAACTTGCTATGATTAGATTCCTTCTCCTTTCCCTGTGCATTTTTTTTGCAGTGATAGCTCAATTTTTGTAATCACCTCTAGTCCTGAGGTGTGAAGGATAGTGCCTCTTGCCCCAAATCTTCGATTCTCCCTTCTAGGCTGGAACCAAAGCCAAATCCAGCCTCCCGTAAGTGCCTACAGCCAGTGGCTTCCTGTCCTACTGCTTCTGCATGTGCTGGCTCCTTCTCACCCAGGATGCTCTCCACAGCACAGCTGGGTCTGATTTTCCTTGTGAGCAGAGATTCCTTCAATCTTTCTCGGGTCAGATGCCCAACTCCCCTCACTATTCTGGGGGCAAAAGTTCCTGTGGCTGAGGCCAAGGCAGCCTCCCAACCCAGCTAACCCCAGGGCTTGCAGCTTGTCGCTTAAGTGGCTTGCCACAAGTTATTAACCCAGACCCTAGCCTGGAGGTGTTTACTATTCACAGGGACCAAACCTTGTCCTGGGATTTTTCTTCTCATCTCAAATTATCCCAAGAAGCCCCCTGTTGTATCCTTATTATTATTTATTTTTACAACACCCCCCCCCCACTTTGTTCATCCTTAGGTTCTGTGTTATCTCTTTTGTGGGGGAAAATCTTGAGAACTTGGAATTTTCTGACCTACTCCCACCATCTTCCAAGAATCCTCCCTCATGACCTCTGACTCTCTGAGGAGCCTTCTCTAATCTTACTTACTCACTCTTGGCCATTCCCTCAAAACTTATTCAATCTCGTTTGTAATGATAATAGCTAGCATTTGTATTGCAACTTAAGAATTGCGAAGCATTTACAAATATCTCATTTTATCCTCACAACCCTATGAGGTAGGTGCTATTATTATTCTCATTTTTACAAATGGGGAAATGGAGGAAGAGATGAAGTGAATTGCCTAGGCTCATACAGATAATGAGAATTAGTAGTAGCAGCAACTACTAGCAACTATATGGTGCATATTATGTGCCTGGCACTGTGCAAAGTGCCTTACGAGTATTTTCTCATTTGAGGTGTATCTGAGGTCAGATGTATGCTCAGGTCTTGATTCTAGGTCCAGTGCTCCAGCCCTTACGCCATCTAGTTGCCTCACGGTTTGTATAGTATTATTTCTGCCAGGTTTTACTTACTAGTTCTTTTTATGTGTATCCAGCTTATTTTCCCAAATATAAGCTCTTTAAGGGAAGTAACCTGTTTTTTCAAGTTCTATTATACCCCACGGTGTCAAGGACAATGTTACACATAGAGTAGCCATTCACTAGATGCAACTGACTATGAGGGTGCTGACCATCTATTTTCTCTCTTCCCAGCTCCTACCCACATACTAAGAGACTTCAACATTCATATTGACTCTCCTTCAAGCACCCTAACCACACACAGTTCCTCAACCTACTCACTTCCCATGACCTACTCCTCCAGCCCATCTCTGTCACACAAAAGATGGTCATATCCTTGATCTTGCCATCACCCACATATGTACTGCCTCCATGTGTGAGAATTCTGAAATCTCATTATCTGACCATAACCTATTATCTTTCCATAGCTCTGTCTCTGTCTCTGTCTGTCTCTCTGCCTCTCTGTCTCTGTCTCTCTCTCTGTCTCTCTCTCTCTCTCTCTCTCTCTCTCTCTCTCTCTCTCTCTCTCTCCCACACACATACACACCCTGACCTCCAATCCCTCAACCTCTCCCCTAGGCCATCTCCCCTGAACTAGCCATTCTCTCCTCTTTTCCCCATCTTGACCCTTTGGAAAACCAGTTCAACTCTACCCTGTCCTCTTCCTTTGGGTCCCTAGCTCCCTTATCATATCACTGAATGCTCCCTGCCAAGCCCCAGCCTTGAATCATTCTCACTATCTGCCACCTTCACTCCTACATATGTGCTGCTGAACAAAGGTGGAGAAAATCACATAGCCTTTTCTGATTGGTCACATTACATATATATGTCACCTGGGACCTCACTGCTGCTGACTATGCTTCCCTTATCAACTCACCATCCCACTCTTCATAGTGGATTTTCCAAACTTATCCATCCATCCTCAAACCTCCCATGTCTCCTCTTCCTCCCACACTCTAAGCCAAGAACTTTGCTTTGTATTTTTCAAGAAAAAAAATTGAGGCCATTTGCAATGAGCTGTCTCTTCTCCCCTTTTCATCATATATCACTCACATACTTTCTGCCACTATCTCCTCCTTCATTTCTGTCTTACATGAAGAGCTGGCCTTACTCCTTACCAGAGCTAACCCATCTACCCACATAAGTGTTCCCATTCCATCCTTTCTCCTCCAACAAATTGCCAATCTGCCATATCCACGCTATCATTATTTTCAATCTCTCCCTATCTACTACCTCCTTTCCTATTGCCTGTAAACATACCTGTGTCTCTGAAAAAAACTCTAACTAGATCCTTCCAGACCAGCTAACTATCATATCATCCCATATCTTTTCTGCCCATTACAGCTAAACTCCTTAAAAAGGCTGTCTACCATACTTGCCTTCACTTTCTCTCTTCTCTCTTTGGTTAAGAAGGGGTTAACCTTACAATGCAGCTTCTCATCTCATCATTCCACTGAAACTACTCTTTCCAAGGTTACTTGGATTTTTAATTGCCAAATCTAGGGGCCTTTTCTCAATTATCATTCTCCTTAACCTCTCTGCAGCCTTTGAAACTGTTAATCACCCTCTCCTCCTTAATATTCTATTCTCTAGGTTTTTAGGATACCACTCTTTCCTAGTTCTCCTCCCACCTATGACGCCTTCTCTGCCTCCTTGGTTAGATTCTCATCCAGATCATGCCCTCCAACCAATGGTGAGCCACAGGGTTCCGTCCTGGATCTTCACTTCTCCCTCAATACTACTTCACTTGTTGATCTCATCAGCTCCCAAAGTTCTAATTACCATTTCTATGCCTATGATTCTCAGATCTACCTCTCCTGACTCAATCTCTCTACTGACACCCTTTAAGATATCTTGAAGTGGAGGTCCAGTAGGAACTTTAATCTCAATATGTCCAAAACTGAACTCATTATCTTTCCCCCTAAACCTTCCTCCCTCCTAACTTCCCTGTTACTATCAAGACCACCTCCATCCTACCAGATCCCCAGACCCACAATCTAGGTGTCATTCTTAATTCTTCACTATCTCTCACCCCCATATCCAATCTCTTGCCAAGGCCTATTGATCTCACCATTAGCAACATCTCTTGGTGTCTCTCCATTGACACTGCCATGACTCTGGTACAGACCCTCATCACCTCATGCCTGAACCATTGCAATATCCTACCTGTAGGACTTCTTGCCTCAAGTCTCTCCCGTACCAATCCATCTGCCACTCAGCCACTAAAGTGATTTTCCTAAAGCCCAGGTCTGATCATGTCACCTCCCCTACTCAGTAGCTTCCCAAAGTTACCTATCACATCCAGAATGAAATACAAAATTCTGTTTCTTGTTCAAAGGCGATCATAATCTAGCTTCCTCCTACCATTCCAGTTTTCTTACACTTTCCTTCCACATACGCCTCGATCCAGCGACACTGGCCTCCCAGCTGTTCCATCAACAAGATACCACGTCACTCAGATCCAGGCATTTTCTATGATTGTTTCCCATAACTAGAATGTTCTTCCTCCTCATTTTCACCTACTGCCTTCCTTAGCTTCCTCTAAGTCTCAACTAAAATCCCATCTTCTACAGGAAGCTTTTCCCAATACTTCTTAATTCTTGGGCCTTCTCTCTTTTAATTAGTTCCTATTTATCCTGTATATAGTTTGTTTGTTTAAATTTCTTTGCTTTTTGTCTCTCCCATTAGATCATGAGCTTTTGCTCTTTTTGTATCTGCAACCTTGGCATATAATAGGCATTTAATGAAATTTTAATGATTAATTAACTGACTGACAAGCTATTTATTATGCCACACTGGTAAGGCAGGGATAGGGGCAGTTTCAGAACTGTATTTTTAGAGAAGAGACTAAAAAGCTTGGCCTAGAGCCAATTTCATTCAGTGGAACCTTCCTATTTTAATCTAATCCACACAATTTTGCTGTCTATTTTCCCCTGGTTACCGATAGTAATCAATCAATCAAGGATAGCATTTATTAAGCACTATGTGCCAGGTACAAGCAATGTGTTGAGTTTTAGGAATAATGCAAAGATAAAAAGGAAGCAGTCCCCATTCTCAGGCATTCTTCATTCTATCTAGAGAGATGATAGATAGATGGATGGATAGATGGATGGATTAGATAGATGGATAGGTAGATAGATAGATATGTGTGTATGGCTATATATGAATTGGTGTGTAAATTTCTTGGGACAAGCAATAATTTTTATGTGAGTTCATTTTGATAGCAGCAATCATGAATGTGTATTTCTGCTATCCTTAAGCTAACTAAAAACATGTGACATATGCAGATGGAGCTGAATTTAACTGGTTTCCATACCTTTGGTTAGTTCTGTCAGTTAAAGGCTGGATTTCATGTCATGTACATATTTCATTGCTCTCTTTTATTGTATTCTTGAAGGATGGATATTACTACAAGCAAATACCCAAAAGTTGTAGCTCTTAAGGAGCACATTTCAATGACTATTAGATATATTGCAGTGGCTATTGGTGTGGATAAGTTAACCTTAAGGATATTTCAAGCCCCAAATAAAACAAAATTAGGCACACCGAAATGCAAAGGAAATTAAGAATTTTTTTTAAATGTCCATAACTGACAAAGTGTTACTTTAAAACAGCCTAATTAATCCTCTTGCCAAGAAAACTCCAAATGGGGTCACAAAGAATCAGACTGAACAACAATTAATCCTCAGAGAATAAGACATTCAGAGGGATCTAGCAGATTAAAACTTTAGCTGTTTAAAGTTAGAACGGTGAAGATACAAGTTAAAAAAAACAGCTGCTAGGAAGAAAAAATGTTGTCATGGGTAAAACAACACGAAGACTGAAGTGCTAAAGATTTTTTAAAAGTAACTTTTAATGGCTAAACCCACTTTTTCACTGTAAAACATCTACCTGTTAACATGTTTGGGAGATCTTTTTTAATTTCTAGTGAACCTGGAAGTCTTATTGCCGTTGAAGGAGTGAGTGATGAATTCTGTTAACCATCTTGATATATAAAGAAAAATAATTATTCTGAAATTTCAGACATTTCCAAACAGAGATGGAATTCTACAGTACACATGTGCTGTATGACACAAAGCATGAACAGATAAATTTATCCAAGAGGTAGATATAAACATGGCCAGGGGTATCACTTGATTTACACTCCATTGAAAACTTACAGGCTATAATTAAAAGCTAAACTTGGGGGAAACTGACTGTTCAACAAAGGTATGTAAAAATATCCAATGTGATAAAAGTGTGGTTTTGTGGTGAAAAGCTAAATAATAGGCGTCAAAATGTTGTGAAATAAATCAATGCCGGATCATCTGAGGTAAGTGATTGTAGCAAAAGCATGGCACGTTGCAAATCAAAAGCTTTTTTCAAAGGTGTAAAAAGCTGTGATGTGTACTGTATTGGTAAGTTTAATTATTTCTCTTTATCCAAGTTTGTTTGAGCACCATTGTAAGTATATAAAAGATATGAACAGAATAACCGCAATGGTTTTTTTTGTTAGCTTTTTTGTTTTGTTTTGTTTTGTTTTTTAGAGGCTGGAGGAAGTAGCAGCTATGGGAAATCTAGAAAGGCCTCATGTGGAAGGTTCCATTTGAGCTGAACTTCAGAGGAAACGAGGCATTCTAAGAAACAGAGGGGAAGAGGGAAGAAGGCACAAAGAGGGTCCTGACACCAATCCCTACTTCCCCCTTTTCAGGTGAGATAATAACAGCTATCACAAATATATTATGCTTACCATGTGCCAGGCACTGTGCTAAGGGCTTTACAATTATTATCTCATTGCTCCTGGGAGGTAGGTACTATTATCATTCATATTTTACAGAAAAGGAAACTGAAGCAAATCACATTTAAATGATTTGTCTAGGGTCACACTGCTAGGTAGTATCTGAAGCCAGATTTGAACTGGAGTCTTCCTGACTCCAGGGCTGGTGCTCTATGCACTATACCACTTAGCTTGGGAGTTTCCAGCTCAGATGGGTAGATTCAGAGGAACTGATACTTAATCACACAAAGGGCCAGGAAGACAAGAATTCCCAAAACCGTACAAAGAGGCCCCTAGTTGACATAAATGATCCTATGGGCATTTTTTTTTCAAAGAGCTCACTATATTACTAAATTACCATTTGTCCCATGAAAATGGATACAAATAGCCAAGTCATGGGATAACTGACTTCAGGGATTGTCTCCCTCCAGAAATTACTGGCTTCCTAGCATGAGGTAGAAAGATGCTTGATTCCTTCTTTTGAGGTCCTTGTTATTTAAAGGAAGTACACACAGCAATGTGGATAAAATTCTGGACTTTGAGTCAAGAAGATTCAAGTTTAAATCTTGCTTTTAAAATTTGCCAGCTGTGTGACCAGAGAAGGGCTACCCGACCACTTGGTCAAATTCTCTAAAGTATGAATTAAGCCTCTCTCCCAGATCTCTGATAGCATAAATCCTTAGTACACTGGCTTATGTGAGTAAGGCTAGCTTGTTTTTTTTTCTTCATACATTGGTAGTCTGTACCAAGGAACCACTCTCCCTGGATGGAAAACTTCATGCATTCAAATTAGGGAGTCCCCCCAACCAGGTGGTGAGGTGGAGGATGGTAGGGTGAAGTCTGGTTCTCTTGAAAAAGGACTTTTATTTCCTCCGAGTGAGTCACAGTTCAAGTCTTCCTCTGGTCTCATATCTCCTACCTTCCACCCTATACCTACAGAGCATTAGAAAGAATACCCAGAATCATAGTTCAGCAATGAACTAGTTCTGTAACCTTGGGTAGGTCATACTTACTGTGCCTCAGTTTCTTCATATACACAAAGTATACAATTCCTTTACTTTGTTCCTTGCTAGGTTGTTATAAGAATAAAACAAAATCATGAATGTAGGTGTTTTCTAAGCTGTAAAGGCTACACAAATGTCAGCAAGCATGATTTTTTAAGAAGCATGGTATAGTGGAAATATCAAAGGATTTGGGATCAAAACACCTGAGTTTGAATCCTAGTTATCAGTCAGGAAAATAATTAAGAGGAAAAGACTAGTTACGTGGCAACAGAAAGAGATAATGGCTAGACAATGTGGAACGTTGTTGTTAAGTTGTTTCAGTTGTGTCTGACTCTTCATGACCCTGTTTGCAGTTTTCTTGGCAAAGATACTGGTGGCTTGCCATTTCCTTCTCCAGCTTATTCAGATGAGAAAACTGAGGCAAATAAGGTTAAATGACTTGTCCAGGGTCACACAACTAGGAAGTATTTGAGGTCAAATTTGAACTCGGGAAGATGAGTCTCCACTCTATCCACTTCACCACCTAGCTGTCCTCAGTCAGTCAAACATTTATTAAATACCAACTATGTGCCAAGCACTATGCTAAGCATTGGGGATACAAAGAAAGGCAAAAAACAGTCCCTGTCTTCAAGGAGCTCACAGTCTAATAGCAGAGACCATCTGCAGATAACTATGTACAAGCAAGCTATAGACCAGGTAAATTGGAAATGATCAACAGAAGGCTCTAGAATTAGAAGGAATTGGTAAAGGCTTCTCACAGAAGATGACATTTTAGCTGAGACTTGAAGGAAGCCAGGAAAGCCAGGAGGTGCAGGTGAAAAGGGCAGTCAGAGAACATGCTATGAATCAGGAGATAGAGTATTTAATGTGAAGAATGGCAAGGAGGCTAGTGTCCCTGGATCATAGGGTACCAAGGGAAGCTGTTTAAAGTGCAAAGAACATTGAAAAAATGGAGGGGGTTGTGTTATAAGGGCTTTGAATGACAGCGGATTTTATAATTACAAGTCATTTACAATGGCAGTTCCTTAATCTGTCAAATTGGGATCAGAGGATTTAGGAGATGATCTGAGACGATGCAATACAACCTAAGCAATTACAAGTCTGAAGCATCCCAGCTGATCAGTAACTCCCAGGAACTTTCCAGGTCTCCCAATACTCCCGATCTAACGCTTTTTTGCTGGTGCTTTTACTATACTGCTTCTCACCTACCTTGCAAGGTTGTTCTCAAAGAACTATGTGGTAAACCTTAAAATACTATATGAATGTACATTAAAATAATCACTGTCATAGATGGTGCAGTGGATAGAATGAATGTTGGGCCTGAAGTCAGGAAAGACCCAAGTTCAAATGTGGCTTCAGATACTTCCTAGGTGTGTGAGCCTGGGCAAGTTGACTTTGTTTGCCTCAATGTCATCTGTAAAATGGGGATAATTAGCAGCACCTACCTCTCAAGGCTGTGAGAATCAAATGAGATAACAATAATAATAAGTATTTAGCACAGTGCCTGACATACAGTAAGCACTATATGAATGTAAACTATTATTATTATGGAAGGAGTGAAAGAGAGATTGCCCAGATTGTTCTAAGAATTGGGGTCAGGGCAGGAGAAGGTAGAGAAGTATTATTAACTCCTCCCCCCACCTTTACAACTTGATAGCAAACTTCACTTCTTTGCTTAAATTTGATCTTGGGGACTCAGGGTTTCTTTCTTTGCAAAAATGCAAATAAACTAGAAATATAGCTCCCCAATCTTCTTTAGCTAAGAGAATCATTTAAGGAGGGTATTTTCTCCTCTCCTCAACCAGTGGTCAGTTTGAAAATGGTTCAAGACCTTGTTTCCCAGCTTTCTGAGTTGGTATCACAACAGACCAGAGTGAGGTCTCGGCCAGCTTATCTTCACCATAGAGGCTTTCCAGAAGGGCACGGTCTTGAGGACCATCCCTAAAACATCAATGGGGCCAGAAACAGAGATTGTGAATGAAACCTCTGTGATTCCCGGGCTAAATAAAGAAAAACAATAGCTTCAGAGTAAATATGTGAAAACTCCAGTGTCTGAAATGACCCCCAGAAAAGTCCCTGTCAACAGGAAGTCATCAACTGCCTTAACCAGGGAAAGTTAGCTGCATTTATGAAAAGCAAAGTGCCACACACAAAGATGATAAAGCAATAGAGTTCTTAACATAGGAGACCTTAAAGGTAAGTTGTCACATCTGACTTCCTAAACCTAACCTCAAAGGAAGACTTAATCAGAAATGAGCAAGACTTCAAAGTTTCAGTCCCTTGAAATTTCCTTTCCTGAGTTCACCTAAAGGTAACTTTTTTTCCATCCACCTCCCTTTTCATAACAGCTCCCCCTGACTTTCTTTGAAAACATGTCTTTTTCAGTGGTAATTCCCACTGTAATGGCTACATGCTTTGGCCAGAAAAAGGCTGGGTCCAAAACAAAACTATGAAAGAAGATAAAGAAAGGAAGGAAGGAAGGGAGGGAGGAAGAAAGAAAGAAAGAAAGAAAGAAAGAAAGAAAGAAAGAAAGAAAGAAAGAAAGAAAGAAAGAAAGAAAAAGAAAGAAGGAAGGAAGGAAGGAAGGAAGGAAGGAAGGAAGGAAGGAAGGAAGGAAGGAAGGAAGGAAGAAAAGGAGGGAGGGAAGGAAGAAAAGAAAACAAAAGAAAACAAAAGATCCAACAGTGAAGGATTACTGTGGTCAAATGAGGGAGAAGGATTTTGTCCAGTGGCCCCACTCTGTAGTACTTTTAGAAATCTGGAAGCTCAATCTAGATAATCTGGGGATTTCAAGGGGACTTCAGTGGAGAGAGGACTCCTGGAGCTGATTAAATTAATCAGAGAAGCTATACCCTAAGAAATACTTTGCCCATAATACTTTAGGCATCATGGAAGTTCTCTCACTTTTGGTCAGATAGATCTGTACATAGCTGGGAAAGTGAGCATTCACCAACAGGATATTTCTTCGGTTCTTTGCCACTTATTAGCTATGTGTCTTCGGTAAAGTTCTCTCTGGTCTCTGCTTTTCTCATCTACCAAATCATAGGGTTGGTCTGGATGAGCACTTAATTTTCTTCTGGCTCCAAAGTTCATGATTCTATGACCCATGGATATCTTGCCATATTTCTGTCACATGTGCGTTTCTTTCCTCACTGTTCCTACTGCTGTGACTTATTTTTGGAAGTCAGGGAAAAAAAAGTCAACGAAATGGTTCTCCCAGGTTGTGCCAGCATACCTGATCCATGCATGTTCTTTGTAAAACTGTTCTCAAAAACAGTGACAATTATAGCAATTATGATAAAAGCAATGATAACCCACATATTCATTCCACTTTGAAGTTACAAAATGTACAAAATATGAATTAGATTATTTTAACTGCACTCAGCTATGAGGACCATTGGCATGAAAGTTAAATTGTTAGATTGTATTTCAAAATATCAAAAATATCTTAGAAATTAGAGCTGGCTGAAAATTAAATCACAATTCATCCCCTGTCAAATGAAGTAAATCTTCAAGATGTTGTAATTCATCAGAAACATTTTAAACAAGATTTAGATTCTGACACCATTGATGAAGTGCCTACTGTGTATTTTGCATATAACCACAACTACACTGTCATGTGTTTCATATGTCATGTCTTTGAGGTTCAATCTGCCCAAAGTTATTGCCCAACTCCAAGCCTGATGACTGTTTTCTATTCACCCCTGAGACATTCTCCTTCCTTCCTAAATTTGTTCAAGGACTGGCTCCCAGTCTTTTTCTCCAACCTAGCTCTTTCCAATGAATGAACTTCAACATACGTGCTGATGCCGTAACTTCCAAGTTCTTCAAATTCAATACTCTACATGTACTCCTTCACCTTTCAGCTACACACAAAGATCATCATGCCCTTGACCTTGCCATCACCCACACACGTTCCACTTTCATGTTCACACATTCTGAAATTCCTTTATTTTATAACACTCTTTTATTATTTGACCTTTCACTATGCCTTAAAACCCTTAATCCTGTTCTTTGTCCTCACCATGATCTCTATTCCTCCCACTCCTTTCCCAGATCTTTACTTGTACACTGGCTATACTCTTCATCTTTCCCCATTTCAACTCCCTAGTGAACCATCTCAAGTCTACACTATCCTCTATTCTCAAATCCCTACCCACTCCCATCCTATTATTGACCATACTTTGCCAAAGCCCAATTGTGGGTTATTCCTACCATCTACTTCCTTCACTCCTGTTTACATATTACTGAATGACAATGAAGGAAAACACAAATCTGTGCTGACAAGATCCATTACAAATTATCTAATCTCATTTGGGTTCTTACCACTGCAAGGCAAATATTTTATTCCTTCCTAACCAATTCACTATATACTACTCTTTGCAGAGGCTTTCCAAACATTCTCATTTCTCCTCAAGACTCCATGGCACTCCCTACCCCCTGTCTTTTGGCTAAGGACCTTATCTCATGCTTTCCAAAAAAAATGAAGGTATCCACTTAGAGCTTCCTCTCTTTTCTTTTTTTTAATTTTTTTATTCTTTTTTTTAATTAAGATTTTTTATTTTTCATTTACAACACTCAGTTCCACATGAACCTCAGTTCTACATTTTCTTCCTCCCCCACTCCCTCCCCAAGACAGCATGGAATCTGATATATCTTCTGCGTATAACTTCACATTGAACTTATTTACACAATAGTCAAGCTGTAAAGAAGAATTATTACCAATAGAATGAATCATGAGAAAGAAGAAACAAAAAAAACAAAAGAGAGAAAAGAAAAAGAAAGAAAAGGGAGAGCAAACAATTTGCCTCCATCTGCATTCAGCCTCCATAGTTCTTTCTCTGGATGTAGATAGCTCTCTCTCTCATGAGTCTTTTGGAGTTGTCTTTGAACCTTGTATTGCTGAGAAGAGCTAAGTCTATCAAGGTTAGTCATCACAGAATCCATATATCTGTGGTTGTGTATAATGTTCTCCTAGTTCTGCTCTGCTCACTCTACATTATATCATGTAGGTTTTTCCAGGTTATTATGAAGTCCGTATCTTCCCCATTTCTCATAGCACAATAGTATTCCATTACATTCATATACCACAACTTGTTCAGCCATTCCCCAGTTGATGGGCATCCCCTTGATTTCCAATTCTTTGCTACTACAAAAAGAGCCACTATAAATATTTTTGTACATATTGGTCCTTTTCCCATTTGTGTGATCTTTTTGGGATACAACCCTAGAAGTGGTATTGCTGGGTCAAAGGGAATGAACACTTTTATAGCCCTTTGGGCATAGTTCCAAATTGCTCTGCAGAATGGCTGGATCAGTTCACAACTCCACCAGCAGTGTAACAGTGTTCCAATTTTACCACATCCTCTCCAGCATTTATTGTTTTCCTGTTTTGTCATTTAAGCCAATCTGAAAGGAGAGATGTGGTACCTAAGAGTTGTTTTGATTTGCATTTCTCTAATCGGTAATGATTTAGAGTATTTTTTCATATGCCTATAGATATCTTTAATTTCTTCCTCTGAAAACTGCCTGTTCATATCCTTTGACCATTTCTCAATTGGGGAATGACTTGTATTCCTATAAATTTGGCTCAGTTCCCCGTATGTTTGAGAGATGAGGCCTTTATCAGAGACACTTGTTGTAAAGATTCTCTTCCAATTTTCTGCTTTCTTCCTAATCTTTGTTGCATTGGCTTTTTTTATACAAAAACTTTTCAGTTTAACATAATAAAAATTATCCATTTTGCATTTTGTAATGCTCTGTATCTCTTGTTGTGTCATGAATTCTTTGCTTTTCCATAAATCTAATAGGCAAACTATTCCTTGCTCTCCCAAACTGCTTATAGTATCAGACTTTATTCCTAAATCATGAATGAATTTTGACTTTATTTTGGTATATGGTGTAAGATATTGGTCTATGCCCAGTTTCTGCCCTACCATTTTCCAATTTTCCCAGAAGTTTTTGTGAAATAATGAATTCTTAGCCCAGAAACTGGATTCTTTGGGTTTATCAAAGACTAGATTGCTATAGTCATTGACTACTGCATCTTGTGTACTTAACCTATTCCACTGATCCACAACTCTGTTTCTTAGCCAATACCAGGTAGTTTTGATGACTGTTGCTTTATAGTACAGTTTAATATCTGGTATGGCTAGGCCACCTTCCCTAGCATTTCTTTTCATTAATTCCCTAGATATTCTAGACCTCTTGTTCTTCCAGATGAATTTTGTTATTATTTTATCCAGCTCTGTAAAATAATTTTTGGTAGTTTGATGGGTATGGTGCTGAATAAATAAATTAATTTAGGCAAAATTGTCATTTTTATTATATTAGCTCAGCCTAACCATGAGCAACTGACATTTTTCCATTTATTTAGATCTGACTTTATTTGTGTGAAAAGTGTTTCATAATTATGTTCATATAGGCCCTGGGTTCGTCTTGGCAGATAGACTCCCAAATATTTTATAGTGTCTACAGTAACTTTAAATGGAATTTCTCTTTTTATCTCTTGCTGTTGGGCTTTGTTAGTAATGTATAGGAATGCTGAGGATTTATGTGGGTTTATTTTATATCCTGCAACTTTGCTAAAGTTTATTATTTCAAGTAGTTTTTTACTTGATTCTCTAGGATTCTCTGAGTTAATCATCATATCACCTGCAAAAAGTGATAATTTAGTTTCTTCTTTGCCTATTCTAATTCCTTCAATTTCTTTTTCTTCTCTTATTGCTACAGCTAACATTTCTAGTACCAAATTGAATAGTGGGGGTGATAATGGACATCCTTGTTTCACCCCTGATCTTATTGGGAATGCATCTAGCTTGTCCCCATTACAAATAATGCTTGTTGGTGGTTTTAGGTAGATGCTATTTATAATTTTAAGGAAGGCTCCATTTATTCCTATGCTTTCTAGTGTTTTTAATAGGAATGGGTGTTGTATTAGCTTCCTCTTTTTTCTCTCCCCATATCACTATACTTGGATGTTTTCCCACTGTCCCCTCCTTCAGTTTGGTCTCAGATGAAGAGGTGATCCTTCTCTTTGGCAAGTATAACTTCTCTACACCAAGTATAACTTCTCTACATGTGCCTTTGATCCCAGCTCTTCTTGTATTTTCCAGCAGATTGCCTCCCACTATCATTTCCACTCTCTTATCTTCAGTTTCTCCCTATCTAGTGTCTGCTTTCCCTGATGCTTACAAACAAACCTATGTCTCCTCCATCCTTAAAAGCCCTCACTTAGATTTTCTGTGAGTCAGCCGTAACAAAGTCAAGTATCAAGCCACCACTGACGACTGAACAAGATGATGCTGAGCATCGAAGGTGGAAAAGGCTTTGTGGTGAAGGTCCAGGGCTTGCCCTGGCCCTGTTCAGCAGATGAAGTCCAACGCTTCTTCTTGGAATGCAAAATTCAAAATGGGGCATCAGGCATTCGTTTCATCTGTACCCGAGAAGGCAGATTAAGTGGAGAAGTATTTGTTGAACTTGAATCAGAAAATGGAGTCAAATTGGCACTGAAAAAAGACAGAGAAACTATAGGCCACAGATATGTTGAAGTATTCAAGTCAAATAATGTTGAAATGGATTGGTGTTGAAGCATTCTGGTCCAAATAGTCCTGATACTGCCAATGATGGCTTTGTGCGCCTTAGAGGACTCCCATTTGGCTGCAGTAAGGAAGAAATTGTTCAGTTTTTTTCAGGGTTGGAAATCATGCCATGTGGGATAACACTGCTGGTGGACTTCCAGGGGAGGAGTACGGGGGAGGCCTTCATGCAGTTTGCTTCACAAGAAATAGCCAAAAAGGCTCTAATGAAACACAGGGAAAGAATAGGGCACAGGTACATTGAAAACTTCAAGAGCAGCCAGGCAGAAGCTCATACTCATTATGATCCTCCTCAAAAACTAATGGCTATATAGCAGCCAGGTCCTTATAACAGGCCTGGGGCTAGCAGAGGCTATAACAGCATTGGTAGAGGAGCTGGGTTTGAAAGAATGAGATGAGGTACCTACGGTGCAGGGTATGGAGGCTGTGATGACTACAATGGATATAATGATGGATATGGCTTTGGGTTGGATAGATTTGGAAGAGACCTCAATTACTGTTTTTCAGGAATGTCTGATCATAGATATGGAGATGGTGGATCCACTTTCCAGAGTACAACAGGCCATTGTGTGCACATGAGAGGATTATATTACAGAGCTACTGAAAGTGATATTTACAATTTTTTCTCACCACTCAACCCTGTTCAAGTACACATTGAAATTGGACTCTCAATTGGAGAAGCAGATGTTGAATTTTCTACTCATGAAGATGCTGTGGCAGCTATGTCAAAAGACAAAGCCAATATGCAGCACAGATATGTAGAACTCTTCTTGAATTCTACAGCAGGAGCAAGCGGTGGTGCTTATGGTAGCCAAATGACGGGAGGCATGGGCTTGTCAAACCAGTCCAGTTACAGTGGCCCAGCTAGCCAGCAGCTGAGTGGGGGTTATGGAGGAGGCTACAGTGGTCAAAGCAGCATGAGAGTACATGACCAAGTTTTACAGAAAAACTCCAGTGATTTTCAATTAAACATTGCGTAGGTAGCCAAGGAGCATTGGTCAACTTTTTTTAAAGAAATAGAAAACAAAACGAAGTTTAACAGTTTTGCAATACAAGCTTGTGATTTATGCTTACTGTAAGTGAAATCAGGATTATTTTAAAAAAAACTTTCAGGTTCAGTATTTTTGAACACAGAAAAACATTCATCTGGGATGTAATAACCAAGTTGAATAAAAACTATGACTGTTAAACAGTTTCAGCTTTTCTCAAAGTAGTTATGTTGTAGGAATGTGCTTAAGCAGTAAGTGTATTTAGGTTAAAGCAGTTTCAGTTATGTTAAATGTTGTCCTTATACCACATTACATGGAACACTGTTTGAGATGCGCGTTGGGAGACATGCTTTTTTGTAAAACAAATATAGGAGCTGTGCCTGCGATTCAAAGGTGAAACATTTGGCATGTTTGTTCTAGTTTATTTCATTCATTATCCTGTAAGGCACGTATGTTTAAGCTTTTCTTTTTTTAAGTTAATGAGGACAATTTTGAGGTGTAATACGGATGCTTTAGGATTTGATCTTGGTGTTTGTATTAAATTCTGAGGCCTTGATTTAAATCTTTCATTGTATTGTGATTTCCTTTTAGGTGTATTGCACTAAGTGAAACTTGTTAAGTAAATCTTCCTTTCAAAAAAAAACCTTACTTAATCCTACCATCCTGATATCCTTCTATATCTCTCCTCTCTGCAGACAAAATTCTTGAGAAAGTCAGTTATACTTGGTACCTCCAATTCCTCTCCTTTCACTTTCTTCTAAACCCTATGAAATCTGGCTTTCAACTTCATCATTCAACAGAATCTACTCTCTCCACAGTTATTAGTGCTCTCTTCATTGTCATATCTAATTACTTAATTCTCAATTTCTCAATACTCATCCTGCTTTAGATTCCATTCAACCCATGACTTCCTGGACCACTTCTCTTCCTTGTCCCAACGGGAGTAGCTTCCTACTCTTTAACTCTCTTTTATCTGTTGTCTTCCTCCATTAGAATGGAAGCTCTTTGAGGGGAGGAATTGCTTTTCTTTTTGTTTGTGTTTGTATTGCCAGGGCTTAGCAGAGTGCCTAGCACATGATAAGTGCTTAAAAAATATTATCTCTTTGTAGCTGTCTATCTATCTATCTACCTATCTATCTTGACATTGTTAGTCACCTTCTCCTGCTAGATACTCTGTTCTCTCTGGGTTATCGTGACACTGCTCTCTCTTGGCTCTCCTCCTATCTCTCTGACAGCTCCTTCTCAGAATCCTTTATGAATTCTCCATCTATGTCATGCCCACTAATAGTATGGGGTCCCTGAAGCCTCGAGCCTCTAGTCTTTCTGAACCCTCTTATCTTTTCACTTTAGATTTTCTCACTTGGTGATCTCATCACCTCCTATGGGTTTATCATCTTCTCTAAGGAGACAATTCTAAGATCTGTATATGAAGCCCTAGTCTTTCTACTGAATTTTTGCCATTCAATCGTTTTCAGTCATGTCCGATTCTTTGTGGCCCCATTCGCGGTTTTCTTGGCCAAGTTACTCTTTTTGAGAAGTTTTTTGATGTGCCAACAGATCACAGTGACATGAAAAAAATTGTTATTGAAATATTTTGTTTTTACATTGCCTTCATTTCTTTTCCAGCTCATTTTATGAGGAAACTGAGGCAAACAGATGGTCACATAACTAAGAAACGTCTGAGGCCAGATTTGAACTCAAGAAGGTGAATCTTCCTGACTCCAGGCCCGGCACTCTATCCACTGCACCACCTAGCTGTCCCTTCTATTGTGCACTATAGTCACAAAAATACTCAGAGAGCATAAGTACAATGTCAACAACTATCAAAGGCTATGAGTAGTTTTAATAAAAGCTTTACCTTTCAAATCTCAGCATGTAATTCAATGCAATAAGTACATATTAAGCACTTACTATGTAGAAGGCATTGTGCAAGGTGCTACAGATACACAAACAAAATGAAAAACTGTTCCTGCATATATTCTACTGAGAACATAACAGTTAGGAAACACCTTTTGAACCTGGAATGAGGCAATATTTGAAAGCCCCAAAGAGTGGTCATGAAAACTGCTCTTTACACTAGCAACTGATTTAGGGACCTCTACTTCCTGGTCCAGACTGGACTTTTAACATTTAAAGAAATGTTTAGATGAAGTCGTGCATGGCAGGACCACAAGGTGTAGAAACACTAGGGAAAGGCAGGGAATTTGGAAATACATCCTTATCCTTTGAGGCTTCTATCATAGAAGACAATGACCACATTCTCACACAATTGTCTTGGTGATACTATAAGAAACAAAGCACTGATCTGGGAAAACCATATTTTATACCATAATTGTGGCTCTCTTCCTCCCAAAGCTTTCACCATTGAATAAAGGTAAGGGCATTATGAGAGGGTCACTTTTCCCCAATGGCCCAACATCAATCATTTACTGTTGAGCTGCCGATCATCTTACAAATTAAGATAGATTATACTTTTGCATGAAATTCCACAAAATTCGCAGAATGATGTCCAAATGTCCAGAAAGTAGCTCCTGTATTGTGTTCCATACATTCATCAAAGGTCTCTTTTCCCAATTCTATTCAAGTTGGGAGAGTCAATGTGTAGGCGTTGCTTAGATGATCAAAGTTCTAGGTAAAAGGCAATGAATGGCTCACCAAACCTGAGTTTTCTGAGGCCATTTAATCACACACAGAGATGGTCATACACTTGATTTTGCTATCACTTACAAAAAGTGTTCATGAAATCTGCAATTCTTTATGAAATCTGAAACACTTTTATCTGATCACTATCTTGGGTCATTCCACCTCTCCCTCAGCCTTGTATTCATTCACTGAAAACTGCCTCTTTCCTGATAATGCAGTCACCCTAGCCATTTTTTCCATAATTGGTCACATTTTCACTCATATCCCCTGACTCACTGGTCATGGTGTGGGGGTTTTTTCTTTGCTCCCCACTACTTCCAGGATCTCCTTCCATCATTATTACTCAGTAACCTCTCTTCCTTTGAAGATCATTCAATCCGCGTTTTTCACCCAATCAAGATTCCAGTAGCTATAGTCTACTAACCTCTAGGACACTTTTCTTCCTTCCTCAGCAAATTCAGTGCCTGGATCACAGTCTTTCTCTCCTCCCCAACTCTTGCCTCAAACTAGGAAACATTAGCATACATAATGACACTCTCTCAAACACCCTAACCTCCCAGTTCCTCAACTTACTCATTTCCTTCTGCCCTATCTCAACTACACACAGAGATGATCTTACCATCACCCACAATGTTCTACTCCCATGTTTATGAGCTCTGAAATTCCTTTATCTGATCATATTCTGTTGCCATCCCACCTCTACCTCTTCCTTGAAACCTCATTCTGACCTCCTATCCCTCCACTCCTCAGTTCTTGCCCAAGTCGTCACCTCTGCCTTGGTTATACTCTCTTTCCTTCCCTAACCTAATCCTTTGGGAATTCATCAATCCTATACTGTCCCCTTGGCTCCCTTATCCCAGTAAAGATCTTACTTTGCCAAGTCCCCGCGTTGGATTACTCTCACCATCTGCTGCCATCATTCCTACTGAATCATGAAACTGCTAACTGGGTCCACTACAAATTTATGTTACGTAATCTCAATTGGGCCCTCACCGGACCAATCCAATCCTTTCACACATCCTCAATCTATTCACTATCCAACTCAGCACAATGGCTTTTCTAACTTTTTCTAACTTTTTTATTCCTCCTCAAATCTCCCACGGTATCTCCTCCCTCTTGCCCACCCTCTTAGCTGAGTAATCTTACCTCACATTTTACTAGGAAAATGAGACCATTCACTAAGAGCTCTTCGTAATCCCACCTCTTCACCTCACATCACTCAGATGCCTTCCATCATTACCTCCTCCTCTCCTCTTATGTGAAGAGGCAAACCCTTCTACATGCACAAGTGAGACCATAACAGCAAGTCTTCTCCATCAGATTTCCCCCTCTAACATCCTTATTCCCTCACTAATCTCCAATTGTTTTCTATCTACTGACTGCTTCCCTACTACACATAGTAGGTGCTTTATAAATGCTCTTCAGGTATGAGTTGAACCAGGCAACTAGATAGCACAGGGGATAGACCACTGAGCCTGCAGTCAAGAGGCCCTAAATTCAAATCCAACCTCAGACACTCACTAGCTGTGTGAACCTGGGCAAGTCCCTTAGCCCTGTGTAATATTAATGGGATATGAAGATCTTCCCTTCCCATTAATAGGCCTCATGTGGAGCCCATTAAGGGAAGCTTGCTTAGGGGAGGTTTGCTTGTAGGAAGGCTTTCACACCTTTTGGCACTAAGTTGATTAGGCACTGAGTCACAAGGGTTGTGATGCCTTCTGGCTCTGAGAAGTATATATATACTCTGAGTTAGTATTTTGCTTTGGGGGTTCACTTATGAGAAGGATCTTGTGATTTCCTGGTTGAGACTCTGAGTAGCCATATGTTCAGAGCTCTCTGACTGCTCAGATATAAAGGTTCTCTCGATCCATGGGTGTGAAGTGTATAGCAACATTGCTTTGATTCAGGCAGTTAGAGCCCTGTCTGTTCAATCTTTGTGCTAATTTGTCTGCTTGTATTTTCTCTGTATTTTCTCTGACCTTCAGGGGGCTGACTCTTCTGCTGAACTAGTGAATATAATTAAAGAAGATTGTTGACCCCTTTAAAGTTGCTTTCCTTTAAAAGCAGATTAAAGATCCTGTGCTAGAAGGCCATCCTGGGTATGCTGGGTGTTTGCTGTTACACCCTATTTGCCTCAGTTTCCTCATCTGTAAAATGAGCTGGAGAAGGAAATGGCAAACCAGGCCAGTATCTTTGCCAAGAAAACCCCAAATGGGCTCACCAAAATTCATGAAGATGACTGAAATGACTGAACAACAAAAGTAATACACAGCTAGTTAGGGCCCTGCACTTAGAATCAGAACATCTAAGGTCTGAGTTCTGCCACTTTCCATGATCCTGGTTCCATAATCCTGGTCCTTGTGAGGCTGACTCATCTTTTGGTTTAGGTGCTACTCATGTACATGTCTGAATTATAAGCAAAAGTATGCCTTGAAGATGATAAAGTCTAAATAAATAGACAAATCACTTCCAAAAAAGGGATATGGTCATGGAGAGGAGGGAGGGAGAGAAGGGATGGTTTGACCCCAATACCTGTATAATCAACCAATGAGAGGCTGGCAAGATGGGTCATATTCCATCCCTACAATGGTCAGTTGGGAGACTGGTCTTCTCCACAACGTCACCTACTCTTATTCCCCAACACACTCCCACTCCATTCCCTTCTTCCATTGAACAATTTCTTAACCTCCCCTATTCTACACTGGGATTTGGCCCCTCAGGGAAATTTTAACCTTACTGCTAATGGTAACAGATATGCTAATCAAAGTGACCCACCCACCCATGCTTCCTATGGTAAGCAGGTGTTCCTTGAAGGATGAGTCTCTCTGAAGCTGACTTGATGAATACAGAGAAACATCCAAAGATCTATATGAACTTATGCAGGGCAAAGTAAGCAGAGCCAGGAAAACAATATATTATACACAGCAACTACAATTTAAATGGAAAGAAAACAAGACACCAAAAAAAAGCCTCGCCACCCTCTTTTTTGTTTTGGGTGGGGCTGACTGAGGTGGCACAAGATGAATAGGCATGAACTGAGTTATGATCTTCATCCTAGACCTCATTGCATTATCATTCTCCCCAATCCCACCCCTTTCAAACTTCCCTGTTACCGTTAAAGACTTCATCATCCTTCCAGTCACCCAGATTCACAGCCTCAGTGTCCTCCCCCTATTCTAGACTGTCCCTAATCCCACGCATCCAATCAGTTGTCAAATCTTTCTCATATATATCTCCTCTCTACTCACACTGCTGCCACTTTAGTTCGTACTCTCATGTCTCTTTTTTGACATTTTTAAAAAAATAAGTTTTTTTGATATTTTCTGTTTCTCACATCACCATAGTCTCCCATGCATGCTTTCCCCAACCCCTCCCAGAAAGCTATCCTATCTGATCAATAATAATTTTTGGAGAAAAAAAAAAGTCAGCCCAACTGATGGATAGATTAAAAAATTCCAAAAATGTGTGCAATGTGTAACATCTGTAGACCTCCCACCTCCACAAAAAATAGGTTGGGGGTGTCTTCTCATCTTTTCATTTAAGTCTCACTTAAACTTTATAATTTTGTCACATTCACCTTTGACCTTATTTGGCGCATTACTGTTCTTTCCGTTTAAATTGTTGCAGTTGCTGCGTATTCCCACTGTTTCTCCTCCCTTCACCCCCTCTGCTCTTCTCATTTAATATTCCCTTTATCTCTCCTAACCTTCAGCTAATCTTCTTCCTTAGTTTTTTAATTTCTTGTGCTCCTTTCTATAAAGGATTTCTCCCATTTTCTTCATTATCTGTCTTCTCTTTCTGTTTACCCTAGACCCTCATTCTCTATTTCATGACCCTGGAATTATCTGTTCTCTCTCTTTTCTCTGGATTCTTCATGCAGTCAAAGCTTCCAAGAGATCCATTCTAGGATCTCCCTTCTAGGCAATTGTTGTCACTGCTCTTTAGGGTTCATCTCAATGGATGAGCAGTGCCAATGAATAATAATGCTGATGATAATATTAATAATAGCCAACATTTATATAACACTTACTATCTGCCAGACATTGTTCAGAGTGCGTTATGGTTATTACCTCATTTGATCCTCACAAGAACCCTGGGAGGCAGGTGCTACTATTATCCCCATGTTACAGATGAGGAAACTGAGACAGAGATTCAGTGACTTGCCCAAGTAGTAAATGTCTAAGGCTGTATTTGGACTCAGGTCTTCCTGACTCTGGGCCCAGCATTCTATCCATTGCACCACCTAGCACGGCCCCATGGTAGGGCCCCTTCCCCACCATGATCCTGATTACACAGCCCCACCACTGATCTATACCCTCTTTTATTGACCATTTCTTCTGTATTTGCCAGAAAATCTCTTCCCTATGTCCATGCTGTCCCACTCCTTCCAGAGCCAGGGATTCCCACTCCTTGGACAAGTAGACTTTGGAAGCACCAAATCCCCTAGGTCTCATCCATTGTAAAGTGCTCATTAACCCTTCCCAGCCCATCTCCTTTTACTCATAGGAACAATTCTCAATGGAAGCCCCTACCACCTCCAAAGTAAGGCCTCCTTCCTTTCTCCCCTTTGTAAATCTTTCTCCTCTCTTTACCCACTGCCCTGTAAGCTCTTCTCTTTCTGAGACCACAGGGGTCACCTTCCCTTCATCCCTTCTGTCTATTCCCCTGCTCCACTCCTCCCCTTTCATGTATGTTCCATGTTGTAGTAGTCTCACAAAAGAAGCATTCACTTGTAGGCAAGTACCACCAGGTTCTGTCCATAATGCCCCCTATCCTCCTCTTCACTGTTACCTCTACCAGTTTTCTGCCATCAACCCTGTCTTCTTGTGCACATTTAGAAAGAAGTCTCTTCCTGGTCTATCAGTTGTCTCTCTGTTGTTGTTACTGTCTGTGCCTGCTGCATTTTTCCACTCTTTCCGCATTTCTGTTGTTGGGGTGTCCAAGAGGCAAATAATCTTTTCAGTTCTGGTTTTCTTTCTAAAAATGCTTCAAACTCTTCTCCATTATTGAATTTCTACCTTTTGTCCCATATGATTAGGTTAATATTTTCAGGGTAGGTCATCCTGGGCTGCATCCTGAGCTCCATTACTCTTTGGAACACTTTATTCCATTTCCTCCACTTTTTTCCAGTGGGAACAGAATAGTCTTGTGTTATTAGAATGTCTTTTCCTTTGTATTTGAAGGTCTTTCTCCCTAAGGGCTTGCAGAATGTGTTATTTCTGAATTGAATTAATAAACTTAAACACAGTGTGTCTTAGAGTTTTCAACCTTGGATTTTTATTTTTGTTTTTGGGGTTTTTATTTTTTTGGAGTCAATCTATGAATTTTGATTGATTGAAATTTCATTTTTTAAAAAGTTCATTACACATAAATATAAAAAATATAATATGACCTATGTTCTGCCTACCCTATACAATTTACTGTTTACATAGGCTCATAACACTCTTGGGTTGTCAGAAGGACAAAAAAAAAGGACCTGGTCTGATCCGCAAGGCTGGTATGGAAGAGATGGTTTGGGAGTGGATCCTGGAGCAGCTGAAGAAGTCATTGGGCCATGAGGGAGAATTTGTGGGGCCTTTGAAAAAGAAAACTATAGGAACATTAGAGCCTGGCACCTTGTATATGAAGGGGGCAAGATCCTCACCTCCCACACTCATTACCCCTCTGAACATATCCACACCCTCAGGCCCTAGGAAATGAAGAGTGCTGGACTGTCTATAAGTTCTGAGAGTTCTCTACTATTATTTCTTTCATTATAGTGTTAAGGTTTTTTTTTTTCATCCTGACATGTTCCTCTGGGAGATCTATGATCCTTAGGTTATCTCTACGCATCCTATCTTCTGATCAGTATATTTTGCTTGCATAGAGAACACATTTTCTTTTAATATTCTTATTTTTTGCTTCTCTTCTTCTAGGTTGTCCTTTACTTCTGTGTATTTGCATGCCCAATTTATTGTTCTCTCTTGTTTCTTTAGTGAGGCTTGCCATTTCAGATTCAAGCTTTTCTATTCTGCTTATTCTTTTTGCTACACGAGACATAAAGTCTGCTCTCATAATTCTCATTTCTCTTTTAAACCGTTCAGGAACAGCATGTTGTAGTTCCATGTTCTCCTCTGATTCCACAGGGTCCTCTGTCTCATTCACTAGAAAATAGTGGATTTTTTGCAGTATTTGTTCATAGATGCCTGAGTTTGTTTACTACGTTTGGAAGCTTTATTTCCTTCTGTTTAAGGTCTTTAAATTTTCTTCTTCCTTAAATCTTTGGCACTTTTAATCATTTTCCTGTTATTTTCCTTATCATTCACTTCCTAACTCCTTCCCTCCCCTATGATTATGATTTCCTTGGGGGCTGGATGTCAAAGCATCTCAGCCTCTTCTCACATACAATGGGCATATTATGGTTCACCAATCTAGGTCTCTGCCTCAGATGAGTTCTAGGTGGTCAGAACTGGCCCCAGCTGGATGCTGTGCTCTTTCCCTCAAGCCTGGTAGAATGCTGCATTGATCTCCACACACAAAAGGTGTCCTATCCAGCTGACCTGCCCCACTCCTCCCATGACCTCTTGCCTAGTCTATTTCAACGGCCTTCTGGAGTAATCCCTAAGAGACTCTCAAATCACTCCTGACTCTAATCCATTCTCTACACTTCTCACAAAGTGATTTTCCTAAAGCTCTGGTATGACCATGTCACTTTCCGAAATATTCATCTTTAATAATTTTTTAATTTTTATTTTGTTTTATAATATATATATATATACAATTATTACTATATAAGTACCCATAGGATTCATCGGATTGTCAGAGACACAAAAAAGGACAAAAATTCCTGATTGAAAATAAGGGGGTGTCCCAGATGTTTTCCAAGTTCCTTTTAGCTCTAACATTTGGTGATTCTGTGATCGATGAGGATTTCTACAGAGGGCTCATACATTTGAATTCTATACCATATTTGCTTTCTGTTTGTTTTTCCTTATATTTGGATGAAATCTGGATCTCTGCCAGTTTCAGCTTTGATCTTCCCTTTCAGGAAAAGCAGAACAAGAATTATCCCTCTGCCATATGGGAGTCTTTCAAATACTTGAAGACAGTTATTCTATCCTGTCATCTCTCCAGTAGCTGAGGCAATGACAGTTCCTTCAAAGGAAGCTTATCGTATTATCTAACACTTTCAACCGCCTGGTAATTCTCTTCTGGACAGACTCCAATTTCTCATCTTCTTTAAAATATGCTGTCTAGCACACTCTCTCAAGTGTGGACTGACCAGAGTACAGTGGGCCTTTCACTTCCCTTATAATAGAAAAGATGCTTCTCTTATTTGAACTTGGGATAGCATTAACTTTTTTCAAATGCCATATCACAGTCATTTCATTTCTCATAGTTGACTAGATGCCCCAGATTTTTTTTCACTTTAACTTTTGCATAACCACACTCCCCCCACACCCCTGTCCCAGATACATCCTATATTTCTCAGTTGATTTTTTTTAACCCAATGTAAAGCTGAGCACTTATCCCTATTAACATTAGTCATGGCCTATCATTTGAGTTTATCTAGACTACTTGGATGCCGACTCTATGATACAAGACGTTAACCCTCTGAAGTTCCTGTGATCAGTAAATTTGACAAATATCTTCTTTGTCACCTTCATCCAAGTGGCTGATAAAATGTTTAGCATCAAACGGTCAAGCACAGATTCTTAGGGCACTCCACTAGAGACTTCCCTCCAAACTTATATTGACCCATTAATAACTTTTTTTCAGTCATTCAAAGAGTTCCCTATTTCAAATCAACACCTCTCCATCATGTTGTTGTCAAGATTTCTTTCTTTTTTTAATTTATTTTATTTTTAATTTATGGAATAAAACAAGCATTCCCATAACATAGTACAATAAAAAAGAATATGTCATATAATTAATATATAATAATATAATACAAACATAACAAAAGAATATAATTAAAAATACTTCTTTCAATGCTTTGTTTAAATCTACAAATTTCTGTCTACAGCATTCTTCTTCTGATCTATTCATTTAGTAACACTATCTATTTAGTACTAAAGATCTTTGCAATTTAGCTTTACATGATCTTCCCAAACTGATTCTACATCACTCCCCTTCATATACTTTATGTTCAAACTAAAATGGTCTACTTGAGTTTCCCTATCCAAAACATTTTGCACTGGCTGTCCCCCATGCCAGGAATGCTCTCTCTCATTACTTCTGCTTCTTGGAACTACTAGTTCCCTTCAGGGGTCAGATTAAATGCCTCCTCCAACAAGAAGTCTTTTCTGATTCCCCCCAGTTGTTAATGTTTCCCTAACCTGAAATTATTTTGCATTTTCTTATCTATGTACATGTTATCTCTCCCTTCTCTCCTCCATGAATTTAAGCTCCTTGAAGAAAGGGACTATATAAATTTTGTATTCCTAGCATCTAATGTAGAGCTTGGCAAATAATAGGCATTTAATAAATGCTTATTCCATTGTGTCAGATAGTATCACTACCAAAAAGAAAAACATTGTCCAAAAGGAAAATTTGTTATAAACACTGTAATTAAAAAAATTATTTATTATAAGTGATCTTAGACATAAATACAACCAAGAAAACCTGTTTTGAAACGAACCATATTCAATTAAATGAATTTAAATGCTTAAAATTGTCATGACAGCATTTCAGTCATGACCTCTACATCTCAACCTGTTTTCTTTGTCTTGCTTCTTCTTGGTCACTTTTTCTTTTATGTGGTTATAGCTAGCCCAGGCTCTGTTCTTGGTTCTGCTTTTTGGGTTTTGCTTTATTTCATAAACCTATGTTTGATGAAGCCATCTTCGTCTTAGGGTCACCACTTCCCTTTTTATATGCTCACAAACCATCCCTTTAATAATACATTCCAAATTTTTTCCAGGAATCAAAGTAAAGTTTATAATTGTGGGTTTTTTTTTGAGAACTCCACCCTCTTCCCTTTTTTTTTTTTTGAAAACTGTCTTGCATCATCCCTCTCATTCTCAATTTTTTTCAAATATCCATGCTAATGGCAGAGTAATCACAACTACCAGAACTTCAGTACATGCAATATATAATATTCACACCATTCTGGTTACTTGAATCATCAAGGCATCTGTGATCAAGTGACTTGGATCACTAAGGGTGTAAATACTTTCTTACTATCCCCTCACTTAACTCAGGTATCAACTTCTTGTTGGTCATTTTGGTTCTGCCATTTCTAGTACAAAGGTCATCCTCCTTGGCTGAGAAAACCAAAAGCAAATGAAGAATTAAACACTGGTGCGCTCTCTTTAATGACATTTCTACTCTTCTCATCCATCTAAGCAGTGGCTCCTTCATCCTGTTTTTTCTCCCAGTATAGCTTTTTTTGTTTGTTTAAATTCTGTTATCCTCAGGTTCATTCATCAGTTTCAGCTCACTCTGAGCTTTAGCTCTCCTGATAGTTTCTCATACAATCATACCATTGCTCCTGTGTCCACCATCTGGTGCCTCTCTTTGCTTCCATCTACCATACATATTTATCAAAAATTGACTTTGGTGTGTTTGGTAGGAATAATCCGCCATGTAGGGTGAGCAAGTTTTTTTTCTTTAAAAGATATTGAAATTGTCCTCAAGAATAAATTGGCTTGGAGGCCTGAGGCTCAGTACAATGAGATAGTTTAATGATGGTCTAAGTATGAGTCAGTCCACAAGGAGGCAGGAGCTGCTCTCTCCCTCAGGCTTGACTAGCACACTAGCATGGCCAACCCAGAGGTTCAACTAAGTCAGTGCCGAATTATTTATGAGTATTGAGGGTAGGGGAGGGAATAAGAAGCATAATTATGACATCTTGATAGACTAACAATGTATAAATACCCAACCACCTGTTGGCCTAATATTAGAAAGTCCCCAAACCTTATGCAAAGATATGGTAAAGTAGATGGTCTCATCTGATGTTGGATAGGAGACCTTGTAGTTTTATCTAAAAGGATACTTTCATAATTATAAAGAATTTGGTCACTTAGTCTTGTTCCCTGTCCTTAAACAGGGGATATTTTATTATTCTGATCGTAAATCCTACCACTTATATTCCAAATATTTCCTTTTCTCCCTTGACTGATCTCCTACTTTCTTTAACCTCTCCTCTCCTGTAAAATGCTTTATTGTTCCATCCTCGGTTGCCACAGCATGCTATTAATTGTCTATACACTCTAAGCAGGCCTGAAAGTTTATAAAAAAAACCCAATCCCTACCCCAGGAATATGAAATTTCTATCAATTAGAGTGCATTCCTTAGCATGCTAAAAATTTCTTTCCTTTCAGTTTGGCTTATCTTCGACCCATAGTCATCGGACTTCCACTGATGGGTGTGCCTGTCCCAAGAGGTGGAGAGAATCCCCCAACAATTTTTTTATCAGAAATGGGATAAGTGAATAAGGATGAGAAAAGGGATTAAGTAGGATGAGAAATGGGATGAGTAAGTCAGCTCCATCTGAACTAGTGGAGAGATCAGATGCCTGGAACAGCTGGATTCCACATGAGGTAAAATGTTTACCTACTTTAAACGCCTCCTGTGAAGTCCTATGTTTTCCTCCAACTCACTGGGCATGAAAATTCATGTTCTCTAAACGTCTTTTGTTGAAAAGAGATCAGAGTGAAACACACACAAACATTGATGGAAAGGGTGCCGTTTTTCTGTTGGTAGGGCTTTACAGAAAGGTCACTGCTCTGCCGAGGGATTACCCTGGTCATCAGCCCTTGACTAAGGTTAGGTCTGTTCATCTTGGCAGCTACACCCACTTTCCAAGATTTCTTTCAGGGAAAAGAGACTGTGAAGGCTGGATAGGGGAGCCTCACCCCTCAACAAGTGAGACACCTCTCTGTCTGATCAACGACAGAGCTGAGACCAAGACTTCAGTCTGAAACTCTTGCTCTTCAGCCTCTAGGAAATCCTTCCCCAAATGAGACTAACAGAAGAACTTGGTTGGGCTGCAAGTGCATATGAATAATGGCCAGTGATTGTATGAATGAATGTATAAGCCCAAACCTGTCAATCAATTACTCAATAAACATTTATTAAGCACCTATGATGTACCAGGCACCCTGGTAAGTGATGGGATACAAAAAAGAGGCAAAAGATAGTGCTCGTCCTCAGGGAGCTCCATCTAATGGGGGAGACAACACACAGACAGATATATACAAAGCAAGCTAAATACAAGATAAAGAAGAAATAATTAACAGAAGGAAGACACTAGAATTAAAAGAGGAAGAAGAAGTCTTCCTGTAAAAAGTGGAATTTAAGTTGGGACTTAAAAGACACCAGCGAGGTCAGTAGTGGAGGAGGGAGAGAGTTCCAAGCATGGGGGGCCAGTCAGAGAAAATACCTAGAACCAAGAGATGAAGTTGCTTGTTTCTGAAACACTCAGAAGGCCAGCATTACTGGCTCAAAGAAGGCATAAACAGGAGTAAGGTATAAGAAGACTGGAATGGTGGGGACTATGTTATGAAGGGCTTTGAATGTTAAACAGCATTTCATATTTCATCCTGGAGGCAATAAAGAGCTGCTGGAATTCATTGAGTGGAAGGGGGTGGAGGGATGACATAGTCAGGCCCAAACCTTAGGAAAATGACTTTAGTGGCTGAGAAGAGGATGGATTGGAGTGAGGAGAGACTTGAGGCAGGTAGATCCACCAGCAGGCTATTGAAATGGTCCAGGCATGAGGTGATGAGGGCCTTTGCTAGAGAGGTCACAGTGTCAGAGAAGAGAAGGGGTTGTATTCAAGAGGTGTGGCCGAGGTGAAATCTACAGGGGTTGGCAACAGATTGGATATGGGATGGGGTTGAGAGATAGTGGGGAGATGGAAGTTTCCTTGGAGTGATAAGGTCATAAGCTGGGTTGTAAGGGGTTAAGGAGAGAATGAGGGGAGAGAAAGTGGAAGCATCCATTGTAGATGACCTTTTCAAGAAGTTTAGCTACAAAAGGCAGAAGAGATATAGGACAGTAGTTAGCCAGGATGGAAAGGTCAAGTGAGGGTTCTTTGAGGATGGGGGAAGACATCTGATAAATTAATTGGGGAAAGTTATTATTTAAGCACAGTTGATCTGCATGGTGAATGGTAACTGCCAGTGCCACACCTTTGTAGCTATAAACATGAAAGAGATAATGCAGCTAGTGTAGGATACCTAAATTGCTGGACAAATGGAATGGTTTTTCCATGTAAGATGAATTGGAGATGCATTCAGCTGAATTAATGTTATTGGTCTAACAATGTGCTTTGTTTCTTTGTTTTAAATCCATGGTATTGCTCTATGAATTAAGCTTAGAGTCTCTTACACTGTGATTTTGGGAAATCATTGTATCAAGGTGCTGTTAATTTATGGAATGATTCATAAAGTGCAATGCATTTATATTATTAGGTGGTTAGTTCCTCTTTCTATCTGAATATTGTAAAATTATGAATTTGAGCTACCATTTATTAGAGTTTTTTATAAGATGGTGCCCTTCTAGTTAAAAACATTTAAGTATTAAAATATATTCTGGTTTGTAAAAAAAGTTATCATTATAATAACAACTGACAATCATTGGCAGTATTAGATTAAAATGCCCTCACTAAAATACAGGAAGGGCAAAGCAGAGAAAAATGAGTACTGGGTGGCCTCTATGTTTCTAGTTGTGCCGGAAATATGCAATGAGATGATCCCCATTTCCCCCGAGGGAAGTGAGAGTAAATTATCTATGGGGACTTAGTAACTAGAAACAGGTATGAATTGCTCCACATTTTCAAAATCTATAACCTAAAGATGATAAATAATGTACACTCTCATTTGTTGAATTTGCATATTTTTTGTATTTGAGAGTGATAGTAAACTCCAGCTCCACCAACTATGATAGGCCTGGCCCCTCCCTCAAGACCGAAATTTTGGAATTTTCTAAGAACCCAGTCTCTAAATTCTGAAGGAACTGCTTGGGACTTTTTATATAGCATTTTGGAAACCATAGGGAACAGTGCCACATGGACCTTACTGGAATTCTTTGATCCAAGGATCTGGGGAAGACACTTCAAAGAAAAATGCTTGATCCTCCCCAGGAGCATCTTCTCCTAAAAGAATCATTTTGGAATTGAGGATATAGACGAATGTGCCAAATTTACCCCTACTTGCTTTGCCAAGAGCAAAGAGGTTGCATCAGTTTTAAAGAAGAGTCAGTTTCTATTCTTTCTCCTAAACTCTATAACTTTCTCTTTGGAACTTTCACAGGGGAACTCTGTGTAGTGAGCCCCAGCTTGGGGGCAGCAACAGGACTCACGGCATCAGTTGGCTCGGTACAGAAAAGCAGTGTTGGTTCCAGAATAGGGGAAGGGACCAGAAAACATTCAGACCAATATAGGGTGGGCACCAGTATGCTCCAGCATAGGGGAGGAAGAGAAGGAATATTTGGCTCCAACAATGGGGGCTCTAGTAACCAGAGTTGGCAGCAGTGCAGGTACCTATGGAGAGGTACTGTCCTGGGTAAGGACCAGAACAGGTCTAGTGTAGCCCTTTGCATTGATGTGGCACTTTTACATTGTTAGCAGTTGGCAACCTAGGGGTCATTGGTCAACCGTTTCCCCAGAGGGATATGGAGAACCATGGAGTGGCATTGTTGCAAAAAGGTTTGTTTTCTGGGAACAAGGAGGTAAAACTGTCTACCCAGGCCCTGCAGGAGAAAGGGTAGTCTTCCAGTAAAGGGATATAAAAGGGACAAAGACTTGGTATTCTACACCCTCATGGGGCTCCCAGAGAGGAGAAGGTATGGTTAGTGGGCTGCAGAATACTGAGAAGGTTCTGGAGATTACAAGGATACAAGGAGATTCTTGACACGAACCCTTGCACTGGACAGGCTGTGTGCAAAAGGGTAACGATCTCTTAGCTATACAGACATATAAACATAGATTTAGATATAGATATATATAAAATCTATAGTGATGATCCTGCCCCATGACAAGGATTGGTGACTGTGCCAGAAATATCATCATTGGTTCCATAACTCTGATGTTCCACCCATTGTGGTCATGTCACATGGACGCCTGGAGAAGAAGGGGCTTCCTGTAGGAGATGGGATTAGTTGGGACTTAAAGGAAGCCAGGGCGGCCAGTAGTCAGAGTGGAGGAGGGACAGCATGGGGGGCAGCCAGAAAGAATGAAACATATGTGTATTATATATGCAGTTTTCTCCCTCCCTCCTTTTGTATTATCATTTGATTAGATTTGTAAGACAACTGGCTAAGACAGCCTTACCATCCTTTGAAAGCAGCACCAAGAGAGTTAAAGGTTCAGTCAAAACTGAAGAAACCCCAAAACAATCGCTAAAGTGTCCCTTCGAACCAGATATCAAATTCAAATCGAAATAAGGGCCACTAAACCACACAGAAGGATCCCTGCAGGCCACATACAGAATTAGCCGTATTTTAACATCGTGTTTTATTGTATTCTATTTTGTCTCTTAAGTATCTCCCAATTACATCTTAATCTGATTCCAGACGCATTCCAAAGTGTTGTGGTATTTGTTGTCTGCTATTTGATATCTCTGCCTTAGAGGATCCATAGAAGGCTACATCCTGCTGGACAAACTGCTCCTTTGAGAGTCCATACCTGCTTCCTAAGTCAAGCATAATGGATTTTTTCTTACCTAATTGAGCTCTACTGGCTTTTGCACTAGAGCTTAACCCAAATCCTAGACCTCATAGTATGAATAGACACAGCATAAGCAGTGATGAGAGACTACTAATCAGATGTTTGTCTCCTACAAATATCTGTTTCAGGCATTTTCAGCTACTCTTAGTTAAGACAATCTAAGACCAGGACACACGACTGTTTCAGTGATCAGTTCAATCAGGACCAAATCTAGAACAGTAGTTTCTTTGATCATTTCCTCCATCATTTGGAGAATTAAATCACCCCGAAGTCAGGAATCAGAAGCAATCATAGCAGATGTTCAGGTACTTTTAAGTCCCCCATCACAGTTATATAGTGCTTCTAGATCAGGTCTGCAATCCAGTTCCCAAATTCTTAGTCTATTTCCTCCCATTCAAGAATGAAGTACAAACAACAATGAACGATTTCCTCCTCTTTAAGTGATCAGTATCATGACGATGATATTGATTCTATTTCTGCCTCTGTTGATCTTCAAACACTCTCCACTGTGTTTCTCCCCTGCACTTCCTACACTTCTTTACCAATGAATCTAATAATAGTATTTATGTAGTGCTTTAAGGTTTGTAAAGTACTGTACATGCTATCGTTTGCTCTTCACAACCCCCTGGGAGGTAAGTGCCACGATCATTTCCATTTTACAGCTGAAGAAATGGAGTGGTTAATTAAGTAACTTACCCAGGGATAGGCTGCTAGTAAGTGCCTGAGACAAAATTTAAACTCAAGTATTCCTGACTCCCAAGTCTAAAACTCTTACCTGTTTCTCCCCCTAGCTTCTGACGTACACCATACTTTTACTTTTCTTTTAGCCTTTTGAGTCAAGAGAAAACTCTTTTACCTGCCATTCAAAGGTTTTTGTTGTTGCTGTTCAGTTGGGTTTGACTCTTTGGGACCCCATTTGGGGTTTTCCTGGCAAAGATACTGGAATGGTCTTCCATTTCCTTCTCCAGCTCATTTGAAAAATGAGGAAACTGAGGCAAACAGGGTTAAGTCACAGCTAGTAAGTATATGAGGCCACATTTGAACTCGGGTCTTCCCCACTCCAAACCCTGCACTCTATTCACTGTACCATCTAGCTGCCCATTCAAAGATCCCATTCCCTATTGGTACCACTACTTTTTCTTTCCAGCCTGCCTCATGAGAGAAGTTATTGATACCTCCTCCTCCTTGGACTAATGTTATTGTGCTGTTCAGCCACCAGGAAAGGTCCACACTATTCTACCACATGGCTTTGGTGTTCAAAGGTTGTTAACTTTATTTTTCTTTTTATTTGTTTGGTTTTTCCCAGTTCCACTTGTTATCAGAGGAAAAGAAATGTCTAGGGTTTGAACTGGGAATTATATACACTCTGAAAGTATATGAAAATCATAGATATACTATCTTTGGCTCTCATACTCCACATCACACCCGGGAGAACCAATATACTGTCCCAAAGGTATGGGGTCCTCGCTCCCTCCTGCTGTATATGTAATAATCAATGACTGAGAGTGAAACCCCCACATCGAGTGAAACTTTGTTTTCAGTGAAAAAGAAAGTTGAATATTGTTTCTTGGTTTTGAAATCTAGACGGCCACTAAGACTAGAGTGAAACCACCACCAGGTAAGGATCAGTGAAATAAGGAAAGGGAGAGATGTTTCTCTTTGTCAGACCAAGAAAACTCTACAAGTTCCATTCTCCCCTGGTAGCTCTTGATATCTTGAGGCTGAAAATGGCCAAAAAAGATTTAAAAGAAGAGCTGTTAGGATTGTCAAATTTCAAAACCTGAGGGGCCTAAGATGATTCCTCAGGTTCCCTCCAGCTCAAAATTCTGTGATATTATATTGCCTCTTGTGTCCCGTGATGATCTGTGATGATCTCATCCTTCTGACCAAGTTTCTCATTTTGAGGGACTAGGGGTCACCATACATTTTGTCAAAATTACTAAGAAACGACAAAATGGGTGAACTCTCGCTTTGACTTTTTCTCCCACCAAACACTCAATTGTGCAAGGGTGTAAGTTATTTTAGCTTTTATCTCCACATGAGCTCTGTATTCAGAGCTTCCTCAGTTATGGAGATTTCGTTGGTTTCTGGGGCAATGCTAAAGAGAGATTCTTTGGGAAAGTAGAACTTTGGAAACCAATTGGAAGGCTATGGCACTGGACCAAAGAACTGCCTTGGCATGGGAGCATTATTTAATCCTCACAACAATCTTGCAAGATAGATGCTGTTATTATCCCCATTTTATAGCTGAAGAACAGACAGAAGCTAAGTGACTTGTCCAAAGTCACACAGCTAGTAAGTGTCTGAGGTTGATTTTGAGCTCAGATCTTCCTGACTCCAAATCTGGCACTCTATCCACTATGCCCCCTAGCTACATTATTTCATTGTGGATCAATTCATCTGTCTTCCCATGCTTCTCTGAATTATTAATATTCATAGTTTCTGATGTCACAGTAATATCCCATTACATTCCATGTACCACAATTTCCAACCCCCTCATTTTACATAGAAAGAAACTGAGTTTAGTCAAGGTCACACAAAAAGCAAATTAAGTACAGAGCTGAACTCAGGTCTTGACTCCAGATCGAATGTACTATCTCTAATAATATAATAATAATAAAGAGAAAAGACTCATATAGGTATATATGGAAGTACATTGGTACATGGGTTGGTTAGGTTCTCTAACTTTTTTTTCCTCTTTTTTTTCCTTTGTCATAAGGGATGTCTCTCTGTGGCAGGGAGGGTAAGAGGAAGGATATACTGGGAAATTCAGGTAATGTTAAAAAAGATTTCAATAATTTTTAAAGAAAGTGTTGGGGATAGGTAGGATGGAATAGAATAGACTAAGTGGGGATGTCGTCTACATGATGGAATGAGAAGTGCTTGTACTGGGAATCAGGAATTCTTGTTTCAAATCTTTCTTTATCAGAAGACCTGGGTTCAAGTCCCAAAAAGTTGTGTCTCTGACCTTGGGCAAATCCCTTGATCTCTCAGTGGCCTCAGTCAACTCTCTAAGGCTACAAGTCCCAGAAAAGATACAGACCTGCCCTGATAGAGAGATTCCACCCAGGAGTTCCCTATTCTAATGAAATCATAAGTTCCAATCCTTGTTCCTATCCCCCTACCATTTACTATTTGTGTCACAATGGACAAGTTCCTTAATTTCTTTGAGGTTCCATTTCCCAGTCTATGAAATGGGGATAACAAATACCTGTTAACACAGAATCTGTTATTGCATCGTCTGCCTCATATAGTTGTTATGAAGATTACTTAAAAGTGAAGAGTTGCTTACTATCTTTTGAGCTGCACTTATTGAATATATGAAAGTTTAAGGAGAAAAAAAAAATCTGTCATTGTCCAAGATGCGATTTACCTCTTTTGTCACTTATCTCGGACCAGCTGAGTAAGTGTTGGGTTGATAGAATCTTTTATGTGAATCAGACTAAAGAAAACAAACACAAACTTAAACGGCCACATACTTTTATCCTAATTAACCACATCAAAAGCTTCAAATTTCCACTCCCCGTCAGTTGTAGGTCGTCACTGACATAATCATACCAGAATTTGTCGGTAAAGTGTAAACAGGATAGCAAGATAGCAAACAATCAGTCAACAAACATGTGCCAAGCACTGTGTGGTAGGAATATAAATACGAGGAGAAAGAAAGATAGCCCCTGACCTCAGGGAGCTTAAGGTTTGATGAGGAAGATGAAACATAAAAGGAAGCTGAAAAGATTTGGAGTAGGGAGATGGGGGTGGGGGGAGAGGGAAGGAATGATAGAAAAAGTCTGGAGTGTAGCCTGGAGAGAATGATTGACTTGGGCACCCTCACTAAATGAAGTTCTGGAAGAAGTCATCAAATCAGAGGAAGAGACCACAAAGGCAGAAGTTACTTCCAATATATAAATTCCAAGACTGGAGTGAGGTTTTAGGATGAATAGTTGGAGCATGGTAGGAGAATTCCAGAGAGTAACCTGACGAGGAATAAGACCAGTCCTTGAGAGGGACTAAGCAAATGACTCATAACATAATTACATTCTAATGGGAGAAGTCAACTCATAAAGAGGAGCTAGGATGAAGGAGATGATGACAAAAAAATTAAGTGACTGACTGACCAAGGTAGACTACAGAATGATCACTCTCCTGACCCTGGGCATTATACTCCTCTTAATGTTGCCTAAGATTACACCGGCTTGGGAGAGTACTGTATGGACCCTTTCAAGTCAACATACATTGTTAAACACCTCCTGGATGTCCAATTGGCCACTAGGTGGCACCATAGAGCATAAAACACAATGAAGTCAGGAAGACTTGAGTGCAAATCCTACCTCAGACACTTACTAGCTATGTGACCCTAGGCAGGTTACTTAAACTCTGTTTATCTCATTTTCCTCAACTGTAAAATGAAGATAATAACAGTACCTACCTCCCAGGGCTGGTTGTGAGGATTGAATGTGATAACAACAATCATGACATCTTGATGGACTAACTGTGGAAATCCTCTAACTGTCTGATGGTATGATAGTAGACAAAAGGAAAAATAAAATAGAACCAACCAGGCAAAATGTATCTTCTCATTCATTGTCCTTGGATAAGAGATACCTGAAATGGTTACTTCAACCCTGCAGTTATGTCTTTTAAAAAAATTCACAATTTTAATAGGCATTTGGTTGCCTCTCTTTATCTCCTGTCCTTGAACAGGGAATACCTCATCATTCGGATAACAAACTGCCAGGTGTGTGGCAAATCTTGCCTCAGCACCCCCCCCGCCCTTTGTCTTTTAGCTGATTCTCCCCCTTTCTCTTTTTCTATTGTGAAAAGTGTTATCTAGCCTAAGTTACCACAGAATGCTGCTGATTGGCCATTTACTACAAAAAGAACCTGGAAATGTTAATAAAAATTCAGTCTATACCCTAGGTTGTGGATGCTGCTATCAGCAGCTTCCTTAGCATGCTAACACACTTCTTTTCTTTCAGTTTGGCCTTCATTCTCTGATCTACATCCTCTAAACCCCCATTGATGGATGTGCCTCTCTCAAGAGGGTCTATTCCTCTCTATAGAAAAAATTCTCTGATGAAGTTCAACAGAATGATTATGTGAGTGAAACATGCATCCATTCCTCTTCTGGCTGATTTTTTAATTTTTAAAAAACTTTTAAATCTTAATTTTAATTTTTTTAATTAACAAGCATTTTTAGATTAATCTGTCCCTCCCCCTCCCCGTCCCCTTTCCCCTATGTTGAAAAATTTAAAAAAGAAAAAGAAAGCTCTCAATACTTAGTTGCATAGTCCAGCAAAACAAATTCCCCCATAAGCCATTTCTGAAAATGTATGTCTCCTGCATTTTAAGTTCATTATCTCTCCTCTTAGAGAGGTAATAGCATATTTCATTTCTATTTGTTTAGACTCAAAGTTTATAATTGTATTAGAGTTGTAAAATCTTTCAAAGTTGTTTCTATAATATTTTTTATGCATATATATATGATATATATATATCGTCATCCTTATTCTGCTCGCTTCCCTCTGCATCAGTTCATTGGGTTTTCCCACTTTTCTCTAAAAACTTTGTTTATCGTGACACAATGATATTCACGTACCACAGCTTATTTAGCCATTCATCAAAAGATCAACTATATTTTTGTGCAGATCTTTTTCTTCTTTCTTTGATGTTCTTGGGGTATTACCTGCATAGTGAGTCAAAAAGTATGCATAGTTTGATAACTTTCTGGTTCTAATTCCAAACTGCTTTTAAGAATGGCTGGACCAATTCATAGCTTCTCTGGATGAATTTAGCTTCAAGGTGGAAATATACAATGCACAGGCAGATATGAGACTTTTTGACAAATTCGCTATGATCACTGAAAAAAGCCTTTGTGAAAACAACCGTTCAATTTTCTCTAAGTCCCTTGTGTGCTTCCTAGCATTATCCTCCCTTTCCTTTCTTTGCCCCATTCAGGAATTTTATCACCACCATTACATAAAAAGCTTTATGACTAAGCCCAGATGACTAGTTGAAAGAGGTCAACAGTATTTGGGAATGTTTTTTTTTTTTTAACGGAGTGAGGCTGAGCTAATATGACAGAGTAGTGGAAGCAACCCAACTGAACTTTCTCAAGATTGCCCTCTAAGATACTTCCAGAAGGCAAGGTGGCAGAGTAAGCAGTGAATTGCTACAACTTTCCCATATTCACCTCCACACAACCATAAAATAGTGCCCTGAAACAAATCCTGGAGCAGCAGAACCAGCAAGAAGATGGGGTAAAATAATCTTTTAGCCCAAGAAAGTTGGAGGATCAGAAAGAAAGATCTGCCTAAGTCAGCTGAAAGGGGAGCACAGTCCAGGAAGGGAAACATCTTGGCAAACCAGCAACAAGCCCCACTTCAGCAAACCAGCGGGAAATCCTGAGCCCCAGTGTGGTGGAGCAAGCAAAAACCAACACCAGGACCCACCATGTGTCTTAGCAAGGCCAGGGGAACTGGCAGACCCTGGCTCCAAGAGTCACCATGTGCTTCAGCACAGTTCCAGGAAAGTAGGCATTCTCCAGCAGCCAGACCACCAAGTACTTCAGCATAACCCAGGAGAAATACAGAAACACCCCACAGCCCTCAGCACACACCAAACATCATCACTAGGCTCCTGGCTCAACACCAGGTGAGCTGCTAGACACCTACTGCCTCCCACAGTACCAGCCACCACCACCACCACCCCACTCCTGCAGTGTAGCACCAAACATGAGGGTCCTCTGTGGGCCTCAGAACAACATCGGTACGGCACCAGGCATATAGTCAGGCCCTGTAGCCACGGGCAGAAGAAGCCTGAGATGGTGCCCCTTCCACCCTGGGAGCAGAATTCAAATTTAAAAGAAAGGCAAAAGGCCAAAAAAATTAGCAAAAAAGCCCCCCCAAAATAATAATAATAATAATCTGACCACAAAAAGTTATTATGAGGACAGGGAAGACCAAGACACAAACTCAGAAGAGGACAACTGTCAAAATACCTATAAGCAAAACCCTAAAGAAAAATGGAAAGTGGCCACAAGCCCAGAAAGAGCTCATGGAAGAGCTCAAAAAGGAGCCTAAACATCATATAAGAGAGGTAGAAGAAAAATTGGAAAAAGAAATGAGATTGATGCAAGAGAATTATGGGAAAAGAGTCAAAAGCTTAGAAAATTACTTAAAAAGTAGACTTAGCCAAATGGAAAATGACACGCCAAAAACCACTGAAGAAAACAACTCCTTAGAGAGTACAATTGGTCAAATGGGGAAAAAAAAGTGAAAAAGCTAATTAAGGAAAAAGACACCTTAAAACTTAGAATTGGGCAAGTGGAAGCTAATGATTACTCTATGAAACATCATGAATTAATCAAATTCAAAGAATGAAAATAATGGAAGAAAATGTAAAAGACCTCATGGGAAAAACAACTGATCTGGAAAATAGATTGAGGAGAGAATATCAGAATCATCAGACTACTTGAAGCCACAATCAAAAGGAGGACCTGAACATGATCATTCAAGAAATTACCAAGGAAAACTGCCCTGATGTTCTGGAACCAGAGGGCAAAATAGGCATTCAAAGAATCCATCAATCACCTCAAGAAAGAGATCCAAAAACAAAAATCCCAAAGAACATTATAGCCAAATTTCAGCACTATTAGGTCAAGAAAAAAATACAAGTGGCAGGAAAGAAACAATTCAAATACTGGGGAGTCACAATTAGGATTACTCAGGACTTAGCAGCTGCAACATTAAAGGATCAGAGGCCATGGAATATGATATTCCAGAAGGCAAAGGAGCTAGGACTACAACCAAGAATTATATATCCAGCAAAATTAAGCATAATACATCAAGGGAAAAAATGGCCATTCAATGAAATAGGATTTCAAGCTTTCATAAGAAGAGCAGAACGAAACCAAAAATTTAAGACCAAAGAGAAGCATAAACAGGAAAAAAAAAAAGGAAAACAAAACATAAGCTCTCAATAGAGCTAAACTGTTTATATCCTAACATGGAAAGATGATACCTGTAATTCTTAAAAATTGTATCACTAATAATACAGCTAAAAGAAATATACATAGAGGATACAAGTATAAGGTGAATTTGAGGGAATGACATGAAAAAATTAAGGGCTGAGAAAGAGGAGTACAATGGTACAAAAGGAAGGGAGAGGTAGAATGGGGTAAATTATTTCACATGAAGAGGTGTGAAAGACCTATTACAGTGAAGGGGAACACAGGAGGGATGGGTAATGAGCATTGCATTGAACCTTACTCTCATCGATATTGGCTCAAAGAGAGAATAATATACAGAATCAGTTGACTATAGAAATCTATCTTACCCGATAGGGAGTTAGGAGGGCAAGAAATTAAGTAAAGGGGAGTGGTAAGGGGACTGACAGAAGGGAGGGCAGATCAGGGGAGGTCTTATACAGAAGCAAAACACTGGTGAGAAGAGAAAGGATGAAAAGAGAGAGGACAAACAGGAGGAAGAATAGGGTAGAGGGAAATACACAGGTAGTAATCATAATTGTGAATGTGAATGAGATGCACTCTCCCATAAAATGGAAGCATATAGCAGAGTGTATCAAAAACCAGAATCCTATAGTATGTTGTTTACAAGAAACACACTTGAAGCAGAGAGACACACAAAGTAAAGTTAAGGGGCTGGAGCAGAATCTATTATGTATCAGCTGAAGTAAAAAAAAAGCAGGGGTAGCAATCCTAATCTCAGACAAAGTAAGAGCAAAAACAGATCTAATTAAAAGAGATAAGGAAGGAAACTACATCTTGATAAAAGGTACCATAGACAATGGAGCACTATCAATACTAAACATATATGCACCAAGTGACATAGCATCTAAATTCTTAAAGGAGAAATTAAGTGAGTTACAGGAAGAAATAGAGAGCAAAACTATATTAGTAGGGGACCTCAACTGCCCCTCTCAGAACCTGATAAATACAACGAAAAAAGAAACAAGAAAGAAACTAAGAAGATAAATAGAATATTAGAAAAGTTAGATATGGAAGACCTTTGGAAAAAACTGAATGGGAACAAAAAGGAATATACACCATAAGCAAATTAGAAGACCAAGGAATAGTCTACTTGTAGGATCTATGGGGAGGGGAAGAATTCATGAGCAAATAAGAGATAGGGAGCATTATGAAATAAAAAATAGAAAATTTTGATTATATTAAATTAAAAAGCTTTTGTACAAATAAAACCAATGCAACCAAGATTGGAGGATAGGAGAAATCTAGGAAACAATCTTTACAGCAAGTGTCTCTGATAAAGGCCTTATTTCTCAAATATATAGAGAGCTGAGTCAAATTTATAAGAATACAAGTCATTCCCCAATTGATAAATGGTCAAAACATATAAACAGTTTTCAAATGAAGAAATTAAGCTATCTATAGGCACATGAAGAAGTGCTCTAAATCACTTTTGATTAGAGAAATGAAGATTAAAATGACTTTGAGATACCACCTCACATCACCCAGATTGGCTAACGTGATAAAAGAAGGAAAATGATAAATGTTGAAGAGGATGTGGGAAAACTGAGACACTAATGCACTGTTGGTGGAGTTATGAACTGATCCAACCATTTCTGGACAGCAATTTGGAACTATGCCCAAAGGACTATAAAACTGTGCATACCCTTTGACCCAACAATACCACTACTAGGTCTATATCCCAAAGAGATCATTAAAAAAGGGGAAAGGATCTATGTGTGCCAAAATATTTATAGCAGTCCTTTTTGTGGTGGCAAAATATTGGAAACTGAGGGGTTGCCCATCAATTGGGGAATAGCTGAACAAATTGTGGTATATGAATGTAATGGAATGCAATTGTGCAATAAGAAATAATAAACAGGCAGACTTCAGAAAAACCTGAAAAGATTTGTGGGAACTGATGCAAACTGAAATGAACAGAACCCAGAAAACATACACAGTATCAGCAACATTTTGTGATGATCAACTATGAATGCCTCAGCTCTTCTCAGCAACACAATTATTCAAGACAAGTACAAAGGACTCACAAAGGAAAACGCCATCCATATACAGATAAAGAATTGATTGGATTCTGAATACAGACCGAAGCATTTTTTTTTCATTTTCTTTATTCTTTCTCATGTTTTTTTTTCCTTTTGATGTTTCTTCTTTCACAACTGTGACTAATATGTAAATGTGTTTTACCTGATAGCCTTGGCCACAGTTCCAAGGTAGAGAGGGGTGCTAGCATTGGTGGCTTCAGGAGAAGAGGGGACCTAATAACAGTTCCAGCACCAAGTAGAGTTCTAATACTTGCAATTGCAGGGAAGCAGGGGCCCTTCTTGGGTAGAGACCAGAGCACAGACCAGGAGAGCAGTGACAACACCTCTCCCAGGATTACTTCACCTTGGAAGCAACGAAAACTTGCAGACTCCCCAGAATTAACTCTCAAAGCAGCTTGAAGCTTGGAACAGGGCCTGTCAACCCCCAGGTGATCAAAGTACAACTTCAACATAAATTTCACACTCAAGAAACAGACTGGAAAATAAGCAAAGAACAACAATGACAAAAGAACTTGACCATAAAAATCTACTGGACTGACAGGGAAGACTAAGACACAAACTCAGAAGAAGATAATAACCTGAAAACAACTACAAGCAAAACCTCAAAGAAAAAAATCTAATTAGACAAAAGCCCAACAAGAATTCCTGGAAGAAGTTAAGAGTGGTAGAGGAAAAACTAAGAAAAGAAATGAGTGATGCAAGAAAATTAATAAAAAGGAATTAACAGCTTGGTAAAAGAAGTACAAAAAATACTGAAGAAAATAACACCTTAAAATATAATTTGGCCCAAAGTAAAAGGGGCACAAAAATTCACTGAATAAAAGAACTCCTTAAAAAGCAGAATAGGCCAAATGGAAAAAGAAGTACAAAAGTTCACTGAAAAAAATAATTCCCTTAAAATTAGAATTGGGCAAGTGGAAGCTAATGGCTGCATCAGATATCAAGAAACTATAAAACAAATCAGAAGAATTTTAAAAAGAAGAAAAAATATGAAGTATCTTATCAGGAAAAAACTGACCTAGAAAATAGAACAGAGAGAGATGATTCAAAAATTATTGGACTACCTAAAAACCATGATCAAAAAAGACCCTAGACATCATATTTCAAGAAATTTTAAAGGAAAATCACTCTAATGTTTTAGATCCAATGGGTAAAATAGAAATTGAAAGAATCCACTGATCACCTTCTGGAAGAGATCCCAAAATGAAAACTCCCAGCAATATTATAGGGAAATTCCAGAGTTCCCAGGTCAAAGGGAAAATATTGCAAGCAGCCAGAAAGAAACAACTCAAATACTATGGAGCCACCATTAGGCTCACACAAGATTTAGCAGGTTCCATGTTAAAGAAGCGTAGGGCTTAGAATATAATGTCACAGAAGGCAAAGAAGCTAGGATCACAGCCAAGAATAACCTGGCATTACAACCAAGAATAACCTACCCTGCAAAACTGGGTAGAATCCTTCCAGGGGAAAAAGGATATTCAATGAAAAAGAAGACTTCCAAGTATTCCTGATGAAAAGACCAAAACTGAATAGAAAATTTGACATTCAAACAGAAGATTCACAAGAATGAAAAGGGAAACATGAAAGAGTAATTAGAAGGGACTTAACCTGATTAAAATATTTTACATTCCAGGCAAGTAATAGGAGAGCAAGGTAGTGGGTGGAAGTAAAGTAGAGAAGGCAGGAGGGATAGGAAACAGGAAATATGCACAAACATAAAAACAAAGATCGGGAGTAGAGTATGTTTGGGAAAGTATATGTCTATATACACATGTATATATGTATATGTATATATCAAGAAACATAGCTAAACTGTATTGCAGCCTTCTCGGAGTGGGGGGAGGGGAAAAAGAACAAAGGTAAAAAGTGAACAGCAGAGAACAAAAGAAAACACAAGGAAACAAAGAAAAGATGGACAATTCTCAATGCAAGGCATATTATTTATCATATAAGCTTTCTTGAAATGAAAATTTATTGTTACATATTTTGAATCCTCTCTTATGTTCTGCTATGCACACGACATGCTTTTTTTCTTTCTTTGTATTTAAGTTTCAATATTTAAGTTTATGATATGTTTTGTTCCTTTTCTCTATTCTACATTTGTGTTCTGGCCCTTGAGTCTAAAATAAGCAGAAGAAAACAGGATGGGTGGGAATAGGAGGAGTTAGTAATCATAACTATGAATGTAAATGAAGTGAACTCACACATAAAACAGAAGTGAATGGTAGAATTAATTAGAAACCAGAATCTAACAATATAAGAGACATACTTGAAACAGAAAGACACACACAGAACTAAAATAAAGGGCTGAAGCAAATTTAATATGCTTCAGCTGAAGTAAAAAAAAAAAAGACAAGGATAGCAGTCATGATCTCAGACAAAGCAAAAGCAAAATTAGACCTAAAAGAGATAAGGAGGGAAACTACATTTTGCTGAAAGGTACCATGTACAAACTAATATTAAAAAATTTTGCAGCAATTTTCTCTAATAAAGGCTTCATTTCTCAAATACATAGAGAATTCAGTTAGATTTATTAAAAAAAAAAGATCCATTCACCAATTGATAAGTAGTCAAAGAATTTGAACAGGAAATTTTCAGAAAAAAAAAATCAAAGCTATCTGTTTCATTTTATTGATTAGTTGTGCCTGACTCTTCCTGATCTGCTTTGAGGTCTTCATGGCAAAGATGTTGGAGTAGTTTGCCATTTCCTTCTCCAACTCATTTTACAGATGAGGAAACTGAGTCAAACAAAGTTAAGTGACTTGCCCAGAGTCACACAGTTAGTAAGTATCTGAGGCTTGATTTGAACTCAGGCCTTCCTGACCCCAGGACTAGAACTCTATCCACTGCACCACCCAGCTGCTGAAAAAATGCTCTAAATCACTGTTGATTAGAGAAAAGCAAAATGACAAATGGTAGAATAAATAGGTACAGTAGTGCTCTCTTGGTACAGTTGTGAACTGTATCAACCATTCTAGAGAACAATCCAAAACTCTGCCCAAAGGGCTGTCAAACTGCATACTCTTTGACTAAGTAAAAACAAACAAACAAAAACTTCAGGGTTTGGGGTTTTTTGTTTTGAGTCAGACTTAAAACTCCTGCTGGGAAAAGCTGACCTGGTGTCTAACATACACAGATAATAAATTGTCTTAACTGCCAGAAATGGGTTCTTATTGCCCTAAACGTCTATAACTTCCAATTTGACTTAGTGGGTAAATGAGCCAGTTGTGCAACTTTGAAGCCTGAAATATTTCATATCCTCTGGCATTCTGAAGACCAATTGCTTTCCTCAGATATGGATGTTGTTGATGAAATTGGTAAAGTGACCTATTGTGGAGAGGAAAATGCATGGACCTCACAACAACGGCAGCTACCTTTCTTTTTTTTCTTCTGTTTCTTAGTCCTCTTACAGTGAGGTTTCATCGTAACCATGGTTTTTGGTCAGCATACCACATCCTGTCACATTTCAATTTAATTTTAAGAATGCTGTGGGTAACTAAATAATGCGTCCTGGAAACCAGAATCCAACGATATGTTGTGTACAAGAGACACACTTGAAACAGAAAGATACACAGAGAGTTGAAATGAAAGTCCATAGCGGAGTCTATTACGCTTCAGCTGAAGAGGGCAATGGTAGCAACCATAATCTCAGACAAAGCAAAAGCAATATTAGACCTAATTTGAAAAAATAATCGGGGAAGCTACATTTTGCTAACAGCTACTATAGATAAAGTATTATCAAAAAAATTTATAGCAAGTTTCTCTAATAAAGCCCTCATTTCTCAAATATCTGGAGAAACAAGTCAGATTTATAAATATGAGTCATTCCCCAACTGATAAATGGTCAAAGGATATGGAAAAGGCAGTTTTCAGAAGAAGAAATTAAAGCTTTTTATAACTATATTTTTAAAATGCTCTAAATCACTGTCAAAGAGATAAAGGCAAATTAAAACAACTTCGTACTACCTAACACCTATAAGAAATGACAAATGCTGAAGGAGATGAGGGAAAATAGGTACATTGACGACGTGTTGGTAGAGTAGTGAATTGGTCTAACCATTCTAGAGAACAATCTGGAGTTATGCCCAACAGGCTATAAAATTGTGCATAACCTTTTGATCCAGTGATATCACTACTAAATCTGTACCCTAAAGAGATCAAAGAAAAAAGAAAAGTACCTCCATGTACAAAAATATTTATAGCAGCTTTTTGTAGTGGCAAAGAATTGGAATTGAGGAGATACTCATCAACTGGGGAATGACTGAACAAGTTGTTCATATGGCATATGATTGTGATGAAATACTATTGTGGTATAAGAAATTATAAGGGGCATGGTTTCAGAGAAAACATGGAAAGACCTATATAAACTGATGCAAAGTGAAGTGAGAGGAATCAGATCACTGTGTATAGCAACAGCGATGTAATGATGATCAACTGTGAAAGACTTGACTACTTTGATCAATAGTGATCCAAGACAATTCCAAAGAACTCATGATGAAAAAAATGCTATCTACTCCAGAGAGAGAACAGAGAAACTCTAAGTAAAAATTGAAGTATAATTTTTTTTGCTCTTTTTCCACCATGGAAATATGTTTTGCATAATTTCATAGGCATAATTGATATCATATTGTATGCCTTCTCAGTGGGAGGCAGAGGGGTAGGAGGGAGGGAGAGAATCTGCAACCCAAATTTTAAAAGAAAAGAAAATGAAAAATAAATTTAAAAACAGAAAAAAAAATTGGCCAACCAAGATGAAAAGTTTAATCTGAGGTTTTAAAAATAGTGAACTTTTCACGTAGTGTATGATAATTTTTAAAAGTAAGTTAGAAAAGTAATTAAATCAATAAAAATATCTCATTGAAAGAGAGGAAGAGAGAGAGAAAAGGAAGAAAGAAAAGAAGGAAGGAAGGAAGGAAGAGAGAGAAAGAAAGAGAGAGAGAAAGAAAGAAAGAAAGAAAGAAAGAAAGAAAGAAAGAAAGAAAGAAAGAAAGAAAGAAAGAAAGAAAGAAAGAAGGAAAGAAAGAAAGAAAGAAAGAAAGAAAGAAAGGAAGGAAGGAAGGAAGGAAGGAAGGAAGGAAGGAAGGAAGGAAGGAAGAAAGAAAGAGAGAGAGAGAAAGAAAAAGAAAGAAAAAATAAAGAGAAAGAAAGAAAGAAAAGGACAGCATGTCCTACCTCTGACATTTACTAGCTGTCCCACAAAGGGGAAATCCCTCACCACCTTCCCACTGGACTGCTCTAATTGGCCTTTTTGCCTCAAATCTCTCTGATAATTTATCTTCCACACAGCTGCCAAAATGATTTACCTAAAATATAGTTCTGAACATGTCGTTCCCCTGCTCAGTAAACTGTATCCCAGAGATTTTTAACCTGGGGTTTGTGAACTTTTTTAAAAAAATATTTTGATAACTGCATTTTAGGGGAATTGGTTTCCTTTGAAATCCTACGCATTTTATTTTAAGCATTTACAAATATTATCCTGAGAAGAGGTTCATGAGTTTCCCCAGATTGCCTAAGAGGTCCATGATGCAGAAAAAAGTTAAGAGCTCCTGATCTAAACTTATAAAGTCATTATCCATGCTAAAAATGGGTCTCAGCCAAAGATGAATATCAGAGAGGCCTAGAAATTATGAATCTCATTCTTTGATGTCAGAAATAAATATATTAGAAATATGATGTCAGAAATAAACAAATTCTTTAGTAAAATAATAATATATGCCAAGATTTCTATCCCTTACTTCTTCCAACCCTGTCATTAATCCAAGGGTTCTTCACTTGAGGTCTACAAACTTCTTTATTTTTAACATTTTGAAAACTGTAGTTGAATATAATGAACTTCCTTTGTAATCATGTTTTTTTTATTTCATTTATTTAAAAACATTATTCTGAGGAATCCATTGGCTTTATCAGACTGTGGAAGGGGTCCATGCAGGAATGTGCTAGAAAATGTTTAACAACTGGCTCTCAAAAAAAAATTTGTACCCAAGACACTCTTTTAATTTAAATCTTCATTATTAACAGTTTCTTAAATCTAGACTCTAGAGATTATCAACAAAACAATAAAGCCTTGTTTATAATGTTCACCTATTTCTGAGGTATAAATGCTCACCCTGAAAATTTAACAGTTGGCTCCCAAGGGGCTCCCCCATACTTCTGAGGTCACGATGCTAATTAATTAATTTAAAAAATTAGGAATCTTTTCTCTAATGACTCCATATCACCTCTTGGATCAAATACAAATTCTCATATCTGGCATTTAAAGCCCATCATAACCATGCCCCATCCTACCTTTCTGACCTTCTTGTACATCCCTCTCCTTCATTCACTCTTCCATCTAACCAGACCTCATTACTCTTCACACACAATATTCCATCTCTGTGCCTTTTCATAAGCCATTCCTTCATTCCTTCCTTACTTCTCCCTCTTAGAATACTCAACATCCTTAGTTTGGGTACCTCCCCCTACATGACACCTTCCCTAGTGCTTGCCTCCCCCGACCCTGCAAAAAAAGTTACAATATATTCATTTTGCATATTGTCACTCTTTGTAGAATGTCAACTACTTAAGATAAGGTACTTTTTCATTTTTGTCTTTGTATGGCTAGTGCCTGGCACATAGTAGGTACTTAAAAATGTTTTTTAATTGACCGGTTGAAGTCATCTAATCTCTTGGTGTCCTCAGGCAAACTCTCTATAAGTTACACACGTAAGACTGAGTTTCCACACCAGGAAGTTCCCCACACCATAAAATCACTAGTACTTTAAGGAGAGAAAACTATTATGTTTTATTCATTAAAAGGAAAAGGAAAAAAAGTCAGTGGCCCCCAAAATAACAGTATCTCCTTCAACTGAAATCATTCTGATCACAGACAAAATCCTGAACAAAGTTGAACCTAGTTAAGCTCAGGAACAAAAGATGGAGAAGCCTACCTTAGAGACTGATTTCTCATCCAAACCAGGTTTGATGTTTCACTGAATATTGCCAAACTGACTGTCCCCCAATGTTGTTCATGCTGTTGTTTTCAATTCAATTGAACAAACATTTTTAAGCACCTTCTGTGTTCAATGACACTGTGCTAAGTGCTGGGGATAAGATGAAAACAAAATAATACCTGCCCTCAAAGAGCTTATATTCTATTGGATGAAAGAAGCAAATGCTTTTTTCATCTAAGTAGTCACAGCTCTCAAGGGAGACTGCCCAGTAGGAAGCCAGTCTTTCTGTTCTGCCTGGTGCCAGCCCACCTGGATGTATGGAGAGCCTCCTTCTGGACGTTCATGATGATATGTAATAGGGGGGCTTCTTCCCTGATTCAGAGCAAACACAGGGATTCTATAATTGTTTCCTGTCCAGTTCATGGTAAAGAAAAACTTTTTGGTTGTCTGCTGAGCTAGAACTGTGTGCCTACAAATGGCTCAGAGGGAGGAACTTGATCTCTCTCCCTCTTCCATGGTGGTGAGTAAGAAAAATTCCATAGCTTCCAGATAGAAGGAGGGCTGAGCTGAGAGGTGGCCTATTCAGCTGCATTATGTCCCTACCTAGGCCACCATTCAGTCCATGAATGGTGCATGCTATTTCTGCTATTTCTTCTGTCCATAATGTTTATTCTTTCTGGATCTAAGGTGAAAGAGCATTGGAGAAACAACAACCTTGTGTACTTTGAAAGGTCAGAAAAACTGCCCAAAGTCCCATGATATCTTGGGGTCCATAGCAGGGACTAGCATAGCCACCCCAGCCACAAGAGCCCTGAAACATTGAGAAGGAACCTGCTCAGCCAGTGAGAATCAATTGGGTTGATCTCAGCCGTGGATGAGCCTAGCAGTCATGATATTGTATCCTGCAAGCAAAGGAACAGCTTAGAAATGGCTGTACAACATATGGAAGTGAACTTGGTTACATGAATGTATTAGCAGTCACTTTAAGTTTGAACATACTCCCAGGCAGGGAAAACATTCCCCAGTTCAGGGAGATGTGTTTGTACCTCTGTTCTTACTATATCTTCTTAGTAAATATTTAACTCTTTATCAGTCAGTTAACAAACATGCATTAAGCACCTACTGTGTGCCAGGAAGAAAAGCAGAGCACACTGGCAGGAAAAATGAAGGGGAGTAGATAGAGAAGAGGTGAGCCAGGAACCAGGCTTTCAGGTCTCCAGACCATAGTGGCGTAGTGCTGTCATGCATCAGGTGGGAAACCCTGGTCTTCCTCCTTCCTCTTCCCTCTTGCCTCCCAGCCTCTGGGAGGACCTTCACTGACTCCATAGCAGGACTATCAGGCTGATCTCTCCAGCATACAGTTGATTTTAAAAATAAAGCTATACAAAGTGCTAAGAGAAGGGAGGAGGGGCAAAGGGTATGCTAAGCCAAGACCAAAGTCTAGGGAAAACTCCTGCACTATAATTTGGGAAATCCATTCTGGACCCATTCTGGCCTAACAGAATGCCCAGTTGTCTCTGAAAGAGAGACTAAGCTGGGGGTTGGGAGACAACCCAGGGAGAAGAGATTAAAAATGAAATCAAAGCCACCACTACCAAAACAGGGCAGAGGGAAAAGAAGAGAGACTTTAAAATGAACAGGGCAGCTAGATGGCACAGTGGATAGAGTGCCAGGCCTGGAGTCAAGAAGACTCATCTTCCTGAGTTCAAATCTGGCCTCAGATACTTATTAGCTGTGTGACCCTGAGCAAGTCACTTCACCCTGCTTGCCTTAGTTTCCTCATCTGTGAAATGAGCTGGAGAAGGGAATGGCAAACCACTCTAGTATCCTTACCAAAAAAAACCCAAATGGAGTCACAAAGAGTAGGACACAACTGAAATGCTTCAACAACAACGACAAAAATGAACACCTACTCACTTTCTAGCTAAGCAAGTTGAGTTCATAAACCATCTCATATATTGTGGCCTAAAGTAAACCCCTTCACTCAATAGGATATAACACGTTGTTTCCTATAAGATCTACCAATAGCCAGGTAGAGGTAGTGTTGTTCTGATCAATAGGTACATTTGCTGACTTGTTAGTGGAGAGTATAACAAGTCACACTCATAGATTAAGAGTCGAAAGGATCTTAGAGAACATCTCAAAGGCTCATAAGCTCATGGGCTAATAGATTTAGAGATGGAAAAGTCCTCAGAGAAAACATAGTCTAACTCCATCATTTGACAGAAGAGGAAACTGAAGTATCCAAAATGCCTCTTCCTTCTCCACCTATCCATTGAAAGGCAACTGTTCTGCATCCCATTTCCTGAGGGAATTTCTAGGTGACAGTAAGAGAATCTGCTAAGATCTGTACCAGGCTTATGAATTAATAAGAATAGTTCATGTGAAAAGCCATCCTCCAATAGTTTCATGATCAAAGGAAAGGAAAAAACAGCTATCAAAAGAATGACAAACTCTTAATAACCATGTGGAAGAATGCTCCAAATCACTAATCCAAATCAAAACAATCCTGAGAGTTTACATTATGTCCAGAAAATTAACAAAGGTGATAAAAGATGTGTATAGCCCATGTTGGAGAGGTAATGAGAAGATAGATGTATGACTATTGGGCTTAAACACTTCCATCTCTCTTCTTTCTATCAGCATCTCTGCTTGGTTTAACCTCCACGGAGCAAGATGCCCTTCCAAAATAAGCTGATCCCTTAAAATCCCATCATCAGGCTATTTAACTCAGCCTTGGATACTCCACACCTTCCCAACTCCCTCAACCTCCTCTCCACTCTGATTGGAGATGGGATACTAAATTCCTCCCAAAGCTTTCCTTTATATAGGGCAGAAATTGGACTTCAAGCTCATTCCATTCTCCTTCTGGAGCTCTGTTTAGTTTGAACTTCACAGAACAAGATACCCCTGTGGGCTCCCTAGCCCTTCCAGCTTCCTTCTGTGTGTTATCTTCCCCCATTGGATTGTAAGCTTCTTTAGGGCAAAGACTGACTTTCTTTTTCTTATTTATATTCCCAGAGCTTAGCACGGTGCCAAGCACATAATAGTTGCTTAATAAAGTTGATTTGATTGAATTCTTAATGAAGGACGACCTTGAGAACAAGAAAGTGTCCATATACACCAAAATATTTATAGCAGCACTTTTTGTGGTAGCAAAGAACTGGAAGCAAAGTAGATGCCCATCAATTCAACAGTGGTTAAACAAATTGTGATTCATGAATATAATAGAATAGTATTGTGCTAGAAGAAGCCACAAATATGCTGAATATAGAGAAGCATGGAAAGATTCATATTATCTGATACAAAGTGAAGTAAGCAAAGTCTATCTATATGTGTGTCTGTATATGTGTGTGTGCGTACACAATGCAAACGGAAGGAAGAACCACAATACAATAAAAAGTGAATGTCGTGAAACTACAAAAAAAAAACATGTCTCCTAAGAAGAGATGAGAACCTCTACCCAATTCCTTCGCAGGGTTGAGAGATGGGTATAGCACATTGCATATATTTTTAGACTGTTTTGACACATTGATCAATTTTGCTAATTTTTGTCTATTCTAATTTTCTTACCTTTTTCATTTAGAAATATTATTTATTCAGCAATATTATTAAATATTGTTTTAGAACATTTAAAATAACTAGACAGCATAAAATATCTGAGCAAATACCTGCCGAAACAGACACAAGAATTACATGAACATAAATGTAAAACATTTTTTATACAAATAAAGTCAGACCTAAATAATTGAAGTAATATTTATTGTTCATGGGTAGGAAAAGCCAATAAAACTTTAAAGTGATAATTTTACCTAACTAATCTATTTATTCAATGCCCTCCCAATTACATTACTAAAAACTTATCTTACTGAGTTAGAAAAAATAACAACAAAGTTCATTTGGAAGAACAAAAGGTCAGGAACTTCAAAGAAACCAGGGAAAAAAAGATGTAAAGGAAACAGTAGAATTAGACCTTAACTATATTATAAGGTGAGAGCATTGTTGAAGTGTAAAATAGACAATTGTTGTTATTTTAAATTAAAATTTTCTTGTATAAATAAAACCTATATAGCTGAGAAAAGAAGGAATTCATAAAATTGGGGGGAAACTTCGATAGACAATCTCTCAGATAGGATGTGATTGAGTTGGAATATGCCTGTGGTGTAGGAAATGATGAGCTGAGCTGAGTTAGAAAAACATGAAAAGACTTGGATTTATGAAGGAAGATGCTATTCACCTCCAGAGATACAGATGACAAGTGAAAATAAGCCTAGTATGGTCTTACATATGTGTATACAGCTCTATATGTGGGGGAAGGGAGGAGAAAAAAATAAAGTAAAAAGTGCACGACAGATAACAAAAGAAGACCTACAATGAAGCACAGAAAAGTTGGGGAGCTTTGAAAACAATGTGTAGTATTTATTATAGGGCTTCCTTGAAATGGAAATTAATTGTTTTACATTGAATCCTTTCTTATGTTTTGCTGTACACATGGCAATGTTTGTTTTTCTTTTTTCATCTTGTTTTTATTTAAAATAAATTTTTAAAAATGTAAAAAAAGCCAGATAGAAATCTAAAAAAAATTTTTAACGTTATTTATTCTATTGGATGCTTCTCTGGAAGTGAGATGGAAAAGAATGCTGGGACTGTTTATAGATTCTAGTGTGAATGTTCTAAGTCCAGCTTATCTTGGAAGGGCATCTTGTTCCATGCAGGTTAAACCAAGCAGAGTTGCTGATAGAAAGTAGAGAGATGGAAAGTACATTAGTCAGATAGGGGTGTTCCTATCTTCTCATTACTCATCCAACTTTGACTATGCCCATCTTTTGTCATTTATGCCAGTTTTCAGGATGTGATACGAAGTCTCAGGGTTGTTTTGATTTATATTTCTCCTATTATTAATGATTTGGAATATTCCTTCCATCTGAAATAAAGCCTGACCTCTAGGATAGTCCATAACTTGTTAGACTGTGAGATAGCTGAGAAGCTGTAGACCCCTTTCTAATTATCATGGAGATTGACATCTAAGCCAGATGCTAGTTGATGGAAACACAAAGACAAAAAAAAATGAAACAAAACCCTCAAAGAGTTACATTTGATTGAGCACATATAACATATATACAGATAAGTAAATAAAATATATATACAAACATCCAAAATAATTTCAAGAAAGAGCATGAACAGCAGAGATTGGTTTTTTCCCTTTCTTTAAATTCCTAGCACTTAGTATAGTGACAGGTAGTAGGTACTGTTAGAAACACACTTGGCATAGAGATTTAGGTATCAAGGGCAATTTATTACTATTGAGGAATCCAAAGGAGTTGGGCTTACATTGCTGGCCAGGAATGGACTTCGCTCTTCTTTGGGAAGAGGAAGCTAGGAATACAGAAACAAGATCAGCTTTATTCTGTTTGACCGATGCAGCATCAGCACAGTACCTCCCTTCAGAGAATGGATTGGCCCACTCCCTTCCAGGTTACACTCTTCCTGATACACCTCCTTGTATGTTCCCCCTTGGTATGTATTAACATGTCCCCTCTCCCTCCTCATATGTCCCATGTTCAAAAATGGAGGAAAACTCCTCCCTGTGGGTGTGTAAGGTAATATTCAATTAGTCAATTAAACATGTGCAATAGTAATTTGACCCAGTTCTCTCTTCAACCCTGACTGTTATCTGGCTGGTTTAGGCCATTTTTCCCAAATCCTGGGTTTGTGATTTTCACAAAACCATTAGTTATATTCTGATTGGCTGGAGCCACCTGCCTTAGTTAATTTTTACTCTCTTCTTTGTTCAAGTTAACAATTAATTGTTCTGGGAAAACCTAACTTTCGCTAACTTTTACTAATCTCTCACAGTACTGATAATGCTAGCTGACTGACTGACTAACTCATGGCGGACCAGGAAAAGTCTTCCATAAGAGGTTTCATCGGAGATGGGTTTTTAAGTAAACCAGGGATTCTCAAATACAGAGTCAAGAAGGGAGGCCATTCCAGTAAAGGAGATCACCTGGAGAAAGGTGGGAGAAGTGAGGTCTTGTAAGTGGAACAGCAAACAGGTATTTGAATTGTACAGAAAGTGCATGAAGAGGAGTAAGATAAAATAAACCTGGAAAGGCAAGTGGGTGACATATTATGAAGGTCTAAAAATGCCAAGCTGGGGGATTTGCCAGTTTATCTTAGGAACAACTGAAAACCACTGAACATTTCTGAGTAGAGGAATGACGTTGTCAGATTTGTGTGCTAGAAACATTTGGCAAAAGGGGTGGTTGGATTGAAGGGAAGAAAAAACTGGAAATAGAAGGAGCAATTAGGCAACTGTAATAGTCTTTGTAAGAAAGAGTCTAAAGTAAGGCAGAAACTGCATGAGTGGAGACAAGAGGATGAGTACAAGAAAGGGATTTTAAAGGTGTGGCAAGACAACAACTAAAAGGATGTGAACAACTACAAGGTGGTGAAGGATGAGTCACAGATGACTATTCTGCCTCCAGCAGCTGTGGTACTGAATGGCTGGAGATGGCCAAATGCCACAGAGAGTGAAAAGAAAACACAGGCCAGGTAACAGAGTAAAGAACAGCTCTGTTTATTAAACTGAGGGACAGGGCTTATATACTTTTTTAAGCAAGCAGAATCAACAAGTTCACATGTGAAAACATTTGCATTGCATGATTTCGTCATGCTTTGTTCCCTTTTCCCGTAAGAGCCCACAGGTGGTATTTAGCACGTGTGTGCCGTGGTGGTTTTGGAGAGAGCACGTGTTTGTCGAGGGAGCCTTGGAGAGAGCACGTGTGTGTCGACAGGGGGTTAGGAGAACCTACGTGCTGACTTATCAGCCCAAGGGCAAGAACAGGCCCCAGGGAAAACCTGGCCTGTATCTATATCCCAGAATGGACTTTCTCAGAGCTGGCCCTCTACATTCCCCCCCTATTATTTTAAGGTGGAGCTTAAACTAATGATGAGTCAAATAATGACTTGTAGAAGACAGGGCCTTATAAGACACAATAGTGTTAGGAAGGCAAACAAGGGAAGAAAGTGGCAACAATGTTGCTTTGACTTGCTTTAGAAGTTGCAATAGCTTATTGGTGATGCCTTCAGGATCAATTCCTGGGGCTTTGTTGTGTTCAATTAGGTGGGTGATAAATTCTAAATCACTTATATCTCATGTCACTTTATGATTATGCCATAAATTTGTAGATACAAAGAAACAGGGATATGAGAGACAAGCTTGTACACAGTAATCCCCTTTTAAGTAAATATGGGAAGGATTGATCGATGTATTAACAAATCAAAGGGGACAGTCCCCTTTATGAATATAGATACAGAAAGTCAAAAAGCAATTGTCTCTTTAAGATTCGAAAATTCCTTTCTTATACAGCTGTCTGGCAAGGAACATCGTCAGTGAAATCCTCTGGTCCTTAACATCTGCTCCAGCCATCTCCAGCACCGCATCTCAGCCTCTTCTTCTTCTTCTTCTCTTCTCATAGGAACCATCTTTCTGTCCATTCTCCTACAAAGGTGATCTTAGCACAATTCCAAATTACCACCTCCAATCTCCATAACCCTGATCATTCTCACAAACTCAAAACTTGAACCATGGCCAACTGTCATATTTAAGAAATTCACATCAGAAGCCAATGTCCTACACTCTACATTCATCTACTATTAATTTCCTCATCAGGAGGATGAGATGTCACTTAAAGAATTAATAACAGGCTTCAATACATACATAAATACATTAAATAGTCAATTTTTAACACAATGCATATAGAATCTTAACCTTTTAGTCATACCATGTTTCTTTGATGGCATTTATAAAATAAACCACAAACCATTTTTCTTTTTAGCATCATTAATTGTAACAAGACTTTAGAATCAAATAACAAAATAACATTCTCACATTGCTTAAGGAATATTTACAAAGTGAGCCCTAAGTGGCTCACATGCATTTCTACCATTGTTTATAAAGCTTTACTAAGTTGGTAGTTACAAAGTTTCTAGTCACTGCAGAATTCCTAGATGTCACAAAGTTTCCTAGTCAAAAAGGTGTTGTAATAGAATCTCATATTGGTAATGGTAAGACATCTTAAGGTAAGTCTTAAGCAGGTTGCATAATTTTTTGCACATGTTCTAGTTCCAGATGAAAATATTATTAGATTGCCCATTAAGATAACACAAAAGAGTTCATCAGACCTCCACCTGTTAACAGTACAGGATCACATTCCCTCTGAGTAGCTTGTGGCATTTCTCAGATACTGATTTAATGCAGACCCAAATTCAAACTCAAAGCAAAATTAGTTATGGTCCCAAGTGCCTTTTGCCCTAAACAGCAAGTTTCACCAATCACAGCTTAGAGCCAGGTACAGTTGCTTTTAGTCGCAATAAGCAATAAAGGTTTGCCAAGACTCACATACATATAAGGGATTTAATTAAACATCTTTCCTTCTCAAATTTAAACTTGTCCTGGTGAAAAAGCCAATCATTAGAATCTTTTCTATCTATTTTACATGAACCTGCAATTTCTCAGCAAGCCAAGTTCTATGTTTAGAATTTACATCACTCAAACAAGTTCTTTTCCCAGGGCTGATAACCTAGCTGATGCAAATAATTTCCAGGGGCCTTGGCAATTTACAAAATAAGGAGAATTAACATGGACTCCAGGAAGGGGTTAATACTGGAGCCTTTTGCCTGCTGCCCTCCATGCAGGAGGACTGTTCTGAATAGGCAGAACCAACCTTCTTCTTATCCTTTTTTCCTGCCCGCCTCCTCCTTTCTTTTGTTTTTCTAAAAGAATTTTAATGTCCTTGTTACGTCTTTCTACAATGGCCTGTAGCAAATTTTATTTGGGCAGTCTCAATATGTTGGGTTACATAGCTATCAGATATAATGTTAAGTGGTTCAGAAAAGTCCCTTAATGCAGCTATTATACCATACATCTCATTTTGCTGTGTAGAGGAAAATGGTATAGTAAGTATTTGCTTTACATTTGGTGGGGAGAAATAGCATGCTTGGTGGTGCTGAGTAGCATCAGTGAATACTGTCCTAGAATGGAATATAGGGTAGGACTTAACAATTGTGGGAATCAATGGGACCTTGATACATCATTAGAAAAACTTGCCAGTCAAGGTCATTACCTAGTAGAAGCTCGACCTGTTCTTCAATATATGGCTGTTGAACAGCATGTGATCTATTCAATGTGACTCTTTTTATGCTTTTCTGAAGGAGTTGAGCAACCATTTGAGGGTAAGAAGAAATGCTTCTTGAGGCTTGAAATGGCAAATAAATCCATTCTATGATTTCATTTTGTTGATGTAAAGCCCCAAGAGGAATTTTTGGTGTAGGGAGGATAGTAACTTCTAGCAGGCACTTGGGATCAATCTTATATGTTTGGCACTTTTGGAGAGCCTCCTCAACTGGGGTGTGGATCTCCCTTTAAGATCTTGAATAGTTGTCCCAACTCTTGGGTACTTATTTGTAGATGAGGACAAAGCCAATTAATATCCCCAAACAGCTTTTGAAAATCATTGAGTATCTTAAGCTCTTGTCTACGAATAGACATTTTTGTAGGTTTTACTGATATGGGACTCAGTGTCTGCCCCAAATATTAATATGGAGGAGCAAGTTACATTTTGTCTGGGGCAATGATGAGTCTGTAATTTTTAAATTGTGCCTCAGTTTCCTGTAAAATGAGGCTCAAAATCTCTGCCTGTGGATATGAGCACAGTATGTCATCCATGTAATGAATGAGATAAGCTTTGGGATATTTCTCTCCTATAGGTTGTAAAGCTTGTGCAACATATTGTTGACACATGGTGGGACTATTTTTCATCCCTTGTGGTAGGACTTTCCATTGGAATCTCTTGTGAGGTTCCTTGAGCTTAACAGATGGCAAGGAGAAAGTGAAATATTTATAATCTGTGGGATGTAATGGAATAGTACAGAAACAATCTTTTAAATCTATGATCCATAAAGGCCAGTCCCTATCTAACATGTTAGGTGTGTGGAGTCCTGGTTGAAGACTTCCCAAAGTCTCCATTCTATCGTTAATTTTTCTCAAATCAGTAAGCATTCTCCATTTTCCAGATTTCTTTCTTATAGCGAAAATAGGAGAATTCCAAGGACTGTTGGAGCTTTCAATGTGCCCCACCTTTAACTGTTCATTAACAATATCAGTAAGGGCCTGTAGTTTTTCTGATGTGAAAGGCCACTGTTCGACCCATACTGGGGGCCCATCCTCCAAGGTTATCTTAGGCACCCTATTCTTGGAATTTATGACAGTGGCCCTTCCTAAAAATCCTGGGGGGGGATGAGATTGTATCGTGACCTTCATATATCCCAAGAGATCTCTCCCCCATAGATTTATAGGTAGATGTGATAAAACATATGGTCTGAATTTTCCTCTCTGTTTCTCTACCTCCCAGCTGAACCATCTTGCACTTTGTTTTGGGATGGTGACCGTCCCTACTCCTTGCTGTGACATATCACTTGTTACTAGTGGCCAGGCTTTTGGCCAAAGTCAGTCTGTGATGATTGATTTGTCTGCTCTGCTATTATCAATCCTTCAAATTCTATGCCTTCTATTTTCATTTTTAAAGTTGGTCCTTTTTTCTGTAATATCTTGTACCCAGAAAGTCTCTCTTCTTGTGCTTCCAAATCCTTGTGAGCCCCAAACTTTCTGAAAATGATTCCCTGTGTTTTCATATTTTATCAAAATGAATTGTGCTATTCTCTCCCCCTTTCCTATATGTATGGGATGTGGCAAAATTGTGTATAATAAAATTTTTATTTCTCCTATGTAATCTGAATCTACTACCCTGGGGACTATAATGAGCCCTCTGAGGGAGGAGCTACTGTGTCCTATAAGCAGTCCCATTGTTAGGGTAGGCAATGGGCCATATACTCCAGTGGAAGGTCAAAAGCCACACTGCCTGGAGTAGCATGAAGGAGGTCTTTTATGATGAGGGGTAAAATGTGTTCATAGTTGGAACTTTCTGAGGGGGAACTAGGGAAAGGGTGGCCCCTACTGTTTGCTGGGGCCAGGGCTGGCCCCGAAGGCAGTTTACCAAATTCAAACGGCATTCTGATGCCCAATGGTCCCCTTTTCCACACCTAAGGCATAGTGTGGTTGGTTGGGAGACAGAACTTTTCTGTATCCCTTTACGTGGTGCTCTACATTCCTTTTTCCTGTATCTGGGCTTTCCACAGTTATAGCATTTTAAAATGGTTTTTGTCTGCTGCTGATTAAAAGCAGTGGCCACTAACCTCAGGATGGTATGCCAGTGTGCCCACTTTTTGGCATCTTTGAATAATCTCAGAGATGGTCATATGAGGTCCCCCACCTAGCAGGGCTCTCTTACAGTCGGCATTACAATTTTCAACTGCTAAACTTTTGTAACAATATATTGGCAGCTTCAGCATCCCCTACACTCCTTTGGATGGCTTGTGTGAGTCTATTAAGAAAATCTGGGAATTTTTCAGTCGCCCCCTTTCTTTTGTTTTTCTAAGAGAATTTTAATGATTCTAATTTTTACTCAAGTAGATTTCACTTTTGTATTCACTCCTTAAAAACTTTTTGAGAGTGAGAACTTTGAATTTGTCAGTCAAGGTGAGTGGGACTCTGGAAAAAATCCAGTGGTGCCTTGTCCCTTCTCCTTGTATTGAGAGACTCAAAGTGTCTCTTTTTGAGATCTATGCATTTTCCAAATTTTCCTGCTTTCTTTCTTATCTTTCTTCACATTCCAAATTGGCTAGATTTGGAATGGAGGGAGAAAGAAAGAGCATTTTTTCCAACTACTTCCCAAAAGTTTCCAAACCTTATTTCTCTCTAATTTTGACCTGATACTTCTCCAACTTGCCTTTTCCATAAAAAAAAAAACTTAAACAAGAAAATATTTTTCTCTCTAGAGATAATGGACATTACATGGTGTCAGATTACACGTTCCATGTTGAAATACAAATACAGAACACAGATAGAGAGACAGGAAACACAGAGAGGACTTTTTGAATCCTATACACAAATTGCTTGGCCCTCAGGAATGTAATGGAGGCCAGGTGCCATGCTTTATTGGGGTCTTGAAGACCCTTCTTTTTATACACATGTTGCTTGGCCCTCAGGAATGTAACAGAGGCCAGGCGCCATGCTTTATTGGGGTCTTGAAGACCCTGCTTTTTAAGATGACCTGGGGCAGATCCCCAGCCATAGCGGAAATGTGCCCATCTCTGCTGTCTAAAAATTCTTGTAATTCGGGTAGTTGTTATTAATAGACCTCTTTCCCTTACTAGCTACTTTAGAACTTTCATATAGTATTCTCAGTCTCTTTCTCCCGATATTGTGCTTGCCCCATCTCTACAATCCCTGTATAAACCTGGTGATTACCTTAGAACGGTAAAGTGAAAGTAAAAGAGTTAAGCCTGGTGATACTTAAAAGGAACATGAAAGTTTTTAATACCAAAAAAAAAAAAATATTATCACCCTTATACCTTAATCGACTGTGTTTGTCCACTGGAGCTCTTTTTTTCTTGGTTTTTTTTGCCAGGGCCTCTACCTCAGGAGACTCAACTCTTTCAGAGCCTCTGTCCTCTGAACCTGTGTGCTTCAGGTTCATCTGCTTTGAATCTGTGTTCACCTCAGGTCTGTATGCTTTGAGTTTGTTTGCTCCAAGTGTCCTCAGGGTCCCTTGTTCGGGCACCAGTTGCCACCAGCGGCTGTGGTGCCAAATGCCTGGAGATGGTCAAATGCCACAGAGAGTGAAAAGAAAACACAGGCCAGGTGGAAAAGTAAAGAACAGCTCTGTTTATTAAACTGAGGGACAGGGCTTATACACTTTTTTAGGCAAGCAGAATCAACAAGTTCACATGCGAAAACAATTGCATTGCATGACTTCCTCATGCTTTGTTCCCTTTTCCTGTAAGAGCCCACAGGTGGTATTTAGCACATTTGTGCCATGGGGGTTTTGGAGAGAGCACGTGTTTGCTGAGGGAGCCTTGGAGAGAGCACGTATGTGCCGAGGGGAAGTTAGGAGAGCCTACATGTTGACTTATCAGCCCAAGGGGAAGAACAGGCCCCAGGGAAAACCTGGCTTGTATCTATATCCCAGAATGGACTTTCTCAGACTGGCCCTCTACACTATACAATGTCAAACCGGGATGAATCAAAATATTTATCTGTCTCTACATAAATAGGGAAGAGATGAAATCAGGGGACAGTTTGTGGTTCATTTTGGAAATGCTGAGTTTGATATTAGTATAGGACATCCAGATGGCAGTTGTAATGTAGGGCTGGTGTTCAAAAGAAAGATTAGAGATGGATATATAATTCAGGAAATCATCAGCATGGAGATGATCATTGAATCTATGGGAGTTAATGAATGCAACAAGGAAGGGTCTAGAATGAGAAGAGAAGTCAGGACAAAGAATTGTGGGATATTCATATTTATGGAAATAATATGATAATCTAGCAATGGAGAATGAGAAGGAATGGTTAAACAGATAGGAGACAGTGGTGTTACAGAAGTGAAGGGAAGAGATAAAAGCCAGGAGGAGTCAGGTGTTGACAACAAATAAAACTGCGGACAGGTCACATAGAATGAGGACTGAGAAGGTCCATTGGATTTAACAATTAAGAGATCGTTGGTAACATTGGAAAGATTAGAGTTAGCTGAGTGGTGAAGGTAGAAGCCAGATTATAAGAGAAGACGGTGGAAGCTGGAAAAGGGGAGAGGGTAGTCAAGAAAAGTAGTTGAGCTTTTTTAGGAGTTTGGATGTGAAAGGAAGAAGGGATATCAGACTGTAGCTTGAGGGGCTAAGTGAAGAGTTTTATTTTGTTTTGTTTTGTTTTCAAAGATATCAGAGTGCTGAACATATTTGTAGAAAGCAGGGAAGAAAATGGTGGATAACAAGTTTGAAGATGACAGAGATGGAATGACACAAAGGGCAAGTTCCCACTGAATGAATTCCAGGAAACAAAGGGGGAGGGATCAAAAAAATCAAAGGGGGTGGGCATCTATTAATCAACAAGTGGTGAAAAGATCATAATCTTTTGCAGGAAGTTATTTCAATTCTGCCTCCCAGCAACTCCCACACTGGCTGCTAATGCCTATCCTTCTAAGGTAACCTTATACTTTTTACATATCTTGTATTTAACTATGTATAGTATGTATTGTGTCCCCCTCATCAGAATATAAGTTTCTGTTTTTGCTTTTTCTTTGTTTCCCTAGAACTTAGCACAGTGTCTGGCCCAGAGTAAATGCATAATAAATGCTTGTTGATTGACTGATCCTTCTTCTTCCCTTTTCAATATCTCAAAACACCACTCACTATATCATCTCCCATTCTCTTCTTCACTTGATGAAGAGGTGGCTCCTCTTAGCAACATCAACAAATCTAAATGTGTCCTTTAAACCATCCCTTGCAATCTCTTCTAGGGGCTTTCCTTATCAATCAACTCCTAGTTCTCATCTTCAAGCTCTCCTTATCTACTGGCTCCCAGTAAATATTCCCAGATTTCAAGATTCAGAAGGAATCTCAGTGGACAGTGTGTCTAACAAATATCTTTCAAAAAAAAAGAATCTCTATTTTACTGTAACCAATAAATGATCAGCTTAAGCAGACTCTACAGTCTGCCTAAAGACCTACAATGATTGGCAGTCCTGAGGCAGTCCATTTCACTTTATGTAGCTCTTCTGGGATTTTTTTTGTCACTCTTTATTGCTTGAAGGAGTGGTTTGAAAAAAAATTAAATTAAATTTAAAAAAGGAGTGGTTTTTAATTGTTTTTTTATTTAGTTTTCAGCATTGATTTTCACAAGAGTTTGAATTACAAATTTTCTCCCCATTTCTACCCTCCCCCCACTCCAAGACGGCATATATTCTGGTTGCCCTGTTCCCCAGCCAGCCCTCCCTTCTGTCACCCCACTCCCCTCCCATCCCCTTTTCCCTTCCTTTCTTGTAGGGCAAGATAAATTTCTATGCCCCATTGCCTGTGTATCTTATTCCCTAGTTGCATGCAAAAACTTTTTTTGTGTTTGAACATCTGTTTTTAATACTTTGGGTTCCAAATTCTTTCCCCTCTTCCCTTCCCACCCACCCTCCCTAAGAAGTCAAGCAATTCAACATAGGCTACATACGTATCATTATGTATAATCCTTCCACAATACTCATGTTGTGAAAGACTAACTATCTTCTGGGATTTTTTTTTTCCAGATGTCAAAACCAGATTTGCTTCTTGGCAAATTCTACCATTTTCTTCTAGTTTTGTCCTCTGGGACCAAAGAGAACAAGTGAATCCTTCCATATAACAGCCTTTCAAACTCTTGAATACAACTTTCACACACTCCCTTGCCCACTACCCGAGGTTTTTTCTCTCTCCAACCTGAGGTCCTCCAACCGGTTTTTAATACAGTGTGATCTCAAGGCCCTTTACTATCTCTTGGGTATCCTCTAGGTACTTTTCAGCTTATAAATGTCTTTCGCAAACCATGGTCCCTAACTGTGGTCTGACCAGAGTAAGGAAAGGAGGAACTATTGCCTTCTTATTCCTGGAAATGATGTTTCTCTTATTGTAGCCCAAGATTGCTGTCGCTGTTTTGGTGACTTATCACATTGTTAACTCATATAAAGCTTCCAATACACAAAAGTCCTCAGATCTTTTTCATTTAATGGTTATGGGCCAAATAGATGGTGTGATCATAATGGTACACTAGGAAGATTATTTGGGCAGTGGTTGATTATGGATTGGTAAGAGGATAGATATGGTTTGATTATGATTGGTAAGAGGATAGACAGAGTAACAATGCAGTGCAGTGTAGTTAGAGCACCCAACTTGGAGTCAGGAAGACCTGAGTTCAAATCTAGCCTCAGACACTCACTAGCTATGTGACTCTGGGCAAGTCACTTAACCCCATTTGCCTCAGTTTCTTCATCTGCAAAATGAGCTGGAGAAGGAAATGGCAAATCACTCCAGTATCTTTGCCAAGAAAGCCCCAAATGGGGGTCACAAAGTCAGACACAACTGAAAAATAACAATAAGAGGACAGACTAGAGGAAAAATGTTGGTTAGGAGGCTATTATATTATAGGCAAGAAGAGAGGAAAATTGGAATGTTAATTCATTGTTGATGGAATTATGAACTGATTCAACCATTTTGGAGAACAATCAGGAAGTATGCCCAAAGAGTTATTAGGTCTATTTCCAAAGATGATTAGAGAAAAAAGAAAACAACCTATATGTTCTAAAATATGTATAGCAGCTCTCTTTGTGGTGGCAAAGAACTGGAAATTAGGGGGATGCCCATCAATTGGGGAATGGCCAAACAAGTTGTGGTATATGATCATAATGAAATACTACTATGATATAAGAAATGATGAGCTCGATGATCTTAGAAAAGCATGGATAGACTTGCATGAAATAGTGAAGAGTTAAATTAATAGAATGAAGAGAACACTATATACAGTAATGGTGGTATTGTTTAATAACAACTTTGAGTGACTAAGTCATTTTGACTATTAAAAATACCCAAATTAACTACAAAGGACATATGAAGGAAGACACTCTGTTTCCAGAGAAAAATTGATAAATAGAAGTATGTATAGAATTTTACATATATATATATACATATATTTACATATTTGTATTTAATGGTAGCCATCTCTAGGGTGGGAGGGAGAGAGAAAAAAGAAATTAACATAACTTTATTATATATTTAAAAGGAATAGCAAGGTGTACATAATAGATTTGCAATTTAGAGTGCTGTCATTTTTTTTAATTATACTATGTTATGGAAATGCTTGTTTTAGTCCAGAAGTTAAAAATAAAATAAACATGATTTTTAAAAAAAAAAGAAGAGAAGAGAAAAATAGAATAAATGGAATGAGTGCAATAGGGATAGAGAAGAGGGGGTAGATACAAGTGACATAGCATAATAGAGTGAAAAGAATACTATAGAGTCAGAGAAACTGGTCTGAAATCAAAACTCTGATAATACTTGTGTGACCTTGAGCTAGTCATCATTTTATCTCCCTGGGTCCCAGCTTCTTCATTCATAAAAATGAGGGGGATTCACTAGATGGTCCCTGTTGAGGGTTGAGGGAGCTGAGGGCCAGGAACCCCAAAAATGGAGTTCCCAGATGGGGTCGTTGAGGGGAAGTGCCCTTCAAGGATCTGAGTACTGGAGAGGGTCGGGGCCATCTGGAATGAATTCAGGATCTCAAGCACTCTTTAGGTCAAGGTGGCAAAGATTTATTATGCTTTACAGTGGGCAAGAGTTCTTAGGGAAACTGCAACCTTACAGGGGTGCAAGAAAAGTTTTTATACAATATTTTGGGGTAAAACATGTCAATCAGGTGTTTTGGGTTGGGATTAGGGAGTGGTTAAGGGGTGGTCAGTTCTTAAAGGAACATTCACTTTTTGTATCTACCACACAGGTATCTTACCCAGAGCTCACTGGGAAATATCTGGGGGCAGAGGGCGGGGAGGTGCCAACCTGGAGGTGTGGTTTTGACTGTGAAATGTCACTAAGTCAACTAAAGGTCAGGGATGACTAGAAATATCCAGGTGGCTTCCATCAAATGTCTTGTTAGACAAGATGAATGTAAGGGAGTATACATATGTCTGGGTCTAGCATGCACATGATAGGCCAGTGAGTAGTGAATATCTTTATGACTCAGTACATGGTCATTTCAGCACATACACAGGGAGTCAGACCAATAAATTGTATAGGCACAGCTGGCCACAGTATCAGGAGGGGAGATAAATGTTTTCCTAAGACATGCTGCCCTTGAACTGGAGAGGAACTGCCTGAGACAGTATTTTGAGGCCGGGGAGAAATGTGATTTTAGAACTGGATGTGATTTTAGAACTGGGGTTCAGGCACAGGCACCCAAGCAGAGGCTGAGGAGAAATGTGATGTTAGAATTAGGATCCGAGCACAAGCACCCGAGCACCCCATCAGTCCCCTTCTAGCTCTGTATTCTATGATCCTATGATATTCCAAGATAGAAACATCAGGACTTGGCAAACTGATTAGATTTGTGGGGCGAAGTAGGGGAAGGGTTGAAAGATGACTCTAACCTTATACTCTTGGGATAAAGAGAAGACAGTGGTTCCATTAGCAGAAATCAAGATCTAGGATGGGGGGAGGTAAATGAGACACAGTCATAAAATCCTCCCCATATTGAGCATCCTTGGTCACTGGTCCAGCTGGGAAAAGGCAGGGCAGGGCAGAAAATCAGAGCAGGGCCTTTGGCTCCTGGGGCCTCAAGGCTCAGTCTTCCTGGCCAGGCAAACAGAATCCAAAGTCCAAGAAGTCAACAAAGTTAGAGAGAGGCAAGCAGATCAACCAAAACAAAGTCAACAGGATAGGCACCACAGGATAGTAAAAAGAACTCTGAACTTGAACTCAAGGGAGATATACCATGTGAAAGACAGCTAAGTCATTTTTCTTCTCTGCCTGTTTTCTCCTCTGGGAAATGGAAGCAACAATTTCTTTACTACCTACCTCAGGGGGCTTTCCTGAGAATCAAATCAACTAATATAAGTACAGATTTTTTTAAGCCTTTTAGTAAATGAGCTGTTAAAATGCCATCTCTTCCCCAACAAGTTCTCTACAATACAGTGATTCTGGCCTCTCTGCAGTTCCTCACACAAGACTCTCCATCTGCCCCCTCTGGGTTTCTTTACTGGCTGTCCTCCGTACCTGGAATTCTCTCCTTCCTCATCCCTGTCTTCTGGCTTCCTTGGCTTTCTTCAAGTATCAGTTAAAATTCCACCTTCCACAGAAGCTTTCCCAGAGGTCCCCTCTGTGGTAGTGCCTTTTCTCTGAGACTACCACCAATTTATCCTCTTTTTAATCTTGCTCGTACATAACCATTTGCATGTTGCCTCTTCTATTAGAATGAGAGCTCCTTCCTTGAAGATAGGAACTGTTTTGACCATGCTTTGTATTTTCAATGCTTAGCACAGTGCCTACTACATAATGGTCACTTAATAAGTGCTTATTGATGACTCTTATTAACAAGCTAATGGCTTTTTAAGACAAGTCTTCTGTCTATTCTCTGCCTTACTGTTATGTTCCCCACTTGGTATTACAGGGTTTAAAGAAGTGTTTGTTCTGAAGATAAAGCCTGATGATAGCTGCGTCAGAAAATTAAGATTCTCAGGGAGTGCTTATAAAAATAATAATTCTCATTTTTCCTTCTTTTAACCCCTCTACCTTCTAAAGAAGGAAAGGCAGCTACCCTTTCTCAGACCAATTCTGTATGTGAATCCAAGCAAGTCACTTAACCTCTGACTCAGTTTCCTCATCTGTAAAATGGGGGCAACAATAGCACCTACCTCTCAGATTTATTTTGAGGATCAAATGAGATAATCTAGGTAAAGCTTAAGTCTTAAAGAGCTATATAATTGCTAGTTGTTAGACAAAAGAAAAACTCTAAATGGCATAAAATTATGATAAAGTAGCCATTAATGGGGCTGGATGATCTCCAACCAAGCAGCTGCTAAGGGAGAAGGAGGACCAGATTTGGAGTGGGGCAAGTAATGGTGCATTGAGTCCTGAGACATTGCAGAACCTCCAGGAAGAGAACTGGGATTGCTCAAGGGAGGTTAGCCCATCCATCCAAAGGGGCTGTTCCCTTGTAAAATGGGAGTGTCATGTAGCTTGAAAGGAGACAGAACAGACACCTATAAATTTTTTTCCCCAACCCTTCTTCAAAGGAGACTTTAATTCCCGCCAAAAAGGGAAGTAGGAGATTGCACCTGAAGGCCACTGTGCTCTCCTCAGAGAGAGGAAAGTACTAGGGTAGAATTATATTTATCAGCTCCCCTAAATATTGTTAGTCTAGGGGATATTGTTTTCCGGCTTGAGCTAACTTCTGATTGCTGTTTCACTAAATGGGAAAACTGGACCCCAAGCTTTATATCTGAATCTTGACTCCCTTCCCACTGAATTCCAGTTCCTCAATGAATACACATAGCAGGTAACACACAAACTCATGTATCCAAATCATAGTAAGAAAAGAATGAGCCATCTCTAATCATCCTTATCTATATCTTGTCACTGGACCCAGAAGGCTCCAGATGAGAAAGTGATGCTGGTGACATTGCACAGCCCTCTATCACTTAAATCCAATTCCCTTGCAAGTCATGGCATCATCTTCCTAATGTCATGGTCCTCTTTGAGAATGAGGGACAAATAACAAATAACAGCAAAACAGAAACCAGAGAATGTATATATAGAAAAATATATATGCTGATACAGAGTGATGGAGCTCTCCCATTGGAAAGAAGGTAACAGCTCAACTGAGGGAGATACCTAAATACCTAAATATCAACCAGAATATTTATATACCTAACCAAGAGAAAGTTCCCCAAAGTGTCTAGTGTATCAATCTGGAGAGGGGGATGTGATAGAGACTGCCAGCTTCTCTGATGTTGGATTCTTCACAGCATCTTTTCTTTCAGCAATCTAAAGTAGAGTTGGCAATGTCCATCTTCTCTCTTTGAGTTGGAAGCCTGAAAAGTGTGACTTGAATGCAGAACCAAAGAGATTGAAGAGATCTTGAAGATACTAGCGTTCTCCTCTCACCTCCTTTCACCACCTCTGCCCCACACATGAGGGACATCAATTTCCACCAAAAAGGGAAGAATCCCATACCAATGGACATTGGGATTGGGATTATGCTATATGATTTTTCTATAAATATTCTTCCTTTCCATTCCCCCACCAGAAGGATATAATCCTTGAGGGCAGGGACTATTCTAGTTCTTAACAGTATCTGTCACTTAGTAGGTGCTTAATAAAAGACATGACTTGTTGACTTGATTACTTCTTATTTATCTTTGTATATCCAATGCCTTGTATATAGTAAGTAGAATGTAGAATGACAAGTTCAAGTTTACCCAGAGTTCTTGGTTAGATGGTCTCCTAATTCCAAGTCCTGTGCTTTTTCCACTCCACCACACACAAATACAGAATAAAGTTGCTAAGAAAACACCTATTTGACTTTATTCAGGAGAAGCCAATTGGTTTGACATGGGAAACATAACTGATAGCCATTCACTATTTCACAGAGCCACAATGCTTTTTATTGCCTTTTCACTAAAGACTTTTTTTCTATTTTTGTTTTTTGTTTTTTTACCTCAATGCCTCAATGAATCTATGGTGTCATCAATGTGGGTCTTCTTTCCAACAGTACAGGTGACAACCCAGCCATACCACCTCATCCTGTGTGAGTCTTCTATGTTCTTCTATAGATCCTCCACAAAGCTTTAACTTAATGAGCTCAAGGCCTTCAATTTAGGTATTTTTGTGTTTCCCAGATACCAGTAGAGCACTCAAATCACTCCCACTTCCTTTTTTTAAATCATACATTTCCTCTATGTCACTTATACCACTTTTTAAAGCCCAGCTCATCACTGAAAATACAGAGTTCTATCCCCACCCTAAAAAAAAAACCTCTTAAGGTAGTTTTAAGCTAACTAAATTGCTGTGTGGGTTATTCCTGGGGAACAGTTTAAGGAATAAGAAGCTATGAAAGATTAAAACTGCATTAAGACTTTTTGAGACACCCTGTATGTTACATTCTGTGTCTCTCTCCTTTGCCTTTTGGGTCTCTTTGTTGCCTCAACAATTGTGGTTTTCCAAGATTCGTAGGCACGTTGCACTGAGAAAATTAATAACAGAAAAAGGGGTTCTTATGCCAGCAAGTTCCTTGGAACTGATCAAAGCATTGTACAATTTCCCAAATATAATCCAAATCACTTTCTTTCTTCTATTCAATTCCAACCCTAAGTGTCTTAAGTTCTTGTCCTGAAAACATGCACTGATGCATGGCATGCCATAATTTAGACAATAGACATCTTTTATCTGTGTTTTTTTCTATATTGATTGTTAGGGTGCTCTCTTTTGAATAATCTTGTATCTCATTGAGGAAGACCTGTATGTGATATGCTGACTTTTTTCCGTTGTCAAATTCTTGTATGTCTTTTTTTGGGGGGAGGGGGGCAGTTCATCTATGAGAAAAGAGCCTCCTGGATTATGTGTGTCAGAAGCTGCTGCAGTAATAAAAGTACCCTCAGACAAGAAATCATAGTGTTACTACTTCTGCTACTGCTATAGGACTAGTAGAGTTGGTCACGATAATAATAATGTATAGCAAGAATAAGAATAACTATCACTTACAGTCATCCCTTCCACATCACAGGGGTTAGGGGCACAGCGCTCTCCACAATCTGGAAAACCTGCATAAAAGTTTTTGGCCCTACCCTTGTACCAGAGAAGGAGTCTAAATTTTTTCCTTCTCTTTTATCGGGTGTTTACAATACCTTATTGTAAAATTTGGGTTGAGTACTTGGCTCTGTGTCATCTGCTAGCCTTTGAGGGTCATCTGAAGCTTTCACAAAACTCCCCCCAAATTCCCATTTCATTTCTTTTGCCAACCTGCAGTATATCAAACTGTGATGGAGAAAGTCACAACATGGAAGGATAACCGTATATAGTGCTTTAAGTTTTACAAAGTCCTTTACATATACTATCTCATTTGAAACTCATATACACATTATTCCTTTTATAAATCATTTTCTTGTTAAGAGTTCAAAAGGTCTGTCTATTGAGACTAGATAGGTAGATAGATAGATAGATAGATAGATAGACAGATAGAAGTATAAATGTGGACCCATGTCCCTCTTTTCTCTCTGGGTCAGCTAATTCACCCAAACTACACTCATGCTGGCTGGTCTGGGATTCCACTGCTAGAACTACCTCTTTCAGAGTCCTATGCATAACTCTAGTAAGTCAACTCTCCTACTAATACACTCTATAGCTCCTGTGCCTGTTTCCCAGGAAACAAATCAGTCAACTGAATTCCATTAATTCTTAAACATTTACTATTTTGAAAAAGGAAAAATAAGAAGAAGAACATAACATTCAACCTGTAAACTAAAGACACACGGACTATATCTATATCTATCTATAGGGGGGACAGTGGATTCAAAGAATTATAACAGGGAGGTATGTGTGCCCAGAGAACTCATAACTCTGAACTACGACTGTGATATCCTTTGTTGTCCTCAGGAATAGCCCACATAACAATTTACTGATGAGTGGGGCTAACATTCTGAAGGCTGCCCCACTTAGGACTCCCTTCTTCTCATCTGCTGAGGTAGTGTTATACCCTAAACCTGAAATCTATAAAGTTTTATCAAGTCTTTAGCTCTGGTTGGGCTCTGAGGTAGTACAGCAAAGGCAGAAAATTTAAGCCTAAGCTCTGCAGAGTTTTTCTTTGGAAATGGATCTGAAAGGTTTCTGCCTCCCCAGCAGCACGTGACAGTTCAGGGAAAGATAAAGGTAAAAATCTTTTCTCCTCTAGTCAGCTTTTCCAGGCATCAGGTGGTAGTACAAACTCTATGGTATCTTCCCAGACATAATCAGAGGTTCTGTCCTGAGATTAGCTCTGCTCTTCTGATCCTTATACTTAGTTACCCTACTGGTACAAAGCAGGGACTCTTCAGCAAGATGAATCACCTGCTATCCTATGACAACAAACCAAAACCCACGTTTCTGCTATCTACCACTTAACTATGCAATATACATTTGTTCCACAGTTAGCAGTTTGAGGGGTCGTTTCCTAGCAATTAATTTCAAAGTCCTTGTGTCAATCATTTGCAAATTAGAGGCTAAGAAACAAGACAGTATGGCCATTTTTGCCCCGAGTAACTGTCTTTTTTTTTGATGGAGTGGTTTAGGTTTTTTTAGTGTTTCTCTCCCAACTGTTCTTTTCTGCCCCCTTTCAATTAACAAAACTGTTGACATACAAAGATCACCTTCTGACATATGTAAATGTAACACTTGTTACACTAAGCTCTTCAGTAGAGACTACTAAAGATATTGATACTATAGAGATATTGTTACTCTATCTAACAGCCCAATGGAATGTTGTAGAAAGGTAGTTTTTGATGACAGTTGTGTTTCTGTTGAAAAATGTCTTGCTATGAAGTGCTTCTCCTGGAATACTATCTTTGACCTTTGAGAGATCAAAGAAATAAACTATGGAGAAAAGTCTCTTGAAGCAGAAAAAGATGGGAAGAAATGTCTTTCTTGCTTTACTCATAACAGAAGTTTATGAAGAGTTTGTGAGGAGTTGGTTGTTTACAATGCTTTCTGGAGAGACTATTTCCTATGATGGCTGAGTAGCAGAAAAAGAAAAAAACCAAGATAACGTTTCCCAACAGACTAAAAGGCATATATTCTTATCTGGAGACAAAATATGAAGAATTTATGGGATTTTAGGCAATATCTAGAGTGAATTTGGTGAAACTGGGTTTCTAGAAATGAAGAGTCCTCTTCTGTTATACTTGGAGTTTTAGGTGACTCCATCTGTGATCTTTCGTACAGTTAAAATATTGTTATTAATTGCATCTTCACTTCATTACCAATTTTTGATTAATAAATTGTATGAGTATTATTAGGAAAGGAGTTTTCTCTATTTTAATAAATAATATCCCGTGAATTGGAGAGGTGACACAAGCTACTTAAATAATTGAAGAAGAAATTGAAATATAATTATTTAATAAATTATCTATACTCCACACATTCAGTAAATAGTTGTTGGATGAAACATTCTTGATAATAGACACCTCTCTACTAAATTAAGGAATACAGTGATGACTCTTAGGTCCAGTCAGCTAGTATTACTGAGGGAATTTTCTACATATCAATCTATATGGAGTAAGGATGACTGAGTTCAGAAGGACCCTGCCAGACTCAAGCACCATGATATCAAAGATTATGTCTTACCTTCTCACTTTGTGTCCCCCATAGGTCTTGGCACATATTAGGTGCTTAATAAATGTCACATTAAATTATAGTTATTCTACTGGTGTTTTTACCACTCTGTCATTAAGTCATAAACTCTTGAAGCAGGAATTTAAGTTCAGCTTCCTTTACTCCTTTCAAAAAGGAACTATTTAACTTATACAATATTCATTACACTTGTTACATCACTTTGAAAGTTTCCTTACAGAAGTCTTCTGGTTTTCTACTTTGTTCCCACAATAAAACTGTAAGCTTCTTTAAGAAAAAGAAAAAAGAAAAAAAAGAAATTATCTAACCATACCCCCTGATGGCTTTAGAATCTGGTATGATAAAATTAATAAACATTGAATCAAGAGTCAGGGTGAAAGGTGACCAACATAGCTAGACAGATAGATAGCTAGATAGGATAGCTAGATAGATCGCTAGATAGATAGATAGATAGCAAGATAGACAGATAGACAGAGACAGACAGACAGACAGACAGCAGGTATTATGGAATATTACTAAAACAACAACAAAAACTCTCTCATTGACTCATTTACCTACACTCTTCGTTATTTAGGGAGAAAATTTTTTTTTCCCTTTTTGGATTAATTTCTATCCCAATCTTAAACCCTGCAATCAAGAACAGAAAAAAAATCATCCTAAATGGCCATAGAGTTAATAGTTGCTCAAAGTACATCATAACACAAATGAACAATAAAGAGAATAAGACTTCCAAAATACCACCTGAATAAAGGGGTAAATATCTTTCCTGCCCACCCACACCTCTCCTCACTGATTGGAAAGAAACAGGAAGCAGGGGATCAAATATGGAAAGTAGAGTAAATGCTACTAGCTTTTGCCAGGGAACCGTATGGGCGGGGGGGGGGGGGTGGTGTGGAGAGAATGCTGTGCATTCTATCTGGTTGTCTTACTCACCATATATCTGCTGTTTTGTCCAATGTGCTCTCAATTTCTCTGGCCAGTCTTGATCATGTGACTTTCAGAATTAGCTGTATGTTGCATGGAGAGAGGAAGAAGAACCAAGTTTGGGTGTTTCTAGTGAAAAGAAGTCATGGCAGAGTCTTTACTGGGCCAGAGTTGGAGTCTCAGGCTATGGCAGTACCTGAGAAATTCATCTACTTGCAGAGACTAGAACAGGGACAAAATGTCAGCATGATCTTCTCAGCAATGCAAGGTTCTAAGACCGCTCCGAAAGGCTCATGATGGAAAATGCTATCCACATCCAGAGAAAGAACTACAGAGTATAAATGCAGATCGAAGCATACTATTTGTTCTCTCTCTTGTTTTGTTTTGTTTCTTCTTTCTTGTAGTTCATTCCATTGGTCATAATTCTTCTTTGCAGCATGATTAATGTGAAAATGTTTAATGTGCATGTATATGTAGAGCTTATATCAAATTATGTGCCATCTTGCAGAGGGGGGAGGGCAGGGAAGAGGAGAAAATTTGGAACTCAATAACTTGTGGAATGAATGTCGTAAACTAAAAATTACTAAATTAATTTTTTAAAAATGTCAGCATGGACCAGAAGATCAAGAGCAAGGTAGGAAGAACATGCCAAGAACAGAACTTTCAGTGAATAACTGGTTTTACTATATTTAGCAAACTAATGCCTCTTTTAGAGTGGATCCATTTGGCCTCTTAAAGGGGCAGTGTTGTTAATCAGCCAGGCTCACACAGGTGCTATAAACATGGGAATATTTCCATGATGGCAGGTTACTAGGTCCTGTTACCAAGAGTGTTAAGAGACTGCCATTCCTCAGTCTTTTCTCCCTCTGCTCGCCCTTCCCTCCTTTGTGCATACATGCATGCAAACACACACACACACACACACACACACACACACACACACACACCAAAAGCTTCCTCTACCATCTTGTAAATTTAGATCAGGGCATTTATGTGGTACAGTCAATAGAGCACTGGGCCTGGAGTCAGAAAGACCTGAGTTCAAATATGACCACAGACACTTACTAGTTGTGTGACCCTGGGAAAGTCACTTAACCCAGGTTGCTTCATTTTCCTCATCTGTAAAATGAGCTGGAGAAGGAAATGGCAAACCACTTCTGTATCCAGCCAAGAAAACCTCAAAAAAGGTCACTGAGAGTTGGCCACGACTCAACAACAACAGACTTAGACCAGATCCTCCTCCTTTAGGCTCTCTCCAGGCTAATGACATTCTCATTCTGTAACTCTTCAAATCATGACTCATTTTAATAGCATTTCCCTGGGCCTTCTACAGCAACATATTGTCTAAACCTAGGTCATTGTTTAAATGACATAAGTTTAAATCTTAATCCATTTAAATATGAATTTATTTTATCTACACTATGTATTTTTTATATTTTAATTTAATATTTAATTAAATATTGTTAAATTAAATTATTATTTATTATTATACTAAATTATTAGATATATTGAATTATTGAATATTGTTAAATATTTAATCAATAATTTAATATTATTTTTAATAAAACTAGCCTTTAATGCATAGTCTTCACAAATCAGAGTAGGGTGAGGGCTTCAATTTTAGAAGGCATATGTTTTAATGCAGTGATTTATCTCCTTTTTCCAGATTATTTTCATAGTTACATTTAGAAATAGAATAAGGGGAGTACTTTACTTAACAAGTTAATCCCAACTTCCTCAGGCTGCCCATTTCATTTTTGACTAGTTCTGATTATTTGGAGTGTTTTGCCTCTGTATCATGCCTAAATCTTCTTCTCTGTAACTTCCAGAACAAGTCAAATCTCACTTCCAAGTGAGAGCCCTTCACATACTTGAAGACAGCTATCATGTTCTCCTAAAATCTTCTCTTCTCCAGACTAAACATAATCAATTCCTTTAACCAGTCTTCACATAACATGACTATGCAACACTTCACCACCCTGGTTTCCCCCCTCCAGATGTTCTCCTGCATCCTTCCTGAAATGTCAGCACTCAGAATTGAGCATAGAATTCCAGAAGTGATCTGACCAGAACAGAATTCTTTGAGATTATCACCAGCCTAGACTTGGACACTGTCTCTTAATGCAGCCTAAGAATTTCATTGCATATGTAAACACTTAATGTTTGTTTAATGCTTTAAAGATTACAAAATGCTTTCCTCATAGCAGCCCTAGGAGGATGATAGTAAAACTATCATGATCCCTACTTTACAGCTAAGTAAATACAAAATACAAAATTACAGCGAGTAAATTTTGGATCTGGGATTTTGGTCTCCTGGAGTCCCAAGTTCAGGACGTTTTTCCACTACATTAGTCTATTTCCCCTGAAAGATGTGCTTCTTCTTCTTCCTTCTAGTCATCTCTCCATCAGAGCCTTTGTGAGCCTTCCCAAGTATTGAAGACTCAACTTATTACAAATACCAGCATCAAGAGAAAAAGGTCTCTTCTTGTCCTCCTACTTATTACTGGCTGACTCCTGCATATCGCCCCTGAGGCATCTCTTGATTTTGTCTACTCCTACTTCCAGCTTTATGGGAGAAATGCATGCACAGGGCAACACCTATGCAAGTCCAGAGCACTGTACATACTAATTTACCAAATGAACTAAGTGTACCAACTATGTAAGTGTGGAAAGAAATGAACGGACACTGTTCATTTGTGATGTTTGTCCAAAACATATAAACTTGTGGATGAGTCCATCCAAATGCATATAGTGGTCTGAAAGATAGGCATTCTTCAAACACTTGGTTTTCTTGTGTGAATCTAATTCTTTAGAGCAGGAGTTCAGAACCCTTTTTGTCATGGATCCCTCTGACAGTTTGGGAAAGTCAAATCCATAAAATGAAACACACAGGATTGCAAAAGAAATCAATTATATCAAAATAGATGTATCAAAAGGTTGTTTAAAAACCAGTTCACAGACCCCTCAAAATTAAAAATTTCAGTGATCTATCCCTGGATCCCTTGAGGGTCTATAGTTACCAGAGTAAGAATCTCTGGTGAAAAAAAATAAAATTAAAAAATTTTAAAAGAATCTCTGATCTAAGGGTTTATATATGAATTATTCATTCCAATCTTGGAAAACTTCTCTATTCTTTCCCTCTGATTAGCTAGGCCTCCATGCTTAATTAAAATAAACATTTAATATAACTAGCAAGAGGAAAATGGAAGTATCAATGAAAATCAGCATCAATTCTCCTTCACCTGTTCATGAAGCCACAAGCTTTAATATCCCAACCTATCACTTCTTTCCACCCAAATCCCCAAAAAAGGACAGGAGAAGACTTGGAAGTCTCATTTGTCCCCTCAGCACAGATCACATAGCATCTGCCCAGTGTGAGAATCATTTTCCCTAGTCCCAGAAACTCTCTTTCCCTATAACTTCTGGTCCATCTTTGCCCTGAGCTGCCTCCTGCTCTCCTCAAAAGACAGGTCCCAACTCCTTTGGCTACCTCCTCATCTATGCCTGTTCCTGTCTGCTCTTTGATTTTTCTAACTGCCTTTAACAGCCACACCTGAATCTGGACCATTCGTAAAATAAAGTTTTGAACCTTTAAATTTCCTTCCAGTCCTAAGTCTAGCGTCTTGCTATTTGATCTAATCAATCAATTTTCCAGGAAAAGAGAAAAAAAATTTATCTGTCACTCTTCCCAAAGGAAGAGCAAGAGGAAATAGCAGTAATTAAGCAGCCCAAGTAGTCGCAACAACTTATCCAAACCATCCTTCCTCTGCTTCCCTGGTCTAACACCCTACAACATCTCTCTCCTTCTACTTTGTTTTTTGTATTTTTTTTTAATTTGGAAAAGCAAAATCTTAACAGAGCACAATAGTGCATTTCCATAGGAAAAACAACATGGTGTAACAGAAATATCACTGCATATAGTGTGAGAAGACCTCGGATCAAATCCTAGTTCCTTTTTTTACTACCAGCATAACATTCGTTAGGGGCAGCTAGGTGGCGCAGAGGATAGAGCATGGAGTCAGGAAGACCTGAGTCCAAACATGGCCTCAGACACTTAGATGTGTGACCCTGGACCAAGTCACTTAACCTTGTTTGCCTCAGCTTCCTCATCTGTAATGTGAGTTGGAGAAGAAAATGTCAAACCACTCCAGTATCTTTGCTAAGAAAACCCCAAATGGGGTCATGAAGAGTTGGACACAACTAAAACAACTGAACAACAAAATACTTAAGAGTATTGTGAGTTTATCAGTTGTGAAAACTCCATCACCTATACCTTGCCCAGATCCAGGCCTTCACTTCACTTCTACTGTGCAGACCATGATACCTCCTCTCTACCTAAAATTTCTACTCCACCCCTGAAGCCAATCTAACTTCCTATAGGTGGGCTTTTACCTTAACCTGACTGATCCAGACCTCCCACTCACTTCACACCCATTTCTTCTTTTTTTCCATTTAATAGTATTTTTTTCAATTACATGCAATAATAGTTTTCAAATTCCAAAATTTTTTCTTCCCCCTGAGTGGAATACTGAAATAGTGAAGCCCCCTCAGTATGGTATTGAATAGAATACTGAAATAGTGAAGCCCCCCTTCAGCATGGGTAAAGACCTTACCTCTCCTACCATCCACCTCCACCCTGCATCCCTTCTATATTTTTATAAACTGCTCTGCTGAGAAAGTAGAGATAAGAAATTACATCAGTAGACAGACACCTGCAAGGTCCTGTTTATCTAGCTGTTACTCCCTTTTTGCTGGATACCAGTCTCTGGTCTCACACCTATCTCTTTGTTCTTTGTTCTCTGTTGTTGGGAAAAGATTCTGCATTTAGAATGTGAGCTCCAAATCCAGTCAATGGTAAGAGGAGGCAGTAGAGGGTGGGTGGACTCTGTGTTAGGGTCTATATAACTTGCTTTCAGCTGTATGCCACACACACACACATGCTGGCATCATCTTGGGCCATGCTGAGGTGTGTCCTTTCTCATGAGAAAGTAATAAATTCCTTTTTGCCTTTTCTCAAGAACAGTCTCTGTCTATTTTTAATGTGAGTAGTGGTCTCTGACCTACACACCCCCTCTTCAAGATGGCATGCAATCTGATATAGGCTATACATGTACAGTCATATTAAACATATTTCCACATTATCATGTTGTGAAAGAAGAATCAAAACAAAAGGGTAAAAAAACACAAGAAAGAATTCAGATTCCATAGTTCTATCTCTAGATGTGAACAGTATTTTCCATCATGAGTTCTTTGGAATTGTCTTAGACCATTGCATTGCTGAGAAGAGCTAACTCTATCAAAGTTGGTTATCACACAATATTGCTGTTACTATGTACAATGTTCTCTTGATTCTGCTTACTACACTCAGCACCAGTTCATGTAGGTATTTCCAGGTTTTTCTGAAATCTCCCTGCTCATCATTTCTTATAGAACAATAGTATTCCACTACTTTCATATACCACAACTTGTTCAGCCATGTTGATGAACATCTCCTCAATTTCCATTTCTTTGCCACCATAAAAAGAGCTGCTATAAATATTTTTATAAATGTTGGTCTTTTTCCCTTTTTATGATCTCTTTGGGATATACACCTAGTAGTGCTATTGATGGATAAAAGAGTATGCACAGTTTTATAGCCCTTTGGTCATAGTTCCAAAATGTTCTCCAGAATGGTTGGATCTGTTCACAACTCCACCAGCAATGCACTAGTGTTCCAATTTTCCCACATCTCCAACATTTACCACTTTCCTGTTTTGACATTTAGCCAATTTGATAGGTATGAGGTGGTACCTCAGAGTTATTTTAATTTGTATTTCTCTAATCGATAGTGATTTAGAGCATTTTATTCTATGACTATAGATAGCTTTAACTTCTTCATCTAAATACTGCCTGTTCATATACTTTGACCATCTATCCATTAGGGAATGACTTGTACTCTTATAAAATTGATTCAGTTCTCTATATATTTTAGAAATGAGGCCTTTATCAGAGACACTGGCTATAAAAATTGTTTCTTAGCTTTCTGTTTCCCTTCTAATCTTGGTTGCATTGGCTTTGTGTAAAAATTTTTTAATTCAATATAATAAAAATTATCCATTTTGCATTTCATAACGTTCTCTATCTCTTGTTTGGTCATAAAATCTTCCTTTCTCCATAGATCTGACAGGTAAACTGTTCTTTGCTCTCCTAATTTGCTCATCTTTTATGCGTAAATCATATAACCGTTTTGACCTTATCTTGGTATATGGTGTAAGATGTTGGTCTATGGCGGGGGGGGAGGGTGCAGCGCGGAGCCAAGATGGCAGCTGGAAAGCAGGGACTTGCGTGAGCTCCCCCCAGGTGCCTCCAAAAACCTATAAAAATGACTCTGAACAAATTCTAGAGCTGCAGAACCCACAAAATAGCAGAGGGAAGCAGGGTTCCAGCCCAGGATAGCCTGGATGGTCGCTGGGTAAGGTCTATTGCACAGAGCTAGGAGCAGATCAGAACAGAACCCAGCATGGGCTGTGCCCGGACCAACCAGACCAGGAGCCAGTTGGAACAGGCCCTAGCGCCCTGAATCAGTGAGCTGTGGCAGTTACCAGACTTCTCAACCCACAAACACCAAAAACAACAGAGAAGGTTAGTGGGAAAAACTGTGGGGGGACAGAGTGAAAGGAGTTCACGGTTCGGCCACCAGCCCAGGGGCAGCAGAGGTGGTTCAGCTCTGAGGACAGAACTACAGCTGCAGTTGATTCCAACCCCAGGCCCAACTGGTGGGAGGAATTAAGTGGCAGATCTGAGCAGGAGTGCAGAGCCTGCTTAAGATCTGAGTTGCAGTCTGGGTTGGCAGTTCTTGGGGGAGGAGGAGCACTGGTGTGGCAGAGCTGGCTGTGTAGAAACAGCTCTGAAAACAATAGCACATACCCTCAAGCTTGGGACAAAGTACTCTCTGCTCTACAAGCAGTCATACTGCAACAAAAAACTCAAGGGTAAAGTAGTTGGCTGGGAAAATGGCCAGTCAGTGAAAATGCACTCAGATTCAGTCTCTGACTTTGGAATCTTTCTTTGGTGACAAAGAAGACCAAAACATACAGCCAGAAGAAGGCAACAAAGTCAAAGAGCCTACATCAAAATGTTCCAAGAAAAACATGAACTGGTCCCAGTCCGTGGAAGAGCTCAAAAAGGATTTGGAAAAGCAACTTAGAGAAGTAGAGGAAAAATTAGGAAGAGAAATGAGAGTGATGTGAGAAAACCATGAAAAACAAGGCAATGATTTGCTAAAGGAGACCCAAAAAAATACTGAAGAAAATAACACCTTAAAAAATAGACTAACTCAAATGGCAAAAGAGCTCCAAAAAGCCAATGAGGAGAAGAATGCCTTAAAAGGCAAAATTAGCCAAATGGAAAAGGAAGTCCAATGAAGAAAATACTATCTTAAAAATTAGATTAGAGCAAGCAGAAGCTAGTGAATTTATGAGAAATAAAGATACTATAAAACAAAACCAAAGGAATGAAAAAATGGAAGACAATGTGAAATATCTCATTGGAAAAACCACTGACCTGGAAAATAGATCCAGGAGAGATAATTTAAAAATTATTGAACTACCTGAAAGCCATGATCAAAAAAAGAGCCTAGGTATCTTCTTTCAAGAAATTATCAAGGAGAACTGCCCTGATATTCTAGAGCCAGAGGGTAAAACAGAAATTGAAAGAATCCACCAATCGCCTCTTGAAAAAGATCCCAAAAGGAAAACTCCTAGGAATATTGTCACCAAATTCCAGAGCTCCCAGATCAAGGAACAAATACTGCAAGCAGCCAGACAGAAACAATTTGAGTATTGTGGAAACATAATCAGGATAACACAAGATCTAGCAGCTTCTACATTAAGGGATCCAAGGGCTTGGAATATTATATTCTGGGGGTCAATGGAGCTAGGAATAAAACCAAGAATCACCTACCCAGCAAAACTGAGTATCATGCTCCAAGGCAAAATATGGATTTTCAATAAAATAGGGGACTTTCAAGCTTTCTCAGTGAACAGACCAGAGCTGAATAGAAAATTTGACTTTCAAACACAAGAATCAAGAGAAGCATGAAAAGGCAGACAAGAAAGAGAAATCACAAAGGACTTACTAAAGTTGAACTGTTTTGTTTACATTCCTACATGGAAAAATGATGTGTATAATTCGTGAGACCTCAGTATTAGGGTAGCTGAAGGGAATATACGTGTGTGTGTGTGTGTGTGTGTGTGTGTGTGTGTAGACACAGGGCACAGGGTGAGTTGAATATGGAGGGATGATATCTAAAAAAAATAAAATCAAATTAAGGGATGCAAGAGGAATATATTGAGAGAGGGAGAAAGGGAGAGATAGAATAGGGTACATTATCTTACATAAAAGTGGCAAGAAAAAGCAGTTCTGTTGGGAGGGAAGAGGGGGCAAGTGAGGAGGAATGAGTGAATCTTGCTCTCATCAGATTTGACCTGAGGAGGGAATAACATACACACTCAATTGGGTATCTTACCCCCACAGGAAAGAAGGAGGAAGGAGATAAAAAAGGGGGGATGATAGAAGGGAGGGCAGATAGGGGAGGAGGTAATTAAAAGCAAACACTTTTGAAAAGGGACAGGGTCAAGGGAGAAAATTGGATAAAGGGGGATAAGATAGGAAGGAGCAAAATATAGTTAGTCTTTCACAACATGAGTATTGTGGAAGGGTTTTGTATAATGATACACAGGTGGTCTATGTTGAATTGCTTGCCTTCTTAGAGAGGGTGGGTGGAGAAGGAAGAGGGGAGAGAATTTGGAACTCAAAGTTTTAAAAGCAGATGTTCAAAAAAAAAGTTTTTTCATGCAACTAGGAAATAAGATATACAGGCAATGGGGCATAAAAATCTATCTTGCCCTACAAGAAAGTAAGGGAAAAGGGGATGGGGGGGAGTGGGGTGACAGAAGGGAGTGTTGACTAGGGAAAGGGGCAATCAGAATATATGCCGTCTTGGAGTGGGGGGAGGGTAGAAATGGGGAGTAAATTTGTAATTCAAACTCTTGTGAAAATTAATGCTGAAAACTAAAAATATTAAATAAATAAATAAATAATGATTTTTTAAAAAAATTTTAAAGAAAGAAAAAAAAAGATGTTGGTCTATGCCTAGTTTCTGCCATACTATTTTCCAGTTTTCTCAGCATTTTTTGTCAAATAGTGAGTTCTAATCCCAGAAGCTGAAGTCTTTGGGTTTATCCAACAGTAGATCACTATAGTCATTGACTACTGCGTCTTGCATATGTAACCTATTCCACTGATCCACCACTCTATTTCTTAGCCAGTACCAGATAGTTTTGATGATTACTGTTTTATAATACAGTTGTAGACCTGGTATGGCTAGGCCACCTTCCCTAGCATTTCTTTTTGTTAATTCCCTTGATATTCTTGACCTTTTGTTCTTCCAGATGAATTTTGTTATTATTTTTCCTAACTCTATAAAATAATTTTGGTAATTTGATTGGTATGGCATTGAATAGGTAAATTAATTTAGGTAGAATTGTCATTTTTGTTTTATTAACTCAGCCTACCCATGAGCAACTGATGTTTTTCCAATTATTTAGATCTGACTTTATTTGTGTGAAAAGCATTTTATAACTGTGTTCATATAGTTTCTGGGTTTGTCTTGGCAGATAGACTCCCCAAAATTTTATATTGTCAACAGTTATTTTAAATGGAAGTTCCCTTTCTATCTCTTGCTGCTAGGCTTTGTTAGTAATATATAGAAATGCTGATGATGTATGTGGGCTTATTTTATATCTTGCAACATTGCTAAAGTTGTTAAATATTTCAAATAATTTTTAGTTGATTCTCTAGGATTTTCTAAGTATACATCATATCCTCTGCAAAGAGTGATAGATTTGTTTCCATTGACTACTCTAATTCCTTTAATTTCTTTTTTCTTCTCTTATTGCTAAAGCTAACATTTCTAGCACAGTATTGAATAACAGTGGTGATAATGGACATCCTTGCTTCACCCCGATCTTATTGGAAATGCTTCTGTCTTATCCCCATTATTTATAATGCTTGCTGATGGTTTTAAATAGAAGTTACTTATCATTTTAATGAAAAATCCTTTTATTCCTATGCTCTCTAGTGTTTTTAATAGGAGTGAGTGCTGTATTTTGTTAAAAGCTCTTTCTGCATCTATTGAGATAATCATATGATTTCTGTTTATATTGTTATTGGTATGGTTAATTATGTTGACAGTTTTACTAATATTGAAGCAGACTTGCTTCAATATTAATAATCCCACCTGGTCATAGTGAGATCCTTGTGATATATTGCTGTAATCTCTTTGCCAGTATTTTATTTAAAATTTTTACATCAATATTCATTGGGGAATTGGTCTATAATTTTCTCTGTTTTGATTTTTCCTGGTTTGGGTATCAGTACCATATTTGTGTCATAAAAGGAATTTGGTAGGTCTCCTTCTTCACCTATTTTTCCAAATAGTTTATGTAATACTGGAATTAATTGTTCTTTAAATTTTTGGTAGAATTCACTTATAAATCCATCTGGCCCTCGTAATATTTTCTTAGGGAGTTCCTTGGTGGCTTATTCAATTTCTTTTTCTAAGATTGAGTTAAGTGTTTTATTTCCTCTTCTATTAATCCGGGAAACTTATATTTGTATAAATATTCATCTGTTCCATTTAGATTATTGGATTTATTGGCATACAGTTGGGCAAAATAGCTCCTAATTATTGTTTTAAGTTCATCATTGGTGGTGAATTCACTCCTTTCATTTTTTATACTGGGAATTTGGTTTTCTTCTTTCTTCTTTAAATCAAATTAACCAAAGATATATCTATTTTGTTAGTTTTTTTTTCATAAAACCAGCTCTTAGTTTTATTCGTTAGTTCAATAGTTTTCTTAATTTCAATTTTATTAATCTCTCCTTTGATTTTCAGAATTTCTAATTTGGTATTTAATTGGGGATTTTTAATTTGTTCTTTTTCTATCTTTTTTAGTTGCTTCTCCAATTCATTGATTTCCACTTTCTATATTTTATTCATGTAAGCATTTAGAGATATAAAATTTCCCCCTAGAACTGCTATAACTGCATCCCACAAGTTTCGGTGTGTTGTCTCATTATTGTCATTCTCTTTGGTGAAGTTATTGATTGCTTCTATGATTTTTTTTTTGTTTGACCCATTCATTCTTTAGGATTAGATTATTTAGTTTCCAATTGATTTTTAGTCTATCTTTCCATGGCCCTTTATTACATGTGATTTTATTATATCATGATCTGAAAAGCATGCATTTAATATTTCTGCCTTTCTGCATTGGATGTGAGGTTTTTATGCCATAGTACATGGTCAATTTTTGAGTAGGTGCCATTTCACAGACCTTCATAATCCCTGATTCTGTGTATATACCTCTCCTGAAATGTTTTCCAGCTCCTTGTAATGTGAAATTTTTCCCCATTAGAATGTAAGCTCCTCAAAGGCAAGGATTGTCTTGCCTGCTTATATCTGTATCCTTAGCACTTAGCACAGTGCCTAGTATATATCAGTTTTGATCTATCTCTATCTGACCTCAAAGAGAAAGGTAACTTGTCTTCAGAGATCATAGGATCATAGATTTGCAGCTAAGTGGGACTTCATTAGTCATCTAGGCCAAATCCTCATATTACAGATGAGGAAACTGAGGTCTAAGAAGAGTCAGTGATATGTCTCTATTTTTTATCTCCAGTGCTGAACTCCAGTCTTGTATTTACTAATGCCAACTAGATATTGTTGCCTGTATGCTCTGTGAACTCCTGAAACTCAACATATATTAAACTGAATTGATTGCCTTCTCTTCCATTACCTCCTCCTCCTCCTCCTTCTAATTTCTATGTTTTTATTAATGGTTTTGCATATTATAAAACCCCTAAGCTTGAGGTATGGGATTCTTTCCTGACTTGTCCCTCCTTCATCTTCTGTCCAAACATTTGCCAAGTCTCGTGTATTGTGCCTCAATGAAAGCTCTTCACTTTGCCCTGTTTTTCACCCCCCACTGCTAGGATTGTTGTTCAGACCCTTTTTGGATTTCTTCTGAACCAACACAATATACAAAGATAAATGACCATAGTAATCTAGTGTTTGATAAACCCAAAGATCCAAGCTCTGGGGGCACTGTTTGACAAAAACTGTTGTGAAAACTGGAAAGCAGTCTGGCAGAAACTAGGCCTAGACCAACATATTATGCCATATACCAAGATATGGTCAAAACGGGTACATAGCGTAAGCAAATTAAGGGAAGTTGAAAAAAAATACCTTTCAGATCTACGGATGGGGAAGAGTTTATGACCAATCAAGAGACAGACAGCATTACAAATAAAATGAGTAATTCTGATTACGTGAAATTAAAATGTTTTTGTACAAAGCCAAAATTAAAAGGAAAGCAGGAAACTGGGCATGGGGGAGGAAATTTATACTAATTTTCTCTGATAAAAGGATCATTTCTCAAATATATAGGGAATAGAGCCACATTTACAGAAAATGAGTCATTTCCCAGTTGGTAAATGGTCAAAGGATATAAACAAGTAGTTTTCAGGAGAACTATCAAAACTATTGATTCATATGAAAAATGCTCTAGATCACTAATAGAGAACTGCAAATTAAAACAACTCTGAGGTACCACCTTACACCACTAGATTGGTTAACATGACAGAAAAATAAAATGACTGTCTTGTATTAATAACTAGTTATTGAATTAGGATCAAGGTTTTTCCCCTTCTATATCTCCTCATCCAGAAATCAACTAGTGTGGGGAATCTTTCGCTAAAACTTACCCATATAGGATGTCTGAGATCTAATCAAAGAAAGTAAAAGAAATTCTAAGTTTAGGCTAATGGGTGCATTCCTGCACATTATGTTTGCTCAGACCAGTCTGGAAAAATGTCGATGCTCCCTTTTGTTAGACAGGTCATATGGAAATTGATAAGTCTCTTTGACCAAGATTTGGGTGATCCAAGTCACTACCCCCAAGGCCCTCATTGGAATATAGCCCACACTCTCATTATAATATTCATTCTCATTAATTGTTAACCAATCATAATTGATTGCCACCCTCAGGAACACCTACACTTGGAAGAGCATATAAACTGTGAACCCACAATCATTAGGAGTCTTTAGTCTAAGACAGATGGTCAAATGATCACCTTTTTATTAATAAACATACTGATACTATTAATAAAATTATTAAATTACCCAGAAGCCATGCCTCTTGAACTTTTTTATACCATGTGACAAAACTGGAGGGAATATGTAAAAATATGGACATTAATATGCTATTGGTGGAGTTGTGAACTAAACTCCAACCATTCTGGAGAGCAATTTGGAATCGTATCCAAAGAACTACAAAACCACACATACCTTTTGACCCAGCAACACCACCACCAAGTCTGTATCCCAAAGAGATCAAAGAAAAGGGATAGCAGCCTTTTTGTGGTGGCAAAGAATTGGAAATTGAGGAGATTCCCATCATTTGGGGAATAGTTGAACAATATATATGATTGCAATGGGGGGGTGGGTTCAGAAAAACCTAGGAAGACTTTTATGAACTCATACAAAGTGAAAAAGTTACAAAGTAAAAGGAGCAGAACCAGGAGAACATTGTACATAGTAGCAGCAACATTGTAATGATGATCAACTATGAAAGATCTATCCTGATCAATACAGTGATCCACAACAATTCCAAAGGACTTATGATGAAAAACGCTATCCACCTCCAGAGAAAGAATTTATGAACTCTGAGTATAGATTAAAGCATATTTTTTCACTTCATTTTCCTTCCTTTTTTTCCCCACAACATTCTTCCTACAACCCATCTTTCTCCTTTCCAATCCAACCTTCATCTTACTACTCATCTGATCTTCATTATGAAGGCAGCCAGGTGGCACAGTAGACAGTCAGGAAGTGGTGAATTCAAATTCTGCCCCAGACACTTAGTAGCTGTGTGACTCTGAGCAAGTCAGTTGACCTCTGTATGCCTCAGTTTCTTCAACCATAAAATGGGGCTAATAATACCACTCAGGGTTATTATAAGGATCAAACGAGACTTGTAAAAGCACTTAGCACAATGCCTGGCACATAGTATATGCTTAATAAGTGCATGTTTTCTTCCTTCTTTTCTTAAATGCACCACTCTCATCATGTAACTCTCCTGCTCAAAAACAATCAGGGGTTCCCCTTACCTACCAAAGAGTACAAACTGTTTCCCTTCTTATTCAGGCACCTTCATTATCTGGCTCCAATCAACTTTTCCAGGCTTATTTCACAATATTTCCCTTCAGCAAATTCCCAGAAATAGTCTCTGAAGTTTTGTAATGGTTCACTTTCATTTCTTCAGAGGAGAAAATGAGGATTTGTACTGGGTGCAAGATCACTATTGAACCAGTTTTGCTCAGCCCTGCTTGTAGGATGGAGGAGGAAGAAGATGAAGAGGAAGAACAAGAAAAATAATGAGGAGGAGGAAAAAGAATAACAAGAAGGAAGAAGGAAGAGAAGAAACTATTATCTGGCACCTACTATGTGCTAGGCACTATGATAAGCATATTACAAATATCCTCACAACAAACTGATACATATATGTGAGACAAAGGTTAAGTGACTTACCCAGGGTCACTCAACTATTAAGTGTCCCAGGCCCAGTGCTCTATTCACTATACCACCCAGCTTCCTCAGAAAAAAAGAGAAGGAAAAAAAGGAGGAAAAGAAAATAATCAAATCAACAAACATTTATTTAAAATCTACTATGTGCCTAGCATTGGGCTGAGTGCTGAGAATATAAAGAATGGTAAAAAGATGATCCCCACCTTTAAGAAGCTCATAGCCTGTTTGGAGAAACATACAAACTGTGAACCAACAAAATAGATACAAGTTGAATTATAGATCTTCTCAGAGGGTAGGCTCTAATCTTTCTCTTGCCCCCAGTAAAAAAAATTTTAACCTTTTTTAGATATCTTAACTTTAATTACCCACACCCCACCCCCAGCTTTAGCCTTTCTAGCATGATTATTTATGGGTCTGTGCTACTCTTTTGAGTTTATTCTTTTTTATTGTCATTGCTTCCATGTTCTCTACATATCTCTCTCAAAGAGCTTCCCATTCTTTGGGAGCCAACATCACTTCAAGAATTTTTAATCTAGCAAATTCTACATACCCATCCTCTGAATTACTCCCAAAATATTAACAGACAATACCTGGCTTTACTTCTGTATTCCAAACTCTACAATTGAGAGTCACTTGCCCCTACCCCTCCAAACATCCTTCTACACCTGATCCTTCTACCTACATCCTTCTAGTGATAACTTCTACACCAGCATCCAGTTCCTCCTCGATAGTTAAAATCAGAGTGAGAATATGACTTCTCCCTTTTTGCTTGCTTTTAAAAAATGAGATTGTCATTGTATCCCCACCAATTAGCACAGTGCCTGGCACACACTAGAGCAGCTACATGGCACCGTAATGCATGTAGTCCTGGGCCTGGAGTCAGGAAGTCTCATCTTCCTGAGTTCAAATGTGGCCTCAGACACTTACTAGCAGTGTGACCTTAGGCAAATCACTTAACTGTGTTTGCCTCAGTTTCCTCATCTGTAAAATGGGCTGCAAAAGGAAATGGCAAACCACTCCAGCATCTTTGGCAAGAAAACCCCAAATGGGGTCATGAACAGTCTGACATGACTGGAAAAAAGGAAAGATTGACTGAACAGGCATGTAGTAAGTGCTTAATAAATTCTTGTTTCCTTTTTCCCTGCCTTTTAACTACTGTGTTTCTTTCAAATAAACTCTACCTTTCCAGAGCCAAGTTCCAGCCATGAATTTCATCTCATCAAAGTCTCAGAGACACATATGAGCTCAAATGTATCTCCTTGCATTAGAATCTCTAATTAATCATGTTTCTTTAATGTAAGCAGATATCTGAGCCCATAGGTTTTATTGCTGGGTCTTTTCTTGGATATTTTGGTATCATGATACCTCCCTCTCATGATTCTTCTGTTGTGCCTATGGTATGAAGTTTCTTGTATATATAGATAAGCAGTTTTCCTTCTCTCCCTTTTCAATTAAGAGGCCTCTGGCTTAGTTTCCAAAGAGCCCATGCAAATATGGTTTTACTATCCCTAGTTAGCCGTACTTCATCCCTGACCAAGAACCTGTATTTAGGCTATTGTCAAAAAAATTCAATCCCCATTCTCAAGCACCTTCTTTGAGGTTTCTTGAGATAGGAAAACAAAACTGTATCCTAAGGTCCCCTTCCTTCACACAAACCAAAAGGGAGGAATCAGGAGCCATACATGCACATTTCTCTTTTCCCCTCTTAGTACTGGACAAGTACTTGCTATAGGTTAAGTGGTTGGAAAAGACCTCATTGGCCCCCTAGTTCAGCCCAAATCAGAAAAAGAATCCCTTCCACCACATATATATGGCTAGACAATACACTTTGGAGTAGCTTTAATTGTCCCTTCATTGAGCCTATATTAGCCTCCTTGTACCTTCTATCTAGAGCTCCTATCTTATAATGTTATATCCTATAATTGATACAGAATATATATGTATATATATGCTGAATATATTATCACTAAATCTTTAAAAATCACATTTAGGAAAATGTAAAAATATTTTATTATTTAAATTTATTCATCCACTTTACTTATAAATGTCCATAGCAAATTAAGAAGTAAAGGAAAATATTAGAAATTTGGGATAGGATCTTCATAATTATTTCAATGCAGGGTCAGATTCTGACTCAGGGCTAAAACAAGATTTAGAAACTTTTATCATGTCAAATGAAATACTGTATATAAAGGACCTGGGAAACTGTGAGCTCCCTGAAGGGTAAGAACTGTTTTTTAATTTATCTTTAAATCCAAAGTACCTAGCATAGTGTCTTTCACAAAACAAATGCTCAGTAAATGCTAGTGGCTTAGATTAAAGTTTTATGTATATAAATGAAATCCAATACTTCCATATTTCAAGCACCTACAAGAATCTGCAATTCAAGCATCTGCAAGCATGATTGTAGGTGTTGCTCCTTCCACCACCCAGGAGTTGTCACTTGCAACCTCCCAACAGCTCAGCAGATGGTTCTGAAACTTTCTGTGGCTAAAAAAATTCATTGCCCTATAGCCAACTAGAGGATGAGGCTCACCATATTTAGCATGACAACAGACATTCAGTCCACCCCCAGGCCCACAGTCAAAGTCTTTCCAGGTTGCTAGGACTTGGCAAAGGATATACGTCAATATATCAACCTTCAGGAACACAAGGTGACCTGCACACTATAATGAGGCATTAGAAAAAGATTTCAATGGAAGAGATTCATTCAACAAATATTCAATAAGCATTTATTTGAGCAACTATTATGTGTACTACTCTGTGCAAGGAACTTGGGATCTAAAGAGTAAATAAGACCCAGTCTCTACTGTCTAGGAGTCTACAAGCTAAGGAGGCAACTAAGTGGCACAATGGATGAAGCATTGGACTTAAAGTCAGAATGACTTTAGTTCAAATTCAGCATTAGATACTTATCATCCTGGGGATGTTGCTTAACTTCTCTCAGCCTCAGTTTCCTAATCTATAAAATGGGGAGGATAATAAAAGCACATACCTCCCAGGGTTGTTGGGAAGACAAAATAAGATAACATCTGTAAAGTGTCTTGCAAACCTTAAAGTACTATATAAATGCTAACTATTATTAGGAAAGAGAAGACAAGCATGCAAATATCCAAAATACAAAGCAGATTTGCAGAAGGGAGAAGTTGGTGCAGTCTAGGAAAGTTGCTAGTACGTCAGACTTAGAGTCAAGAGAGGCAACATCTATTTACAGATCCATTACTGACTCATTGTGTGACTTGTCGGGTAAGTCCCTTTCCCTCCATGTGCTCTAGTTTCCTCATCTGTCAGTCTCAGATCTATATTTTGTTATTGTCAGTTCTATAGATATAATGACACTGGGGTCATCGTTTCATTGGGACTGTTTGTTCCCCAGACAGAAACTATCATGATGACAGATAGGGCTAGGGACAGAACAGTTGGTACTACCCAGCACTTTGGGCAATACCTTGCTGCTTTAGTAACTGGTAGCCGGGCAGAGACTGGGAGGTTTACAAAGTGCTATCTCATCACAATCCCATGAGGCTGGAATTCTAAGTATTATTACTCATGTGCAGATGACGAAACTGAGACCCCAAGAGGTGATGGATTTGACTGGTGAGGCTTCAAACCCGGGTCTCTTGACTCCAAATCCAATTCTCCTCCCACCACGCCAAACTGCCTCCTGACAAGGTAGAGTAACACTTTGCACATATATACTTCAAGATGCATGGTGCCTTTTTCAACTTCCTTTCCCACTCCGAAGGTGTTTAACATATACATATGTGTGTGTATATACATAAATATATACACATACATATACATATATAATTTCACCTTCATAAAAAGTTTGAGGAAGGAAAAACCATATCATATGATTTTCTAAGCCTTATCCTTTCTCCCACCCATCCACACAACCCTGTCAACCAAAGCTCTGTGCTAGCGTAGGGATACCAAGATGAAATAAAACATATGCACTGCCTTGAAGGAGCTTCCAATCTAGTGGGTGGATGGGGGAGTTAAAACCCCCATTTCAAGCACATAACATAGTGCGAAGCATGTCATGTTCAAGAATTACATTTATAATTATATTTATCATGAAATTCTTTGTCAATCTTACAATTAAACTTTAGGAAATTAGATTAATGTGGAACGTTAACCTGAAATTAGTATAAAAATATATAAAAAATTTAGTATAAGTAATGTGTATAAAGAAATGTATCATTACTTTCAAGTACATACAGAAATTGTGTGTGTGTGTGTGTGTGTGTGTGTGTGTGTGTGTGTACTCTGCCCAATAGAAATCTTTGTGGGGGGGGGGCCTACCATAAAGATCAGACTAAAATTATTTAAAATTAGCAAAGAATTTTTCAGTAGTAAATGCTTTAAAAAAATTATTGAAGGGATTTATTTCAACATATTATGGATAGATCATTGAATTAGAAGGTAGGAGACCTAGGTTTGGATTCCAATTCTGGTGCTAGGACAAGTTATTTAAAATTATTTCAGTCTCATTTTCTTTATCTAAAAAATGAAGGGCTTTCACTAAATAAGATCCCTTCTAACTCTAACAGCCTATACTTCTACTTGGGAACAGTTTGTTCTCTTAAGTAATTTGAACAACATCCTACTGTCACACCTGCTTATCCAGCAAACCTAACTCCAGCCTATGTGTGAAACACTCAACCTGGGTTTATGAAATTTCCACACAACTTGAAAATGGGAGAGTTAATATTTTAAATGACAGAATCTAAATTCCCCTCCCTTAAAAAAACAGCAGGTGGGACCAGGGAAGCAGATCTACCTAGAATCAATTTAATAAGAATAAGTGCAAAGTGCTGCCCCTGAGCTTCAAAAAATCAGGTACACAAATAAATGCTTGGGAAGACATGTTTAGAAAGCAATTCATTTGAGGAGGAAAAAAAACCCTGGGGCTTTTAGTGGAGTGAAGATTCAATATGAGGCAACATTATGATGTGGCAGCTAAAAATGCTGATACAATCTCAGGCTGAATCAATAAAAAGTTTAATTCCCTGACTGGTAGTCAGGGCATTACAGGGATCATCCCCCTGTATTCTACTCTACTCAAAGCACATTTAGAATCCTGGATTCAGTTCTGGGGCACCAAGTGGCACATTGAATAGAGTACAGGGCCTAGAGTCAGGAAAACTAATCTTCCTGAGTTCAAATCTGGCCTCCGACACTTACTGACTCTGTCCCTGGGAAAATCACTTAACCCTGTTTGCCTCAGTTTCCTCATCTGTAAAATGAGATAGAGAAGGAAATGGCAAACCACTGCAATATCTTTGTCAAGAAAACATGGTCATGAAGAGTTGGATATGGCTGAAAAATAACAAAACAAAGTTCAGTTCTAGGTACCACATTTTAAGAAGGACAGTGGCAAGCTGGAGCATAGCCAGTAAAGAGTGATGAGAACTTCAAGGAGGCCCAAAACCATACCATCAGAGAACTGGGCAATGGCATCATGATAAATACTTAATAACTAGCTCTCCAAAAAAGAAAAATGTATTTGCAATACACTTTTAAGTTTAATTGCTATTAACATTTTCTTCAGTCTAGGTAATCAACAAAATAATAAAGTCCTGATTTGCAGAATTTGCAATTTCTGAAGTATAATACATTAAAATTTTAACAGCCCACAACATCACTACTAGGTTTGTACCCAAAAAGATTAAAGGAAAAGGAAAAGTTCTTATAAGTTCTTATATTTATAGCAGCTCTTTTTGTGGTAGCAAAGAATTGGAAATTGAAGGGATGTCCATCAATTGAGAAATGGCTGAACAAGTTGTGGGATATGGTTGTGATGGAAATCTAGTGTTCTATAAGAAAATGATGAGCAGGATGGTTTCAGAAAAACCTCAGAAGATTTATATGAACTGATGCAAAGTCAAGTGAGCAGTGCCAGGAGATCACTGTACACAGCAGTAGCAATATTGTACAATGATTAACTGTGAATGACTTAGCTATTCTCAGCAATACAATGATATTGATTCTGAAGGATTTAGGATGAAAAATGCTACCCATCTCCAGAGAAAGAACTAATGGAGTCCAAATGCAAATCAAAGGATACTTTTTTTAACTTAATTTTTCTTGGGGTTATTTTTGTCTGTGTTTCTTTTGCAACATGGATAATATGGAAATGTGTTTGCATGACTGCACATTCATAATCTATATCAAAATGCTTGCCTTCCACAGCTTGGAATCCTTAGCTCTCCTTCAAGTTTCAATTAAAGAACCTCTTCCTTCAAAATGCCCTTCCTGATTCTCCTAGCTGTCTGTATACTTTACTCATACTTCAAAATCTCTTTCAGTCAATCAATCGACAAATACTTATATGCCAAACACTGTGGAAGGCACTGGAGATAGATACAAAGACAAAAAGGAAACATTCTTTGCCCTAAAAGACAGGAGACATTACATCCTACAGGAGGAGACAATAAGAACACTTGTTGTTGGTGTCTTTCATTCTCAAAGAGGATCATGACAAAAGCAGATGTTGCTATGATGTGCAAGTGAATTGGATTTAAGTAAGGGCTGTACCAAGTCACCAGCATCACTTTCTCCTCCAGAACCATCTGGGTCCAGTGGCAAAATATAGATCAGGACAACAGGAAATGGCCCAGGATGCAGTGGGGCAACCTTGGCCTTTTTAAGCTAAGGTCTTTCACAGGTCTCAGTTTGACTGAGTAATTAAGGCTGGGTAAGAAATGAGACAGAGAATGGCCTCTTTTACCTAGTCAAAAAAAAATCTATCTGGGAGGGGAAGACCCTCAGGGTTCCTGGCCAAAACAGAAACAATTGCTATTTACATTCACTCTGAGCCACTCAGTGCCCAAACAATGACCAAATGAGGCTTGGTTTGGGACCTACAGCAGACCAATCAATGAGAGCCAGAGTGATTTGGGTTTAAAAAATCTAGCCCATAAACCCCAACATATCTTGCAAAGTTTCAGTGATCAAAATTAATTAGGCAGAGCACCCACAGATAAGGGTATGATGCCCTATGTGGACAGAAGGAAGGAAAAAGAAAGGAAAGGAAGGAAAGAAGGGAGGGAGAAAAGAAAGAAAGAGAGGGAGGAAGAAAGAAAGAAAAAGAGAAAGAGAGAGAAAAATGGAAGAAGGAAGGAAGGAGAGAAGGAAGGAAAGAAGGAGGGAAGGAAGGAAGGAGGGAGGGAAGGAGGGAAGGAAGGAAGGAAGGAGGGAAGGAAGAAAGAAAGAAAGGAAGGAAGAAAAGAAACAAAGAAACGAAACTCAGTTTGTCCTTTGTTCTCAGAGAGGACCATGACACATCAATCTATCATTTGATAAACATTTATTAAGTACTTAGTAAGGTGCTAAGGGCAGCTTGGTGGTACAGTAGATAGAGCATATAGAGCATAGAATGCACATACACATATATACAAAAGAAATACAATATAGTTTTGGAGGAAGATATTAATAAATGGAGGCCTCAGGAAAGGCTTAATGTAGAAAATGGTACATGAGCTGAGCTTTGAATTAAAGTAGAGATTTCAAGAGTTAGAGGTGGAAAAAAAATAAGTGGATTCCAGGCACTGGGGAGAGCCTGAGCAAAAGTGTAATGACCAAAGGTGGAATTCCATGTATTTATTTGCATCTTTGTGTCTATTTGCATTTATTTTGTCTAAATCATGTCATTATATTTGCTTATCTATAAATATGTTACATATTGCATACTCTCTCCTCCCACCAATAGCATATAACCTTCCCTTGGGACAGAGACTTTCTCAGTTTTGTACTGATATCCCTAGCACACAGCATAGGGTTGGGTATATTATAGACGTTTAATAAATACTTGATGACTGATTGATTGGTTGAGCCCTTCCAGCTCTGAAAGTTTATAATCCTGTCTGAATTGTCACTAATTTGTAATTAATGAAGCATGTATTAAATAAATTAATGGAATTAACAAATAGTTATATCGACAAGATTATGTTGTAATAGCTGCATCTAAACATAAATTGCACACAGGACATATTGCATCATACCAAGAAAATGGCACTTCTCACCAACCTCCTCTTGTTGCCTTTTATAATTTAAAAATAAAATGTCCAAATGCTATTTCAAAAACAATGGGAAAAACTGTGAGCTAAATTGGTTATGACAATGTGGACATTTTTAACCATGACTAATACCGAGAAAGGGGAGAGGAAACAATACTAAACAATGTTAAGAGAGCAACTAGGAAGTGTATCTCATTGTGTCTAATGGCCATCTGAGCTATCCATCTCTTTGGACTTTTTTTGGTGGGGAGGTAGATTAAAGAATCTCTTAATGAGGTCAGGGTCATTGAACCCATGAAATTATTGACCCATTGACCTCATAGGTTTAATGACCTTGAATATGGTGACACCATTCAACAGTAAGGCTACTAGCATACAGGACATTTAGCATCTTGCTAGGGAAAACTGTGCCCTACTGGTACATGTTGTACCAATGAGCTTCACTAGCCATCTTCCAATCACGTGCTCTTACAAGAAGAAAGACTATAGCATCATAGGATCGCAAATATCATGCTCAACACTATTCTAGGCCACTAGAGATACAGAATTCAATTCGACAAAAAAAAAGTACCCACCATAATCAAGGCACCTGCTAGATACTTGGAATACAAAGATTTAAAAAATGAAATAGTCCTTGCCCTCAAGGAGCTGATATTCTACTAGTGAGGGCACAACATGTATAAGAATAAATAGATCTTACAGAGGCAAAAAGGAAATCCAGACAAAGTGCTCTAGAGAAATTTCAACGTGAAAGAATATCTTCACTGGAGCTGAGATTTGGGGAGAGAGGGTAATTGGGGAAGGAGTTGTTGAAGAGGCAGCCCCTGAAGTGAATCTTGGTGACTAAAAGGATGGTTAGGTCATCAAAAGATAGAGGCAAACTAGGAAATGGAAAAGTAAGGAAAAAGAGGTGATAAGTTCAGTTGTAAATGCACTGAAATTCAGGTGCTAGTAAGACAACCAGGTGGAAATTTTCAACAGTTGAAATGTGGGAGTAAATAGCATTCAAAGCTAAGTAGTAAAGCTAGATACATAGAACTGGGAATCATTGCCATTAGGGTAATCATTGAACCCATGGAAAGAGATAAGATCACCAAAGAATGAAGAGAAGATAAGATCAAGGTCACATCTTTCAGAGACACCTATACTTTAAGGTTGGGAAGAGGACTATGAATTGGCAAAGGAGATCAAAAAGGAGCAAACAGGAAAGAGAAGAGACTCAAAAGAACAATGTTACGGAAGCCAAAAGAAGAGAGAATACCCCACAAGAAGATACACTCAACAATGTTGAATGCGGCAAAGTGCAAGGAGAAGGCAGACTGAAAAAGTTATTGGAGTCAGCAACTGAGAGATCATTGGTGGCTTTGAGAAACCATTATTTGGCAGAGGGGGGATGTACTGGAAGCCAAATTACAAGGCTGCTAGGTGGCACAGTAGACAGATCACTGAACCTGGAATCTGGAAGACTAAAGTTCAAATCTGGCCTCAGACACTTACTATTTGTAGGACCCTGGGCAAGGCATTTAACCTCTGCCTCAGTTTCCTCAACTTAAAATGGGGATCATAATACCACCTATTCTGTAGGGTTATTGTGAGGCCTAAATAAGATAATATTGATAAAGCACTTAGTACAGTACTTAGGGGTGTATGGGGTGTTCAGGGAGGACTAGCTCCTCTTGTGTGAAGGCTTACCAAGCCCTTTCCAGGGTTGCTCATCCACCTTCAGTGTTCACCTTTCACCCAACTCGCACCTGTGGCTCCAAGAAGCTGTAGCATGCATAGTGGACATACCCTGATAAAATTGTCTCCACAGGTGGGCTAAACCAGATTGAGGGTAACCAACAGATCTCAAACCCATCAGTGAGTTAGCGGGATGTCTACCTCAAGCACGTGAAGACTTCCCCCAGTGGAATAGGTAGATGAGAACAATTTGTTCTAACAGCCATGAAGGCAGCAGACACAGGTGCTGTGGAGCACTTAGAGCTTGGTCAGACATTGAAGACACCAAGATGCATCCCAAGACATTGCCAATCATCCTCACTTTTGTCTTGCCACTAGACTTTGTTTACTCTGAAAGAGAAAGTAAGGCTGACAGCTTTGTGTAACTCTGCCTCACTTAAATCCAATCACTCACAAGTCAAGACATCACCCCACGATGTCATTGGTCTTCTTTGAAAATAAAGGGCAAACTACAGTATAGCACTTTCCACAAACCAAATGTTTGTTTCCTTCCTTCCCATAATCCCTGTCTTCAAAAAATTTATCGTGAGGAGATGAAGTCAATAATGACGAAACATAACTCAATAATATGAGAGCATATTATTAAATGTGATTATTATTATCATTATTACTATGATAGCCAAACCAAATTTGGAGTAGTGTACACATATCTCAGATTTTTGAGGGACATCGACTGGGATATGTTCAGAGAATGGTGAGCAGGTTGGCAATCCTACACTCACATCCAGGGCATATCAGGAAAGGTTGAGGAAATTAAACAGCTATACCAGGGCAGTTGTAGAAAAATAAGTGTGAGGACTTCTTTCAAATATTTGAAGAGCTGTCATGTGAATGAAGGGACTATAACTATATGGCATTACTCTAAAGGGCAGAAATAGGTGAAAGTAACAAAGAAACTTATGTTTGCTCAACATAAGAAGGAACTTTCTAACAAATGGAAGTGTCTAAAAATGAAACAAGCTGCTTTAGGAGGCAGATAGTTCTCCATCATTAGTCTAAATTTAATTTATCAAGAAATGGTACAACAAAACCTCATTTATTCGGATTAATGGGTTATCTAAATTTAAGTGGAGATTGGAAGTTGTAGATGGAATTTGTTTCTCAGATAAGGGTTGAATTGGAATTAATCAGTTCTGAAGTCTTTCAATCTCATCTTCCTTTATAAAATAAGTTACATATGTTTTTAAGTGGACAGAGTTATTTGGTCAGACCTCTGATTTTGGCACCTGTATAAAGGATGGATTTGCTAAAAGGCAGAGAGGTAAGGGAGGAGGGACTGAAGGCCCCTTGCAACTCTAGGGATCTATGATCATGGTTATTAATATATTGGAAACTAAGACCCAATAAGATTTCAAAGGAAGAGAATTTCACTAAGAGTATTTGGGGATGGCTTTCTAAGCAGTTTCTAGTACTCTCACTTTTAGGCCCTTTGGGTATGGAGCAGAGGTATCAACCACATGGCCCATAACTCTCTAGTAAGGCCCAAACCAGATTAAAATGGCATTGGGAAATATTCAACAAAATTAATGAAAATGCAATACAACGTAGATATCATCATATTTGAAAACTAAGTCAAGAGCAGGATGGTTTCAGAGAAACCTGGGAAGCCTTATATGAACTGATGCAAAGTGAAGTGGGCAGAACCAAGAGAACATTATACACAGTAACAGCAATATTGTAACAATGATCTGCATGAAAGACATAGCTACTCCAGACGAGACAATGATCCAAGAGAATTCCAAGGGGCCAATGATGAAAAATGCTATTCACTTCCAGAGAAAGAACTAATGAACTCATGGTACAGATTGAAACATATATTTTTTACTTTTTTATGTTTCTTGTTATTTCATGTTGAGTTTGTTTTTGTTGCAATATGGCTAGTATGTTTTGCATGATTTCGTATGTATAATTGATATATTGCTTGAATTTTCAATGCTTTGGGAAGGGCAGGAGGGAGAGAAATTGGAACTCAAAAAAATTTTAAATCAATGTTAAAAATAAATAGATAAGTTAAAAATAAAAATAAACTAAGTCAATATGTACCCTGCAGGGATTCTTATGTAAGGATTAGTGGCCTTATTTCTATTTGAGCTTGATTGATACCACTGGTATGTGCATCTAGATGATGAAGGCCTGGAATCAGGAAGACCTGAGTTCAAATCCAGCTTCAGACACTTACTAGCTGTGTGACTCTGGGCAAGTCACTTAACTCTGCCTCAGTTTACTCATCTATAAAATGATCTGGAGAAGAAAATGGCAAAACACTCCAGTATCTTTGCCAAGAAAACCCCAAATGGGGTCACAAAGATTCAGACGCAACTGAAACGACTGAACAATAACAACGGCAATGCTGGCATAGAATATAGATAGCTGACCTTGGAGGCAAGAAGGCCTAGGTTCAAGTTCTGACTCTGACTAATTCTAGAATGGCCCTCCATCTCTGGCTGGCTATATTGGTGGTGATGGTGGTAGTGGTGGTGGTGGTGGTAATGATGATGATAACGATGATGATGATCATGATGCCAGAAAATAAACTAATCTTTTGGAAGTAGGGATTTATCTGGTTGGCCTGCTGGGGTCTTCCATATTTTCTCAATCCAGTTGTGAGAGAGGTCTCCCCTCTTGGCCTGTTCAACCCACTGCAGACTGGAGTATGGCGTTGGCATACAAGCAAACACTATTCCCTCCCTGAGAAGGGTGGCTTAATGGAGTCATCCCTTCATCTTTCCCTCCATACTTTTTTTTAATTTTTCCTTGAAGTTGGAATATTTGGGGTGGGCTCCCCAACCCTCTAGCAGAAGCCTAGCCCCTGCCACATGCTTCCCCCACCAAGAGACACCCATGAGCTCAACTGATGGGCTTTCCCACAGCAGCAATGGCTGAGGACCTTAGAGTGGCCCAGGTAGAGTCAGGACACAAGTCCACAGGCACAGACTTGTTCCTGGTAGATCATGGGTAGTTAAGTGGTGAAGAGGATGGAGCACAGTGCCTGGAGTCAGGAAAACTCACGTTCTTGAGTTCAAATATCACTTCAAACACTTACTAGCTGTGTGACCCTGGGAAAGTCACTTTACCCTGTTTGCCTCAGTTTCCTCATCTGTAAAATGAGCTAGAGAAGGAAATGGCAAACCACTCCAGTATCTCTGCCAAGAAAACCTCAAATGGGATCAAGTGTCAGACATGACTGAAAACAACTGGACAAGAAGATCATACACTGGAGGACAGCTTCACTGCTTTCTTGGGGAGCATGCTACCCTTCCCTAAATGAAAAGGAAGAACCGCAGCCCTTCTCATCCACTTCCCCTCTCTCCAGGCGCAGAAAAGAGAATACAGGATAGGGGGAGCAAGTATATCATTCTCAGGACTGATACACAATGGGAGGGTTATCCTCCCCTTCCCTTGGGTACACACCCTTTCCAGTCATCTTGAAACCCCGCTGGCTATGTCCTTCAATACAATGGCTTGGATACATGAGTTGTGCTTGGTTTCTGTCTTCACTATAGTAGATTGGAAGAGATGCTTATGACATAGCCACTTAATTCAGTAGAAAAGATGGGTTAAGCCTCTCTCTTCCCTTACATACAGAATAATAGCTAACATTTATCTAGGGCTATACTAATCACATTTTATCCTCACAGAAACTCTGCGAGGTAGGTAATATTATCCTCATTTTACAGATGAGGAAACTGAGGCAGACAGCACTTAAGGCACTTGTCCAGAGTTACACAACTGCTAAGTGTCTTAGGTCACATTTGAACTCAGGTCTTCCTCACTTCATGTTCACCTCACTATCCACCTGGCTGCCACCAACTCATTAATTGTCACAAATGCCTTTGGTCCTCTTTGGAATGAATCTTTTCTGCTGTCAATCCACTTGTAGAGTTCACCAGAAACTTTTTTAGGGACAACCCCTTGAAACTGAAAATTAAAGGATAGACTAACAAACCTCAAGGTAAAATCTGCCAAAATTGCAACCCAAAAAACCAGAAGAGCATAGCCAGTAAAGGATAGTACCGAGGGTTCTTTGTTCTTTGTGAATGACTCTTCTAACTTTTCTTTCTTTGACAAAGGGTTTTGGGGGGAACTCCCTCTAATTTCCCCTGCCAGAATTGGTCAGCTTAATTGCTTGCTTAACTTTAGAGGTTTCCTAAGATCTCTGACATCAAAGAAATAAGCTAAGAGTTGGTCATTCATTTCCCAAGTTCAATAGCAGAGATCAAAACCAATTGTTCTACAATGATGAAGATTTGGACTAAAATCCCTAAATCTGAACTACTGAGAGTTTTGCAATTCCATTCCCTTTATCTCTTCACCCTTCCATTATCCTGCTACTCTTTAAGAACAGGGACTGATTTGTTGCCTTTTTTTCCTGCCATCCCCAGCACTTAGCCCAGGGCCTGGAATGTACTAGTTGACTTGAATTCTTCTCTGCCCATGCTACTTATGTCTACATACTGCTTCTACCTGTTGGGAGAACTAGTTCAGCCCTTCAACCTACATGAAATTTTGTCTAATACTCCCCTGACTCTAGTACTCCCTAGACTCTTTCTCAGGAGTCTAGGAGAATCTTACTCTCCCATGGTGTACTTGACTTCTAGAAGACTAGAAAGTATTAGAATCACATTAAGTTACATGTTAAAATGTTCTGAAAGCCTAGAAGTCCAAACTCAGTGTTAGAAAGTGCAAAGGAAACTAGATTGGTCTATCAATCAAACAATGAGCATTTATTAAGCACCTGCTTTGTACCAAGCACTTTGCTAGGCTCAGGGGATACAAATACAAAAATGCAAAGATCCTGTCCTCAAGGAGCTTATATTCCATAAGAAGAAATGACAAAGACCCATATATAACCCTCCCATTGTGTATGTGCAAGGAGACATGAGGGAAGCTAGGTAGTGCAGAGGATAGAGCCCTGGGTCTGGAGTTAGGAAGACTTGAGTTCAAATCTGGCCTCAGATACATACTGGCTGTGTGACCCTGGGCAAGTCACTTAACCTTCTTTTCCTCAGTTTCCTCATCTGTAAAATGAACTGGAGAAGGAAGTAGCAAACTGCTTCAGTTTCAGAAAACGCCAAATGGGGTCACAAAGAGTCAGACACAACTGAAACACCTCAACAACAAAAAGGAGATATGACTCTTGATTGGCTAAGAGCACTGAGCCTTGAAACTGTGTACCTGCATGAGGAGAAAATGGATTTCTTTAGAGACAGTTGGAGAATTTTGGAAAAAGCAATCCAGAGAGAAATTGAAGACTTTTGAATGGTAGACAGGAGATTTCCTTGGAGCCACAGATACAAGAGGAGCTGGTCCCTAATATGGCTCTTGCTTGCAACCCTAGAGACTGTTGAGTTCAAACTTTCCCACTATGAGATCATTCTCTTGGCTTGAACTGAAATCTTAGTTTATTCCCAGCTAAAAAGCTCTATTACTCTTGTGAGTTTGTTTTCTGGTTTGTCTTCTGAGTTTGTTTTTGTCTATTTTAATCTGTGTAACTTCCATACTTCTGTTTACCACTTAGTTTGATAAAGAGGTATGCTAGCTATCCATGAGGTCCTTTGTATCCCTAGTGTTGAGGGAGAAGGAACCAAGCTGGCAATAAGGGAAAGTGGCATTGATCCTATCCCCCCTCCACCCAAAGTACTGTATTCTTGTATACCAATATTTGAGGTGTGATGAATAGATATAATTCTAACCCAATACTCCCTCTTTGAGATAAGTAGGAAAAGGAGCAAATGCCCAGTCATAGCCCTTCTCCTGCTCTCTACAATGGTAGATTTCCCTTGGAAATTTCTCACAATGCAGTTTCCTTTGGAGAGGGATGGGCCAGATCCCAGATTAGATTGTTATCCCTGCCACATGTGAGTAAAGCCATCTTTGTGTTTATTTTTAAACCACATATATATCTTACAAATATATGACAAGGTTTAATAAGGATAGGTCAGCCTTCACCTTGCTACTAGACTCATTCCCACATTTAATCTTATGGTCCTGGGTCCCAGGGTAACCAAGGAGTATATTTGGGTATTTCTTATTAGGTACTAAAACTAAATATCTTATTAGATATTATTTATTATTATATGTTATTATTATTATATCTTATTAGATACTAAAACTAAAAAAAATGAAACATATTTCTCAATAATTAATTACTCAACCCCACTACCACCAGTTCATTAAAAATTATTTATTTTAGGACTTCCAGTGTCAAGATGGTAGAATGAGGAAGCCCTGCCAAATTTCCCTCCAAACAACTTTAAAAACTGACTTAGAATTGGTCTAAGAGCAGAGAAGCAGATTACCAGCATGGCTTGAAAGGTCTGTCTCATTGGGATGGGGGAGGATTGAGGTTCAAGAGCAGAAGCAGCAGCAGCAGCAGCAACAGCAGCTAGCCTCATAGCAGGGGTCTTGCAGCAGGTTCCAAGTCATCACAGAGGCCCCGCCCTCCTGCAAACCAGTAGACCCCTAGGCAAGTGAGCAATCTGTGCAGCACAGCAAGGTCCCACCCCAGAGACCCCACCCTCAGGATAAGCCAACAGCAAGGCTTTGAACCCAGTGCTGACTAGTAGGAAAGCCCTGCCCCACAGTTGGCCAGCAGCAAGACCCCACCCCTGTGGCCTACCTGCAGAGGGACCCTGCTTCCATAACAACTCAGCAGCATGGCCCCACCCTCAGAGTTGGCCAGCAGCTAAACCCCACCCCTAAGGGAGACCAATAGGGAGGCCCCACCCCCCCCCAGTACAAGCCAGAAGAGAAGCCTGCCCTCCAGAGAAAGCAAGCAGCTGTAAGGGCAAGCAAAGTGGGACTTTTTACTGTTTTTTCTTTTGAAGTGCTTCTCAGCACTAAGGCAATCAAATGCCTTTGAGTGAGTCTTGCCTTTGTTTGTAGGAAGGCTCACACCCTTTTGCTAATTAGGTCATTAGAGGTGTGAAGCCTTCAAGAGGTATGAAGCTCTCTGACCCTGAAGAAGTGTATATACACTCTGAGGTTAGCATTTTGCTTGGGGCTCACTCATTGGAAGAGTGTTGGTGTGAAGACTCTGAGATTCTGGGCAGCTGTTAAGGAGCCCCCTGGCTTTGAAAAACCCAGATGTTAGTGCTTCTCTCTCTCTCTCTGGTAACTATGTATATATTGCTATGGTCAGACAGATAGATGCCTGTCTGTTGATTTGTGTTATTTTGCTCTGTTTATAATTTCTGTTTGTATTTGCTCTGAAGTTCAGGGTGTTGACTTTTTCCCCTGAACTAAGTAAATGATATATGTATGTTTGATTAAAGTGAGGTTGTAAACCCCTTAAAGTTGCTTTCCTTAGAAAGGCAGATCAAAGAACCTGTGCTAGCAGCCCTCCTGTGTGCTGGTGTTATTGGCTTTACATAGCCACAGTAGCTGCAAGTAACATTGCTGTTACAGCAGGTAAGTCCTGAAGCCCAGTGAAAGCCAGAAGTAAGACTTGAGCCCAAGCATAAAAATCTTGGGACAGTGCAGGACCAGAGCCCAGCTCTCACATCAAAAACACCAAGTCACCAAAAAAAGGGTAGAAAAATGAGCAAAAAAACAAACAAAAACAAACAAAAAAAAAGAGTCAGACTATAGCAAGTTACTATGTTGATAGGGATGATCAAGGAATAAACTTAGAAGAGAACAACAGTGTCAAAATGGTTACATGTGAAGCGCAAAGAAAAATATAATTTGGTCTCAGGCCCAAAAAGAATTCCTGGAAGAGCTTAAAAAGGATTTTAAAAAGTAAATAGAGAAGTAGAAGAAAAATTGGGAAAAGGAATGAGAGTAACACAAGAGAATCATGAAAAAGAGCCAATAGCATGAGAAAAGATAAACAAAATAACTCTCTAAAAAATAGAATTGGCCAAATGGCAAAGGAAATACAAAGGCTCACTGAAGAAAATGATTCCTTAAAAGTTAAAATTGAACAAGTGGAAACTAATGACTCTATGAGACACTGAGATACAACAAGACAAAATTTAAAAAGTAAAAAAAAAAAGAAAATGTGAAATTTTTCATTGGAAAAACAACTAACCTAGAAAACAGATCCAGGAGAGATAATATAGGAATTATTGGACTACCTGAAAGCCTTGATCAAAAAAAAGAGTCTGGATAACATCTTTCAAGAAATTATCAAGGAAACTTGCCCTGATATATTAGAACCAGAGGGCAAAATAGAAATTGAAAGAATCCACCAATCACTACTTGAAAGAGATTCCAAAATGAAAACTCTGAGGAACATCATAACCAAATTCCAAAGATCACAGATCAAGGAGAAAATATTGCAAGCAGCTAAAAAGAAATAATTCAAACATTGTGGAGTTATAGTTAGGATTACACAGGATTTAGCCAATTCCACATTAAAGAACCACAGGGCTTGGAATACAAAATACCAGAAGGCAAAGGATTTAGGATTACAACCAAGAATCACCTACCCAGCAAAACTGAATATTATCTTTCAGGGGGGAAATGGACAAAATAGAGGACTTTCAAGCATTTCTAATTAGAAGACCAGAGCTGAATAAAATATTTGACCTCCAAATACAAGACTCAAGGGAAACTTAAAATGGTAGAAAAGAAACAAGAAAAACATAAGGAATTCAATAAGGTTAAATTGTATTTTTATATGGCAAGATAACATTTGTAACTCTTAACAACTTTATTACTGTAAGATCAATTAGAAAGAGTATATGTAGACAGAAGGTGTGGACATAAGGGGACTTTGATGGGATGATACCCCCCAAAAAAAAAACAAAATAAAGGGGTGAGAAAAAATTGCACTGGAAAAAGAAGGAGGGGGGAGATTGAAATCTATCATACTGTATAAGGAAGTAAAAATCGATGAGAAGAATAGAAGGGAGAGGGGAGAACTGACAAAATGGGGAAGGCAATTATCAGAAGTAAAACATTTGTGAGGAGGGAAAGGGGGGTCAGGTAAAAGACAGAGGGAGATAAACAAATGAAAATAGCATGGAGGGAAATACATATTTAGTTATCATAATTATAAATGTGAATGGGCTGAACTCATCCATAAAATGGAAGTGAATAACAGAATGGACTAAAAAAGAATCTTACACAATGTTGTTTAAAAGAAACACATTTGAAGCAGAGATACAAACAAGGTAAAAGTAAGGGTCTGGAGCGGAATCTCTTATGCTTCATCTGAAGCAAAGAAAGCAGGAGTAGCAATCATGATCTCAGACAAAGCAAAAGTAAAAATAGGTATAATTAAAAGAGATAAAGAAGGAAACTACATATTGCTGAAAGGTACCATAGACAATGAAGTCATATCAATACTAAACATTTATGCACCAAATGGTATCGCATCTAAATTTTTGAAGGAAATGTTGAGTGAGTTATAGGAGGAAATAGATAATAAAACTATACCAGTAGGGGACCTCAACTTTCCCCTCTCAGAACTAGATAACTAACCAAAAAATTAACAAGAAAGAAGTTAAGGAGGTGAACAAAATTCTGGAAAAGTTAAATATGATAGATCTCTGGAGGAAATTGAATAGGAATAGAAAGAAATATACTTTTTTCTCAGCAGTATATGCCACCTACACAAAAATTGACCCTGTATTAGGACATAAAAATTAGGAAAAGAACAAAATAAAAATCCCCAATTAAACACCAAATTTGAAATCCTGAAAATGAAAGGAGAGAATAATAAAATTGAAAGTAAGAAAATCATTGAACCAATAAATAAAACTAGAAGCTGGTTTTATGAAAAAGCCAATAAAATAGATAAACCATTGGTTAATTTGATTCAAAAAAAAAAGGAAAGAAGAAAACCAAATTGCTAGTATCAAAAATGAAAGGGGCGAATTCACCACCAATGAAGAGGAAATTAAGACGACTGCTAGGAGCTATTTTGTCCAATTTTATGCCAATAAAATTGACAATCTAAATGAAATAGATGAATATCTACAAAAATATAAATTATCCAGATTAATAGAAGAAATAAATACTTAAATAATCCAATCTTAGAAAAAGAAATTGAACAAGAGGTCAATGAACTTCCTAAGAAAAAATCCACAGGCCCAGAAGGATTCACAAGCAAATTCTACCAAACATTTAAAAAACAATTAATCTCAATACCATATAAACTGTTTGGGAAAATAGGTGAAGAAGGAGGCCTAACAAATTCCTTTTATGGCATAGATATGGTGCTGATACCCAAACCAGGAAGAGCCAAAACAGAAAATTATAGACCAATTTCCCTAATGAATATTGATGTAAAAAATTTAAATAAAATACTAGCAAATAGATTACAACAATATATCACAAGGATCATGAACCATGGCCATGTGGGATTTATACCTGGAAAGCAAGGTTAGTTCAACATTAGAAAAACTGTCAGCATAATTGACCATATCAATTACAAAACCAACAGAAATCATATGATTAGCTCAATAGATGCAGAAAAAGCCTTTGACAAAATATAGCACCTGTTCCAATTAAAAAACACTAGAGAACCTAGAAATAAATGGACCTTTCCTTAAGATGATAAGTACTATTTATCTAAAATCATCAGCAAGCATTATCTGTAATGAAGATAAGCTAGAAGCCTTCCCAATACAATCAGGGTGAAGGATGCCCCTTATTGCCTCTGTTCTTTAATATTGTATTTTAAAATGTTAGCTATAGCAATAAGAGAAGAAAGAAATTAAAGGAATTAGAAGAGGCAATGAGGAAATAAAACTACCACACTTTGCAGATGGTACAATGTTATACTTAGAAAATCCTAGGAGGGGTGTGGAGCCAAGATGGCAGCTGGAAAGCAGGGACTTGTGTGAGCTCCCCCCCAGGTCCCTCCAAACACCTATAAAAATGGCTCTGAACAAATTCTAGAACTGCAGAACCCATGAAATAGCAGAGGGAAGCAGGGCTCCAGCCCAGAACAGCCTGGATGGTCGCTGGTTAAGTCTATTGCACAGGGCTGGGAGCAGGATGGAGCAGAGCCCAGCATGGGCTGCGTGGACCAACTAGACAAGGAGCCAGGCAGAACAGGCAGTAGGGCCCTGAATCAATGAGCTGTGGCAGTTACCAGACTTCTCAATGCACAAACACCAAAGACAACAGAGAAGGTTAGTGGGAAAAATTGCAGGGAGAGAGAGTAAAAGGAGTTCACAGTTGGGCCACCACCCCAGGGGTAGCAGAGGTGGTGCACCTCTGAGGGTGCTTACAGAGCTACGGCTGCAGTTGCTTCTGGCCCCAGGCCCACCTGGTGGGAGGAATTAAGTGGTGGATCAGAGCAGCAGTGCAGAGCCTGCTTAAGATCTGAGTCACAGTCTAGGTTGGAGGTTCTTGGGGGAGGAGAAGTGCTGGTGTGGCAGAGCTTGCTGTGTAGAAATAGCTCTGAAAACAACAGTGCAGCCCCTAAAGCTTGGGACAAAGTACTCTCTACTTTACAAGCAGTCATACCCCAACAAAAAACCTCGAGGGTCAAGTAAGTTGGCTGGGAATATGGCCAGGCAGCAAAAACAGACTCAGATTCAGACTCAGACTTTGGAATCTTTCTTTGGTGACAAAGAAGACCAAAACATACAGCCAGAAGAAGTCAACAAAATCAAAGAGCCTACATCAAAAGCCCCCAAGAAAAACATGAACTGGTCTCAGGTCATGGAAGAGCTCAAAAAGGATTTGGAAAAGCAACTTAGAGAAGTAGAGGGAAAATTGGGAAGAGAAATGAGAGTGATGTGAGAAAACCAAGAAAAATAAGTCAATGACTGGCTAAAGGAGATCCAAAAAAATACTGAAAAAAATAACACCTTAAAAAATAGACTAGCCCAAATGGCAAAAGAGCTCCAAAAAGCCAATGAAGATTAGAATGCCTTAAAAGGCAGAATTAGCCAAATGGAAAAGGAGGTCCAAAAGACCACTGAAGAAAATACTACCTTAAAAATTAGATTGGAGCAAGTGGAAGCTAGTGACTTTATGAGAAATCAAGATATTGTAAAACAGAACCAAAGGAATGAAAAAATGGAAGACAATGTGAAATATCTCATTGGAAAAACCACTGACCTGGAAAATAGATCCAGGAGAGAGAATTTAAAAATTACTGGACTACCTGAAGGCCATGATCAAAAAAAGAGCCTAGATATCATCTTTCAAGGAACTATCAAGAAGAACTGCCCTGATATTCTAGGGCCAGAGGGTAAAATGGAAATTGAAAGAATCCACAGATCGCCTCCTGAAACATATCCCAAAAAGAAAACTCCTAGGAATATTGTCACCAAATTCCAGAGCTCCCAGATCAAGGAGAAAATACTGCAAGTAGCCAGAAAGAAACAATTTGAGTATTGTGGAAACACAATCAGGATAACACAAGATCTAGCAGCTTCTACATTAAGGGATCAAAGGGCTTGAAATGTGATATTCTGGAGGTCAATGGAGCTAGGATTAAAACCAAATATCACCTACCCAGAAAAACTGAGTATCATGCTCCAAGGCAAAATATGGATTTTCAATAAAACAGAGGACTTTCAAGCTTTCTCAGTGAACAGACCAGAGCTGAATAGAAAATTTGACTTTCAAACACAAGAATCAAGAGAAGCATGAAAAGGTAAACAAGAAAGAGAAATCATAAGGGACTTACTAAAGTTGAACTATTTTGTTTACATTCCTACATGGAAAGATGATGTGTATAATTCATGAGACCTCAGTATTAGGGTAGCTGAAGGGAATATATACATACACACATACATACATACATACATACATACATATATATATATACACACACATATATACACATACTTATACACATACATATATATGTATATATTATATATAGACAGAGTGCACAGGGTAAGTTGAATATGAAGGGATAACATCTTAAAAAATTAAATTAAATTAAGGGATGAGAGAGGAATATAGTGAGAGAAGGAGAAAGGGAGAGATAGAATGGGGTAAGTTATCTCACATAAAAGTGTCAAGAAAAAGCAATTCTGTAGGAAGGGAGGAGGGGGCACGTGAGGGGGAATGAGTGAATCTTGCTCTCATCAAATTTGACCTGAGGAGGGAATAACATATACACTCAGTTGGGTATCTTACCCCACAGGAAAGAAGAGGAAGGAGATAAAAAAGGGGGAATGATGGAAGGGAGGGTGGATGGGGGAGGAGGTAATCAAAAACAAACACTTTTGAAAAGGGACAGGGTCAAGGGAGAAAATCAAATAAAGGGGGATAGGGTAGGAAGGAGCAAAATATATTTAGTCTTTCACAACATGAGTATTGTGGAAGGGTTTTACATAGTGATACGCATGTGGCCTATGTTGAATTACTTGCCTTCTTGGGGAAGGTGGGTGGGGAGCAAAGTGGTGAGAGAATTTAGAACTCAAGGTTTTGAAAACAGATGTTCAAAAAAAAAATTTTTTGTATGCAACTGGGAGGTGAGGTGTACCGGCAATGAGGCATAGAAATTAGTCTTGAAGCGCAGGAAAGTGGGGGAGAAGGGGATGGTGGGGGGAGTGGGGTGACAGAGGGGAGGGCTGACTGGGGAATGGGGCAACCAGAATGTGGTGGGGGGTAGGGTGGAGATGGGGAGAAAATTTGTAGTTCAACCTCTTGTGAAAATCTGTGCTGAAAACTAAAAATATTAAATAAATTAAACTAAAAAAAGAAAATCCCAGAAAAACAACTAAAAAACTACTTGAAATTATTAACAAGGTTAGCAAAGCTGCAGGATACAAAGTAAACCCATGTAAGTCATTATCATTTCTATATATTACCAACAACGTCCAGCAGCAAGAAATAGAAAGAGAAATTCCATTTAAAATAACTGCAGACAATATAAAATACTTGAGAGTCTTCCTGACAAGACAAACCCAGGAACCATACGAGCACAAGTATGAAACACTTTTCACACAAATAAAGTCAGATCTAAACAATTGGAAAAATATTAATTGTTCATGGGTAGGCCAAACCAATACAATAAAAATGACAATTCTACCTAAATTCATCTATTTATTCAGTGCCATACCAATCAAATGATCAAAAAATAATATTAAAAATATTTTATATAACAAAAGTCACCTGAAAGGAAAAAAGCTCAAGAATATCAAGGGAATCAAAGGAAAAAAATGCAAAAGAAGGTGTTCTAGCCATGTCAGACATCAAACTGTATTATAAAGCATTTATTATCAAAAACAATCAGGTACTAGATAAGAAATAGAGTAGTAGATCAGTGGAACAGTTAGGCACAAATCGCATTATAGTAAATGACCATATTAATCTATTATATGATAAACCCAAAAATCCAAGCTTTTGGAACAAATCTTATTATTTGACAAAAACTGCAAGAAAAACTGGGAAACAGGATGGCAGAAACTAGGGATAAACCAACATCTCAAACTGTATACCAAGATAAGGTCAAAATGGGTACATGATTTACACATGACGGGTGATACTACTATAAGCAAATTAAGTGAGCATGGGATAGTGTATCTGTCAGATTTATGGATAAAGGAAGAATTTAGGACCAAAGACAACATAGAAAGTATTACAAAATATAAAATAGATCATTTCCATTGTATAAAATTAGAAATTTTCTGCACCAAAAAAAATACAGTCAAAACTATCAGGAAAGCAGAAAACTGAGGGGAAAGTTTTGCAACAGGTATCTCTGATATGGGCTCATTTCTCAAATATAGAGAGAAATGAGTCAAATTTATAAGAAGACAAGTCATTCCCCAATTGATAAATGCTCATAAGATATAAACAGACAGTTTTCAGAAGAAAAAATCAAAGCTATCTATGGTCACATGAAAAAAATGCTCTAAATCACTACTGTTCAGAGAAATGCAAATTAAATCAATTCTGAGGTACCACCCCACACCTGTAAAGTGGCTAATATGACAAAAAAAAAGGAAAATATTAAATGCTGCAAGGGATATAGGAAAACTGGGACACTAATGCACTGTTGGTGGAGTTGTGAGCTGATCCAACCATTCTGGAGAGGTATTTTAATCCATTTTCTTTGTCCTCACTTCAGCCATCACAAGTAAAAAGCTCTCCAGACTATACTCTAAACAACCAGTTCCTAATGAAATTTTCTTTATAAAGTTTCTTCATAATGTAACAGTCCTAATAGGACCATATATCTAGACTTGAAACTTAGAAACTCAGAGTCCTCTAAAACATAGTCCTAGTCCAACATCGTCATTTCATCCAGCACCCTCATTTTACAGATGAAGAAACTGGAGTGGGTCCAGAGAGATTAATGTCACACAGATAGGCAAGTGTCAGAGGTGAGAGAGGGTTCAACCCAGGCCTTCTCACTCTAAAGCCAATATCTATATGCTTTTCTACTGTACAACACTGTCTCCCTCAAGTGTCTCTTTGCCTAATCTCTCTTTCTATATTCTCCGTAGATTCCACAGAAATCTTCATAGATCAAACATTAAACACACACATTTTCCCTAAATGCATAAAGAAGAACCTCATAGAATAGTTACAACTCTAACTTCAAATTGTCCTTTGTGAAGCATGCCATTTGATTCTTAAAGATACAATATCCATAATCTGAGAGAGAGTTTACTAAAAGAAAGTTATTACAGAAGTTTAAAAATATATATAAAATAAAAACAGAGTAATTGTGTTCAGGAAAGTACTAGAAGCTAGGATGATCTAGGAAAGCTTCATCTAGCTTAAAAGAATCAAGCTTTGAAAACTGCTAGAGATTTTAAAATGTGGAAGTGAGGACTGACTATATTCCAGGTATACAGGACACAAAGGCTATACAGAGTTGGGAAATAAAGTGCAATATGTAAGGAACAGCAAAAAGTTCAATTTGGCTAGACCATAATGTACTTTTAAGAGTGTCATATATAAAAAAGTTGGAAGGGCAAATTGTAGCCAGACTATGAATGGCCTTAATACCAGAATGGAAATAGTGAGCAACTACAGTTTATTGAGAAAGGAAGGGTCATATTCAGACTCCTACACTAGGAAAATCATTCTGACAGTTGTGTGGAAGATGGATTGAAGAATGTAGAGGCTTGAGAAATGGAGTTCAATTAGGAATCTATTAAATTTGCCTAGATAGAAGGTGGTTCAGGGCCAGAACAGAGCAGTGGCAAAGTGAGTAAAATAAGGGAAAGATCTAAAAGATGAAAAAAAAAAAAGGAATTTGCAACTGAATGGCTAGATGAGGTAAGAGAGTGAGGAGTCAAAGACAGCTCCAGTCTTGCAAACTTAGGTGTGACTGGAAAAAATAGAGGTATGGAAGTTGGGAGAAGAGATGGTGAGGAAGATAAGTTTTGTCTTGGACATGTTTAGTTTGAGATACCTACAAATACAATTCAAAATATTTAAAAAGGCAGCTGGCAATGCATGACTAGAGATGAAGAGTCTAGGACTGGTTATACAGAATTAGGATTCATCTGCATAGAGGTAACTGAACCCATGGGAGTTCATAGAGTAACCAAGTGTAACAGTAAAAGAAGACAAGAGGGCAGCAGTTCCTTGGGACATTACCCACAGTCAGGAGTCATGATACAGAGGCACCGAAGGTCAGACTTGTAGGAAAAGAACCATGAGGGAACAGGGTCATGAAAAACAGAGGAGAGAGTACCAAGTGGACTGAGGGGTCAATAGAACTAAATACTACAAAGAGGTAAAGGAGGATGAAAAATGAGAGGTCATAGAATTTGACAATTAAGAGAAACTTGGTAACTTTGGAGAAAGCATTTTCAACTGAGTAATGAGGTGAGAAACCAGATAGCAAAGGATTAATAATCCAGTGGGAGAGGACAAAATGAAGGCAATGAAAACAGCCAGCTTTTTCTAGGAGTTTAGCTATGAAAGGGAAGAGAGAAATAGAACAAGAGTTTGACAGGATTATAGGGTCGAGCGGAGTTTGTTTAATTGTAGGCAACCAATTGGTGTGTTTGTAAGCAGCAGGGAAGGAACTAGCCAATTGGGAGAAACTGAAGGTTAGGGGGGGAATTATTAGAGTGATCTGAGCTGGAAGAAAAAGGAGGGGAGGGGATAAAGGGTATTTATGGAAGGCCTGGCAATGACAATTGTCTCCCATCATAGAATGTGAAGTCCTTGAGAGCAGGAACACTCTTACTTCTGTTTGTATTCCCAGTGTTTAACACAGCACTTTGTACATAGCAAAATAATATAATCTCCGTTATCTTAATAAATTTTTATTCATTCGTTCTTCCTCAGAGACTGAAAGAAAAGAGAACAGTGGACGATTTCAAGGGTGGGGGTTTGGGGGTTTTGTGGTTTATTTGGGTTTTTTTGAGGTGTAGAGAAGGAGCAGAGGGATGTCATGAAATAAAACCTTTATTTTCTCATTAAAGTATGAGGCAAGCTGGTGGGGAGGGGAGTGTTGTGGAACAACAAAGGGAGAAAAGAATGTTGAAACAGCTCCTATTGGGAGGATATTAGAGAATCAACCAGGGAGGAGTAAAAGAATTTAACTGTTGAAGTGAGTAACCCATTATGATTAAATAGCATAAATCAGTAGTGGCCCACTCTGCCTAGTTGTGTGGCTTCCTTCAGTCCCATTTCATAATACATAAGTAGCAATGGAGGAGGCTTAATCCCAAAGCAATCTGTTGCTGTGGTTTGGAAATACATGATGTAACCAATCATGTTATCCCCACCCCCATGTTGCTGTCTGCCCTGTAACTAATCACATTGTCTTCCCCACCTACCCAACTCTGTATTTCTCAAAACTGTATTAAGGTTGGTGAGCCCTATCTTGGGGTTTTGGGTCATTGAGAGAGGCCACTGACCCAATTTATTGGTTGCTACTAGCCTAACTAATAAATTGATCTTGCTCAGAATCGTGTCTCTCAGTTTACTTAATTTTCAAACATAACAGCAGCTACATGGAGGATGGATGGGAGTAGCACAAGATTTGTGGCAGACAGACCCTATTCAATTCTAGACTCAGAATCACGCAACCACTATTTGCTTCTGAACTTGTTCATCTCTCTGTGCATAGTCTAGACCCCACAACTCCTCACTCTGGAGCACCATCCCTAGATTCAAGTCCCCTCCTCTATCTGTCCTGGATCTATGACTCAGAATTGGGTAATTAATGGCAGAACTTCCACTTGACACTTTTTCCTGCTTCCTACACAAGGTCAGCATTCTCTTGTATGATGCAGTCTTGATCTTCTTTCAGTTTCTGTGTACTAGAATATTTTTCCTGGCACGGCCCACCCCCACTCCTATAGAAGCTCTACAGACCTTCTACCATGCCTCCCTATACCAACCTGGGCTTGAAAAATGATTTGCTGTGATTTTTTTTTCCTTAGATTTCCCAAAGATGACTCAGTCTGGTGCATTTTCTAGGTCATTGGGGACAAGTTACATGGGAGGGACTGGGCTGTACTTTTTGCTACTATGCCAACTTGGCACAGTCCTCCTAATCTATCTTGCCAGGAAAACATCACATTATTGTTCCCCCTAAACTCTTTATTTCCCAACAAACTGGGCTACTCACTATTCCCCATATATGACTACTAGGTACCTACTCTTGCAAGCGTGATTCTAGACATTGCACGATTCTACGAATCAAGAATAAAAAGATGTTCTTGATTTCAAGTTTCTCTGGCATCTATCCATTTATTCAAAAACCATTTATTAAGCATGCACTTTATGCTGGGCATGAGAGCAGATAGAAAAATAATTAAGAAAAGGTCCTGTTTTCGTTGGTTTTATCAAAGGAACAGGATCTTAACTGATCTTTGTAACAAACAAAAAAAAGATCCAGTTCTCTTGGGTCTTTCCTTCCTCTTGCTACCTATTTGATTCTTAGGTAGAATCCAGGTAGAACTAATTCTCAACAGATTCAAAACCAAAGATTTATTGGGGGCTGGGGGGAAGGGAAGGGCCACCAGTTGAAATTTTTCTTATGATTAAAATAAGTTTCTTAATAGAGCTGTTTAAAGATTTCCCAGCCATCCACAATAATTTATTGTCAGCTATACAACAGGCACAGAAATCAAAGAATTCTAGTAGAAGGACCATTGAGAGGCCCTATTATACAACCCCCTGCCTCCGGCCAAGGAGATTCCGTAACTTTTCTTAGTAACTCATTCTTAGACTTTAAGGAAGTGGCATAGTAAATGAAATGTTGGCTCTAAACTCAGAATGACTCGAGTTCAAGCCCTGACTCTGTTACCAGTTATGTGACACTGTATAAGTCATTTGACCTTTAAAAAAAAGTTAAAAATAAAGCATATTTTTAGAGAATCTTAAAATGCTATATAAATGGTTACGTATATGGTCAGCAATTATTATTATCAATGTTAATTAGAACTGGTATTTATATCGAGCTTTAAGTTTGCATAGCACCACAACAGCCCTGAGAGGTAGATGCTATTATTTCCACCCAAAGACACTAAAGTTGAGAAACATAAAGTAATTTGTCCAGGGTCACACAGCTAGTAATTGACTAAGGCAGGATTTTAACTCAGGCCTTCCTAACTCCAAGTCTAGCGTTCTATCTACATCACCTTTGCTGTTGAATCATTTCAATTATGCCCAACTTTTTGTGATCACACTTGGGGTTTTCCTGGCAAAGATATTGAAGTGGTTTGCCATTTCCTTCTCCAACTCATTTTACAGATGAGGAAACCAAGGCAAATGTAGTTAAATGACTTGTCCACAGTCACAGAACTAGTGTCTGGGGCCAGATTCCAACTCATTAAGAGTCTTCCTGGTTCCAAGGCCAGCGACCTATCTATTATACCACCTAGCTGCCCCTACTCTGCAACCTAGCTGCCTATAATGTTAAACCAAAAATTCTAACTTTCTACCTAATACAAGGCAGTCATAAAACTTAAGCCTCTATGTTCTTTATTCTATTTTAAGTGGAGCTAGTTACTACTCTTTGTAATTCACATAATAGACTTGAAGACTATTAGAGAAGTGCCCAATAGAGCCTAGACATCCATAAAAGAACCTAGAATATGGCAAATTAAGGTAGAGTCAGCCCTAAACAGGCTCTGGACAAAATGGGTGTCTAACAGATGTTCCCAAGTGACTGATTTTGGGGCAGCTAGGTGGCACAACGGATAGAGCACCAACCCTGGAATCAGGAGGACGTGAGATCAAATCCAGCCTCAGACATTTACTAGCTGTGTGACCTTGGGCAAGCCACTTAACCCTGATTGTTAAGAAAAAAAAAGTGATTGATTTCTCATTGGGTAGATATATTTAGCATTAAGGAGGTTGGAGCAGGAGAACCGAGACCCATATTTTCACTGGTGGAAATAATGCAGAAGTGACAAACAGCTCACAGGACATATGCAGCCCACAGCACTCCCTAGAGTCACCAGACCCAGACTAAAATGTAACTTGGAAATGTTTAACAAAATAAATAAAAATACAATCAAAAATAAATAGTGTTAATACGTAGGTTTTCTAACTTAATATGCTGTGAACAAGAATCCTTACGTACAATTTAGTGGCCTCGTTTCTATTTGAGTTTGACCCTACTGGTAGGAGGAGATCCCAGAGTAGAATCTCCCCCTCCCAATGCAAATCAATAACTCATCTGCAATTTAAAGTTTTAGCAAGTTGCCTAGAACACTGAGCACGCGCGCGCGTACACACACACACACACACACACACACACACACACAGTAAATGGGATCGTTCAGCTAAAATGTCTATCAGACCTTAAAGCACAATATATATGTCAGCTTTCGTCTGAACCATCGTTGATCATAATTAAAGAAAGACATGCAACATTCTATGGCATCCCCATACACAAGCAGCCCTTGGCAGGAAGGTAGGCTCAACCTGCAAACAACTGAAAACACATAACAAATGACAGCCAATTGACAAGCATTTAAGTACCTGCTATGCGCCAGTTGTTGTTCAGTCTTTTTTCAATTGTGTGACTCTTCCTGACCCCATTCAAGGTTTTCTTGGCAAAGATACTGGAGTGGTTTGCCATTTTTTTCTCCAGCTCGTTTTAGCAATGAGGAAACTGAGGCAAAGAGGGTTAAGTGACTTGCCCAGGGAGGTTACACAGCTAGTAAATGTCTGAGGCCAGATTCAAACTCAGCAAGATGAGTCTCTCTTTCTCTAGCCCCAGCATTCTATGCACTGGGTCACCTAGCTGCCCCACTACTCGCCAGACACTTGGCTAAGTGCTGAGGGTACAAAGAAAGGCAAAAAATAGTTCCTACTCTCAAAGAGCTCGCAGTCTGGAAGACGGGACAGTATGCAAACAACTATCTACAAACAGGCTACAGAGAGAGGATAAATTGGAAATAATAAACAGAGGGAAGTCACTAGAATTAAGGTGGATCAAGCAAGCCTTCCAATAAAAGGTAGGATTTTAGCTGGGCCTGAAAGGAAGCCAAGGAATGCAAGAGATGATGGGGATGGAGAGAATTCCAGACATTGGTGGGGAGCAGGGAGGGGGAAAGAGACAGCCAGTGAAAATTCCCAAAGTCAGGAGATGAAATCTTTTTCTAGGAAAGCAGAGGCCAGTGTCACTGGATCACGGCATGTGTGGGAAGGAGTAAAATGTAAAGTCTCAAAAAGTAGGAGGGGGCCAGGATATGAAGGGCCTTGAAAACTAAACAGAGGATTTTGTATTTCATCCTAAAAATGACAAGAAGCCACTGGAATTTACTAAGTTCCGGGGGGGTATGGGGGAGGGTTACAGCAATGTGGTCAGACCTGTGGTTTAGAGAGATCCTCACTTGGATAGCTGAGTGGAGATGAAAGGAAATAGCAAACAAGAGCTGTTATGAAGGCAGCAATCTTCTGTCGCCCTAGGGAATCATTGTTTAGTCCCTAAATATTTAGGAATCTGAATTTGGACCCTGCACATGATGTCTTTTTCTTCCTGTTACAATGCTAGTTCCTCACAAATAGATTGCTTCATTCTTTGCGTTTGTTTCTCTACCACCTAGCATAGCAACTAGAGCAAAGAAGGCAATTAATAAATTCTTGTTCATTGATCAAATGATTGACTTGTAAACAAAGAAGAAAAGTCTTCAAGTAGACAATGTGGTCCAGTGGAAAGAACACTTACTCTGGAGACAGAGGACCTAAGGACAAGTTTTTAACATCCCTGGGCCTCAGTTTCCCCATCTGTAATAATGAGAGGCTTGGACTAGAAAGTTTCTAAGGTCTCTTTCAACTCCAGAGCTATGAGGATCGTACAACTAAGCAGCTGGAAGGACATGTGTATCCCCTAGTTCTGCAGGAGGCCTGTTGAAACAACCATATCTTTCAGTGTCATTACTATTACACCAGGAAATCCCCTAATTGGGGGCTTTTGGAGTAGAAGTCAATATGTAAATATTCTGGGCACAATCCAGACAAGTGAGAGCAGCAGTGCTGAGTGTAAAAGTTCCACCAGCCAACAATGGGTCATTAGTCATTTCAGCAAAGACAGCTGTAAGGGATTAGAGGACTGGGGGGAGAGAGGAATAGGGGTTAATTTCCTCTAATCGCTATTTGGAAAGTTCACACATGAAAAAAGGTCAAGAAAATCGTCATAGTCCAAACTCGGAAAACAAATATAAATAATGGACATACTAAGTATGGGGAGAAGAAGAGAACGTCCTTGAGCAGTCTTCAGAGTTGCAGAATAATCACTAAATAAACCAACCAACCCAGAACTGACATTTTTCATTGAATACTGAATTGACACTACCTGGAAACCTATGGAACTTGAAACAGGATGAGGGGAAAGGTATAAGAAAATAATAATGAAGTACCTGGCAAACTTAAAAGCACTAAATATTAATATCATTACCAGATTTGATTCATGATCAGGAAACTAACCTAGAGTCCCTAAATGGAGACCAAAAAGTGTTCATGATAGGAGCTGTTGACTTTTTAGTGATATTTATTTATTGGTTTTGTATTTTTATTATTGAAATCCAACCTCACAGTATAGAAAATAATCATTCTGGATTAATAAGTCAGAAAGTCTTGGGTTTGAATCCCAACTCAGATTTTCACTCTCACAGTGACACTGAGCAAGTCACCTAACATGTCTTAGGCTCAGTTTTGTTGTTGTTCAGTCATTTTAATTGTGTCCAACTCTTTGTGACCCTGTTTGGGGTTTTCTTGGCAAAGACAGTGGAGTGGTTTGCCATTTCCTTCTCCGGCTCACTTTTCTGGTGAGGAAACTGAGGCAAAGAGGGTTAAGTGACTTACCCAAGGTCACATAGTGATTGTCTGAGGTCACATTTCCACTCAGGTCTTGCCGATTCTAGGTCTGGCACTCTATCCACTGCGCCACCTACCTGTCACTGAGACAAAATATCCTCATCTATAAAAATGGGGATAAGACTACCTCATAGTACTGTCATGATACCAAAATGAAATATGGTTTTAGCTTGTGATTGGGGGGGGAATAAAATATATTGAATTTAAAAATAAAAATAAACACACTTTTATCAATGAAAACAAAGTGCAAATCAAATTCAGTGAAAAAGAAGTTAACTAAAAATTCTCTCCATCTGACAATGATTATTTATTCATAATGGAAGACAGATATGAGTGGACTTTTGGTATGTACAAATCTCAGTGCAGAGTACCATCAGTCAGCACAGGCTCATGACGCAAATGAATTATGTCTTCCTGCTCTTTGCTGCATTTAAATATGAAATCTATAAACACAAAATTAAAGTCTGGCTAGAAATTAAAAAGACATTGTGATATTGTATTTCTCAACATCATTCATTTTGGTAAATATGATTAGCTGGTTTTGAAAATATTGACAAATTTTAAAAATTGAAATAATGCAAGAAAAAGTACAAGTTGTTATTTTCAACAACTAAATTCAAGTTTAATTTCCTTCCATTTCTATTGTCTATTTTCAAATTTTAAATAAAATCTCTTCACCATGGATAAATGCACAATCAAGTGAAGGGAGCAGCTGAAACTAGTACATGCAAAGATAATAAAGTTTACGTCACTGAACTTCAAAAACACAAAATCAAAATCCCCCCCCAAAAAAAATACAATATAACACAAAAATTAATTGGAAATTGCAAGGATGCTGGGAAATGGCTGAATAAGTTGTGGTATATGATTGTGATGGAATCCTACTGTGCTATAAGAAATGAAGAGCTCAACAATCTTAGAAAAATATGGAGAGACCTGCATGAAATAATAAAGATTGAAATGAGCAGAACCAAGACAGCATTGTCTATAGTAATAGCAATATTGTTTTAAGAACTACTTTGAATGAATAAGTTACTTTTATTATTATAAATCCCCAAATTAACTACAAAAGACATAAGAAGAAAGACGTTATCTGGATCTAAAGTAATGATAAATAGATGTATGTATAGAATAATTTTATACACATATACCTATTTGTGTCTAATGGTAACTATTTCGAAGGCAGGGGGCAGGAGAGGGAAGAAAACAAAGAAAGTTACATGATAATTTTGTTTAATATTTGAAAGGAATAGCAAGTTGTGAATAGTAGATTTGCAGTTTCATGTGCAATCATCTTTTTTATTGTACTATGTTATGGAAATGCTTGTATTATTCCATAAATTAAAAAGAAAATTTAATAATGAAAAAAGAAAATATAATTCACTGAATTTATCATTGGGATTCACAAATCTCAATAAATAATTATATTAATAATATGAAGCTGTTGATGGATGTAAGAAATGGGAGGAGGAGTTTTGTTTCCACAGAACTAAAGGTGTGCTTCCTTGCCCTCCCCCACCCCAGCTTTAGCAGAGACCAGGCCTCAAGGTCGGTCAGGTGAGAGGTCAGAGGCTTGTACGCATGTGCATACTTTTTGAGAAGGCAGTCTGGGGAATTAGAGAGGCCAAACCCACTTGAGCCTGTTCAAGCTTATCTAGGGTCTGGTCTTGGTCAAGAATCCAGGCCTACTGATTTGCATCATTTGCATATGTTAAAGAGGGAAAGTAGGGGAAGTAAAAGAATATAGTTTAATCCTAAACTAAGACAAGGAAAATCTAATTAACTTCACTTTTGCTTCTGTATCCTTATTATCCTATTTATATAAACTATATAACCTAGGAAAACTATGTAAAAAACAAAGATTGTAAACTAACCATGACTCTAGCAGGAGTGGAGGGAATGGTTACCCCTGCTCCTGCAGCTGTATCTGTGTGAGTGTTCCCGCGAGCACTGCACCCGCTCTCCCGGGGAGCGTAATAAAATGCCTTCCTCTGCCCACCCTGGTCCTGAATTCTTTGGGTGTGAATGGGCAAATCACATGGATTTTCCTAAGGTCAAGTGAAGGGAAGCAACAGGCAGCGGAAGCTGGCCAGGCTTACCCCTGGATCTTGTCTTGGGGTGTCCTGTGATCCCCACTGCGGTGTTAAGAGGGCTACCACTCTGGATTCCCTTGGGGAACCCTGTGCTCTGCATGGCACATGGGACTTCTGGCCCTGTCTCGGGAGCCTTGTGATCTTACTGCCATCCTAAGGGGCCATCACTTGGGTCTTCCTTAGGGTCTGACCCCTAGGAGGCCCTGTGATCCCCACAGATTAAGGGATGGCTACCACTTGGTCTTCCTCTGGGAGTCCTGTGGTCTGTACAGCCTTCCCTAGGGATTATCACAGGGTTCTTCTTCAGGACTTTGGCCCTGCCTAGGAAGTCCAGTGATCGCCAAAACCACGTTTCTCACAATGGAGATGAAAGACTATTGTGTTTGCTTAGTACCAATACTTTAGCTTCAGACAGCATAAAACCTAATAAATTTAAGTGATATCTCAAAAGTGCACATACAGAATACATTGGCAAGAGAAAGAAGTGTTTCCAGAGAAAATTAAATGCTTTTAATAAACCAAAGCAAATTTTTTCAGCAAATGTTTCTATAACATTAAAAGTATTGTATTAGAACCTGGCCTGTATAATTCTGTGAGCTACTAGTACCATGACTCTGGAGGTTGGTGGGTATTCACAAGGAATTTGGGGAATGCATTTCAATCTCCATAAGTCGTTCCGATGTGAGATAAGATTACAATTCAGGATTACACTTAGAACCTCTAAGGTTGGTTGCAGATTTGCTAAGGGTAGAAGATTAATCTGATAGGAAAAACATTGGAAATACTTGCAATTTGGGAAATCATATGAAAAACAGCTTCAAGCCTTCTAGCTGCAAGTAGAAATGAGAATTGCCAGTGTCTGAAGATATTTGTGACTAATTAATTGAGAAATCAAAAACTTCCTATAAATTTCCAACATAATTGATGGGTTTTTAATGAAAATGACATAATGTGGTGGTACTACATTGGATTCTTCATCACAAAAAAATCAACCAATTTCGTAACAAAGCATAGTTCTATAAGTAATAACTTAGAAATGTTGTCTTTCATACAATCTTAGCATACCAGATGCTTGACAGGATAGTGGACTAGATGTTTTCTCCAGTCCTCATAAACTCTCAAAACTCCCCAAAATAAGGTTTATGAAAAAAAGTAATGTAATTGCAACTGTCCCCACAGGCCAGGGCATTAAGAAGCCAAACAAGGTAATAACCTGATGAATTAGCAAGAAAGAAAACTAATCCCTAATCTCTGATGTTCCCACTCAGCATACCCTTCCCTACCAACCCCAAAGGAATAGCAGGGCAGCATAACTTGACCAATTGACTTGTACTTTGGGATCCACTCAACAATTTCCACCATGCTGAGGTAACAGACTGTAACTGGACTCATTGTACTCATCCCTTGGAGAAAAGGGGAAGGTGTGAGAAAGCAAAAGCATTCTATGCCTAGGGTAGTAACCTATTTCAGCAACAGCACTTGTCTAAAGAACTAAAGAAAAGAGGGTACAGGAACAAGGTACTAGCATTGTGGGACTGTACCAGACCTGGGGCCAGTTCTGTTCCCCAAGCAGTCATTTGAGAAAGGGACTGAGGCCACAGAAAAGTGAATTCCTCAATGTGGACAGCTTTGAGATCCAGCCCTCAGGCAACCTCAAGCAAAAGGGAAGGAACCAAAAAGTAAACAATAGGAGGATGGGGGGCAGGGAGGAATACCAAAGAGATAAGGAGGAAGAAAAGCCCATTCATTAATAACCTTGAGCACAAGCAGATAAATCAGAAGGGAAGATATTAAAAAAGAGTGAAGGTGGCTTTTAGAACGTCTAACACACCACCCCGCCTCCAGCGGAATCATTGGGGGTTTTGTGTGGGACTAAAATAAAGAATGAGAGAGTGCATAAAAGGGGAGATGGAAGGTAGAAGTTAGTGGGGAACGTGTGATGTACCCCAATCAATGATTAATAATGAAAGGAAAATATTTAGTTTCTCAGGAAGAAGAGGGGCTATGGGGAAATGTCTGAGGTGGCATAGGAGGAGATGGAAACAGAAGTAAAAAACGGGGAAAATCTCAACTCATTGGTGGGAGGGTACTTTTTTAAGGGAGGTAAGGTATCACTACGTAAAGTTTGGGGACCTCTTTTTAGGGGGATTTACCCAATGATTAAGCGAATGGTTGGGACACATCCAAATTACATCAAACGGCGGCACTCAAAAGTTATCATTCCCTTTGGGGTAGTTTTCTATCTGGACCAGATGTATCAGGGTACAAGACGTATTATCATTTCTTAAAATGAGAGATAGAGCAGGGTGCCTCAAAGTACACAAACCATGGTTGAGGGGTACATTCAGTCATGCAAAAGACTGTCATAGACAAATCACAGAGACCTTCCTGTCCCCTGTTGACTCTGCTCTCTAAGCTGCTATCATAATAGTACTTGAAACCAGGTATTCTGGGACCAGGAGCATGCCATTTTTGAGGTCCACATGGTGGTGCTAAAGAGCTACATTATGCTTTCCCAGGGAAAACAATACAAAGACAAACTGACTCATGGTGCTCTGACACCACCAGAAGGGTGTATGTTATCATATTAGAACATTAGGTCAATTCCAATAAAATAAAATCTAATGGAGATAAATGTCAATCTTACACTTAGTTTCAACAGACAAATTCTCCAAATGCAAAGTGGTTGGAGAGGGTATGGCCAGATAGCAGAAAATGATTAGTAGACTTTACCAGTGAAATATTTCAAATAGAGAGATGACCTCAGTGTCAAAAAAAAAAAAAACTTGGATTCAAGTCCTTGCTCTGAAATATACTGGCAAATTATATAATCTGTCAGGTTCTGGCCAAAATTTTTAAAAGGTCAATATGAATAAACAGTAGGATTAGTCAGCCAAAAGTCTAATGATAGTATTGACTATATTAATAAATTAATAATAATGACAACAGCTAGACTTATATAGCACTTCAAGGTTTACAAAGCATTTTACAATTTAATCCCATTTAATACTTGTGACAGCCCCTGGAGGTAGATGCTATTACATTCCCCCATTTTACAGACAGAAGTTAAGTGACTTGCCTAGGGTCACACATCTAATGAGTATCTGGAACTACATTTGAACTCAGATCTTCCAGGTTCCATGGCCAGCACTCTATCTAGTGTGCCACCTAACGGCACATTTTGGACAACAGTGTCCAAAATAAAGGAAACTGTGACAGTGAGGGTATAGCACATCGCAGTCCCACCAGCCTCTCCATCAAGCATGTTTTCCATGTGGAAGACACTGAGGAGATCGATGGCTTCCAAGAGAATCTTGATAATGTGAAATGAAAGTGCCTGGGAGAGACTGTGGAACTTGGGTGGTTCCCATCAGCTAGCTATGTGATGGATGCTACATTCTTGGAATAGCTTCACCTTGTAGAAACAATGTGGCTATGTTGGTTTGATTTTCACTTGAATAAGAAGGGGAAGGCAAAGACTGATGAAGGGATCATACCTGCCACTGACAAGACAAGTGATCAGTCCCTGCTCCAGCCTGGTGGTCAAGATACGAGTTGATAGAATCCTGTGGCCTGGCTGATTATGTGGATGAGTGATGTTTCAGGTACTCATCCTCTAATCAACAACCAGGTCAGTTATGATCAGTGGTGTGCTGGAGCCAGCTCAAATCGGGTCCTCACAAGTAACTTTTCAGTGTGAGCATTTATGCCTCATAAATACTATAAATCGAAGCTTTATTTATTGTTTTGTTGATTGATAGAGAAATTGTTGATATTGCATATTAAACATGTGTTGTGCATATATATAAATATATAAATATATATATATATGTATATATGTATAGGAGACAGCTGTTAAACATTTACCAGAATTCCCCTGGCTATGACTCAGAGCTCACTCTAGTATTGAATAAATTATTTTACCCAGGTTGGTGGTCTCAGGAGGATCTTTAGTCCTGGTGACCAATATGAAAGGGGCAAGGATGACAGGGCAGATAGATGACCTATCCATTGGCCCTTCCTGGTAGAATGCTGGGTCAGGCTCATAGAGGTGATGACCAGGATGGTGAAGGTCCTCATTATCATGTCCCATGAGGATCAGCTAAAGAAAATAGCTGTGTTCATTCTTGAAAAGAAAAAAAAATTGAGAAATATAATATCTGCCTTGAGGTGTTTGAAAAGTTATCATGAAGAAGCAGGATTAAGGAAGTGTATTGTTGTTCAATTGTATGAATTGGGGTTTTATTGGCAAAGATACTGGAATGGTTTGCCATTTCCTTCTCCAACTCACTAAACAGATGTGGAAACTGAGGGAAACAGGGTTTTTGGGGTTTTATTGGCAAAGATACTGGAATGGTTTGCCATTTCCTTCTCCAACTCACTAAACAGATGTGGAAACTGAGGCAAACAGGGTTAAGTGACTTGTCCAGGATCACATAGCTAGTGTCTGAGTCCAGATTTGAACTCAGGAAGATGTGTCTTACTGACTCCAGGCCCAAGGCTCTGTCTACTGCACCACCTAGTTGCCCCATAAGCATATCATTACCAGACTTCCAACTGTATTAAAAAGCCTTAATCATCAAAACTATTTAATACTAAATAACAAAAACAAAGCTGTTGATTATTAAAAGCAAGCTAGATAAGCAAGAACCAAGAATTGAAAAGAACAGCCTGGTATCTGATTAACCCAAGAACATAAACTACCTAGGAAAGGATTCATTATTTCAGAAGAATTACTTAGAAAACCAGAAAGTGGTTTGACTGAAATTTTATTTAGATCAGCCTCTTATGCCACATTCCACAATAAGTCCTTAGTGGATAAATAATATTTTAAAAAAGGAAAAAAAGAAAGAACAAAAGGACATAATGTTCATGCTTTTGGCTAAGTGGGGTAATTCTTAAGCAAATGATGGATAGAGGTAAACATAAAGGGCAAAGTAGAAAATCTCAATATGCCTCATATGTCTTTCATATACCTCAAGTCAAAGACAAAAAGGTCTAATATGTGACAAAATGTTCCAAGCAGCACTTTATTTATAGTAGTAAAGGACTAGAAAGTATGTAAGTAAACATTAACTAGGGAAAGATGAGTAAATGGTGTGGGATATGAATGTAATAAACTGTTTTATAGTAAGAAATAATAAACGTGAGTAATTTGTAGAAACAGGAGAAGATAATCCTATGACATATGAAGTAAAACAGGGGGAAGTAAGTAGGAATAACTTGAAATTTTCCAGCTTGTAGAACATTAGTCTGATTCTCAGCAAGGTAGAAACTGGTTGATGGCATGAAAATGATGGGAATCTTGGAATTGGAGATGTGAGATTGGAGGTCAACTGAGCAGTTAGCGCTAGATAAATAGATTTGAGAATCATCAGGATAGAGATGACAATTAGATCCATGAGATATGATGAGATGTACAAGTGAAGTAATATAGAAGAAGAGAACAGGGCCCACAGAGCCCTGTGGACCATTCACTTCATAAGTATGACCTGGATGAAAATTTCACAAAGGAGACTAAGAAAAAGTTGTCAGGTCTGAAGAACCATGAGAGAAAAATGTCCTAATAGAGAGAGAAGAGAGTATCAAAGAGAAGGGTGTGATCAACAGTGTCAAAGGCTAAAGAAAGGTCAAGAAGGATGAGGATTAAGAAAAAGCCATTGGATTTGCCAATTAAGAAATAATTGGTTGGTTTGGAGAAAGCAATTTTGGTTGAATGATGAGGTTGGAAGCCAGATTGTAAAGCATTAAGAACAGAAAGAGTGGAGAGGAAGTGGGGGTATCTATTGTAGGTGGCCTCCTCAAGGAGTTTTATAGATGAGATATGGGACGATAGTGGGGATGGAAGGATTGAGTCAGGGTTTTTTGAGGATGGGGGAGACATAATCATGTTTGTAAGCATAGAGAAGCAGCCAGTATATTGAACTTCCAGGAGTTTCCACTTTAGGGACTCAACCTACAAGTGTCAGTTGGAGGGAATCCTTAGGAGTTACATTACAAAGGTTGCATTACAATCCTTAGAAGTTTGCATTACAAAGAAGTTCCTTAGGGTCACGCATCCCCAAATTGGAACTTGGCTCAGAAAGTATGATAGCATTTACTGTACTGTTTCGCCAATTGAACTCAACAAAAGCTCGTTAGGTACTAACTGTGCAAGGTATCGGGCTTCGTCCCCGTGTATCTAAAGGTAGACACAACACAAATGCTGCTACTTTTAAGAAGGGTGAATGACAGATGTACAAATAACTGAGTTACATGAACTACTCGATATGTGCAAGGGAAAGTGTTACGGAAAAGGTGGAATGTTATGACAAAATAATGAAAAATGTGAGAGAGGAAAACAAGTCTGCAGAAATACAGTCACGAGACCTAAAGAAGCCAGGTCGTCACAAAAGCATTCATGAATGACACTAGAAGGAGAACAAGAAACAGAACTGAAAATGAGAGAGATCTGTCAGCATTTCCAAGATAAATTATTTTCATCATTTATAGCTTAAGCACACAGTATAAAAATGTACTTTCACCTGCGTGGAATGAAGAACAACATGTTCCAGCCTTGCAAAGAAACTTCGAGCATTATGAGGCTTTATAAACATGATCTATTATTCAAACATTTTTTATAACTTGTGACCCATGCCTTCCACATCTCCCCAATCCCAGGTATTATTAATTTATTATAAAGTTTAGGGACTAGACTTGTGATTTCTTCAGAGAGAACGATAGGGAGAGAGGGAGAGAGAACGATGCGGGGGAGAGAGAAAGATAGAGAGAGGGGGGGAGAGAGAACGATAGAGAGAGGGGGAGAAGAGAACGATAGAGGAGGGGAGAGAGGGGGAGAGAGGGGGAGGGAGGGGAGGAGGGGGGGGAGAGGGGAGGAGAGAGGGGGAGAGGGGGAGAGGGGGGGAGAGAGGGAGAGAGGGGGAAGAAAGGGGGAGAGAGGGGGAGAGGGGGGAAGAAGGGGGAGAGAGGGGGAGAGAGGGGAAGAAAGGGGGAGAGAGGGGGAAGAAAGGGGGAGAGAGGGGGAGACGGAGGGACAGACAGACAAGCTTTTACTATGTGCCAGGCACTGTGCTAAGTTCTGGGGATACAAAAACAGGTAAACAAGACAATAAAAAGAAGCTAGGGAACTGGAGAATAGAGGAGAAACGCTTTCTACCAATCCAGGTTGGCACCTTCTCTGCAACTTAGCCGCTCAGGGCATTGCCTTAGAGCACTGAGATACTTGTCCAGAGTACTAACAGGTTGTCAGCTTGCCACTTCTCATCAGAGGAGGGCAGGTTCATATCTATTTCTCCATGTTGCATAACGCTAACAGTAAGTCCTAATATAGAGCATTCTCATTTATCTTCACAATTCTGTGAGTTAGTAAATGAAAGTAATTATCCCCATTGAATAGTAGAGGAAACTGAGGCTTGAAAAAATTGCATGATTCACTTAGGGTCACCATACCTTTAAGTGTCAAAGCCAGGACTCCATTATAGGTCTGTCATGTATTTTAAAAATACATGGGCTCAGCACTATTTCAAAATAGCTCACTACGTTTTCTTTAAGACCAAAGTTTTTGGTCGGGCTCTGAATTTAGGGGGAAATATGATAAAATAATATTTGAGCAAATGAGCAGTTTATTCCCAACACAGTTGGTCTTTGGGCAAGTCACAATGCGCCCAGGAGTTAGCATGGATGATCTGTGTCATCTCTTAAGATTTCTGGTTCACTTTGGTCCTTAAGATGAAGTTTATAAAAGAATAGCACAAGAGTTAGTGCCCTGGGCTCTTGGCTCCTTTCCTTCCCAGGCTTCCAGCCAAGAAAGAGGACAAACATTACCTAATTCTGTGCTCGGCCCTCATTATGTAACTGCCCTTTGGGGAAACTGGAGGGCTAACCAACTCTGTAAAGGAAAGGAAGCTAAGTGGCTGGAGAGATACTTTCTATTGTGAAGAGTCTTAACTGCTACCCCTCTGGGAGAAAAAAATCCAGCCCTCAACTGACCTATTTCTGTAGTCTCTGGATATGCAGGGCTGGCAGGTCATGAAGACCAATATCACAAGATTTTTTAATTTGCAGACTTTCTCATTACAACACCTGTGAAAACAGTCTGAGAAACCTTACAAGTTCACATAGCTAGTTAGTAGCAGAGATTAGGAGTACAACCTAGAGTTCTTTCAACTACACATATTGGGGGTGAGCTGGTACGGAGCAGGGAGGAGAGCAGAGATCTTGCTAAGGTGGGGAGAAATCAAACTGTAGAGCTTTTGGAAAGAACATGCAATGTTAAATTATAAACTTCCCTGGGGGAAGGAAGGAGGGAAGGAGGGAGGGAAGGAAGGAGGGAAGGAAGAGGGAAGGAAGAGGGAAGGAAGGAAGGAAGGGCAGCTATGGGGTGTGATACAAAGATCTCTAGACTTCTAATCAGAAAACCTGGGTTCAAGCACTGCCTCGAACACTTCCTCACTATCTATGAGAAAATTGCTTAATCTTATTTTAAAATATTTTTATTTATTTCATTAAATATTTCCTAATGTAAAAATTTTAACATTTTTTTCCTTTTGAAAATTCACTTCCTCCTTCTGTCTTCTTCCTACTTGAAAAGGTAAGCAATTTGGTATCGATTATACATCTGAAGTCAGGTAACCATGTCCGATTAGTCTGGTTAAGTTGTTTAATCTCTTTCAGGTCCCTACTTCAATCAGTAAAATGGGGATAATAACATTGGTAATTACCATCTCACGAGGTGACAATTTGACAATAACTATTTTACACGGTTGCTGTTCTTTTTTTTTTATAAGATATTGTTGGTCCTTTGTTTTCAAAGAGGACCGATGACATCACAGGGGATGCCTTGACTTGTTCATGAATTGGATTTACATGAGACAGAGTTGCATGAAGGTGTCAGCCTCACTCTCTCTTCCAGAGTCATCGAAGTCCAGTGGCAGAACAAAAGTCAGGATCACTGGCGATGGCCCAGAATGCAGTGGATGACCTTGCATCTCGTCTGACCAAGGTCTGAGTGCTCCACAGTGCCTGCTTCAGCTGCTTGCTTATGGCCTTTGGAAGAAATTGTTCTAATCTGCCCATTCTCCCAGGTAAAGTCTTCACATGCTCGGGGGTAGATATCCCCCAACTCATCAACAAGTTTGAGGCCTGTTGGTTACCCTCAACGTAGTTTAGCCCATCTGCCCAGACAGTTACCAGGGTATGGCTCCTGCACATACTACAGCTTCTTGGAGTCACAGACGAGTTAGGCGAAGGATTGAAGGTGGACACCAAAGGTGAATGAGCAGCCCTGAAAAGGGCTTGGTAACCCTCACACCAGAGTGCTAGTGCTCTGGGAACACCCCATATAAAATATACCCCTATATAAAAGACTCAGTTGGGTTGTCTTTCTGTCCCATCCTTACCTAGCCATGCCTTTTTTTCTTTTTGGCCAGACTTGTGATTTCATTAGTTTTTAAAAACAGAAGCTCCTTCTACCAGAACAGATGACCATTTGCTCACCAAATGGAGTAGAGAATTGACTGGAGCACCTAGTCATCTAACAATTTGCCCAGGGTCATACAGCCAATATATGTCGGAGGCAGAAATTGAACCCAGATCATCCTGATTCTGAGGCAGGCTATCTACTGTGCCACAGTTTGCTAGCTCTAACCTTGTGCTTTGGTTATTTTTCTGGTAGTGCTGGTGGATTTGTGCTGAACTCTTAGCTGGTGACCAATGGCAAAAACCTAAGAGACTTTTGGTTAGTATTGGGAGCATTACTGGAACAGAGTATGTGCGGGGAACCCCTGCCAAAAAGCTACCAGGGACTGTCTTGTTATGCTGGTCCAGGGAAAGTTGAGGGAGATAAGCCAGAAGGCTTAGTCATTGCCAACACCTCCCCACAAAGCAAGCAAAAAGAGGCACATGGTCACTACGAAGCCACCACAAGGAAGATTAGTAAAATCATGAAAAGGAATAAGCTATTGTCCACCCCCATCCCCCACACACACCCCAAAAAAGCTACATACCCCACATATACCCCTCTCTATTTGCTTCAGAAGAATGTAGTCAGAGCAGGGGGTGTTACAACCCTGGCAAACTGAAAGATGTCTCTTGCCAGGTTTCTGAGGAATGAGATGTCTACCAGATAGGCATGGAGGAGGGTATATGAAACCAATGTATTCTTTGCAAATGATTTGCTCTGCTCATGTAGAAAATAATATTCTCTGGGTTTGTTTGGTGTAAATAATTTCCTTTACTTTGTACACCAAGAGAAGCCTCAACTTACAGAAGGGGTATCTTCCAAAAGTTCACTTACAGGTCACATGAAACTGAGAATGCTTCCCCGTGGGAATAATCCTCTGCATGCTAGTTAGGTCCTAAGTTCAGCCAACAAAATTCTATTTAACCCTATAGTGAACTTCCAGTACTGGCCAGCTCCACATGCAAAACAGGTGCTTGCTAAGTTTGCTGTTGAATGAATAAATGGTTGAATAATATTGAATCACCATGTTTAGTAGCGTTTCCATGAGGAAATGCATTAACACAGCTCCTACCCACCTCTCTCTCCCTATCCAGCTCCCCATTCTAGTTTAAGGAAACAGTATGGTACCCCAAAAAAAAGCCACTGGTTCCAAGGTCAAAGAAAACTGGGTCCCAATACTTTACTGCCTCTGTGACCTTGGACAAGTCACTTAACTTTCCTGGGTCTCAGTTTCCTAATTTGTAAAATGATCGGCTTTGGACTAGTCTTTGAAGTTCTTTCTAGGGCTAAGATCCTTATTTTTGCTTTCTCCTCCCACTGCTTCCAGTTGCTCCCAACCAAGGTTACCCTTCTTCCCCAGTATAAGAAACAAAAATGGGAACTCATCCCTACAATTTTTTCCTCTACTTTCCATCTTACCCAGGAGACAGCTAGGTGGCACTGTGTATAGAATGCTAGGCGTGGAGTGGAGGAGACCCAAGTTCAAATGTGACCTCAGATACTTACTAGCTATGTGACCGTGGGCCAGTCATTTAACCCGTTTGCCTCAGTTTCCTCCTCTGTAAAATGGGAGTAATAATAGATTGTACTTCACAGGGCTGTTGTGAGGATTAAATGAGATAATGATTGTAAAGTGCTTATACCACACTACATAAATGTTAGCTATTATTGTTATTAGTTATGTGGCCCTATAAGTCACTTAACCTCTGCCTGCCTCAGTTTCCTTAACTGTAAAATGACAATAATAGCCCCTACCTTTCACCGTAATCACGAAGACCAAATGAGATCATTCTAAACTGTCTGCCGGTGTCTGACACAAAGTAGGTGCTATATAAAAGGTCATTCCCTTCTCCTTCTGCCTGCTACCCAGGAAACAACTATTCAACCCTTGTTAAGTTTTCTAAAGGTTTTTAAATGGGAGAGTGAATTCCTTTAATCGCTCCCCATTTCAGCCATTCAGGAGAGACAGCATTGTTTTGATTTCAGAGAAAAAGAAAAATGCCTTCTTGGATTCCTGACTACAGGATCCAAGGAAAGTCCCCAGGCCAATCACGTTGACTCTTTCTTCTCTGGGCTTTGCTCTGACTCTCCAGACTTCTTTCTCCACCATGACCCCTTCAAGGGCGCCTTCTCTCCACCTCCCTCCACCCATCCAGCATCTTTTTATGTGCCGTCTTCTCCCATTAAAATGTAAGCTCCTTGGGAGCAGGTACGTTTGTTCTTTCTGCTTCTTTCTGCTTGTGTCTGTATTCCCATCCCTGAGCACAATGCCTGCTACATTGTAGGCACTTAATGCTTCTTGTTGCTGACTTTGGAATACAAAAAAGCATACAAGAGCATGCAAACACAGAGTCAGCACCTCCCATTGAGTCTTTCTGAGACTGGGTGAATTATCAATCTACCCCTTTCTGTTTGTCCTTTCAGCTCTTGTCATGCAATCTGCTAACCAGGGTCCAGCCATGCAAATGGCCTGGAATCTGCAGTAGGCTTCCCCGAAATACCAGAAACACCAAAGGGCCAGGGTCAGCCTGGAAATGTCTACTGGCTTTGCTACTGCCACAGAGATGGTGTTTTCCTTACACTCTTCACCCATGTCTCTGCCTAATTAAAAATCTGAAGACGTTGTAAAACATACTGGATGAATAGATATATTATGTAAATGCATATTTTTATTTATTTGTAGTTTTCAACATTCACTTTTATAAGATTTTGAGTTCTAAATTTTTTCCCCTTCCTCCTTTTCCCCCTTTCCAAGACGACATGCAATTTGATATAGGCTATACATGTACAATCATATTAAACATATTTCCACATTAGTCATGTTGCAAAAAAAGAATCCGAACAAAAAGGGGAAAACCACAAGAAAGGAAAAAACAAAACGAGAGAAAATAGTCTGCTTCAATCTGCATTCAGACTCCATAGTTCTTTCTCTAGGTGTGGATAGCATTTTCCATCATAAATCTTTTGGAATTGTCTTAGATCATTGTGTTAGAAACATACTCACATTGTCTAGGAATAAGCAAGACTCGTTGGGAAGTCAGGAAAATTTTAATTATAATTTACATTTATTCCCCCTGAATAAATGGGTACCTCCCCTGAACAGAGTACAGGAGAAAGTACAAAAGACTCAGATGGAAGCCAGTCCTTTAATAGACCCTCACCTTGAATCTCCCGCCAGGCTTTTCATTGGCCAGATAGAACCCCCTGACTGCCTACATCATGCCCTCCTCAAAGGGCTCATGCGTACAAGCCTCTGACCTTTCACCTGACTGACCTGAGGCATGGTTTCTGCTAAAGCTGGGGTGAGGCAGGGAGGGGTGGGGAAGTACACCTTCAATTCTGTGGAAACAAAACTCCTCCTCCTGTTTCTTACAATTTCATTGCTGAGAAGAGCTAAGTCTATCAAAGTTGATCATCCCATAATGTTGCTGTTACTATGTACAATGTTTTCCTAGTTCTGCTCTTCACTCAGCATCAGTTCATGTAAGTCTTTCCAAGTTTTTCTGAAATCCTGATCATCATTTCTTATGGAACAATAGTATTCCACTACATTTATATAACTACAATTTCTTCAGCTATTCTTCAATTGATGGGCATCCCCCTCAATTTCCAAATCTTTACCACCACAAAAAGAGCTGCTATAAATATTTTTGTACATGTAGGTCCTTTCCCTTTACATAAAGTGTGTGCATATTTAAAAATCCATTATTTTGCATATAGCAGTGTACATGCTTACTACATGGGATATGTTCTTCATAAGAACAGACCCCAAAATCTGAAATAGTTTTGGAAAGAAATTTATTAGGTTGTTTGGTAGAGCAGAGTGAGCCAGAAAGGAGGTATGACTCCCTCTCATCTGGGCTCTGGAAGGTTTATATCATATAGGATTTAGACAAGGGTGCCCAGACATAGACCACAGGTGTATTGTTCAGCAATTTTACTAAGAGAGCAACTTGACAGAAACACAAACTGGGGCAGACCCACCACAGGTCCTGGGTATGGTCAACCAAAACAAAAACCCAAAATACCTCAGAGCCATCTCCAGGATTCCTAGAGAATTACTGGGGTCAAGCAATATTCTGGGTGTAGACAACCTTTAATCATGTAAAGTTGGATTTAAACAGTATAATAATTTCCCAAACTATATAATAAATCTTTTTTCCTACAGATACATAGATTAATACATGTATGCATTACTCGATACATCAATTAGATTTATATACAGCATGGGAAGCACCTAGGCCATATGTAAATCTTTGGCACCTCATACTACAGAGCAAAGTTTCATATCATAGACTAAAAATGCAAATCATATGCAAGCATATTGTACAAAGCCTTCCATGCTGGGGCTATAAACAAAGTACACATTCTGCTAATGGGCACCATCTGACTCCGTGTGTAAATTCTTCACCCATTACTCTGGAAGTATCAAATGTTAGCCTGGTCACATGCCAGATTGTTCTATTATTCCACAGCTTCAGTATCTCCATATTCATCAACATGCTGTCCTTATCCAGGGCCTGCAAATGACTGAGGCTGAAGGCCACTGCCTCCAGCAGCCCCTATTCCCTTGGAGCCCCCACAAATGTAGTAGGAGTCATGAAAGGTGAAGCCTCTGCATTCAGCCCCTCCACTACCCAATCACCAGCCAAGAGACCTTCTTCATCCTAAGTGATGCCTTGGTTGTGTCTCCACATCTGTCCTCCATCTTTCAAGATCCCAAAGCACAGACCAATATTAGAGGAAAGGAAAGCTAGGAAGAGTAAGAAATGTACTCTATATTTGGGGTAAGCATATTTTAAAGGATTCAGAAAAAGGATGTGTAGGGTCCATAGACTAAAATCTTACAGAGAATCCCAGATAGATGGGAAACTCTCAAAGATGAAATTCCAAATACACGAAGAGAAGCATTATGTCTTCTGATGAGCAGGAAAAGGGGAGTTATCTAGAGAAACTAATATAGAAGTACGAGGAACTTGTCAACCACATCATATTTTTAAAAGATACATATAGAAGATGGAAACAAGGGCAGGATGGATGCACATAAATGTTAATAGTATCAGGACCACTAAAGATAAAAATGAATAGGGCCTGGCAATAAAAGGTAAAAGCAACAAAAAGGGATTTTTTAAAAATCATTTTAAGGAAAAACAAGAAGCTGGAAGGGATTTTTGGGGACATCTAATCACAGAATCTAGAATCTGTGTGGGAAGGGACCTCAGCAGACATCTAGTCCAAACAATACAAGAAAAGAATTCCAACTCTAATACCCTCAACAAGTAGTTGTCAATACTCTGCCTGAAGACCTCAAAGGTGGGAGAACCTACCACTTCTTGAAGCTCATTCCACTTTTTGACAGCTGTAATTGTTCGGAAGTTTTTCCTGCTATCTGGGTACACTGTCTTCTTTGTCATTTCCACCCATTGGTCCTGCCTTCTGAAGTCAAACAGATTAAGCCTGATCCCTAGGTGCTCCCACTCTATCCAGGGCCATTACCAGTCATCTTGATCTATATCGTGCCACTGGGCCCACATAGCTCCAGAGGAGAAAGTGAGGCTAGTGACTTTGCACAACCCTCCCTCACTTAAATCCAATTTACTTGCATGTTGTGGCATCACCTCCTTGATGTCATGGTCCTCTTCTAGAATGAAGAACAGAGTGCCTCTTTCATAAGACAACCTTTCAAATACTTGAAAATAGCTATCACATAACTTGCCCAGGGGCACACAGGGAGTAAGTGGTGGAGTCAGGATTTGAATTTTAGTCTTCTGACCTTAAATTCAACTCACTTTCTACCGGACAGTTAATCTGTAAGCAAAGATCAATGAGCTTGACTTCTATTTCTGACACAATTATAGAAATGTATAACCAATGAGATGGTAAGAGAATATCTAGAAAAGAAAATGTTGACCCCAAGAAATCAGAATAGCTTCAAGAACAGGTCATGCCAAACTAACTTAATGTCTTTTTTTTCAAAAGCATTATTAGATGTGTAGGTAAGAGAAATTCTATGGATACAATTTGCCTAGATTTTGCCAGAACATTTAATATATTCTCATGCTACCCTTGCAGGAAAGGTAGAGTAAGATGAGCTAGACAATATTAGAAATGGATGGATTCAGCACTGGTTAATTGGTTGTCGACATAGAAAAGTGGAAGGCCACAGGGATATATGTTTGTCCCTATGCTATATAACATTTTGATCAAGGGCTTGGATAAATGTATTTATGTCACAGCTAGCATGTTTAGAAATGACACAAAGCTAGGAGGAATGAAAGGGTCAGGATCCCAAAATATCTCAACATAACAAATTTAATAGATTGGAATTTTAATATGGATAAATGTCAGTTCCCACACTTGGTGACAGGGAAGATCAAGACAAACTCAGAAGAAGACAATTATTTTCAAACCAGCTACAAGTAAAGCCTCAAAGAGAAAGGTGAATTGGATACAGGTCCAACAAGATTTCCTGGAAGAGTTCAAAAAAGATTTTAAAAATCAAATAAGAGAGGTAGAGGGAAAAAATGGGAAAAGAAATGAAAGTGACGCAAGAAAATTATGAAGAGTCATTTGTTGTTGTTCATTCATTTTAGTCATGCCCAACTCTGCAATCTAATTTGGGTTTTTCTTGGCAAAAAATAAATAGCTTGCCATTTCCTTCTGCAGTTCATTTTACAGATGAGAAAACTATGGCAAACAGGGTTAAGTGACTTGCCCAGGGTAGCATAGCTAGTAACAATCTGAGACTGGATTTGAACACAGGAACTCCTGACTCCAGGCCTAGCATTCTATCCACTCTACCACCTGGATAAGAATAAATAGCTTGGTAAGAGAGGCACAAAAAAAGTTAAAGAAAATAACACTTTAAAAAGCAGAATTGGCCAAATGGTAAAAGAGGCACAAAGATCCGCTGAAAAAAAAAACTCCTTAAAAAGTAGAATTGGCCAAAGGGAAAAGGAAGTACAAAACCTCACTAAAGAAAATAAGTCCTTAAAAATTAAGATTGGCCAAGTGGAAGCTAATGACTCCATGAGATGTCAGGAAACGATAAAACAAAGTCAAAAGAATGGAAACAAAAATAGAAGAAAATGTGATACATCTCATCGAAAAGACAATTGACCTGGAAAATAGATCTAAGAGAGATAATTTAAGAAATATTGGATTACCTGAAAGTCATGATCAAAAAAAAAAAAAAAGAATCTAGACATCATCTTTCAAGACATTCTCCAAGTTTTTTTTTTTGAGGGGGAAGGCAGGGCAATTGGGGTTAAGTGACTTGCCCAAGGTCACACAGCTAATAATGTGTCGAATGTGTGGTGGGATTTGAACTCAGGTCCTCCTGACTCTAAGGCCAGTACTCTACTCACTGCACCACTTAGCTGCCCCTCAAGACATTCTCAAGGAAATATCCTTGATATCCTAGAATCAGAGAGTCAAATAGAAATTGAAAGAATCTACTGAACACCTCCTGAAAGAGATCCCAAAATGAAGACTCCTCAGGAATAATTTTATACCCAAATTCCAGAACTCCCAGGTCAAGGAGAAAATATTGCAAACAGCCATAAAGAAACAATTCAAATATCATGGAGCCATAGGCAGGATCACACAAGATTTAGCAGCTTCCACTTTAAATGAATGGGGGAGTTGGAATATGATATTCCAGATCGGAAAGAAGCTAGGATTATAATCAAGAATAACTTACTTAACAAAATTAAGTATAGTTCTTCAGGGGCAAAAACAGATACTCAGTAAAAGAGGATTTTCAAGCATTCCTGAGAAAATTTGATTTTCAAATACAAGATTCAAAAGAAGCATAAAAAGGTAAACATGAAAGAGAAATCATAAGGGATCCAATAAGGTTAAACTGTTTACATTCCTATGTGGGAAGATGACACTTGTATCTCGTAAGAAATTTATCATCATTAGGGCAGCTAGAAGGAATATACACAGACAGAGGACACAGGTGTGAGTTAAATGTGATGGAATGATTTCAAAAAAATAAAATTAAGGGGTGAGAAAAAGGGATCCACTGGGAAAAAGGGGAAGGGACAAGAATAAGGGGAAAATTATCTCACATAAAAGAAGCACAAAAGGAAGAACTTAATACAACAGAATTTGTGTAATGCAATAACCATTGCATTCAATAAAGGGCTGTGGCAACATAGATTAAAAATTAATTGGAAACTAAATAATCTATTCCTAAAGAATGAGTGGATCAAAAAACAAATCATGGAAACAATCTACAATTTCATTAAAGAGAATGACAACAATGAGACAACATACCAAAATTTATGGGATGCAGGCAAAGCATTAGAAGAAATTTTATATCTTTAAATGCTCACATCAATAAATAAAGAGCAGATTAATGAACTGGGCATGCAATAAAAAATACTAGAAAAAAACAAATTAAAATACCCAATTAAACACCAAACTAGAAATCATGAGAATAAAAAGAGATCAATAAAATTAAAAGAAAAACATTGAACTAACAAATAAAATTCTGAGCTGATTTTATTTTTTTAAAAACTTGATAAGCCATTGGATAATTTGATTTCCTAGACAATAAACTAAAAAAACTAGTTGAAATGATTAACAACTTCAGCAGAATTACAGGACATAAAATAAACCCATATAAATCATCAGCATTTCTATATATTATCAACAAAGTCCAGCAGAAAGAAATAGAAAGAGAAATTCCATTTAAAATAAGTGCAGACATTATAAAATACTTGGAAGTCTACCTGCCAAGACAAATCCAGGGACCGTATGAACACAACTACAAAACATTTTTCGTAAAAATAAAATCAGATCTAAACAATGGGAGATAAATTAGTTGTTCATGAATAGGTTGAGCCAATGTAATAAAAATGGTAATTCTATCTAAATAAATTTATTTATTCAGTGCCATATGAAACTACCAAAAAGTTGTTTCATAGAGCTTGAAAAAAGAAAAACAAAATTCATCAAGAAGAACTATAGGTCAAGAATGTCAAGGAAATTAACGGAAAAAAAATGTGAAGGAAAGTGGCCTAGCAGTACAACATCTCAAACTGTATTACAAAGCAGTAATCCTCAAAACAATCATGTAGTGGCTAAGAAATACAGTAGTGGATCAGTGAAATATATTAGGTACACAATAGGCAGTTGCACATGATCATAGTAAGTTAATATTTGATAAACCCAAAGATCCAAGCTTTGGGGACAAGAACTCACTACTGGACAAAAATTGTTGGGAAAACTGGGAAAGCAGTTGGGCAGAAACTAGGTGTAGACCAACATTTCACACAATATATAAAAATCAGATGAAAATAGGTACATGATATAGACATCAAGGATTATATCATAAGCAAATTAGGGGAGCATGGAAAATTTTACCACCAGATCTATGGATAAGGGAAGAATTTATGAGCAAACAAGAGATAGAGAACCTCATGGAACATAACATGGATAATTTTGACTACATTAAATTAAAAAGGTTTTGCACACAAAAAAAAAAAAACCCACCAATGCAGCCAAAATTAGAAGGAAAGCAGGAAACTGGGGGAAAGTTTTACAACAAGTTTCTCTGATAAAGGCCTCATTTCTCAAATATACAGAGACCTAAGTCAAATTTATAAGGATAAGAATCATTCTCCAATTGATAAATGGTCAAAGGATATGAACTGGCAGTTTTCAGAAGAAGAAACCAAAGCTATCTATAGTCATAAAAAAAATGCTCTAAATCACCATTGATTAAAGAAATGCAAATTAAAACAACTCTGTGGTACCACCTAAAACCTATGGAAATGGCTGATATGACAGAGAAGGAAAATTGCAAATGTCAGAGAGAATGTGGAGAAATTGGAACACTAGTGTACGGTTAGTAAGAGTTTTTAACTGCTCCACCATTCTGGAGAGCAATTTGTAACTATTCCCAAAGGGCTATGAAGCTGTGCATACCCTTTTGACCCAGCAATATCACTATTAGGTCTATCTCCTGAAGAGATCAAAGGAAAAGAAAAAGGATCTATATGTACAAAAATATTTATAGCAGCTTTTAGTGGTAGCAAAGAATTGGAAATAGGGATGCCCCTCAATTAAGGAAAAGTTAAACAAGCTGTGATATACAATTGAGATGGAATACTTTTGTGCTTTAAGAAAGGATGATTTCAAAAAAAAATCCTGGGAAGATATATGGACTGTTGCAAAGTAAAATGAGCTGAACCAGGAGAACATTGCACACAGTAACAGCAATATTGTACAATGATTAACTGTGAATGACAGCTATTTCTGAGAAATACAATGATCCAAGACAATTCTGAAGACCTTAGGAAGAAAAATGCTATCCACCTCCAGGAAAAGGAACTAATGAAGTCTGAATGAGGACTGAAGCATCCTCTTTTACTTTCTTTATTTTTCTTAGGTTTTTTTCTTTGATCAGAGTTTTCTTTTACAATATGACTAATATGGAAATATATTTTGCATGACTTCATATATATTATCTACATAAAATTACTTACTATCTCAGGGTGGAATAGAGGAGGAAGAAAGAGAAGATTTTGAACTCAAAATGTTTTAAAACAAATATTAAAAAACACATGAAATTAAGAAAATTAATTTTAAAAAAAATTTTTAAAAGCTAACAAAAAGAACTACCTGTTCAAAGATTTTTATAGCAGCATTACTTACAATTTAAAAATCAACATCATGTACAACAATGGCTAAATAAGTCTGGGCACACTAAAGAAAGGGAATAAAATATAATGAAATTAACTATAATGCCAACTAAGACTGACAAGTGTAAAGGATATACAAAAATCTGTAAAGATTTTTATAAACTAATGCAAAATGGAGAAAGCAAAACCAAAAGAACAGACTATATAGTTTGACTATTTAAAAGTAAGAATAGATAGTGTCAACTATTTGCCAAATGTTTGGTCCAAATAAACAAACAAAGTCAGTTTCCCCCTCAACCGAAGGTGTGTCCCAAGAACAAATGGAATGGGATCCTCCTCTTAACAGCTTTGTCCAAAGAGCAAACAGAATGGGGCTCCCCCTTACCAAGGGTTTATTCAAGAACAAACAGAATGGGGTTTATCTTACCAAAGGTTTGACCAAGGAACAAATAAAATTAGGCTGTACATGTGCCATAACTTGCTTGTTTATTCTCATTAAGCCAGAGAATCATGCATGCATGGAGTCAGAAAATAATTCTGAACTCAGAGGTAAACAAGCTAAAGGAGACCCTTTACACACTTAGAGCAATCCCAACTCAGGATGCCTGTCAACCAAAATTAGAGTCTTCATGTGTGTTTACATATGAGAAAGGAATTTTCTTAATAGTATAGATGTATAAATACAATAAGATAGGAGAAATGTCACAGCATTGATTGTAATTATAGTTCCAGGATGTCTGTGCTTCTTCTATCATTAACATGACTTATCATAACATAACATGTGTCCATAAAATACCAAGATAAGAAAAGTCTCAATATTCAAAATAGCGTCCAGTTCAAGGTGCCTTGTCCTTGGCAGTCATAAACAGAAGAATGCTCCTGATCAGCTTCATCCAGCCTTATAGTTGCTGACGCAGGAAGGGGCATTTTGGGCTCACGCAGAGAGGAGAGCAAAGCATGTCTGTTATGCCAAAGCACACAAGGCATTATGGTAGGTTAAGCTGAGAGTAGGCTAAAAATGTCTCTCCTGATTGGCTGATCCAGGTTTTAGGCCTTTCTCAGGTGATGGGGGCTCAAAATGGTTCATGATAGGAGAGAATTGATAAAGAAATAATGGTAATGGAGACATAAAGGGAGTGATCAAAGAATTATGTCATTTGTGTGGACTGAAATCTAATTATTTAATTACAATTTAATTTAATTTTTATTTAATTATAAATAATTTCAGCAAAGCTTAATTGGTCATATTGATATTCTATATTATGTTTATAAGCCTTTTTATAGTTGCAGAATTTTTTCCTTGCTCTTACATATGATAATTCCCATTAAATATGACCTGGTGTTAATGTCTACCTTTTCAATAGCAATGTTGAGTTAAGAGGAAGTAGTATACATCGCAGTGGACAAAATACTGGATTTGGTGTCTGTGGGTCTGGGTTTAAATCCTAGCTTTGCTACTTGATACCTGGTCTTAGGCAAATCACTTCACTTCTCTGGGCCTCAGTTTCCTCATCAGTAAAGCAAGGGCATTGTATTATATGTCTTCTTAGGTCTCTTCCAGCTCTAAGTCTATAAGACTTTTATTTAGTTTCTGGTACACAATGACCCTAAAATCCTTTTACTTTACACTATATTCTGATTTTTTTTCCATTTGTTGTATCTAGGAACCTTATTTTTTAGTCCCCTTTAAACATGAGAAGCAACTTGGTTTGGGAGAGAGACTGCTTGAACTTAGATTCTGGAAAACCTGGATTCTAGTCCCAGCTCTCATATCTACCACTTGGGTGACCAAGTCACTTAATTTCTCTGAGTCTCAGATAGCTCCCACTAAGACAAGACCCAGTATATATGGGTTAAAATCTGCCTTGAGGGAGACAATATCCCTGTCAACAAAATAATACCATGTTGACACAACAAATGCCACATTTACTCAAGTGCTCCTCTAACAATGCCTCATTATGTTGTGGAGGTGACTTTGGGTACTTAAAGGCTGTGCCAGTGGGATGCAAGGTCTCAGGTTGTAGTAAACTGTAAACTGTATGAAACAACATAGCACAGGAAATATCTTTTCCAAGATCATAACACATAAGCATAAGATTTAATCACTAGAGGAGAAATAAGGCTTTGAATCAGGATGACCAAATGTAGTGGTGTACTGTGGGCAGAAATTTAGGGTAGGGGAGCACCTCTGCCATTCTTCCCCGCAGTGATCGACTCTAGATATATGATCCTATTACCCTATGACCACCACAGCTAGCCTCACCCACAGTCACTGTGGCACTCCTATTCTGGGGCACGCATTCCAACCTCTCAAACCCCATAAAACTAAGGGGCTTCCTCCCTCTCAATGCAATTGCACTTTTTGTACAGGTCTGTCTTCTATACCACTATTCCATAATACACACATGCACACATATACATACATGCCACATAATTGAATTTGCCCTAGGTGAAGTTTCATATACTCACAAATCTGTACATAACAGAAAAATAAAGTTGTAAACTAAAAACTACTAAAGCATCTCCATAATTCCCTTAGAATACAATGGCTTCACTCACCAAACAGCCTTCTTTTAATTACTAGACTTTATCAGCATCCCTGTGAAAACACCTTGAAGGCATACAGCTTCTCATTGACAGGCATTCATAACCTTCTGCCTGTTGGATTGTTAGAAAACTGCCCCTAAGGAAGGAATGCTTTGGATTTTTCTGGTCAGTTACCTTTACCTGTTTGATTTCTTTAGCTACTTTGGAGGATACATACATACACACACACACACACACACACACACACACACACACACAAAACTTCACTGTGATAAAAGTGTTCTTGACAGCAGATCAAGAGGAATTTAGATAAGTGATATCTTAGCAAGATAACAAGGATGAAATGCACAAACCAAACCAGGGTCCTCGAGGCCACATGTGGCCCTCTAGGTCCTCAAGTGCGGCCCTTTGACTGAATCCAAATTTCAGTTGTTCTATGAAGTTTGGGGTTCAAAGGGCCACACTTGAGGACCTAGAGGGCCACATGTGGCCTCAAGGTTGTAGGTTCAGTTCCCCATCCCTGAGCCAAACACTGTCTCTCTACTTTTGCCAGTTCCAAGTATTTCTCTTCCTCTTCACTTATCTGAATCCTTTCCATCCTTCCACACACCAAATCAGATGCTACTTCTTAAAACCTGCTTAGACCATTCTAGACCAAATCATCCTGTTCTCCCATGAATCTGTGAAGCACTTAATGTCTGAACCACTCATGTGAATACTAAACATATGCTGCCTTTTATTATGGGTTGTTGTTTATAAACATACAGAAGTGTATTAATTTTGCATTCTGAGCATTTTGGGGGGGGGTAGAAGAAATAAATAACTGTCTTATACCTGATAAATGTATTGTACTTTGAACTCCTCTTCTAGAAGATTAATCTAGATAAATTCTGTTGATCTCTTGGGAAGAACCTCACCCAAGCTTTGTTTTAGAGATTTATCCAGTGAGCTGGCCGTCAAAAGAAATCTGACTCCCCTCTCTGGTTCAGGCTGATCTCAGAATGAATCTAGGTTCCATGAAAATCTAGAGAAAGATCCCCTTTTGAGAGGGAGGTTCCCTAAAGCATGGATCCTTTGTTTCTACAACAGCCAAGTCACAGAATTTGATCATTAGGAGGGATCTCATTTAGTTGAAGCCTCACAAAGAGGAATCCTCATCATAGCATATCAGGAAACTGGTTGCCCAGCCTCTACTTGAAGACCTCTAAAGAGGGAGAAATTTAGGCAACAAAAATAAGCTAAAGGTCCTAAGGCAAGAGGGAAATTTTGACCTCATAAGTAACACTGGACCTGGTATGAAACCTAAGACTGGATGAGTATACTTTATTCAAAAGAAACAGGACAAGTAAAACTGGATTGAGAGAACCTTTACCTCTGAGCAGTCAGGGAGCTCTGAACATATGGCCACTTAGAGTCTCAACCAGGGAATCACAAGATCCTTCTTGTAAGTAAGTCCCCAAAGCAAAAGCTCACCTCTCAGAATATATACTCTTTCAGCTAATAGGCTCAAAGCCAGAAGGCATCACAACCCTCCTGACTCAGTGCCTAATTAGAAATTAGCAAAAGATGTGTAAGCCTTCCTACAGGCAAGCAAGCTTCCCTTAATGGGAATGTGAGGCCTATTGATGGGCTGGGAAGATCTTATTCCCCAGTAGCCTTACAATGTCACATAAACCTGCTAAAATACAGGGAAATCATATCCATTGGATTTTCCTCTTTTACTAAGTTTAATAATCTTGTGTCAGATCAATAGAGCTCATATTTGAGAGTTTAGCCCTTTAGATGGTACCTTTCAGCTCTAAATCTATGAACCTATGATCTGTATAATATAAGCATTAATATGCTGATAAATGTTGAACAACCAGTTTTCAGGGAGGGGAGTACAAAATATACGCATGATACACTTATATATTTAATATGTGTTATTAACAATTTCTCCAATGCTTTCTTGAGTCTAGGAAATCAACAAAATAATCATTCAAGCCCTGACTTGTATTAGTTACCAATTTCTGAGATGTAAATACTCACACTGAAAATTTAACAACTGGCTCTCACAAGCTGTTAGAGTTGCCTTTAGCACACCCTGAATAAGAATTGTTATCTTTCCCCCAAAAGGAAACTTCATGTTTAGAAATAGAGCCAAATCTCAGATTCCTATAAAAAAGTGAATTTGAGCAGATTTGAGAGAGTTAGAAACTGCAAGAAGTCTGAGTGGGGCAAATTTCCCAGCCAGGAGAGTCTGAAAGGCTGAAGGGACGAATCTGTGGGCTAGGAGAGCGCTCGGTGTGCGGAGCTGCTCCAGACGGGACCAAAGCAGAAGTGGCTGGCCAGGAAACCCACGTGGGAGACAGGCTGGGAGAAAGCCGGGCGCCCAAAGCCCGGGGAGATCCCCAGGCCTCCCAACACTCTGGGCACTCTGTGGAAGCGACAAGAGGCAGCGCAACACCGTGAGATACCAACTCCTGAGGCTTGTAGCCCAAAGGTATGAAACACTTCTTGAACTTCCGGGAGACATAATGGCCAGGTAAACGGCTCTAATCCCTCCCCTCCCCACCCAGAGAATTCTTGGGGGGGGGGGGGGGAGGAAACAAAGCAAAAAAAAAAAAAACACTGGAATAGAGGAGACAGAAGTGGGGCTTCAGTAGCTGAGTAGTGGGAATACCTGAGTCCCAGAGGGGCTGAGCCAGCAGGGGTCAACGCCAGGAGCCCAGATGTACTCTTCCTCCCCCAGGGGAAGTGCCAGACACCCACCTCGAACAACAAAGAGCTGAGACCATTGCTGAAGAGCAACAGTGCTGGAGAACAACCCCAGGGGAAGAGGAGATTTCAGACAGCCAGACCCCCTCCCCCACACCTCAGAAAACTGAAGGCTGTAATTCACAAAGCCAACAACGAGACTCACAATCCCCAGAATAAGAAAGCTGGGACAGAGAGCCCTGAGCCCCAAAAGCAGAAATTTATTTTAAAGTCAAGAAAAGGCTAACCAACATGAAGAACACAAAAAAACCAAGGACCATTGATTCTTTTTATGGAGACAGGCAGGATCAAAATACCAATTTGGAAGAGGATAACAATGACACTATATCCACATCTGATACCTCAAAAGGTAATGTGAACTGGTCTCCAGCCCAAAAAGCATTACTGGAAGAGCTAAAGGAAGATTTTAAAAACCAAATTAGGGAGGTAAAAGAAAAAATGGAAAAAAAATGGAAAAAATGGAAAAAACATCCACTGACGAAATCAAGTCCCTAAAGAATAAGATTGGCAAATTGGCTACGGAGGTTCAGAATCTAAATAGAGAAAATGACACCCTGAGAGGTAAAATCAACCAATTGGAAAAGGAGACTCAAAAGCAAAATGAAGACAGTAACTCATTAAAAATTAGAGTTGAGCAAATGGAAGCTAATGACTCTATGAGGCAACAAGAAGTAGTAAAACAAAATGTAAAGAATGAAAAAATAGAAAAAAAATGTGAAATATCTGATTGGGAAAACAACTGACCTGGAAAATAGATCCAGGAGAGACAATTTAAGAGTTATTGGTCTACCGGAAATCCACGATGAAAAAAAGAACCTTGACAGTATCTTCAAAGAAATTATCAAAGACAACTGCCCAGAGGTCCTAGAACCAGAGGGCAAAATAATCATTGAAAGAATTCACCGATCATCACCTGAAAGAGATCCCAAACTGAAAACTCCAAGAAATATTATAGCCAAATTTCAGAATTACAAAATCAAGGAGAAAATACTGCAAGCAGCCAAAAAGAAACAATTCAAATATCGTGGAACTACAGTCAGGATCACGCAGGATCTTTCAGCTTCCACGTTAAAAGACAGGAGAAACTGGAATATGATATTCCAAAGGGCAAAGGAGCTGGGACTACAACCAAGGATCAACTACCCAGCAAAATTAAGCATAATTTTTCAGGGAAGGAGATGGACATTCAACGAGATAAGGGAATTTCCAGACCTTCCTGATGAAAAGGCCAGAAGTCAATGGAAAATTTGATTTCCAAATACAAAACTCAAGAGAGACATAAAAAGGTAAACAGGGGGGAAAACCCCCACAAACCTTATTAATCAATAAGGGCAAATTATTTGCATCTTTATATAGAATTACATCATCTTATGTTTGTTTTATATGTATACATATATATGTCAATCTTAAGAATAGTACAGCTATTATGACAATTGAAAGGGATACCCATAGACTGTGAATGTTTGTATAAAATAACTGATAAAAGGATAAAAAACATAATTAAGAGATGTAAAGGGAGGGCTTTGAGAGAGGAGGTAAGGAGGTAGTAGAAAATGGTAAATTACACCAAATAAAAAGACACAAAAACACATTTTAGTAGAGGGAAAGATGGGAGGGAGAAGAGCAGCATTTGATCTTTACTGTCATCTGATCGGGTTCAAGAAAGGAATAACATACCCTGATAAGTATAGAAATCTAACTTGTCCTACAGGAAGTAGGAGGGGAAAGGGGGAAAAAAGGGAGGGGGTGGTCAGAAGGGAGGGGAGAAGTAGCAAGTGGGAAACAGTAAGACAAGGGAGGGGAATAAAGAGGGAGGGTAAACTGAGAAAGGCGGCAGTCAAAAACAAAACTGTTGAGGAGTGGAAGGGGAAAGGGAGAAATAAAAGCATAAACAGGGGGAAATAGGATGGAGAAAAAGACACAGATAGAAATCATAACTGTGAATGTGAATGGGATGAACTCTCCCATAAAACAGAAGCAGATAGCAGAATGGATTAAAAACCATAATCCCACAATATGCTGTTTACAAAAAACACTTGAAACGGGGATATACACAGGGTAAAGGTAAAAGGCTGGAGTAAAATATATTGTGCCTCAGCTAAAGTAAAAAAAAGCAGGGGTAGCAATCCTAATCTCAGACAAAGAAAAAGTAAAGATAGATTTAATTAAAAGAAATAAGGAAGGACACAACATCCTGCTAAAAGACACCATAAACAATGAAGCAATATCATTGTTTAACATTTATGCACCAAGTGGTATGGCATGCAAATTCTTAGAGGAGAGGTTAAGGGAGTTACAGGAAGAAATAGACAGCAAAACTATAATATTGGGAGACCTCAACCTTCCCCTTTCTGAACTTGATAAATCTAACCTCAAAATAAATAAGAAAGAAGTTAAGGAAGTGAACAGAATTTTAGAAAAGGCAGATATGATAGACCTCTGGAGAAAACTAAATGGGGATAAAAAGGAATATACTTTCTTCTCAGCGGTATATGGCACATACTCAAAAATTGACCATGTACTAAGGCATAAAAACCTCACAATCCAGTGCAGAAAGGCAGAAGTAGTCAAAGCATACTTTTCAGATCATGATGCAATGAGAATTATTTGTAACAAAGAACCATGGAAAAATAAGCTAAAAATTAATTGGAAACTAAATAATCTAATTCTAAAGAATGAGTGGGCCAAAGAACAAACCAGAGAAACAATTAATAACTTCATTCGAGAGAATGACAATAATGAGACAACATACCAAAACCTATGGGATGCAGCAAAAGCAGTTCTTAGGGGAAGTTTTATATCTCTAAATGCTTACATGAATAAAATAGGGGAAAAGGAGATCAATGATTGGGGCATATAGCTGAAAAAGCTAGAAAAAGAACAAATTGAAAATCCCCAATTAAATACCAAATTAGAAATACTGAAAATCAAAGGAGAGATTAATAAAATTGTAATCAAGAAAACTATTGAATTAATAAATAAAACAAGGAGCTGGTTTTATGAAAAAAACCAATAAAATTGATAAACCTTTGGTCAATTTGATTAAAAAAAAGAAAGAAGAAAATCAAATTACCTGTATCGAAAATGAAAAGGGTGAGTTCACCTCTAATGAAGAGGAAATCAAAACAATAATAGGAATTATTTTGCCCAATTGTATGCCCATAAATTTGACAACCTTAGAGATATGGATGAATATCTACAAAAACATAAATTGCCCAGGTTAACAGAAAAGGAAGTAAAATTTCTAAATAACCCCATCTCAGAAAAAGAAGTTGAGCAAGCCATCAATGAACTCCCTAGGAAAAAATCTCCAGGGCCAGACGGTTTTACATGTGAATTCTATCAAACATTTAAAGAACAATTAATTCCTATACTTTGTAGACTATTTGGGAAAATAGGTGAAGAAGGAGTCCTACCAAATTTGTTTTATGACACAAATATGGTACTAATACCCAAACTGGGTAGAGTCAAAACAGAGAAAGAAAATTATAGACCAATCTTCCTAATGAATATTGGTGCAAAAATTTTAAATAAAATATTAACAAAAAGATTGCAGTAGCTTATCACCAGAATCATACACTATGACCAGGTAGGATTTATTCCAGGAATGCAAGGCTAGTTCAATATTAGGAAAACGATTAGCATAATTGACCATATCAACAACAAAACTAGCAGAAACCATATGATCATCTCAATAGATGCAGAAAAAGCCTTTGACAAAATACAACACCCATTCCTATTAAAAACACTAGAAAGCACAGGAATAAATGGAGCCTTCCTTAAAATTATAAATAGCATCTACCTAAAACCATCAACAAGCATTATTTGTAATGGGGATAAGCTAGATGCATTCCCAATAAGATCAGGGGTGAAACAAGGATGTCCATTATCACCCCTACTATTCAATTTGGTACTAGAAACGTTAGCTGTAGCAATAAGAAAAGAAAAAGAAATTGAAGGAATTAGAATAGGAAAAGAAGAAGGTAAATTATCACTTTTTGCAGATGATATGATGATTTATTTAGAGAATCCTAGAGAATCAAGTAAAAAACTACTTGAAATAATAAACAACTTTAGCAAAGTTGCAGGATATAAAATAAAGCCACATAAATCCTCAGCACTCCTATACATTACTAACAAAGCCCAACAGCAAGAGATAGAGAAATTCCATTCAAAGTTATTGTAGACACTATAAAATATTTGGGAGTTTATCTGCCAAGACAAACCCAGGGCCTATATGAACATAATTATGAAACACTCTTCACACGAATAAAGTCAGATCTAAATAAATGGAATAATATCAGTTGCTCATGGTTAGGCCAAGCTAATATAATAAAAATGACAATTTCACCTAAATTAATCTATCTATTCAGTGCCATACCAATTGAACTACCAAAAAATTATTTTACAGAGCTGGATAAAATAATAACAAAATTCATCTGGAAGAACAAGAGGTCTAGAATATCTAGGGTATTAATGAAAAGAAATGCTAGAGAAGGTAGCCTAGCCATACCAGATATCAAACTATACTATAGAGCAGCAGTCATCAAAACTATCTGGTACTGGCTAAGAAACAGAGTTGTGGATCAGTGGAATAGGATAGGTACACAAGATGGAGAAGTCAACGACTATAGCAATCTACTCTTTGATAAACCCAAAGAGGCCAGCTTCTGGGCTAAGAATTCACTATTTCACAAAAACTGCTGGGAAAATTGGAAAATGGTAGGGTAGAAACTGGGCATAGACCAATATCTTATACCATATACCAAAATAAAGTCAAAATGGGTTCACGATTTAGGAATAAAGGCTGAAACTATAAGCAATTTGGGAGAGCAAGGAATAGTTTACCTATCAGATTTATGGAAAAGCAAAGAATTCATGACCCAACAAGAGATAGAGAGCATTACAAAATGCAAAACAGATAATTTTGATTATGTTAAATTGAAATGTTTTTGTACAAAAAAAAGCCAATGCAACAAAGATTAGGAAGAAAGCAGAAAATTGGAAGAAAATCTTTACAACTAGTGTCACTGATAAAGGCCTCTTTTCCAAAATATACAGGGAACTGAACCAAATATATAGGAATACAAGTCATTCCCCAATTGAGAAGTGGTCAAAGGATATGAACAGATGGTTTTCAGAGGAAGAAATTAAAGATATCTATAGACATATGAAAAAATACTCAAAATCACTACTGATTAGAGAAATGCAAATCAAAACAACTCTTAGATACCGTCTCTCTCCTGTCAGATTGGCTAAAATAACAAAACAGGAAAACGATAAATGCTGGAGAGGATGTGGGAAAATTGGAACACTGTTACATTGCTGGTGGAGTTGCGAACTGATCCAGCCATTTTGGAGAGCTATTTGGAACTATGCCCAAAGGACTATAAAAATGTTCATACCCTTTGACCCAGCAATACCACCCCTAGGGTTGTATCCCAAAGAGATCACACAAGTGGGGAAAAGACCCATATGTACAAAAATATTTATAGCGGCTCTTTTTGTAGTAGCTAAGAATTGGAAATCAAAGGGATGCCCATCAATTGGGGAATGGCTGGACAAGCTGTGGTATATGAAGGTAATGGAATACTATTGTGCTATAAGAAATGGGGATGATACAGACTTCATAACAACCTGGAAGAACCTACATGACATAACGCTGAGTGAGCAGAGCAGAGCCAGGAGAACATTACACACAACCATAAGTATATGGATTCTGTGATGACTAACCCTGACAGACTTTGCTCTTCTCAGCAACACAATATGCAGAGACAGCTCCAAAGGACTCATGATGGAGAGTGCTATCTACATCCAGAGAAAGAACTATGAAGTATGAATGCAGATCAAGGCACACTTCATGCTCGCCTTTTTCTCCCCCTTTTTTTTCCTCTCTTTTGTATTTGTTTTTGGGTTGTGGCTTTTTTTTTTTTTTTGGTTCTGTTTCTTCTTTCTCATGATTCATTCCATTGGCCATAATTCTTCTCCACAACTTGACTAGTGTGTAAATTAATTCAATGCCAAGTTATACATGGAAGTTATATGGGATTCCATGCCATCTTGGGGAGAGAGGGGGGGAGGGAGGGAAGAAAATCTGGAACTCAAAATTATGTAGAACCGTGTGTTGCAAACTAAAAATAAAAATAAAAATAAATTACAAAAAAAAGAAAGAAATAGAGGCAAATCTCAATGAAAGGATCATAGATTTAGAGCCGGAAGAGAACTTAGAGGCTCGTCTAGTTCCTCATCTCACAGATGAGGAAACTGGGGCCCCAAAAAGTTAGATTGACTTGCCCAAGGTCACATAGGTAGGAAGTTATGGAGGAAGGATTTGAAATCAGATCTGAAATCCATCGCTCTATCCACTGTAAGGCACTACCTCACGTGCAAGTATATTTTGTGAGGATACAAAGACAAAGGAAGCAGTCCCTGACTTCAGGGGGCTTACATTTGCCTGGAGGAAAACAACATGGAAACAGATAGAAAGTTTTTAAAATTTATATAAAAAGTAAATATGAAGTAATATGATGTGGGGTGGGAAAAGGGTGGGGGAATAAAGAAAGGACACAGTGCTTAATCTGACCTTTAAAGAAGTGAGGCATTATGAGAGTCTCAGGTCAGGAAGGAGTGAGCTCTGGGCATGAAGAGACAAAGACATGGAGACAGGAGACAGAATGTTATCTACTGGGAGCAGCAAGATGGCCAGTTTAGCTAGAATGTAGAGTGAAACCACATAGAATGTCACAATGACAGAGGAATCAAAATTAGAAATCCCCTCAAAGGGCAATTGAAAGGGCAAAACTAAGTGAGGGAGAAAGAAGGGAATAAGAATTTATATATTTCCTACTAGATACCAGGCACTATATTAAGTACTTTTTATATTATCTGACATTATTAAGTACTGCTTATTCTGTGCTTTAAGAAGGGATGATTTCAGAAAAACCTGGGAAGACATATGGACTGCTGCAAAGCAAAGTGAGCTGAACCAGGAGAATATTACATGCAGTAATAGCAATATTGTACAATGATTAACTGTGAATGACAGCACAGCATTCATTCCTCAAAAGCACCTATAAGTGCAATTATTATCCCTATTTTGTAGTTGAGGAAACTGAGGCAAACAGAGGTTAAATAACCTCTCTAGGGCCATAGCCAGTAAATATCTGAGACTAGGTTTGAACGCAGATCTTCTTGACTCCAGGACGAGTGTACTATCTACTTGCTATCATTTGTTTCTAAGTAAGCCATAACAGGTTGACAATTATAAGTTATGCTTGTTCGGTCGTTTTTCAGTCATGTCGGACTGTGACCCCATTTAGGGTTATCTTGGCAAAGACACTGGAGTGGATTACCATTTCCTTCTCCAACTCATTTTACAGATGAGGAAACTGAGGTAAACAGGGTTAAGTGACTTGGCTCAGGGTCACACAGCTGGTAAGTGAGGCTGGATTTGAACTCAGAAAGATGAGTCTTCCCAACTCCAAGCCCAGCAGTATACCCACTATACCACCTAGCTGCTCCTCAGAGTAGGTGATCTCTCAGGTCCTTTCAGCTTCAGGGTCCAATGAATGTTTTAGAACCATCTATACATGTATATTTCTAAATATGGCAACTATAAATCTAGTGTGAGAAAGTGTCCATTCAAATGGCCCTCATTTGCATTAGAATCATCACTTGCTGACAACTACTAGAAAAGTGCCTAGATTGTGTTCACAAATAGACGCTGAAGCCTTGCCAACATAGTCTTTCCCCAGGTGATAATTCATATCATGTCATCATGTCTTGGCTCAGTCCTCCACTTCTCCTGAGACACACCTGGCAAAAATTCTAACTCCCAAAGGCCTAGGGCAACTTTAGCAATTGCCAGGGAAAGCTTCCTATAAGACTCGAAAAGCATACTCCAGGGAAGAGTAAGTTACAGCCTTTTCAACACAAGTAATTAACTGTACCTCTAGAGATATTAAGTCTCAAACTCAACATGCTCTGAACAGACCATGTCATCCTTCTCCAAACGCTCTTTTCTTATTAATTTCCCTATTAGCACCAACCTTCCAGGTTCACAACCTTGGTGTCATCCTCGACTCCTCCCTCTCGCCCCACATAATTGAATCCCTTTTGCCAAATATCATTGTTTCTATCTTCATAGCTTTCACATTTCTCCTTCTATCCACTCGCAGAGCTACCAACCCAAGGACAGGCCCTCAGGATCTCTCACTTGGGACTATGTACAATAGTATTCTAACCTTCCCTTTGTCTCAGTCTGAACCCACTTAACACATCGTTCTCCACCCAGCTGCCAAAGTGATTTTCCAAAAGTGAGGGTCTTACCATGGCTCGCGAGCGCGCGCGCGCGCACACACACACACACACACACACACACACACACACACCCCTCTACTCAATCAACGCCAGTGGCTCCTAATTAGCTTCAGGATCAAGTACAAATTCTTGTGTTTGACATTCAAAATTCTCTGTAAACTGGTGCCTTCCTACATTTTCAGGCTTCTTACACTTTAATACACTCCACTACTACCCAGCTACTTTCTGTTCTCTGAATTCTTATAGCCCTAAAATTTTCTAATGGAATATGCAGTTTGGTACTTGTTTGATATTGTTTCATCTAGTTAGTCTCATTTAATCAACAAAAATATAAACTCCTTGAGGTCAGGGACCATGATTGATGCATCTTTTGTAATCCCATTATAAATGTTCAGAAAATATCTCTAACTTAGGAATAGGTATGCTCCAAAAATTTAAGTCAGTTGTTGAAACGTAAAATTTTGTATAGGTGTATTGTTAAATAGTGTATAAGGGTTAGTTTCCCAAGCCAGCCTATAAAACCCTGTTTTATTCCCTCATCATGATGAGAGGCAGTGTGATGGAATAAAGAATAAGTTTGAGTCAGATCTGAGTCTAAATCCTTCCTTTGACAAATCCTGGCTGTGTAACCCTGGGAAGGTCACTTAAACTCCCAAGTGCTCCAAGCAACTCATAGTTTGCAGAATGACGGCTGATCTTCACTAATAGAGGAAATTACCTTACCTGTGAAGTTTCTTATACTAAAGAAAACACATGTTCCGTCCATAAAAAGTAATCATTCACATTTATCTAATGTTTTAAAATTCAGAAAGTACTTTCCCAGCATACTATACAGTTATAATATTAGTAACTAAAGAAAACAAGTAATTCCTGATATGGGTCTAGGGTCCTAGATCCACGTTTCCCTTCATTTCTTTCTCTTGTACAGCCTGCGGGTTTGAGTGGTTTGGGAATGACCTTTCACTATTCCCCCAAAGAGTTGGGATGACACTCAGTAGCAGATTTGGGGAGACAACTAGAGGCAAATTTCTGGTTAAAATGGGGATATGAGCTCAGCTCTTCTAACAAACACCACAGCACAGATTCAAATGGCAATTAGATAGTGCCCAGTGATCAAGAAGACCAAAGAGATATCTCAGTGAGAACATCTAGTCCAGGACAACACAGGAAGACATCCAAAAGCCTAAGGCACTGGACAGTAGATGTACCTGGTGAAGTGGAAACCATCATGAGCCCTGCTAAATGGGATCTTAAGTAAGCAGAATTTCTTCCCTGGCCTGTTGTGGGAGCAGTAGGGGACAAGGCTATCCCCCTTCTAGGTAACTGCACAGGAAGACAGAGTCAGGCAATGCATGCGTGTTTCAGGGCTCTCCAAAAGACCAAAGGCTGTGCTCCCATTGGAGCCACAGAAGAAGACAGGGCCAGATCCAGTATCATACCTAAGCTGCCCTCCAGGAACCCTCCAGAAGGCCTGAAACAAAGCAAGAGCTTCGATACCCATTTGGGGTCTACCAAGGCCAGAGTTAGAGATAAAGACAATTCCCAGTTTAGGATTGTTCAGGGGGACAGAGATCAGGTCATGGTCAGCACCTTGTGGAGCCATCAGGAGGCAGAGACAGAAGCCAGGAACTGGGCCTGAGTCCATTGCCTACTGCCAGATATTCCACCTAGAACTATGGGATAAAGCAGGGCCTATTCACCACATCTAAGAGTTTAGAAGAGGAGCAAATCCCAGCCCCAGCACAAAGTCTCAGTTTAGAAACTGAGGATGAGGATGTAAATAATTAGAAGAAAATAACAAATACAGTGAAGAAATAATCTGAGTTGGGGGATGTCCAAGTGATAAATCTGGAAAACAATAAGTAAAATAAATATAGATAGAATCTCAGAAGAAGAAAAAAAGAATGGCTTGGCCACAAGGAAATAAAACAAGAGATTTTAAAAAATTAAATTAGAGCTCATGAGGGAAAAAATTAGGAGAATAAATAACTTAGAATAGTAGGTAGAAAACTTCACCCAAGTAGTGGGCTCCCTGAAAAAAATAGAATAGAGCAAACAGAATTTAATAATTCTATAAAGCAACAATAACTATTAGAACAGTCAAAAAAACCTGAAGATTTAGAACATACAAGGTATCTACTATTACAGACTATTCACCTCTATGTATTTGAAAGTTCTACTTCTCCTCTGCCCAGCAGCTAAAAACCATTTTTGGCCCTTTGAGGGAATTTGAGGACTTACAATTTCAAGTCTGTTGAATATCTAAGAAGCCCAACCCTACCAAGTTCAGCCCAGCTTACTCCCTATATTTGAAAGTCTCTGCAAAAATTGACTTTAAGCTATTTCTAATTTAAACATTTTCTCTAAGAATATATCTCACATGTCCAATCAGTTGCTGAATCCTACTAATTCTACCTCTACTAAATTTTTCACATCTATTCTCTCCTTTCTACTTACATGGCCACCACCCTAGTTCAGACCATATCTAATGTCTTCACTGTTTCAAGAATCTTTGAATTCTCTGTTTCTTAAGTCTCTTCTCTTTTCAATCCATTCTCCAGATAATTGCCAAAGTAATTTTCTTAAAGCACGCTCCCCCAGTCAATAAACTCCAATGCCTCCCTCCAAATTACCTTGTATTTATTTATATATATTCCATATATACTTACATATGTGCTCATTTCCCAAATAAAATAGAAGTTTCTTAAGAACAAGGACTGCTTCATTTTTGTGTTTCTAACCCTAGTGCCTAGGATAGTACCTGGCACATAGCAGGCACTTAACAAATGCATGTGGATTGATTGACCTAAAAAGCAGGTTAAAGAGATATAATTTAAGACTCACCAGACTCACTGAAAACTGAGACCAAACAAAATACTATATTTCAAAAAATCATAAAAAAAAACTTCCCAGGGTCTCTTATACCCAAACAGCAAAGTGAAAATAGAAAGAACCACTTGTCACCTTCTGAAAGAAACTCCAAATTGAAACAACCAGGAAGCTCATAACCAAAATCCAGAGCTTCTAGGTCAAAGAAAAATAAATATCACAAGCAGGCAGAGATTTCAAGTACAGGAAACCATAAGTATGAAGGAGAGGGAATTTTGGAATAAGACATCCCAAAAGGCATAAGAAAAAGGCTAACAACTAAGAATAATTTGCCCTGCAAAAACAAATGTAATCCAATAGAGGAGTGGAATATTTGACTTTAAAGTATTTCTAATGAAAAACTAGAACTGGCTAGAATCTTTGAAATGTGAACACTGTTGACAATTGTTGTTTATCCTTTGAAGGAGAACCAATGACATCACAGGTGATGTCTTGACTTGCCTGTGAAATGGATTCAGTGTCTTTGATGTCTGTTCAAGCTCTAAGCACTCCACAGCACCTGCTTCAGCCATCTTCATGGCTGTTGGAACAAATTGTTCTCATCCACCCATTCTGCCAAGGAAAGTCATCACATGCTTGAGATAGACATCCCCCTAACTCATAGGTCTCAAGCCTGTTGGTTATGCTCAACCTGCTTTAGGCTTATCTGCTGTCGACCTGAAAGTTTGGTTAAAAGAGGCAAATAGTCTAGGTGATAAATAAATTCATATTGTTTATTCCCTTAAAGCTAGCAGATACATGTACATGGAGCCAAAAGGTAAGTTCTGACTGTCTGATAAAAAGAATGAAAAGGCTTTACATTTTAGAACAATCCCAACTCAGGATGTCTGTGTCCCTCAAATTTATGATCTCCATATATGTTTAACCATAGTATGAGGAAGAAATTTTCTTAATCAAATAGGTTGCAAACGCCACAACATAAAATTGACAAAGCGTCAATCGAAAATACAACCCAGGACATCTGTGTTTTCTTTACTGTTAACATGCCATAACATAGTATATGTCTATAAAATATTAGGATAAGAAAAGTCTCATTGTTTAAGATATTGTCTTGTCAAGGTGCCTTTCCTTGGTAGTCATTAACAGAAGAATGCTCAGCTGTAGTGGCAACCACATTGGCATACTCAGGACAGCTGCTAGTGAAGGTTTTTTTTCTGCTTTACTAGGAAGGCAACTTAAAAGGAGTCAATGATCTTCTCTAATTAAACAGAAAAAATACAGAGAAGAGAAATAAAGACCAACAGACAGGGTTCTACTGCCTGAATCAAAGCTTTACATCCACCACTGAATGGAGAGAGCCTTTACCTCTGAGGAGTCAGGGAGCTCTAAACATACAGCCACTCAGAGTCTCAACCAGGGGATCACATCTTTCTCATAAGCAAGCCACAAGACAAAATCTCACCTCTCAGAATATAGACTCTTTAGGCTCAGTAGCCTAATTAGAAATTAACAAAGGTGCGTAAGCTTTCCTACAAGCAAGCAAGCAAGCTTCCTTTAATGGGCTCCACATGAGGCCTATTGATGGGTGGGGAAGATCTTATTCCCCATTAACCTTACATCAGCTTCACCTGGCCTTGTAGTGTTGACACAGGAATTTTGAGTTCACTCAGAGTGCAAAGAAGGGATGAGGTACTTCTTCTAGTTGACTAGTTCAGACTTTGGCCATTATTGGGGTTCAAATGATCTTAAATGATTATCACTGACAAGATGGGTTAACCAGGGTATGGCCACTACACATGTTACAACTTCTTGGAGCCACAGATAAAGTTGAATGAATTAAGTGCACACCAAAGATGGATGAGCAGCCCTGAAAAGGGCTTGGCAAGCCCCCACACCAGAGGTGTTAGTCCTCCTGAAGACCCCCCACCCCCACCCCACACAGTTGACAATAGAAATGTAATAAAATAAATAAATTTGAGCAATTAGAAGGTACTACATGATGATAAAGTGTTTATATTCTAATAGAAAAAGAGACAAGTATCCCTTCAGAATTCCACTGTCACAGTATCCCAAGTGTCACAGAGGAAATAAAGAAAAATAAATATGGCCCTAGGGGTGGATTTGTTCTGCTTTGTTCTGTTCCATTTAAGAGAGGGAGGTTGAAAAGGGGGAAGAAGGGAGAGAGAAACCACAGATGGAAGGATAGAGTAGAAACTTACTATTTCTCATAACTGAGGCATAACATAAGAATATACAAACATAAAAGGAATGTGAAGGGAGTGAGCATGTGCTGAGCTTCACTGTTATCTGAAATTGGCAAAGTGTTTAACATGCAAAGTGTTGGCATGAACATACATTTAATTCAACAGGGAAACAAGGAAGTCAGGAAAAGGAGTGAGAAATGAAAAAACCAAGAGACAGAATTTCTGGGTAATTAATAATCAATTTATTAATTAGACTAGCGAATAATCAATACATTGAGGTCAGCCATCTCTCTCCTTTAACCAAAGACCAGCATGGAGGTGGTTGAATTAAACAATACTTTTGGAAAAGGGGGTATTGCTAAGGGAGAAAATCAACTCTGATTGGTTAACAATTAATGAGGGGGTAGATAAATTAATGAAGAGTTAGGCAAAAAGTTTTCAGCTCCTCCTGCTGAGGACATGGCTTGATGACAGTCAGCTGCTTCCAGCTGTCTAGACAAAATGACCCATACCCTGATGGGAGTGGGGAACCTGTGGCCTTGAGGCCACATGTGGCCATCTAGATCCTCAAGTGGGGCCCTTTGACGGAATCCAAATTTCATAGAACAAATCCCCTGAAAGTTGTTGAACAACTTTCCCCTCTCCCGAAAGCTGTTGAACAATGGGCCCAAATTCACCTAGATTAGATTGTCTTTACCCTCTAATCAGAAATAAACTACTGCAGTTGGGTGGGGTCCAATGGGATCCCACCCAAGATTGAGGAGAAAGTTTCATGGTCTGCCCTGTCTTTCACAAGGACTGGGGTTTGAATGAGGAAGTAAAAAGAGAAAAAATCCTACTAACAAGTAACCTACTAATAATTGGTTATTAATAATCAAAGAGCAGATCTTTGGGTCCTGTATATAAAATTAATTAATAATAGATAAGAAAATAATCATTTTCCTCAGGGGAAAGGAGAGTTTAAGAAAGAGGTTGGCATTGAAGAGGGAATAGTTATAAGCAAAACAATCTTCAACTTTAAAACATAAAGGGAAGAAAAAAGATGGAATGGAAATGGATGGCTTCTTGTAGGAGTACTTGATTTTTTCCTTCCATTTTCACCATATTTACTAATGAGCTTCCTGAGAGCAAGGATTGTCTTTTTCCTTTCTTTATATGCCCACCACTTAACACAGGACCTGGTACATAACAGACACTTAATAAAGGCTTATTATCATTGGACTGTTGTTTTCAGTGGTGTCCAACTCTTCACGGCCCCATTTTTCTCTTGCCAAGGACACTGGACATGGTTTGCCTTTTCCTTCTCTACCTCCTTTTACAGATGAGGAAACTGAGGCAGACAGGGTTAAGTGACTTGCTCAGGATCACACAGGTAGTAGGTATCTGAGACCAGATTTGAACTTAGATCTGAGTTCAAATGCTTATTAACTGACTAAACTATGTCACCACAATAAATTGATTAACTGAGATATCTGGATGATTGGAGTCACAACCACAGAGAGAAAATTCCAGATGCAGGAAGCTCTAGAGATTTTACTTTTTAATATTTTAAGCAACATTCTATACTTTTCTCCTAACTAAATTCCCAACCTAGCCGGTGTGGGTTTAAACTATTCAGTAGTAAGCACCTGAAGTCACACAGTCTGTAGCAGGGCGGCAACATATAAGTTGAGAAGACAGCACACAAGCTGTCTTTCTGGAGTATTAACACTACCGCAGTGCCCCAATGTTCACATGACAGATACACAGATGTCACAATAATTCTTCCCTCCATGTTGGCACTGATCCAGTTGTGTTCAATTTTATTCAAGAGACAATAGACTTGGAAAACTTTCCAAAAGACTTGGAAACCATAGACTTTGGCTCAAATCCCATCTCTGACTATCCATGTAACCCTAGGCAAGTCACTTAAATTCTCTGAGACTCAGTTTCCTCATCTGTTGCATGAAGATGATACTATTTTACTATCATCCTTACTGGGCTTTTGTGAGGGAAATACTTTGTAAACCTTAAAAGGCTACATAAATGAAAGTTATTGTTTAATCAGAAAGGATTTAAAGAGCCTTAAGTCACACAGTATAATGAAAAGTATGCTGGGTTTGGATTCAAAAAACTCCTATTTTGTCACTACCTATGTGACCTTGGGTAGTCTCTTAAATTCTCTGGGCTCCTCACATGTAAAATGAGAAGGTTTGGCTACATCAGCCTCAGTTCACTTTCCAGCTGCAAGTTTGTGATCCCATGATCCTATGAATAGTAATGCTCTTTCTCAATATCGTAATCTTGGGCCGGTCTCATTCTAACATGCAGCAGCTCAGCTTCCTGCCCTTGTTAACCAGCCCCTTAGGAACTACAGTTTTACCCTGTATTTGTTTCTCAAGAACCTGGATTTGCTTCTTACCCATATGGCCTTGGTCCTGGGTGTTTAGATTTCCCATTGCCCAGTTCCTGATACCTGTCATTGAATATCCTAGACACTGTATTCACCTGCCCCTTTTAATTTCTGCCAGTTCAGGGTGGGACCCTCATAATCCAGCTAGCCAAAGTGAACAGTGTTCTCCACTGGCCCTGAGTCCATCTGTTCTGCCTTTGTCCACACTTCACACCTGTTCCATCGCTGCCCATGCTGAACTCTTGGTCTCCAAATCTTACCTACATGACTCCCTAATCCCAGCCTCCCTCGATCAGTCTCAGCCTGAGATAGTCTAGTATGAGCTTCAGGTAGAAAGAATGTGTTTTGTGGTACCACTTAAATCTGTAGTCCAGAACTGGTTCTTGCAGATGAGCAGAATGTCACCCTTTCTTGAAGAGACAAGGAGAGGGAGAGAAGACAAGAGGAAGAAGAAAGTTTTATATGGTCTAGAGCTATAGAGGGCTCACAACAGTTGACATTCAATGATACCAGCTAATACCCCAACCTAAATAAATAAGAGTAGAAAACTTATTGAATGACTGTTTGGAAGACTTATGCAATCATCAACAAAGAGCAATTAACATGGGAAACAGATAGATATCATATATATATATATATGTATATACACATATATGCATATATACATATACATACATATATACATATACATACACATATACGTGTGTGTGTGTGTGTGTGTGTGTGTGTACTGTTGTTGTTTTAAGTTGTTTCAGTTAAGTCCTACTTTTAGTAACCCCTTTTTGGGATTTTCTTGGCAGAGATTTCAACTCTGGTCTTCCTGACTGTACCCAGAGCTCTGTCCACTGTACCTCCTAGCTTCCTAGCTATGTATACTTTACTTACACACACACACACACACACACACACACACACATACACGCTACTTGAGCTCTCTCATTCAAATTAGAAATTCAAGAGGTTTGGTAATAGGAAATGAAGAATTGTAAACAATGGTAAGCCTACTTAATATTGTGGAAATTTTTTGCCTAGCATTCCTTATTTATGTCATATCACTATAACTAAAGTTTATTTTGACACACACCCCCAAAAGAGTTTTTCATTGAAAATTAAATGATCAGAACAGAGTAATTAATATATACTATTTCTAAAGCAGCTTAATCTCTGCCGAAAAAAATTATGCAATCTGAGAAATTGTTATTTATTTTGTTTAGGGCACTTCAGGCAGAGCAGTATTAGGACCACAGATTTAGAGCTGGTAGTGACCTTTAAGATCAGCAAGTCTAATGTCTTCATTTGACAAGCGACAAAACTGAGGCCCAGATAGCTTAAGCCATCTGCCCAAGGTCACACAGCTAGGAAGTGGCACAGATAGGGTTCAAGCTCAGGTTCTCTGACTATGAATCCAATTCCCTATCGCTCCATGCTTCGCTTTCATCTGAGCAAAAGAAGAAAGAATGCGCGCGCACACACACACACTCACACGCGCACATTATGGGGTACAGATACATGTATTTTATTTAACAGAGAAATAAGAAGGAAAGAAGAGATCTTACATCTTATTAAATCCACAGTTCTCTTTCAAGTGTGTGTGCATTGATTGATTTGAAAGACTTTTAACACCTAGACTAATTTCCAACATAATTTCATCAATCTAGTAAACTAGCCATCTTCTAAGGCAGGACTGTTCAAACTACCCGGCGGTGCGATTTATGCAGCCTGCTTACAAGCATAGAAATTTACATAAATGCTTTAGTAAATGAAGCTGAGCTACCACAGAGCTCTCACCAAAACGGCAATTCAAAATGTATTGTCTATTGTTTCAATAAAAACCTAAGGTTGGATACCCTGTCCTAAGGTATCAACACACTTTGAATGAAGGAGTTGGTTTTTAAAAATGTATACACTCATATGAATATAAATGTGTATTTATATATAAATTATATACATATATAGACACATACACATGTATATGTATGTATACATGTATTTATGCATTGTCAACCTGAAAGTTTGGTTAAAGGAGGCAAACAGGCTAGGTGATATATAAATTCATATAGTTTATTCCCTTAAGGCTAGCAGATACATGATCATGGAATCAGAAGCAAACTTCTGATTGACTAAAAGAAGAAAGACAAGGTTTAAGTAACAATCCCAACTCCAATTTATGGTCTCCATATCATAAGAAAGGAAGTTTCTTAGTTGAACAAGATAATTGACAAGGTAGTATCACTTAGAGATCATGATGGCAAGATGCAAATGTTCCTAGAATATCAAGATAAGAGAAATTCCACTGTTCTGGTTGCAGACATCCTGTCACCACAGAAAAGGTACCATTTGTCAATCTTTGAAGTTGCTGAGACAGGAAAGAGCATTTTTAGAATAGAGCAAAGCAGTTTGGATGATTAATTCAGGCTTTGGATATTATTAGGGTTCAAATAATCTGAAAGGATTGTCATTATGTATACAGGGTGTCCCAAAAGTCTTAGTGCTGGCAAGCTACAAAAGCTTAAAACGGCACTAAGAGTTTTGGGACACCCAGTATAATGTTAGAGGTGTCTCTGATAAGTTTGGAAAAGAAGACTAATCCTAAAGGGAAAATAAAATCTATTCCCCCCAATCTCACTCTAGTAGAAAGGTTACCAGGAGCTCCAGGGACCTCAATGTAATCAGGAAAATGTGAAGATCATGAGTCTGGTTCTTCAGGGCTTAAAGCCCTAGGGTCCATCCTCAAGCCTCTTTCAAAGTAAGCATTCTGCACATTTTACTGAAAAACACCTTCCCCCCAAAAAAGAGAAAAAGCTCCACATACTATAAGATTGAAATAAAAATTAGCTTCATTTCTTCAACTTTTTGCTTAAAATTTTTTTTGACAGTTCCTCCTTTTCTCTGACTCTTGCTTTAAAATGCAAGCATCCCTGGAAGAGGTCACATTTTAAGCTACTAACTAACATAGTAATGAAAAATGAGCAAGGTGTCAGGGGCTAGTAGGAATGAGGTGATCGAAACCTAAATCTTCTCTGTACAAAAGGCCTTCCTTCCTTATGTCGCCAAATAAGCAAAGAGAGCAGCGTATTATGACTTAGAGCCAGAACCTGAATGATCATGATGACTCCTGGGAGGAAAGGTTACCACCGCTCCACCCCAATATGATGGCACCTTAGGACAAAGTTCTGGTGGTTCCTACTGGGCTGAATTAAAAATTAAATTCGTGTCAGATATCCTGAAGAGCTGGGGTGGGGTTGACAAGTTTGTTATTCTAGTGGAATCTATGCTTTTGTTAAATACCCATTTAATCAAAGAAAGCTTTGTGAAGCTGGATTTTGAACTGAGAAAACTTTGGGTGGAAACTAGAGAAATAAAATATTCTAGGTGCCTCCAAAAAAAAAAAGAACTAATGGAGATGGGAATGGCAGATCCATGAGATGCTAAATAAGGGTGTCTCCTACATAAGGGGTAAAACAATCAATGAAGACCGGAATGTTTTTAGTCATTCGTTTAACAAATATTTATTCATCATCATATGCTCCAAGAACTATCGTAGTGTACGTAACACAGTACAGTGGCTATCATGCAAGACCTGAATTCAGCAAGACTTGGGTTCAAATCCAACCTCAGATGCTAGTGTCTATCGTCCCCTGAACAGGCCACTTAATTTTTTTCAGCCTCAGTTTCCTCATCTGTAAAATGGAAATAATATCTGTAGCACTTAAAAGGTTGTTGTGAGTCAATAATGTAGGTACAATCCTACATGAATGTCAGCTATTATCTATATAGTGGACATAATAACACACCGTCAATCCCACAGGATTATTATGAGCTTTCAGCTATATAAATGTGAGTTCCTGTACATTGCACGTGCTAGGCACCGGCAGAAAGGACAAAGAATAAGACAATGCATTCATGGAATCATAGAACTTGGAAGCGAAAAAGATCATTCAGTTTGGTGAAATTTCCGGACTTCTTTTCAGAATAGTTTTTAAAGGCATAAAAATCTCCACTCTGCATCTGCCGCCTTGCCAGGTTTCAACTCCACTGGACAAGATGCACACCGCCAGTCCCCCCTCTACACTCCCCCCATCCCACCTCTTCCCAGACTCCTTGTGCGTGCTTTCTCTGTGCCCCCATCCATTAGACTGTAAGCTCCTAGAGGGGAGGACCATCTTTCTTTTTATTAATTGTATCCCTAGAGTTTAGTACAGTGCCGGGCACATAAAAAGTGCTTAATAAATGTTAATTGGATTGGAAAAACAAAATACATAGAATTACCAAGGAAACCAATTATGCTGAAATGTAGTTATCAAAATACATAAGTGTACATAACCCAGGCGCTCGGTCTCCAAATCCAGCACCCTTCAATCTAATACAAGACAGGTCCACAATGATAATACAAAGCAGTGCGTTATAACTGCTGCCCGGGAGGTACAAAGTGACGCAGGAATTCTGTGGAGCGACATCTCTTTTCAGATGCCAGCATGGGTCAGGTTACTCTTCATTTCTGGAAACTTCACCCCACATTTCCTCCGGGAAGCTTGGGGAGATGGGTTCTAGTTGTTTCCATGAGTCCTTTAGCAGCCCTCTTCAGAATTACAAAGAGCTTTCAGTGAAACAACCTGGGAGGCCAAGCCAGGGTAAAAAGGCGCGGAAGCCAGGTGGCCAAAAAGAACTTTAGATCTCTGGCAGGAGTGGACAGTTTAACTGCTCGGAAGGACTAAAAACTCAAGCCCTCAGATCCTCCCCTCCAGAGCAGCAGATGCCACAAATCCAGATAATTATATTGCAAAAAAGAGAATCTCGCGGAACGCGGTAATTCCTCAAATTGCCAGTTTCCTGCAGATCAGGTCTAAATAGAGGGTAGAGTGGGGGAGGGGAGAGGCTTCAACGCCAACTCCCCAGAAGGGAGCCGGAGCCCCGCCCCCAGCACTAACGCCTAATCCCACTCCCCCTCCTCCCAAGAACTCCCCAGGCTCCCCTTATCCCCACCCAGTTCTCCCAGGCCCCGCCCCTTGCCCCCGCTCGCCCTGGCCCCACCCCTTCTCCATCACTCTCCTCTCCCTCTGACCCCGCCCCCTCTTACGTCACGCCCAGCCCCCTTTCCCCAGCTCCTACAGCCCGGTGTCCGCTCTGCCAGGCCCTGCCCCTTCCTACGTCACGCCCCGCCCCGCTTCAGGCCCCGCCCCCATCAGGTGGCCTTTTTCTGCAGCCCTGAGAGCGGCAGCCCGGCACGAAAGAGCGCCCACGTTGGCTGCGCTTCCTCCTCCTCCGCCGGGTCTTCCTCCTGTCCGTCGCCGCCGCCGCCATGCCTGGAGGTCTGCTGCTCGGAGACGAGGCCCCCAACTTCGAGGCTGACACCACGATCGGCCGCATCCGCTTCCACGACTTCCTCGGAGACTCGTGAGTGAAGCCCCGGCCCAGTTCGGCTGGGGGCCGCCCCGGCCCGGGCGGGAGCGCCGGTGTCCTACTGCCCTGCTCCAAGGCACCCCGGTGACCCAGGGAGTTGCTCACGAGGGTGGAGGGGGCATCGCCTGTTGCCTTTGTCCCAACTCCCCTGACCACCGTCCCCCTCCTCCTGTCCTGACCAGCCCCCTTACCTCCTGCCCCTGCTCCTCTGACCCCGCCCCACCTCCTGCCCTGACCAGCCCCCCCCTTACCTCCTGCCCCTGCCCCAGCTCCTCAGACTATCCTACCCCCTTACCTTGGCCCTGGCCCCCCTCCCCCCTCATTTCCTGCCCCTGCCCCAGCTCCTCTGACCCTTACCTACCGCCTTGACCACCCACCCCCTTACTTCCTGCTCCAGCTCCCCTAACCACAACCCCCCCTTACCTCTTGCCCTTGTCCCAGCTCCCCTGACTACCCACCCCCTTACGTCCTGCCCTGTCCCATAACCGCGCAACCCCCTTATCTCCTACCTCCCCTAACTACCTACCTGCTTTCTGCTCCTGCTCTCCTTGCCAACTCTCATCCACTTATCTCCTGCCTTGCATCGGCCCCACCACCACCACCCACCCATAAGGTTACCTCCTGCTCCTTCAACAGTTTGCTCTCCTTCCCAGCCTTACCCCCAGCCCCAGCTTCCTGCCTCCCCAAACTTAACTCCTGCCTCTCCTAACTCTCCCGTCTCTCCCTTCCCCGCTAGAGTCCCTCGTTCCCCCCTCTCCTCCCTCCCACCCCAGCTCCAGCTTGATCTATGCACTGATCAAGTTTGCAGGAGTTGTCTTCTTAGGCCTACCTATCCAAGATACCTGAAGCCTTTCTGGCTGATTTGGGGGTTTTGTTTTGTTTTGTTTTGTTTTTCAAATACTATTTAAATTTGAGTATAGAAATTCTAGTTGGTGATTGGGGAGGGTGTTGTGCTCCAGGGCTTGAATTTGATTTATGCTGCCTGCTCTCTGTCCTGGAATTTGCTCCCTGTGGTATGGAGTAGAGTTCATTGCTGCTGACCTTCAGATACATGGTAATCCTTAGTTTTCTTTCTTAGGTCTTTTCTCACCCATATTAGGAAGGTTAGGCAGGTTAGTAAAAAGTGAAGTAGCAACAGTCTAGACTTTTTTTTTTTTTTGGAGGCGTGAGGTGAGGCAAAGTCACTTGCCCAAAGTCACACAGCTAGTCCAAGTGTCTGATGCTGGATTTGAACTCAGGTCCTCCTGACTCCAGGGCCAGTGTTCTATTCACTGGGCCACTTAGCTGCTCCAATCTAGTCTTTTCTTACAAAATCTGGGCTCAAAGTAAATTTAAAAATCATTACCAAGAAGCTGACCTAGGCCATCTTTATCTAAACCTTCCTCCCCACCCCCTTGCACTGATTAAAAAATGCCTTTGTCCGGGATGTGGCTTATTAGCCACTTCAAGACAGTTAAAGAATACTCTATATTTAGTTTATATCCTTTTCCCATAACTGAACACATTTCAAAGATGTTCTCTATGTCACTTTTTGAGTCCCATCATTCCATTCCCCTTCCCCCCGCCTCCATAGGTGAGTTGTATGACCCTTAAGGACGCCTAACTTTCTCATCTTACTCTTTCATAGAACAAACCAGTTGGTGCCGTGGACAGAGTGCTGTACTTGGAATCAGGAAGACCTGAGTTTTCCTCTGGTGCTTCCTCCATTTCACATTTTCTAAGACCTGGCTTTCTCCCGATGTCACAGCTTTTCAGGGCAAGCTTTTCAGCACAGGTTGTACTTTCACTCCTTCCCCTAACTTGAAGTACCGAAGTTGACTACTTCTTGCTCCCCATAGCCATTTCCAGGATCTTCCTCTATCACTATCACTCAGTAACATCTCTTCTTTTTGAGGTTCATTCAATCCTTATTTACCACCACATCAAGAGTCTAGTGGCTCTTTACTGTCGAGGGATCTCCAGGATACTCAGTGAACAGTCTTATCTTCTCAACTTCTACCCTCCTTAGATGGGTACTTCAACATACCTATTAATACTTCCTCAAATACCCTAACCTCCCAAGTCCTCTATGTACTCAATTCCCAAGATCTACCTCTACTCCAGCACAGCTACACACCCTTGCCATCACCCTCAAATATTCCACATATCTGTGGTCATGATCTATGAAATTGCTGTATCTGATCAATCTGTTGTTATTCTACCTCTTCCTCCTCAAGCAACTTCAAACCTTCATCTTAACTATTACCTCCTGTCCTTCTACCACTTTGGTTCTCTCCTAAGCCATCTGTGGCCTAGCTACACTCTCTTCCCTTCCCCATCTTTGACCCCCTTGGTGAGCCATCATTTTCTGAGTCCTTTGTCCCCCTATCCTATCACTGAACTTGCCCTTCCAGAGCCTTAGCTTTGAAATGCCTAGAAATACTCCCACCATCTACTGCCTTTGCTCCTGCACATTTGGTGCTGAACAAAGTTGGAGAAGAATCATGTGACTATGCTAAATGGGTTTACTACAAATTTGTTACATAATCAACTGCACCCTTTTTATATGCCTTTTACACCTCTCTGACTGATTAATTATCTCACCAGGGCACCTTCTCCAATCCTTTACATCCCTCCTCAGACTTCCCATACCGTACCCTCCCTAGAACCTTTCACAGATTCTACAGCTTTCTCCACTTTCATTGGTGTCTCACCTGAAGAGCCCTTTCCTTGCTAAGGCTAATAACTCCTTCCTCCAAGTACACAAGAGATCCTATTCCGTCCTGTCTTCTCCAGCAGATTGCCCCCTACTTTCCACCTAATCTTCAATCTTGATGTGTCTCTTGGCTGTTTCCTTACTGCCTACAAACATGCCCATATCTCTCCCATCCTTAAGAAACCATCACGTCATCTGACCATCTCCACTATATCTCCCTTTTTATGGCTAAACTCCTTGAGAAGGCCATATACGTAATCTGGCTTCCAACCTCATTCAACTAAAATGTTCTCTACAAATTTACTGATGATTTTTTTAATTGCCAAGTCTAATGTCCTTCTCTCAATCTCATCCTTCTTGACCTCTCTACAGCTTTTGACCTTGTCAGTTACCCTCTTCTCTTTGGTACCCTCTTTTCTCTAGATTTTTGTAGTTGTTCTCTTACGAATTTTCATTCTATCTGTCTTGACTGTTCTTTCTTAGCCTCCTTTCCTGGAGTGGCCTCCAAGTCTCTGCCTGGGCCTCTCTTCTCCTTCTATATTATTTGACTTGATCTCAGTTTCCATGATTTCAATTATTTCTATATAGATGATTCTCAGATCTACTTGTCCAGCCCTAACCTTTCTGCTAACTTCCAGTCAAGCCTCTCCAACTGCCTATTAGACATCTCCAGCAGGATACACATGCACATTTTAAATTCAGCATACTCAAAACTGAACTCATCTTTCCCCCAAAACCTCTTCTCTTCCTAAGTTTCCTGTTAGTTGTACAGGGTGCCACCATCCTCCCAGTCACTCAGGTTCACAACCTAGGTGTCCTCTTTGACTCCTCACTTTGTCTCACTCCCCATATCCATGTCCAGTCAGCGGTCAAGTCCTGCCATTTCCACTTTCATGCTATCTCTTGCATACAGCCCCTTCTCACAGATGACACTGCTGCCTCCGTGATGCTATCCCCCATCATGGCATTTCTGGACAATTGCAGTAGCCCGCTGGTTGTTCGCTTTGCCTGAGTCCCCATCCACTCCAATCCATCCTCTACTCAGCCTTCAAATTGATTTTCCTAAAACACAAGTCTAACCATGTTCTCCCCTCCCTCTCCCATTTAATATGCCCCAGCATATTGATTTAACATTAGATATAAAATCACCTGTTGGCTTTTAAATTCCTCCATTACCTGCCCCCTTCCCAGTCTTAAATCTTACACCCCACCCACCCACTCAAATTATTGTGAAATCCAGTGACACAAGCTATTCTTCAAACAAACTCTATGTCCTGGCTCTAGGAATGTTTACTGGCTGACCTCCTGTGCCTGGAATACTGCCCACTTAATCTCCACCTTCTGGTTTCCTTTAAAGTCTCAGCTAAAGTCCATCATTCTACAAAAAGCCTTTCCTAGTTCTTAATCTTAGTGCCTTCCTTTTGAGACTACTCCCCATTTTATCCTGTATATATCTTGTTTCTTCATGTTTATTGGCATGTCTTCTCCCCCATTCAACTATGAGCTCCTTAAGAGCAGACATTGTTTTTTGCCTTTTTATCCCCAACACGTACCACAGTGCTTGGCACATATTGGGTACTTAATAGATGCTATTTGACTGATTTCAAATCCTACCTTAGACACTTAGCTAAGTGTCTAAGCTGTATACATACAGCTGTATGATCCTGGGCGAGACACTTTTGGCCCCATTTTCTTCATCTGTAAAATGAAAGTAATAATAGCACCTACTTCACAAGGTTGTTGGGAGGATCAAATGTAAAGTGCTTTGCCAACCCCAAAGTGCCATATAAATGAGAGCCATTCTCTTTGAAGAGGCAGGGTGGTGGCATGGCAGGGTAGAATAGGAACCGAGCAGATTCATCAACAGTGAGGCTGCCCCTGGCTCAGCCCCTCAACGACTTCTGTGACTAGGCAGGCCACTTCTTTTTATCCCTGTCATTCTTTTAAAAAATTTGGAGTTCCAAATTCCCTCCCTTCCTCCAGTTTTTCTTCCTCCCCCCTCCACTGCACACCTCCCCTCCAGCAGGCAATATGATGCCTGTTATACATGTGAAGTCATGCAAAGTATATTTCTATATATGCCAGTCACTTCTGTGGGTCTCAGTTGCTCATCTGTAAAATGAGAGGGTCGAATCAGGTGACTTCTAATGTCTCTTCCAGCTCTTAAGCCTAAGATTCTTGAGAAAGATTTTCTTCCTTTCTTCCTCTTGGGTGTTCCATTTCTGCCCCGACTCCTTCACCTCTCACCTGCCAATAGCCTTCCTACAGTTAAGGAAGTTGCTTGAACCTTGGTGTGGCCTGGAATCTAAACCGTTTCAAACAGATGGTGCCATCATCCCACTTTATAGCCACTTAGAATGAAGTGCCAATGGAGCTGGTTTGGTTTGTTCCTTACCATCACCCTCTTCCCCATTCTCCTGCCATCACCCTAGCCTAGACCATTGAAATATCCTTGTGATTCAGCTCCTGGCTTCCAGTCTTACCCTTCTCCAAGCCACACTCTACAGTTGCCAAAATCTTTGTAGGACACAAGTCTGCCACTGTCACCCTACTGCTAAAAAAAGTCTTCAGTGGTTGCCCATCCATTGTCTTTAGGATAAAATACACACTCTATAACCTGGCATTTTAAGACCTCTGTAAACTTGCTCCACAACACCCCACCCCTTTCTAGCCCTCTTCCTCCCACAATACTTTCCTTTACATACCAAACTGGCTTATTTACTCTTCACTGAACAGAACATTGCCAGTTCTCACCTCATTGTCTTGTGTGTAGATTGTCCACCATGCCTGGAGCATGCCCCCTCCGTACTACTACTGCCTGTATAGGCCCTGACCTTCAGCTCAGGTACCCCCTTCTGTGCAAAGCCTTTCTTGAATTTTCCCAGAAGTTACTGTTCTCTTCTTCAGATTCTACTTATTTATCTCTTACTCGTTTGTTCCATCCATCCCCTCTCTGTGCGCCTTGCATTTAATGTTTTAATTGAATTTTAATTAGTCTGCCACACTACTTTGATTCATATACTCCTGAATTCTTCCAGTCTAATCTCTACAGATAAGATGCTGTTGATCTTAATCATTAACTTCAGTGTATATTCATTTTATAATGAGCATAAATGTGGGCTGCCAGGGGATAATACTTATCAGGGCAAGAATTTTGATTTATGCATGCACATTTTATTTATCATGCACGTGATGTGGTGTGGTAGAAAAAGCACTTGATATGGAAAATTGGAGGGCTTGGGTTCAAATTGTGACTTGTGATGTTTATCAGTTGTATAACCTTTAGGCAAGTCATTCCCACTTTCTGGGCCTTACCTGCAAAAGAGGAGGAGTATTGAAGTATATGATCCCAATAAAGTCCCTTCCACTTATAACACAATAAAATCACCTACACTTACAATACTATAAAATCACCTACAGCTACACCCACCCCTGTACATGCAGGTGTGTCTAAGTACACAGGTAAGTGTGCAGATAGGGTTTCTCTGTAGGCAAGTAGCAAGATGATTTGTAGTGGAAAACTCTCAAGACTTATGAGAATGGGAGAGTCATTTATCATTTCCATGGATAATTTTCCCTTTCTTCATTTGTTTTCTAACTCCATGCCCCAGGCTAGGGCTACGGATTGAGTTTGGTAGGAGGACCACCAAACTAAAGAGGGAGAATGGAATGAATGAATTTTGGTCCCACAAATACCTTGTCCAGAACTTACTAGACTTGTCTGGCTAATGGGTCCTTTAATGAAAGAGAACAGGCCACCCATCCTATTCTCACATGCTATGCAATACTCCTTGGATGAATTCTTAAAAAAATTATTAAACACTCGTTATGTGACCAGTCTTTCCAATAGTATCTTACCCCAAGATAACTATGACCCATTGCCTAATTCAGAAATGTATAAGTAGAACTTCTGCCAGCTTCCTGCTAACTGTGAGAATTTTTAAGCTTAGCCACGTTTGGTTCCTTTCCTTTCTTCCCTTCAGGTCTCCTCTTTAGTCCTCTCTCTCTGAACTGGAATTTGCTCAGCATGGTTTACCTTCCCTAAATGGTGTGATTGTTTTTTGTTGTTTTTCCCTTCTTTTGGGACTTAATATTTTTATAATCAGGCTTACCTTGAGTTTATTACAAATGCACAGATTAATCCTTCACCCCCAGGGTTCCAACTTTAGTTTTCAGGGACAGACCGTTTTTCCATTTCTGGACAGAACTTGGTGCACCATTGGCATAACTTTGAGAAACCAGTCATCTCCATACCAAAGTGAGGCCAGCTGCAGTATGCCACAGCAGCAAGAGTAGTGATTGGTATTACGTGACCCAGATTTGAATTGAAATTCATTCTCAATTGTCCTTGACTTTGGGTAAGACACATAGAGCCTCTTTGGGACCTCAGTTTCCTCATCTGTATAATGAGGTGTCAAAGGCAGTGGAACGAACATTGAGTTTGAAGTTGAGCCTTTAATTCTACCTCCCTGGGCCCAGGTGTGTCATTTACTAAATGTGTGTCATTTACTACATGGGTAAGGAGGAGATTTGATTTCATAAGTATTAGAGAATCAGACTTTTTAGGTCTGCGCAAGGATATCAGAGGTTATCTAGACCAGAGATGTAATGTTTTCAGAACTCTGAAGTACAGCCTGAACCAGATTAAAATGTAATTGGGGAAGGTTTAGCAACAACAAATTTTTTTAATGCAATATAATGTATATGTTTATTTGAGATTTTCTAAGTCAATATGCAGGCCTCATTGACTTAGAAAACCACAGATAAACATCATCTGTGTTGTATTGTTAAACAATTCCGAATTACATTTTAGTCTGGTTTGGGCTGCTGGGAAGTCTGGCAACCTTTTTTTTTTTTTTTAACTAAGATCAAGATCTCTTGGTAGCCGGGTGGTACAGTATATAGAACACTGGACTTGGAGCCAGGAAAACCTAACTTTGAGTCCTATCTTAACAACTTTACATAGCGATGTGTGGTTCTGGGCAAATCACTTAGCCTTTCTCAGTCTCAATTTTCCTTATCCCAAAATGGGAGGTAATAGCCACTTCATAGGGTTGTTGTGAACATCACATGAGATAATATGTAAGTGCTGTGTTTATGTAAATACTTGATGGGTAGCAAGGTAGTGCAATGATAGAGTTCTAGGCTTGGACTCCTCTTCCTGAGTTCAAATCTAGCCTCAGACAGTAGCTTCACTTAACACTGTTTTTGCCACAGTTTCCTCCTCTGGAAGATGAGCTGGCAAAGGAAACGGTAAGCCACTCTAGTATCTCTGCCAAGAAAATCCCAAAGGGGTCACGAAGAAATGGACATGGCTGAAATGACTGAACAACAAAACATGTTGTGATATTATATATAAATGAGGTAATGTTGTGAAGAGTTTCGCAGACTTAAAGCACACAGTTTGTATGTGTGTTATTATTGCCTTTCAGCAGCTTACAGTGTTAGGAGAAAGGGACTGAGGGCCAAGTATGAGTCGGTTTGAGTAAAGTTTTAAATGTTGGCTTACTGTGCACAGGAGAGAATAAGCAAGTGTTTAGTAAATAATCTTCACCCTTTTAAAATTTACCTCCCCTGTGTCACATTGCCTGGATTGATATTTCATGACAGCTGATTTAGTTTTTGTTATTTTGTTAGTGGTTTAATATGTTACCTCAGGGTTGTCCAACCTTAGGTTATCTTAGGGCTGTGTTAAAATAAAATAATTATTCGAAGGCCATACCCAGAATAAAAAATACAGTACAGTATAGAAAGTGGGGCGAAGGCACGAAGTGCGAAAGGAAACACAAAACAACAAAGCGACAACACAGCAGTATAAAGGTAGGTGCATACTGACTAGTCTGTGTCGCATAGAGGGAATGCATCCCACAGATGGATTGAAAATTCTGTGCTATATGTTCCATCCTTAATACTGCTTAAAAACATCAAAGAAAATTAACATCAATGAGATTATTTATTAGTAATGGAATTAAAAAATCTAATACACATTCCTTGCAAATTGTTTTATTTTTTCGATTGTGAAAATTAAAACCCACAGGTGGGCTGCATAAAATCTCACTTCGGGCTATGTGCAGCCCGGGGGCCGTATTTCGGACAGCCCTGTGTTACCTGTCCAAGTAAGGTACTTATATGTGAAGAAGACTTGATAGTCTCCAGAGAGTGACTCGTGGGAGAAGTTTCAGGTAATTATAGCTAATGGAATAGATATCTCAGGTCACATGTCAGTGTACTTCTGAACACATCAGGCGTACAACCTCTGGTACTCGGGCTGAAGGAATTCCTTGAAGCCTACTGTGTACTGACTAGAGTTTTTACTTAATCCTTTGAGCAAACTGCAGAGTGGATTTGATTTAGATAAATTATCACTAGTCAGTATGATGAACAAAAAACCCAAGAGACAAAGTTTCCGGGTAATTAATTTATTAAGCTAGCTAATGATCAATAAATTGATGGTTAGTGGTTTCTCTTGGCAGCTAAAGATGAAAACATGGAAAGCCTCAATGTTTTAAATACCTTTGTAAAGGAGGATGCCCCTGATAGGAAAAATCAACCTTGATTGGCGTACAGTTAATAAGGACATGGACTAAAAGTCTTTAGCAACAACTGCAGAGAATGAGGCTTGTTGATTTTAAGACTTGGCTGCCTCCAGCAATGGGCAAGGGAATCTTATCTCCATTCAGACTACTTTGATTGGTTTTCTCCTTTATGAGCTGGGTCACCCTTTAAAGTCCAGTGGAGGGGTGCAAGGGCATGGGCTTGCTTTGGGGCAAGATTCTGTTTACCCTCTAAACAGAAATAAGGTCTCCCAGTTGAGTAGCCTGTCCCCTACCCCCATCAAGAAGCATGTTCTCTGAGCATTACAAGTAATCTCATCAACCTGCCTACTTCAGATTGGATGACCTACAGGGCCTGGGCCATAATTAAAGAAAATAAAGAGCCTGGATCCTAATTAATAATTGTTATTAATATAATGAAATCTTCTACAAGGTACATTCTTGTTCTTCGATGTAATTTTAAAATATATATTTACCAACTTGGAAATGGTATTCTATTAAATTAAGAATTCATTTTTATGAGTTTTTTTTCCAGATAAATTTTGCAGCTGTACTTCAAAATGATTAATTTTTTTTTAACCAGTATCATTTGTAGCAGGCATTTAAGAATAATTTCTAATTGAAAAGTTCAATCAAATGTGTTTGGGAAATACTGTCTCTTTTTTTTGCACCCAAATTAACTTTTGTTTCTAGTGTTGATCAAAAGCTTTTTCATGCCTTTTTTTAAATGAAAGACACACTTACATCTGTAGAGTTTAAGTTTCTGCAACTTACCTGGTGTTTGTCCCATTGAAATGCTTATGTGAAATCTGAAGGAGTTTTTAAAAGGAATTTAAATAACTACTTCAGCTAGGTCAAAGTAAGAAACTTAAAATGATTATTGATTTTAAAATGAACTCATCTTCCTACTTCTTTGATTCCCAAATAATTTCTCAGGTAGTATGACTTAGTATAAACATTCTTGTAATACTCATAAAATAATTCTCCTCCTGTTAGAAGGGACTGCTGTCCAGAACTAAAAACCACTGGGGACTCCATGACATTGGGCCTTAAAGGGACTAGACTATGAAACTTGGTTTTTTCCTACTATTAGTTACAGGAGTAGTGTATATTATTCCAAATATACTACTCCAAAAATGCTGCATGTCCTTTATCTGAAAGGACTTTTTCCCAGAGGCATTTTGCTTAGACCTTCCTCTACCCCTTTCTTTAATGCTGGTACTTTCCCCCTGACATTATCTCCAACGACAATACAAACTATACGTGATACCGTGTAAACACCATATAACAAGTATAACTAAGTGTAACTGCTTATGTGCTGTTTTCCCCATTGAATTGGGACCTCCTAGAGAGTAGGACTGCCTTTCACCTTTCTTTGTATCCCCAGTGTTTAGCTCAGTTCCTGACATGGACATAGTAGCCTCTTAGTAAATTCCTCTTGACTGACTGAAAAGCCACTCCTCCTTTCTCTAATTCTTGAGGTTGATGATGGAAGAGGGTGGGGAGGGTTTTCAGAGGACTACAGTGGAAAGAGATTTGAGCTTGTTTTTTCTTCCCCTCCCTATGTCCAGTCTTTTTAGTATATTTTAAAGTTATCTTTGTGTAGACAGATGGTTTGCCTTTGTTTAGAAAAAACTTTTTTTTTTTGTAAAACGACAGGAGTCCAATTGTATGTGGTTTTTGTTCATGTAACTTTTTTTAAAAATCCATCCTATCAACCAAATCACTGATGTGGGAGATGTATTTGCAGCATATCTCACTCATTTTCTGTAATGCTGGTTATTGGTTGTGGTGGTGGGAACAGCGGCTTTTTCTATTGCTGCACACTGAAAATGATCTGGGGTATAAAGACTCTTTTCCCCCTTTTTCTTCCTTAAAACAAGTTCAGTTGCTTATTTGAAAAGGAGGGAGGAATGTTGAGGTTGATGAAGAAAATAGCCTCATTGTAAAAAGTTGTACAAGGTTAAAATGGCTTGAGGGAGGAGCCTGGTCACTGGGTTGGAAAACAGCCAGCCCACTGGGTGAAGTTATGAAACAGTTTACAAACAGTTCCTTAATGTGACTCAGCAAAATATTCCCCATCCCTAACACCCACTGTTAAGAGGAGTCATCTTTCCATCAATTCAGGGCAGATTTAACTTTTGGGGAAGCAGCTTCCTGCTCTATGTGAGCTCAGTAGCAGGAGGCTTTACCTCCCCTCCTCTCCCACCCCCCGCAAGACTCTGCAGCCTGCTTCTAGTTTCCTTGTCCTTAGAATGCCCCATCCTGGCCCTACCAGAGGATTTTTCTCCCTTGCTCTCTTAATGAGTTATTATGTTTGAGATATTTTTTTTTGCATTTTAAAAAATATTAGCCTGATAATAATTTTCCATCCTCATCCTTGATGGCTCTGCAGCATTTGATATGATCACCCTCTTCTCCCCAAACCTTTCCTGCTTCTCGTCCTCTTTGTCTGGCTGCCGCTTTTTCATTTCCTTTGCTGGCTTCTCATTCATGTCCTGTCCACCATCTGCATGTGGGTCCCCAAGGTTCTGTCTTGGACTTTCTCCTTTTGCAGTGATCTCATCATCTCCTATGGGTTCACTGATCATGACTCCTCCAGCTGTATCCTAGCCGCTGCAGTCCAACAACATCCCTAATTGCCTGTTGGACATTTCCAAAGGGATGCCCTTTAGGAATTTCAGTAGGTATCCAAAACAAGACAAAAATACTCCCCATATCCATCCTTCTCATCTTCCCAATTTCAGAAGGGTCCCACTAACCTTCCAGTCACCTAGGTTTCTAATCTCAAGAGCCATGGGAATATAGATTTAGAGCTGAAAAGTACCTTATAGGTGAGGTAGTCCAAACCCCTCACTTTACAGTGACTTGATCAAGGTATATAGGTAGAGACAGAAAGAAATTGAAACCATGTCCTAAGTCCAACTCCCATGTTTCTTTCACTCTACCATGAATCATCTTTTCATCAGTCCTCCTCATTGCACCACTGCCAAGTGTTTATCAATTCTACCTCTGTGACATCTGCCGCTTCCATTCCTTTCTCTGAACTCAGTGCTAACACCCACCTAACTCAGACCCTCCTCACCTTTGTTTATGAGGTGGTTTCCTTGGCTCCAATTTATTCCCCCTTTATCATCATCAGTAGAGTTTCTTAGAGTAATAGTCCTAAAAATGAAGTCTGACCATCTACAGATCTCTTCTTAATAATGTCTTTACAGAGAGCTAAAAAGGAAAACAATTCTATTGAAATAATTGTAAAAAATATTCTTAAGCGAATTCACTAACCTTTGCTGTAGAATAAAATACCAACCCCTTTGTTGAGCATTTTAAGCCTTTCTCACAGCCTGACTCCAAACTCCCTACACATTATTCCTCTCTCCATGCCAGCTTAACAGGCCTATTTGCTGTTGTTCAGACACTACATTCTGTCTTCTATCCCTCTGTATGCCTCAGATACACTCCTAAAATCAAGGAAGTGCCATCTTCACAAAGCCTTGGCGAATTCCTATTGCCTAGCCCAGTCCCGCCCCACCACCCCCCATACGCAGTCAGAGAAATTACCTTGTATATGCTTTATATTTACATCTGTCTTCCTCTGCTCGGTGCCTGGTATACAGTAGGTACATTATTCTTTATTGATTGATACTTGGATTCAACTTCTTGCTCTGCCATTGATTATATGTATGACCTTGGCCAAGTTGCTTACCATCTCTGGGCATGCTTACTGAGAGTAGTTAGGCTAAGTGACACCTAAAGTCCCTCACTTCCATCTCTAAATTTATGATCTTATGAAAAGAAGGCCTACTATTTATTAGGGGAGTACTAGGTGCGGGGCATACAAAGACAAACATGCAGTTGAATGTGAGCCTCCTGAGGATGGAGGCTGACCTTGGAGACCAGGTGTGTATCTGCCATTCCTGTCTTTTCCAGCTGATTGCCTCTTCATTCTGTCCCTTTTCTTCAATCTCCCAGTCCACTGGCTCCTTCTCTGTTGCCTACAAACACACCCATGGCTTTCCTCTTCTTAAAGAGCACTCACTTAATCTGACTTTACAATAGCTATAGTCTAACATCTTCACTCTTCAGATATAATGAGGTGTTCCAAAAGTCTTAGTGCAATTTTAAGATATTAAAGCTTAATGCTATTTTTAAAAGCTAGTTAAGCTATTAAAACTTAATAGTGTACTCAGACTTTAGAAACATTCTCATAAAGTCTGGTTTGTCATTTAAAGCCCTTCCCAACCTGGACCACCCTTCCTACCTTTCCAGTCTTCATATACTTTACTTGCCTCCATATACTCTTATGATCCAGCCTCACTAGATTACTTGCTGCTCATTTCAGAATATTCCTCTCCCTCACCTCTGCCTGCTTCCCTGGCTTCCTTTTAGATTGGGCTGTAGTCCTTTTCATGTGCTGAAGGGCTTTCTTCCCCCTCTCTTCCCAAGTGCCTTCTACGTCGGCTATATGTAGTTTGCATTTAAATAGTTATTTACAAGTTGTCTCCCTTATTTGTACGTGAATACCTTATGGGCAGGGACTGTGGTTTTCCCTTTTTTTTTTTTTATCCCAAGCCTTAAACTCCTACCCCTGGCTGGCAATAAGTGCTTAGGAGAAGGTTGCAAAATAAATAGAGATAACTGGGGGCCTGGGGTGGCTGGAGAAAGGGGATCTTTTAGCCCCCTGAGGAGATGAGGAAAGGCTCTAGTGACATGGAACCTGAGATTGGAAGAAAAGAAATGGAGGTGGATTGGGAGTGCCTTCCTGGCTTGTGGGACAGCCTATTAAAAGTCCAAAGATGGAAGGGAGATTGGAGTGTCCTGGATGAGGGATATTAAGGAGGCCATTTTATCTGGATGTAGAATGTGTGAAGGAGAATAATATTTAATGTTGGAAGGGTAGATAGGACCCAGGTTGGAAAAGGCTGTAAAAGCTAAACAGGAGCTTATATTTGAACCTAGAGGCAAAGAGAGATGGTAATTCAAACTGCTGGTGCTGAGAAAATCCCTGAATGAAAGAGTGTAGAGTAGTGTAGAGTGAGTGATACGGAGGAGAACCAGCAAGGGGGGGACCAAGGGAAGAATGTGGGCTTAGGATATAAGGCTTAGACTTCCACTAGTTGGCCCCCTTCCTGTTTTATCTTTCAAGGCTGTGTAATTTTTTTATATGCACCGCAGGACATTGTGCACCACTAACTAGGGCATTAAGAATTGGGTCTTTCAGTTTGTTTTTGATTGGGTTTGTTTACTGCATTCCCAGGGAGGGAAAGGAGCTAGACAAATACTGATGTTCTTCTGAACCTGAACTTTACTACTCAGGCAAGGTTCATTTAGCCATAGAAACCCAGGTTCTAAGCATTATGAAAGCAGAAAGATATTGTAGGCTTGATTTTTCTCCTGTTTAGTCTTTATCTGGTGGGAAGGAAAAGAAAGAACATATAAACTAAAAATACTGGTTTTCACACCTCATATGTCAAGAGGTAATGTTGCTTGCTCTTGGCTGTCTTTGGTTTCTTTGACAAGATAAAGTATGAGACTTATATAAAAGGCATTAGAAATTTGATATTTCATATGGACCATATTGCTTTATATATGAATAAATTTGTCAAAGGAGATTGATGCATCAGTATTACAGAATCCGGTGTGCATGTGACCAGCCATTTAGGAATCTGAGTTAAGACAGATTGGGACATCACACTCATGTCTGACTGTCACCTTTTTATATATTGTTTTACGGTCTAAAAGGTAGAAGAGCATGAGAAGGAATTGAGCTGCATGCTCATATTCAGCAGTGATATTCCATGCTAACTTAGTATCTTTTATTTTTTTTTGGAGGGGGGAAGGCAAGGCAATGGGGGTTGTTACTTGCCCAAAGTCATACTGCTAGCAAGTGACAAGTGTCTGAGGCCCAATTTGAACTCAGGTCCTTCTGACTCCGGGGCTGGTGCTCTGTTCACTGTGCTACCTAGCTGCATCTTCGTTTTAAATCCCCCAGAATTCAACTAACCACCCAAAAGGAGAGATTGCTCACTAAAGGAGAAACTCCCTTAAGCCAAGATCCTTGTAAACATCATTCAGTACTATTAATATAATTAAAGGACCCTTGAAGGTTACTTAATCATAGAGAAATCATCTGATTCAGCACCCTAAATTACTTTTCTCACAATAACCCTGTGAAGACAGTAAATATTGTTGTTTTTCAGTTTCTGGCTCTTTTGTTACCCCTTGTGGGGTTTTCTTGGCAAAGATACTGCAGTGGTTTGTCATTTCCTTCTCCAGCTCATTTTATAGATGAGGAAACTGAGGCAAACAGGGTTAAATGACTTGCCCCCAGGGTCATACATCTGGTAAGTGTCTGAGGCCAGGTTTGAATTTAGGTTAAATGATTTGTCCAAGGTCACTCAGCTATAAAGTGTTAGGACCAGGATTCAAACTCAGGGCCCTGGATTTCCAGGTTGACTACCTTTCTTCCTATAAGATAACTGAGGCCTCCTGGATTTCCCATGTTGATCAAGACCAATAGAAAAGCTTAAGCTTAATGTAATGGAAGAAAAGATCCACACTGGAATAGTTAAAAATGGAAGTCTCTTGGTGAGCATCCAGATATCATTAACATCATATTTTGGATTGAGAAGTAAACATGCAAACATTAAAAGTTGGGCTTTTCAAACCCCACCCCCTCCCCCCACCCCCCACCCCCACTCCCCGCCACCACCTTGATTCAGTTCCTTCAGATATTGTGTTCTGTTCCTTCCAGATGGGGCATTCTCTTCTCCCACCCTCGGGATTTTACTCCAGTGTGCACAACAGAGCTGGGTCGTGCTGCAAAGCTGGCCCCAGAATTTGCAAAGCGGAATGTTAAGATGATAGCCCTTTCTATTGACTCTGTCCAAGACCATCTTGGCTGGAGTAAGGTACAGCACCATGGGTTTGGGCCTGAATCACATTTATTGCATATGTTGTATGGTTTCTTGGTTTTGGAGCTGATAAGAACATGAGAAAACCTCAAATATTCTGATCTTTTGTATTATACTTACAAGGTTTGCTAGTACTAACATAGGCCTTCAGAGAGCTACTTATAAATGCAAATTGCAAATTGGTGTGATATTTAAGAATTTTGAAATTGATTATGTCACATGGGAGACACTGGCCCAGGACCACCCAGCATGGTGTACCCTCATCAGAGAAGGCACTGTGCTATATGAGCAAAGCAGAATTGAAGTAGCTCAAAAGAAACGGGAGATGCACAAATTGAGAAACCACTCCAGATGTTCACATGGACTATTTGTGTCTGACCTGTGGTAGAGCATTCCAAGCTTGTATTCTGATCAACCACAGTCAGACACACTGTAATTTGACTCTAGCGTAGTGATGTCATTTTGGTCACCTTTGAGAGTGAAGGACAGCAACCAATTAAAGGGAAAGCTCAATTTCTGAACTCAAGGATACAGCAAGGTGGCTTTAGGCAAATGCAGACTCAATTATAAAATTAATACAGCATAAAATCAGTTACATTGTAGAATCAATAATTTTTATATTTTCACTTAGCAATTAATCATTGCTTTTCTTTTTTGTCTTTCTGTCCCTAGCAACCAGGACACTTAGCCATGGTTAGCACCCGATAAATGGTTTGAACTGAATTGAATTCAGGCTAACTATATTCTGAATCCCCACTAACTGTTCGTGTAGACCTGGTGGTTTTATTGTAGTCTTAAGTTAGATCGGCTATGCTAGGCAAGCAGTTTGATTTGAAATGATCAAATAAGTCTTCTTCCCCCCAATCACAAGAAGATTGTCAGTAAACATTTATCTGGTGTTTACTATGTGGTACATGATTAAGAATTGAAAAATGGATAAATTAGCCATGGCCTGGCCCTTTAGAGGAGCTTACAGTGTATTAGGATGGTCATTCAACTAGCATTTGTTATGTACCAACTCTGGGTACAAAGAAAGGCCAAGTATAGCCCCTGTCATTAAGGAGCTCATAGACTAATGCAGGGGACAACGTGTTAACAACATACATGTATATATATTACATACACACGCATATTTCTTATATCCATGATTTACTTACAGGATGACTTGGGAATAATTACAGAGGGAAGCACAAAGATTTAAAGGTAGGGTTGTTGCTGTGACATGGAGGGAGCCACAGAAGCCCGGAATAGGAGCTAAGCAAGGAGAGCATTCAACACATGGGGGACAACTAGTGAAAACCCTCAAAATTGAAAACATGGAGCATTTTGTGTGAGCAGCAGCAAGGAGGCCAGTGTCAAGAGGCAGAATATGTTGAGGGAGGGCAGTAAGATAAGATAGCCCAAGTCTGGAGGGATCCAGTTATGAAGGGCTTTAAAATCAAGATAGGGTTGGATCCTGAAAGTAATAGGGACCCCTAGAGTTTGTTAAGTGGGGTGGGGCAGGGAGAGGAGTGCAACAAATAACTGTAATAACAACTTGCTGTTGTGGTCCTTATGTGCTTTCTTTGCAGCCACTGTTGAAAGTGGATAGTACAAGTTGTAGTGTCCTCATCAGAGATGATACAATTCGTGGCTTGCACATCCATGGTTACAGTTTCTGAAGCCAACATATCCCCCAATTCTCCTGAATTCAAGCACAGAAATGTTTTTCACTGTGCTGTGGTGTCTTGTGCAAACTAAATGTGATTAGTATATAAGTAAGGTATAAAGTGCTATGAGAATTCAGGGGAAGGGAAAGATCGGTGAGTTGGAGTAGCAGGAGTCATGTTCTGAATGCTCTAGTAGCACTAAAGCTTGGACTGCTAAGTGCGCTGGCCTGAAAGTCAGAAAATTGATTTGGGTTCAGACAATGACCTCTCAGTCTACTGGTTAATACCTGTCTACCCTTCAGGACATGAGAGTCAACCTCTATGTATGGATATATACAAAATAGTTACAGGGTAATTTTAAAGAAGGAAGGAAGGCACTAATATCTTGAGGAATTAGTTATGCTAAAAAAAGAGACTGTCCATGCCCTTTGAACCACTGCTAGGCATATTCCCCAAAAAGATCAAAGACAGGAAGATTCAATAAACCAGAAATAAAGATTAAGTTAGAAATTTGACCTGGTTAATTGTAGATCATGGTTAGAATTGTTCCTGTACCCACCCTTTAGGAGTTTGGCTTCATAGTTAAGATAAGAAATCACTTTGACCTCTCCTTACTAGGGTTTAGCTGTTAAGATAATCCGGAGAACATATCTGGTTTATATATTCATGTTGCCTTGTTTCAGGATATCAACGCATACAATGGAGATGAGCCCACGGAGAAGCTGCCTTTCCCAATCATTGACGATCACAAGCGGGACCTTGCCATCAAGTTGGGCATGTTAGACCCAGATGAACGGGATGGGCAGGGCATGCCTCTGACAGCTCGTGTGGTGAGTTTCATAGCCCTGCCTCATGCTTCGAAAGCATCCCCATACAGGCTTCTTCCCTTGGGGCTTGCTTGTCTTGTTTCACTTTGATTTAAGGGTAGGTAGTGTTATCTAAGCGCCTCAGACAGAAGCTTCAGAGGTCAGTTGTTCCACCCTCTTTTCCGCCTTCTGTGTTCCTATCAGTCTGAATACTTGGGTGCCAGTTGTGGGGTGGAAGGGGTGGTGTGAGGGCTTGTTTGAGGTTAGGAATTCTCATTCAACAAGCTTTCATTATTCCAGAAATACAAAGACAGAAATCAAAAACAGTCCCTTCCTTTGAGGAACTAGTATTCTGCTGTGGAATGAAACACATAAATTAATTAATCAATATGTATTTATTAAGAGTGAACAGATGAAGAGGCAACTGGGTTGTGTAGTGAGTTGGGAAGACCCAAGTTTGAATCCTAGTCTCAGTTTCAGAATCTATAAAATGAGAGATTGGTCTCAATTGACCTCTTCCTCTGTTCCTTAACTATATACATGATTTTGAGGAGGAAGAGGAGACTTAACCAACTGGGGGCATCAGGAAGGACGTCCCACTGGAGCTTAATCCATCTATTTATAAATGAGATCATATGTCGGGACAGGAATCTGTACAGATAAACACCAATATCTTTGCTGCCTGGAACAAGGTATAAATTACACTTCCTGAATAATAGAAGTACACGCTTGCACTTTTCTGCACTTTTCAGGTATTTATTTTTGGCCCCGATAAGAAGCTGAAGCTGTCTATCCTCTACCCGGCAACTACTGGCAGGAACTTTGATGAGATCCTCAGAGTGATTGATTCCCTTCAATTGACAGCATACAAGAAGGTTGCTACTCCTGTTGACTGGAAGGTAAGGCATATAAAAGAAGAACTCAGTACCTACCTGCTCAACTGTAATAAGATCACCGTAAATCCAAATGCCTGAAAAAGGAGAGCCCGCTGTAGTAAATAGAGAGCAGACTTTGGAGGCAGGAAAACCTAGGTTCAGGCCCCACCTCTGTTCCATACTGACTCTGGACAAGCCCCTTGATAACTCTAGAGTCCTTGAAAAACAGTTGGTGGGGGCAGTTTCCTGCTTGAGAGTTCTCTATTCTGGTGATTGACAGATAGATAGATATCTACATAGCTCTTTCTATCTGTGTGTGTTTATATATCCCATCACCCCAATTCTAAGCTTTTGAAACATTATGAAACATTTTATATTCAGAGTCAGTCTTTATAGACATATGTTTTTCCATTGCTAATCACATTATATAAATGGAACCTAAGGTACATCTGAAACTTGCCTGAACACTCTGTATGTACATCTAGGGGCTTTTAAAGATAGGTAATTGATTATGTCTTCTACATTATGAACAAGGAGTGTGTATTTGTACGAAAGATGTAGAGCTGGAAAGGACCTCAAGCACCATAGTCCAACCCCATCACTTTACAGATAGAGGAAATATCTATCACATACGTGCCGGGGAGCTCAGGCAACTTGTCCAAGGCCCTATGGGGTCTAATCATTAGAGGCAGGATTGGAACCCACTTAATCTTGATCTGTGTGTCTAGTGAGTCTGAAAATTGGGAGATCTGGTTCTTAGCTCTGGGGTCAAGAAAACTGACTTAGCAATATCTCTGTCCTTTTCTTGGTAAAATTATTATTTTAAAGACCTTAACAGATGTTAAAACACTGACTAGGTACTATAGAAGTTCATGTAGTGGTATCATCCTTATAACAAAAGTTTCCCTTTTCCTTTTAAGAAAATTATAATTTACATCAAAAAGGTAAGGACTTTTTCCTTTGATCCCTCTTAAAGAACCTAGGGAACATAGGAGTGGGATTCAAGATTTATTCATGCTTTTATTTATGGAGTTTACATTTTGCTTTATTCTTTCACAATAAAATTTAATAAACTACTGACAACATTTTAGGGTTTTGATAGCTCCACCCCAGGCATCACAAGTAACACTAAAACTTTTCTTATTAATCTTTCTCCAGTGTGGGGATAGTGTCATGGTTGTTCCAAATATCTCTGAAGAGGAGGCCAAAAAATTGTTTCCTAAAGGCGTCTTCACCAAAGAGCTCCCTTCAGGCAAGAAATACTTACGGTACACCCCTCAGCCGTAGGTTACTCCAGCAAGACCATGCTGGGGTCTGGCTGGGCCTCCCTTGAAGATCTCTACCAGAAGGGATACCAGCCTACCAATCATGTCTTCCTACAGTAATTGATTTAAACATCTTGGGGTGATGAAAGTCAGGAGTCTTTGGGCTGTTCTACTAATGGCTTGTTAAATGAAAATGGCACTAAAAGTCACCCATGATTCTTCTCCTTGTGCCTTTACCAGCTTTCACTTGGGTCATTGAACTGCCTTGTTGTTCTGCTGGCTATCTCTGGGATGGCACTGTTTGGGACTTTTAAATCCTTGTGAGATCTGTTGTAGTCTCCATCATCAGCCACCTAGTATGGTTGGCATTTAGGAAAGGGACTACTTAGGAGCATTGCAGGAATGAGACTTCTTTAACTGACCTAATAGACAAATCATCTCTTTTTCTAATTATCCATTTGAGGGGAGGAGACGATTTAACATGTTTAGTTTTGATCTTCACCTCCCTGAGTTTATGACCAACAACTTGTAATAATTTAGGTGTTTCAGATAGTGTTTTTTCCTCAAATGTTGAGTGTTCTAACCACAGTTAGGAGATTCTTCTCTTTCCAGCAGATAACAGGGAAGCAGAATACAACCTTAAAATATTTTGTTACATTGGGCGAAAGAGCTTTCTAATTATGTTATAGTATGTGGTTGAGACTACAGAGAAGCTGCATAATGCCTGCTAGTGATGTACAGAATGGTGGAGGGCCATAATTATGGGTGCCTTTTTAAACAAGTCAAATATCTAGACATGGGGAAAACTCCTCTTAAATATTCATAATAAGATGAAAGCATGTATACTCAAGGGAAAGGAAGGGTTAAAGATACTATTTCTTTACTATAAAATGTTGTCTCTGCAGTGGATTGTTTTCTGATATTTTGCCTTTAGGGGAGCCTCAAATAAAAGCTTTTTGAAACTAAGTCGTAAGTCTCTTCATTTGGGTGTATGTGTCTACGTACACCTTTTGGGTTGTGATCTTATTATACCTGTCAGTTCTTGAATCCCACCCCACCCAACTGTGACTTCTCTCATATTAAATAAGAAATTTTTAAGCAAATTTTGACCCAACCACCTTGCTTTTTAAAATATAAAAACTGTCTTATTAATATCTTTTGTCTGTATATCCCCTTCATTTCTGAACATGCTGCTACTACCAGTAAGCTATTACTTAATCCCTGAGCCTTAATTTCCTCATCTTTAAAATGAGGAAGTAATGGCTTCTGAGGTTCATTCCAGCTTAGTGTGCTGCCTATTTTCTCATGCACAGCTTAGGACCCAACCATTTCGTCTTTGTAGGAAGAATTTATTTGGGAAGAAGTGAGACACCACCACCTCCCCTTAATCAGTGACTACATGTTAAAAAGTCTTCGCCTGGAATAATTCCTAGCGTTTATTACTGATAACTGTATAAACTCAATAGTTACTGGAAAAAGTTGTTTTGTTAACAGTATTCCATGTATATTAATTTAACAGAGGCGTTAGTTCAGCAATCAAAGTGGTTGTCTTCATTTCTTCCTCTTGGATTTCAACAGTGACAAGACCCTGGACCCAAAGCAGATATACAGGGGTTAGGAAGAGTAATTGTATTTATTTATGGCACATTGTGATTAACACATATAAAGAGGTTTGCAATGATAATTTCATTTGCTCTCTGCAGCAAACAGCCTTGTGAGGTAGGTGAGACAAGTTGACTATTGCCTTTTGTAAAACCAAGGCTCATATAATGACATCCCAATGTTAACAGCAGTCAGGACTTCACCAGGTCTTCTGATCATCTTACTGAACCATAAATCATTTGTTAAATTATAGTCAGCTTTTTTTCTGCTACCACAAAAGGAATTTTTAAAAAATTGATAAGACATGGGTGCATGAAAAACCTCTTTAGTTGGCTATGTATGAGAATGAAAAATACATAACAGTATGATAGACCTCCAAACATTAAGAGGGCACTGGCAAAATGAAATGGACTTAATTGAATCTTAAAAAGTTCTGCTGTTCTCCATAAGATTATTCACCTTATGTTTTTTATTTACAGATGGAAAGTGATTAAATGCTGCAAACATAAAATTCATGTTAATGACATTTTTAAAGTAGTCCATGAAAATCTTTGATTTTTAAACACTGATATACAAATTGAGATTTTTCAATCTGAAGAGCAAAAGATGCTGGTTCCTCTTTCCATTCCCACCCATATAAAAGATTTCAAAATGAGAAATAACTGAATAAAAAAAACAAAAACTATCCTTTTGTTAAAAGTGGGGACCCGACTTTTTGAAAAAGCCAAGTAAAGAAAAACTACATTTTTTTCTTCCTTGAAACCAACACTTCTGAAAACAATGCTGTATTAAGGAATAAAGGGTGATTTGTGGTTGCCTCCAAGAGGGACAGTAAAACTCTGTAGAGATACTATTTAATGCTTGGTGTCTCAAACTTTGAACCGGGAAAAAGGCTTAGGTGGCTAGGAAATTTGTAATTCTTCATGCTATACCCTGAAATCACTCTAAAGAAGCAGAGTATTCCTTAGAATAGAGCTGTTCTGTGATAACATCCCATGTGGGGCTCTTGGGGGGGGGGGGGGCATCGCTTGTAAGTTCATGAGGACAGTGACTAAGATTGAAGACCCAGAGAAAAGAATGGAACTTGGAGATAAATGGCCTTAGATGAACCAGTAGGTCAGAGACCAATGCCCCCCTTCCCAAATTGATGAACCTTACAAGAGGAGTCATCAGTAATTGTATCGCCAGTGTTTGGACCTTAAAAGTAGATGGAGATACTGGTTGCTGTTTCATGTTCATGTCTTTTTAGCTTAGAAGGAATATTGTGTTCTTGGACCATTAGCACTTACATGAATATGCTACAATGCAAAGCCTGCTTGCTTCATTTGAAGTAGAAGATGACCTGCATTCAAATCCTAGTTGTGGTAATTTCCTAATTGTGTGATGTTGGACCTCAGTCTTGCGAAATCAAGCACTTATAAAATACCTGTTATATGCCTGACACCATGCTAAGTGCTAGGAATGCAAAGAAAGTAAAAACCAAAACCCAGTCCTTGCTCTCAAGGAATTTACAGTCTAATGGGAGAGGTAACATGCAAACAACCATATACATCTCCTGTAAAAAGCACATTTCCCTAAGTTATCACATAGGTTTCTGCCAGTTCTAAATATGCAATTCTGATTCACCCTGTTGCAGGCTGGGGTGTAAAAACAGCCACATAAGAATGGTGTTCCTTTTACAATATTTAGGAGTGATTTTGCCATTTGAATTTCCCATGGCAGTGTTGGAGTGCTCTGGGTATATGTGGCAGCTTCTACTAAAATCAATTCCAAAGCCTCATTGTGGGGTGAGGGTGACTGTTGTGGAAGACATTGTCTGCAAATTCCAAGTTTGAACTAGAGCTACTTGGAGCTCAGACCTACACAAAGTAATCGTCTTGAGGATCAGACTTCCTAAGTTGCAAGAGGTCCCATGGAAGAAAGACTAGCAAAGATTGGCCTTGAAGGAAGAAAAGGATTTCTATGGGAAGGTCACTTTCAGAATTTAAATGGAAGAAGAGACTAGGCTGAATTGCCTTCAGTAAATTGGAAAGGTCTTTTAATGACCCTAAATTTCCCCCAGAAATAAGTCCCATTAGAAAAAAAAATTCAATATTCTACTGAGCACAGCTGCACTTTCCAAATGATGGAACCCTCCAGATTCTGAAAACTTTAAAATGATTATCACACAGAGGGCCTTAGAGAGGTAGAGGTTCCTGGTGGGAATGAAGAGGGTGCAATATAAAACAGAACTTTGAAGAGCCAGGAGAAAGGCTGCCACTGGACTTGTGGGATTGTATGAAGAAGAGGGGTCAGTCACATGGAAGGCTGTGAAGTCAGGAGGAAACGTTCAAGTACTGCAGAGGGTGGGCAGGAAAGGATGGGTGGCTATATGCATGGTCAGAGGGAACACATCCAGAATGTTTATGGCTCAGACTTCAGGCTATGCTTCTGACTCTCCTGATTTTGCTGCAGTGACTCCGCTGCCTTCTCATCTTGGGGACCTCCCTGTAGAACACTGAACTCTGTGCCAGGCCCCTTCTCCCACTGGTGAGTCCCTTCCAGGGGCCTCCGTTTTGGGGGAGGGCCCAGACTGGCCATGCTTTATTCCCTTCTGACTCTCCAGGATTTCACCACCATGCCCTTGGGTACCTCTCCCACTCCCCCGTTTTTATGTGCTGCTGTCTTGGTCCATTAGAACATAAGCTCTTTGTGGGCAGGGACCTCTTTCTTTTGGTTTTTATTTTTGTCCCAAGTGCCTGGAACATTGTAAGTGCTTGTTGCCTGCCTGCCTGCCTGCTTGCCTGCCTGCCTTAAATACTTGTGACTTGCCTTTTGGCCCTTCCCATTTTCCTCATGGTTTTCACCGTGTTTAGAGCTTTGAAATGTTCCCTCTTTACAAGCATCATAGAACCACGGAAATCCAGATAATAAACAAACAGTCCGAACAATTCTGTCTTTAATTGGCTTTACTCAAGAAAAATTTTTTAAATGTTACATTTAAAAATGTTAAAAATAAATATGCTAACAATTCATCTCCTTAAAATTGCATTTAGAAGCCAAGGCAATGTTACAGAAAAGTCCATTCTTCTACTTTTACTATAGTTAGGAAGAAAAAACAACAAGGAACTAATGCTAGAAAATGAGGGAGAGATACTGACAGCAGGAAGTCCAGGAATCAATATCACAGCCCCTTGCTCATTACCAAACAATATTAATAATTAATTTTTCTGAACTGACCATAGCTATTATCTCTATTTGGTAACTAGACCTCATTTGGTAAGACTCAAGTTTGGGGACTGGATGGATTGCTGGAATTTGTTACCTTGTGGAATTCTATTTACATCTCAAATTTGACACTCAGTCTTTAAAGTACAGCTCCGAAAGCAGTTCATGTCACCTCCTTCCTCATCAAACAGATGCAGCAGTGATTGGTTTCAGGGAAATTCTAAGAAAACAGTCTTGAGAGACTTTTGGGCCATTGAATGTGGATATTAGTCCGTGGTCTTTAACCAGAGGCAGTAGATGCCAAGCAGCAGATTCAAAAGCTTTGCTTGTATAAGAAGCTGACTCGTCTTCACAAAAGCTAAGAGAAAAAATGGTAGACTGTGAGTTTGCATCCAGGGAATGTAGTGGGTAGAGTACTGGACTTAGAGTCAGGAAGACTGAGTTCAAATCCTGACTCAAACCTCAAGCCACTGAACTTCTCTCAACTTTCTCATCTGCAAAATGGGGATAATAATACCATCTACCTCAGAGGATTATTGTAAGGATCAAATGGGATAATACATACTTACATATACATATATACATAGATATATAAAGTACTTTGCAAATTTCAATGTGATACATAAATGCTATATAGAAATATATAAAAATAAACTTCTATAAATATATAAAACTTTTGTTTCCAAAAACTATTACAAAGGAAAAATTAGGGAAAAGAAATTAAAATAAAGTAAGGGCCGTTTACAAGAGGTGGTGGTACTTGTGTTTTAGCTATCCTATCTGGCCCTGTAAAGCTATATTACTTAGATTGACATAGTCTTTAACTCTAAATTTCAGAGTACAATGCAAGGAGAGAAATGTTGGGTGAACAATATTCCTGTCTTTGCCACTGATATCTGTGTGGATCTATTTTCTTTTTAACAACAGGGGAATTTGAATTCTTAAGAACGACAAGAGTTGCCAAGGAGAAAGAAAGAGGGGTACTCCAAATGTAACCTTTCTACACAGACCCCTGCTTTTAGAATTTAAATATTTCTAAAAATATTTCTAAAATTTATGCCAAAGATGAAGTAAAATTGCATTTATTTTTAAATATTCCGTAATTCATATTTTAAAATAATTTTGATTTGTCTCTCCTCTCAATATCTCCAAATATTTTATATTTGATTTTGTAGTAATTTATATAATGAATTGTAAAAAACAAGTCAAACTATCTGAACTCACCATTTTCTTTTTTTTTTTTTTTACGAGTGGCTCTGACTCAAATTTTAGGTGTTGTTTTCTTTTTTTTTTAATTCTAATTTTTTTAATTATTAATTTTTATTTTTAGTTTACAGCATTCGGTTCTATGTAATTTTGAGTTCCAGATTTTCTTCCCTCCCTCCCACCTCCTCCCCAAGACAGCATGGAATCCCATATAGCTTCCATGTATAACTTCGCATTGAATTAATTTACACACTAGTCAAGTTACGGAGAAGAACTGTGATCAATGAAATGAATCATGCGAAAGAAGAAACAGGACCAAAAAAAAAATAACCAACCCAAAAACAAAAACAAAGGAGAGAAAAGGAAAAAAAAAAGGGGGGGGAGGCTAGCATGAAGTGTGCCTCAATCGGCATTCATACTTCATAGTTCTTTCTGTGGATGTAGATAGCATTCTCCATCGTGAGTAGGTGTTGTTTTCTGAGGAAAGAAAGAATACCAGCATTAACTAGACTTGTCAAAATATGTAGCCTAAATTGAACTAAAAATTTCTTAGTAAAATGTTACAAAGTATTAGGTCAGAGTGGGCATCTTTAGGCATGGTCTACATTCCTTTGGGACAGAAGCATAACTAGGATGGGATAGCCTAGGCTTTGTTTCAAGGTGCTGAAATTTAGAGGGAGCTGATGACATTTATGATAATATAGTTTAGCACCATAGAGCCAATTGAGCTAAGTACCTAGTTAGCAAGAAGACTTAAAATAGAAAAGTAGTAGGCAATATGTGTTTCCTCCCTACTCCACTCCCAACTGCTGCAACCTAAATAAGCTCCAACCATTTGCCACCTGGCTCTATCTACAAGACAAACGTCCTAAGGTAACTAATTCTTCTCTCACTCCCCAGATTACCTCCCTTGAGCTGAATTTGTCTTTAAAAGTTGATCTGATGGTGCTTTTTCATTACCGTTTGGATTTTGTGAGGTTCACCCCAAGGCATGAAACATTCTAATTAACAGCTCTGCTCTGGAACACTATAATGTCCATCTGTGTGTCTAAAAGCATGCACCAAACCCCTCTTGGGAGAGACAGGGTGACTGGGGGAGGGCCGAAAAAGAGACAGTCCTTGAGAATGTCTCGATAACCATCACTCTTCAAGATCACAGAAGATGCCAGAAAGTAGCCTCTAAGAGGAAATTGAGGAGGAAATACTCATCCTGATTTGGCACCAAGTACAAGGGCTTCAAAAATCGCCACAATTCCCAGGCTTTCTTTTCAACAGGCCTGGGAGACAGGCTGAACAAAGATTAGGATCCCGTTTTACAGATGAGTAAACTGAGGCTCAGAGAGATAAAACTTGCCCGCAGTCACTCTTTATGAGATGGCTTAAGTGTTGCGGATACAGCCTCGGATTTGGAGTCAGGAAAACCTCAGTCCTGATCTGCCTCAGACACTTCCCACATAGCTCTGGGCAGGTCACCCAATGTCTCTCAGCCTTGGAATCCTCATTTGTAAAAATGGAGATAATGACAGCACCTTCCTCAGAAGGTTGTTATAACACAGGTAAGGGTCAAATGCAATGACTCGTGAAGTGTTCTATAAACTTGAAAGTGCTCCACAGCTTGTGTTAGTATCATCATTATTACATCTAGTAAGGGACAGAAGCAGGACACAAAGCCTTCTTTCTGATTCCAAATCCAGGTCTTTGGTCAATACATCGATCTGCCTCTACATCAATTATTCTAATATATAGATATAGAAATATATGTGTGTACATATATGTATATATTCATATATATTAGAATTTATATTACAGAATATAGAATATCACTATGCCAAGCTACCTCTAAATGAATTATTACACATAAAGATATTTAAGTATATTGCATATATGCATGTGCATGTATACTAGAAAATATATAGATATATAGATATAACTATATATAGAATATATATAACTATGCCAAACTGCCTCTAAATAGATTATTCTAATATGTAAGTATAGCTATATTTGTATATATATTAGAATATAGATGCTACTACAGAATGTGTAGAATAGATATACTACCACACTAAGCTGCCTCTAAATGGATTTTCATAGATAGACAGATTGACAGAAAGCTATAGATACACACATACATATACATACTTGTATATGTATTATATACGTATATATTAGAATATTCCATTTAGAAGTAACTTGGTGTAGCATGTGTATTGTGCACATGTATCCATTCATGCACACATATATATGCATGTGTCACGAGTAAAATTTTTCTAGTTTCTGGGCAAATTATAATCAGTTTTATCAACCACCGCTAACAAGTAGGTTAACAAAAAGTGCTCATTTGTCCTTTAATCTGTGAAACCTTCAATACTTATAAAGCCTTTGAAAAAGGGAGCACACACCTGAGGATGGACATCAACTCTGATTAGGTTAACAAGTAATGAGAAGGATGAATATCATAATGAGAAATGGGCTTATTCTAATGAGAGGCCGGGGTACATGACTGGCCATATCACCCATCTAACGAAAGAGAGAATCCCCATTTTCCCAGACCTTTCTGAATAAAACACAATTCGCCTAATTTTATATTTTGAACAGATCTGAGTTCTCCCTCTTAATATCAGCCCTCCACTTCCAATAGGGTATATGTTACCCTATCTGAGTAACCTACAGGGGTTGATTTCTGAATGAGGAAGTAGAAAAGGGGGAAAACCTCGGTCCTAATTCAATAATTAGTTATTAAGTACAAGAGAGAAAGAATAATTTTTTCTCATTCCCCCATCTGATTCTACTGAGAGACGCAGTCTCCTCAATGAATCACTAACTGATACTACAACTACTTCATCAAATGTTCTTCACTATGGAGTTCATAATGGGAAATGATGTGAGGGGAAAATGAGGGAGAGATTGATCAGTGAATTGGCAAAATCAAAGGGGGCAATCCCCTTTAGTAGGTAGATTTCACTGACAAAAGGTACAAGGGTAAAAAGCAAACTATCAAAGAAATAAAATTGTCCATTTCATAGAAGTCTCATCTCATACAGCCATGGAGTCCTCTCGATGCCGTGTGGTGGAGTCCTTTATGCCCTCCGGCTTGGGTGTGGTCTGAGAGCAGGTTGTAGCTGTTGGGCCTTTCCAGTTCAGGTCATATGTAGAGATCCTTCTCTCGTTTTTAAGTCTCCTATAAAATTGGTCTTAACACAATTTTAAATTTACTTTGCCAATGAGGTCAAATAATGGAAATTAGCTCAAACCTTATGTCTTGACGATTAGCAACTCAAATTTGGAACATTTTAGACCAAGGAATTTACATTTTTAGGTTAGCCAACTGTCATATTGATATATATAAGAAACTCAGATACAAACCAAAAATTAGAACCTAATTTTTATACTTGACATTGTACACACACACACACACACATACACACACACACACACACACACACACACACAATTAGGAGAGATTTCACTAAGAAATTAATAACAGAACACTTTTCGTAAGATTGACTCAAATAACAAAAACGAAGTTATTTAAAAGTAGCCAGACAAACTTCATGTGTAACAAAAGGTTCTGGGACATTATATATAAAAACATTGAGTAATCAATTCCAAAACTGTTCATATCAAGTAAACTATTCATAATAAAACATTTTCAACTTCTTGCCATGTTCAAATGAATAACCCCTAGGAAATGTGGATGTCTCTTTAAGGTGTTTAACAAGATAGCCATTCCTCTTTTAAAGATAACCAATTGTGTTGATACTCTTTCCATTAATACACATGTATGTATATGCTACACATAAATACATGTATTAGAATATTTCATTTAACGTTAGCTCGTGTGCATGTGTGTGTGTGTGTGTGTGTGTGTGTACATAGACCTTTGTGTATACAGGTATATATAAACACACATATCACACAAATGTGTGTGTTTCTCCAATCTTATTTATACCAGGAACACACTATATTGTTGCCAAATATGTCTCTACCTACATGTTCACCAGAAATTAGCAAACTCAAGTTCCATCCACTATGAGGTTTCAGGTCATTCCTATTTTCACATGACTATCATTGTACTACATTCGAAAGGCATCAAGCATGTGAGGTTTAGCACAGTAATGCACCTATTCATTTAACAAATATTTTTAAAACTCCCACTTCTGTGCAAGGTACTATGGGACCCAAAGATGTAGAAGACATAACTTACCCTTAAGAAACTTAAGAGTTTAGTAGAGGATAAGGCATTTATAGAAATAATTACAATCTAAGGTAATGTGTTGTGTTAAAATTATATCTTGTTCTGGTTCCCCTGACCACCCATCCCCAATTCTAGTCAGCAAAATAAGTTTATAGGGAGACAGTATAAAGGGGCAATTGCAGGAAATAAGATTGCAAAGAAGAACCTGGAAGTCACATACAAACCATCCCAAAGATCAAAAGAACATTAATTTACAAATTATGTCATAAATTAACCAAAAGGTCCTATGATATATAAATCTCAGATAAGTTCCAGATATCCACAGTTAGACCAGCAGAACACCAAAGAGTGCTGGTAATTTTGAGATGATGTGAACATGTTAACTTTAAAGTTTCACTAACAACTTTGAGATGATTTGGATATGTCAATGAAATGAAGGTAGCAGAGACAAGAGTCTGTTCCCCAAAAGGACAGTGAGGTGACTCAGTAGATAGAGCATGGGGCCTGGAGCCAGAAAGACTCATCTCCCTAAGTTCAAATCCAGCCTCAGATGCTTACTAGCTGTGTGACCCTGGGCAAGTCACTTAACCCTGTTTGCCTCAGTTTCCTCATCTGTAAAAATGATCTAGAAAAGGAAATGGCAAACCACTTTAGTTTCTTTGCCAAGAAAACCCCAAAGGGGGTCGCAAAGATCTGGCCATGACTGAAATGACTGAACAACAGCTGTTCCCCCACCCTAAACCCTATAAAAATAAGACCTCTAACTTCTGCTCTGCAAACTCTCGTCCATCTCCATTGGGCCCATGCTGTTCAGTCTCCCAACTGCCCTCAGTACCTCATTCAAGTGTGATTGCAGCCCCATTTCCCACTGCCATTGTGGCTTTTCCTGCAATATCCAAAGAAACAGGCGTGCCTGCCGCCATTTCATAATTTCATAAACTATCAATTCATATGTGCTAAATGTTACACAGGTCAGATTTGACCAGGCTTAATTCTGATACAGACCAGCCCCTTCATAGCCCTTTATCACTACCACACAAAGAGAAGTACTAGGAGAAATGGGACTTTGGCTTGGTGCGGTTATAAAGGTGGAAAGCCACCACAGATTCAGTATTCAGGTCCATATCCTTTCCATCCCCCTATCACTGAAGGTTGTGGGAATAGAGAATTCCCTGAAACATGAATTCTTCTTCATCATTCAGTAATATTATTTGGCAATTTGGCCATAAGAGACAGGAGAGCAATGCAACTCCAATACAAGAGCCCCATGTAACAGGAAGGGCCTGCTGCAAATGTTGCTGTTTTCTACATATTTGCTAAAAACTTCATCTTCCTTGACCTCTCTGCAGCAGACCACACACTTCTGGGTACTATCTTCTCTCTGGTGTTTCATGAAGTTGCTCTCTCTTGACTCTCCACTAAACTGTCTGACCACTCCTCAGTCTCCTTTACTCTGTCATCTTCCACATCCCTTAACTGTGGGTAAACTCCAAGGCTCTACCTCTTCTCTCTCTCTCTCTTTCTCTCTCTCTCTCTCTCTCTCTCTCTCTCTATCTATCTATCTATCTATCTCTCCTCTCACTCGGTGGCCTCGGCTTCATCAGTTCCCATGGGCCTAAATATCATCTCTTTGCAAACTACTCCCAGATCAATATACACAGCCCTGGTCTCTCTCCTGAGCTCCAATCTCGCATCACAAAATAGCTATTGAATATTTTAAACTGAACGTCCCATAGCCCCTCAAATATGTTCAAAATCGAACTCATTATCTTCCCCCCAAAACTCAGCCCTCTTGCCAATTTCCCTATCTCTGTCAAGACACTACCATCCTTCCAGCTGCTCAGGTTTGCAGTCTTGGTGTTATCCTTCCGGCACTTGGCCTCCCACCTGGCACATAGGAAGAGATTAATAAATGTTAATTGAATTACTGAATTGAACCTTTCACCTTTCACCCCCACTCCCTCCATATAGCCAATCAGCTACCAAGTCTTCTTTCTATCTCTACAACATCTCTTGTATCCATCACCCCTCCCCCACTCAAAGAGGCACCACCATGGTTTAGGCCTTCATCTTCTCTTGTCTAGACCATTACAATAACTTCCTAATTAGTTTCTAATTCCAATATATCCTCCACACAACTGCCAAAGTGATTTTCTGAAAGCTCAGACTTGACCTAGACTATTGATCTACTCAATAAACTCTAGTGGTTCCTTATTACTTTTGGGAACAAATGTAAACTCTTTATTTGCCATTTAAAGCTCTTCACAGACTTGTTCCAATCAACCTTTTCAACTTTATTACACATGAGCTAGAATTAAAGAACGGTCCTTCTTACCATTCCTTAAATATCACCCTCTATTTCCTATCTCTATGCCTTAATACTTACTGCCTTCAGTGACTGAAAGGAACTCCCTCTTCACCTCTGCCTCTCAGAATTCCTACTTTCCCTCAAGATTCGGTTCAAACCCATCTTCTGTATGAGTTTGTATCCCAACTGCCACATCTCCTAGTACCTCCAAATTGCCTTTTATCTATTTGAAATGTACACATTGTCTCCCCCAATAGAAGGTGAGCTCCTTGAGGGCAAGGACTTAGGGGCACATTTGTCTTTTTGCATCCCCAGACCCCAGAATGACTTAATGAAATTCACCAAATGAATTTTTATTGCTTGAGTAAGGGCCAGCCATTGAAAGACTAAATAACCCAAGTTCAGGCTGGAGCAGTAGAAAGAGATCAGTGGGAACTCGATATTCCTTTCAACTACATTGCTTTCTTCTGGGAAAACTGAATTGATTGCTAGATGCTGCCAAAGAACAACTAGGCTCCAGAAGTCAAAAGGCTATGGGATGAGTGAGAAATCAAATTGGGAGAAATAAAAAGGGTTTTGTGTTACCAAAGCAAGACAAATTGAAGCTCAGAAGTATGCTTAGGGTAGAGCAGTGTAAAGGGTCCAGGATGTTGGAACCGGGACAGTGAGAGTCAAGAGACGTATGTGAAGTTGTAACCATATTTGAAAGATCTTAAACTGGCATCCCTTTTTCGTCCCTAAAGGACATTTATTTGTCCAGCTTCAGATATCAGCATTACTCCCTCCCTCATAGCTGCCTAACCATGACATCCCAAAGGCCCCAATTTTCACCTTTATCCTACCAACAATAATCTCTGTTTCACTCTTCCCCTGGCTCAAAAGATCAAGGCAATTAATATCATAAGGTCCCCCTATTTGTTTCTATCACATGTCTGCCAAGGTCACTCTACTCAGACTTGGAATTGATTGTCTCTGCCCACACAGATAAGGGGCAAAAACTGAATTACTTAAAACTACTAGAGGAAGGGAAGTACTATGAAATCACCCAAGCCTCACAGTGGATGTAAGATGAGTAGCGATCAAGAATGTATCTCCAACACAGGTGCAAACATGCCACATAGGAGGACTGTGTATTCAGCAAAGGTGTAAAGCTTGAATAGGAGGCATGATTTCTCCAGCTAGGAGGATGGTGATCATGCCTGGGACAGCAAGGCAAAAAGCCTTGTTCATCCTAAGGCCAACTTCTTAATCATTATTCTGAAACCAGATTTGACAAATACAAAATACAAGAATTCTCTTAGTTTCTTTCTTTAGAAATAAAAGCAAATTATAAATGTATTAAAGTGCCTGTCTCCTTACTGTTTTTCTCAGACTCAAAGCATTCCTTTTCTAAACTGTCATTTTTCGAAGTATCTTCTTTTCGTACAATCAGCAATTTGTTTATATCAGATGTACCTTGAATCTGAAAGATGAGTCAAAACTAATCACAATAGTAGTCAGCCATCTGTATATTATCTTTTTTCAGTAATATCATTCCAAGTTTTATTCCAAAAAGTCTGAAACCATTTTCATTTGGTTAACTTGACTTCCTTCCATTTACTTTTTAATTAGGTTAGCAAAAGGTCAATTTTGTTAGTCATTTCAAAGAAACCATTTTTAGTTTTATCAATCCTTTAATCTTTTTGTATTAGGAATGATCTATTTTCCAATTTTAAACATTTTATCATACAATTATTTGTTGATTTTCTAATGTTTAGTTTCTAATTCAGTGAATTTATCTTCTTTTTTTCTCTTTTGCTGAAGTATGTTCTTAGAAATATAGTTTTTCATCTGAGTACAACTTTAGTTACATCTCAGAAATTTTTTGTGTTGTCTTATCACTATCATTCTTTTACATAGTTATTATTTCTATGATTTGTTCTTTGCCCCACTCATTTTTCAGGATGTCATCACTTAGCACTGTATCTTTGGCTTGTCCTCCCTAAATCATTTAATGTTTTCAGTATACTATGGTCTTTAAAGGATGCGTTTAGCATTTCTGGTTTTTTTTTAATATTTCTTTAGAATTTTTTTGTGTCTTAACATGTGGTCTTTGTGTAACAGGATCAAGTGAGGCTGACAAATATTTGCAAACTTTAAAGTTTCCATTCAGATGGCATTATGAGTCTTTTCAGCTCTGAATTCTCTAAGAATTTGCTTAGTTCTATATTTTTCCCTTCTGTTTAACCAAATACAATATTCATTTATGCTTTTGTAAGAAAAATCCTATGATGCATAGACATAGAAGAATCTTTTTAATATATATAAATATGTATACATACATACATATTATATATATTTATATATATATAAAAAAAAAAAGCTAGCATTATGACTGAAAAGATACTAGAAGCTTTCCCAGTAAATGCTGGAGTAAAGTAAGGATGTCTCCTTTCTCCTACTGTTATTTGATATGTTTCTAGAAATGTTACCAATAGAAATAAGGTAAGAGACACAAATATAGACAAAGACAAGGCAAAACTATCCTTATTTGATGATGATGTAATAGAATATTTAGGAAAATCTGGATAATTGGCAAATAAACTAGTTGAGAAAATAATCAGCATCAAGAAAGTAGCATGATACAAAATATACAAAAATCAATCACATTTCTATATTGCAATAACAAAAACCTATGAAGAAACATTAGAAAGGAAATCTCATTTTTTTACCAAAATGCGTAAAAATCTGATAATTTACCAATTTACCAAAGCTCCCTCAGGACCTATATAAATACAATTACAAAACACTCCTTATACTTCTAGGTTATATGACCAACAAGATGAAGGGCTAGACATCTCCAAATCTCATGAACTTTCAAAAAATTCTACAACCCAAGAATGATGTGTAAGAGATAAAGTCATTGCTTCTGTCTCCATAGGATAAGACACCAAGAATTCTAATGAGGCAACAACTCATTGAACTAATGACAAAGAACACAACTCCTCTTGTGGCTTTTTTACCCTGGCATATCACTTCTCTAGACCACCTCCCTTGCCCCATTGATGATATCTTCTTGGGGCCTCCATTTTGTGGAGGGGCTCAGGCCAGCCAGTCTTTATTCCTTCCTCAAATCTGTCTTTGACTTCTGGACACTTCAAAACCAGGCCTCCACAACTATAACATCCTGGAACTTCCCCCCTAACCTCCAGGACTGGATTGTATTGAATTATCTAATAATCTCTGTAGTCTTCTTAGACTGGAATAGATGCAAACCTTGTTCAACTCTATCTCCCTCAGCTTCCTAGGTGGGCACAATGGTGTAAAGCCAATCAGTAAGTGAAAAGATCTTTCCCCACACATTGAATAGGCTTCAGGTGGGGCCAACAAAGGGAGGATTGATTAGACAGAGGCCCAGAGGTGAGAAGCCCTCAGGGCCCTAAGGGGAGTTGCTAAAACCAGAGTCAATGGTATGTGTTTGAGTTCTAAGGACTGTATAAAAAGAGAGAATAGTGATTGGAAATGGCAGAAGCTGCAGAAACTAAGAAACGGAGGACTAGAAGTGAGAAGCTGAAGAAACCAAGAAACGGAGAGCAGCAGGATTCAGCAGCTGAGGGCCAGCTTTCAGAGTGTGCAGAGTGGAGAATGCTTAACACAAGAGGAAGTTTCAGAACTTGGAGTCAGCAGAGCTGCAGGAGAGAGAGTGCTGAGCAGGGGCTTAGGATTTGTGAGTGATCTTCTCATAGAAGGGCACTAGCATTGAGGGGACGCACAAGTATGGTCTGGCTTGCTGGGTGGGCTTATTGGTTTTGGAATGTTGTTGCCACAATATCAAATTGGGGGCATTGGTTCTTGGGTCTGATCCTTTGGAGTCTAAATAAATGTTATACTTCCTCTGCCTTCTACCTAGAGAATTTATTATGCTTTGCAATTCCGAACCATTCAGGCATGCTCATGGCCCTCTTCGAGGTCATGAATTTTGACTTAATGATATAAATGGATAAAGCACTGGGCTTGGGATCAGGAAAACTCATCTTCACGAATTCAAATCCAACCTCAGACACTTACTAGCTGTGTGACCCTAGGCAAGTCACTTAACCCTATTTGAACTGAGGTTCCTCATCTGTAAAATGAGCTGAAGAAGGAAATGACAAACGACTCTGGTGTCTCTGCCAATAAAACCCCAAATGGAGTCACAGAGTTAGACACAGACTGAGCAACAAGCATAGAGTAACCAAATTCCTCCCAATATCTTCCTTTATAGAAGGTAGAAATTAGACTTAGCTCACTCCACTTTGCATCTACTGGTCCTGCCTGGTTCAACTCCACAACAAAATGCCCTTCTCAGGATAAACTCATCACTTGAAAAAAAAAATTTTAAACTCTTCACTTTTAAACTCTCTGCCAAGCTGTTAATTCATGCCTTGATTGACTCTACCTTCCTTAGCCTCCTCTCTCCTCTGATTGGAGGGCAGATATCCAGACTCCTCCCAGTGTCTTTCGTTATAGAGTTCAGAAACGACTCAGCTCTGCCCTGCCTGGTTTCAGCTTCACAGAACAAGACATCTCGACACCAAATATCCCTGGTGTCCTGTCCTGTCCCTTCCGCTCAGCTTTCATGCCTCCTTTTGTGTGTTGTCTTCCCCTTTAGATTATAAACTCATTGAAGTCAAAGGCTACTTTCTTTTTGCTAATTTTATCTCCAGTGCTTAGCACAATGTCTGCCACATCTCATAAACACTTAATCAATGTTTATTGGATTAGAATGGATTGGATTGGTTTATAACATCCTGGGATTACCAGACCTACTCAGAATTGTCTGTAATAAAAGAAATGAAAGAATCTCAGAACAAAACAAAACAAACAAGCAAACGATAAACCACTACCTAGTATTAAAGGAAGGTTTTGAGTTATACAGAGTTTTCTCACTAAGAAACTCCCTATACCGATGAAATCACAGGTCCAATCCCTATCCCCGACACAGGATAAATAATATAAGGACTATAGGATCTATGCTTTTGAGGTGAAGCTATATTATTTTTTTTAGTACTGTAGGTAGAACATAAAAGTTATTTTATACAATACCCTGATAAGATTTGTGGATAGAATAATAAGGTACAAATTTAGAATGCCAGGAATTATCCTTCTTACCTGAAAACATGTTGGAGGTATTAAGCTGGGAGCAAAATATGGTTCCTTAGTAGCAACATTAATCACACTTCCAAATACAAGGAGAACATATTGCATAGTATTATCATAAATAGACAGCTCACAATAGCTTGATAAATTTTCGATGTAAACATTATTTTCTTCTAAATACTTCTGATATGTTAATTCCTAAAAATAAATGATAGAAATAAATGGTCTGCTTCCTGGTTTACCTGGATCACTCTCCCTGCTCATCTTCACTTTTTGGCTTCCCTGGCTCCCTACCTCCAAGTCTTAGCTGAAGACCCACCTTCTGCAAGAAGCCTTTGCCAATCCTCCCTAATACTAGTGTTCCACTCTGAAATTATCCCCACTTTAACCTGTTGGTATCCTGTTGGTAGACAGCTGTTTGCATGTTATTCTCCCATTAGACTGTAAATTCCTTGAGAACAGAGACTCTTTCTTGCCCTTCTTGGTATGCCCAATGCTTAGCACAGTGCCTGGTACACACAGTAGTTGGTGTTTAATAAATGTTTATTGACTTGACTTAAAATATAAGGACTGCCACATGATTTCATCATGCATCACTAATCCATGGGAATTTAAAGTAAACAGGTGGACAATGGAGAACCAGTGAATAGTTAATAATATTTAGGCTTTCTAAGTCCTTAATAATATTCTAATGCAAAGGTTGCCTCTTGTGAGTTTGGGTAGAACTGGCTTTACTGGCTTATATTAGTCAGTTCCTAGTACCCACAGGGGAGGAGAGGGATGATCTTATAGCATCCAAAATGGAAAGACAAGGGCAAAAAGAGTGTCATTTTCCACAGGACTGAGGGGTGCAACATTAGGCAATCATAACACTGGATGTGACTTTAGGGGGTGACCTAACCTCATCTCCTCAACCAGTACAGGGGACTCCTGAACAATATCCCCCATAAAGAATCACACCTCTGCTGTAAGATCCCCTACAATGAGCTCACTAGCTCACCAGGAAGCCCATTCCAGCTTTGAACAATGCATCATTAGAAAGGTTTTTCCTCCTATTGAACTAGAGGAAGTCCCATCAATAGATAACTGCTCACTATAGCTTGATAAATTTTCCACATACATATTATTATGTTCCAAATACCTATGATGTTAATTTCTATAAATAAATGAATGAATGAACAGATAGATAGATATAGATAGTTAGATAGATAGATAGATAGATAGATAGATAGATAGATAGATAGATAAATGACATTAAGTTTACCCCTTGATCCTAATCCTGCTCTTTGGGTTGGTACAAAAGGTTCACTCTTAATCCATTCTTTGTGTTCCATGAGCAGAAAGATGCAGATTTGAACCACTACTACTCTGTAATTAGAAAGCTCTCAGAACAGGATTGGGATGAAAAGGTAGAGAGCCACAATAAAGAGATAGAAATTTGGGGTGCACGATCCCTCCGTATTTCCTCTAAGAATCCTTCTCCTTCAGGACTCAGCTCAGGAACCACATCCTTGGTAAAGCCATCCCTTTCTTTTTGGTTTTTATCATTCTCTCTCTTTGAAATTTGGCTTGTTGTATATTTATTTGTGTATATGTAGTGGTCCCCTTTAGAGTGTAAGCATCTGTAGAGGAGCGACTTCCGATTTTTTTTCATTTTGTCTTCTAATAGAAACACTCAGGTTAATCCAGGGGTGGGGAACCTTAGGCTTCAAGGCCACATGTGGCCTTCTATGTCCTTAAGTGTGGTCCTTTGACCGAATCCAAATCCCTTTAATGAAAGGATTTGATCTGTAAAGCTTGGATTCAGTCAAAGGGCCTCACATAAGGACCTAGAGGGCCACATGTGGCCTCAAGGCCTCAGGTTCCCCACCGCTGCATCTAATAGTTCCTCAGTTTGCTCACTTCACATGACCGACTGCTCTACCGTATCAAAGACATACACAAATATGGTCATACCCTTGATCTTGCCATCACCTGTGTCCATGTTCACAAATTCTGAAATTCCACAAACTCTGAAATGCCATTATCTGATTACATTCTATTGTCATTCTATTTCTCCCTTTGCCTTGCAACCTGAAACCCTGTTCTTCAACCACACAATGACCTATAATCCCTCAATTTTTTCCCAGACTATCACCTCTGCACTTGGCTACTCTCTCCTCCATTCCCCAGCTTGACCCCTTTCTGAACCAATTCAAACCCTACACTGCCTTCTTCTCTTGAGTCCCTTATGCCCTTCTCCAATTACCAATCTTGCCCTGCCAAGCCTTGACTTTCATTTGTTCCCACCATCCTCTGCCTTTGTTCTTACACATTTGCTGCTGAAGAGAAAGTAATGAAACCATGCTAATTGGGTCCACTACAAATTTATATGACATAATCTCAACTGGCACTCAATGTAGCAAGGAAATCTTTTACACTACACTAATTGACTGCATATCCCACTCCTCACAATGGCTTTTCCAAACTTTTTTATCCCTCCTCTCTCATAGCTCCGACACCTCTCACCTTTCTCAGCTAAGAACCTTGCCTCATACTTCATTGAAAAAATTGGGGCCACTCACCAAGAGTTTCCTTTTATCCCCTCTTCCTCATCTCACATCACTCATATTTATTCCACCACTATCTCTTCCTCCACCCCTTCCTCAAGTGTTGGCCCTTCTCCTTGCTAAGGCAAGAAGGGATTCCCTCTGTTTGCACAAGTGGTACCATTTCATCCTGTCTTCTCCAGCAAATTGTCCCTTCTGTCATCCCAATTCTCTCATTTATCTTCAATCTCTCTTTGTCCACTAGATGCTTCCTTACTGCCTACAAACATGCCCATCTCTCTCCCATTCTCAAAAACCCCTCACCTGATCCATCCATCCCTAATAACTATTGTACCACATCTCTCCTGCCTTTTGTGCTTAACATCCTTACGGCCATCTATAATAAGTGCCTCCACTTCCTTTCCTCTCTCCACTTAACTCTCGAGTCATGTTTCCAGCCTCATCATTTAATTGAAACTGCTCTCTCCAAAGTTACTAATAGTCTCTTAATTACCAAACCTAACAGCCTTTTTTTTCAGTCCTCATCCTTCTTGGCCTGTCTGCTGCCTTTGACATTGATCACCCTCTTCTCCTCTACGCCTTCTTCTTTCAGGTTTCTGTGACACTGCTCTCTCCTGGTTACTAATAGTCTCTTAATTACCAAACCTAACAGCCTTTTTTTTCAGTCCTCATCCTTCTTGGCCTGTCTGCTGCCTTTGACACTGATCACCCTCTTCTCCTCTACACCTTCTTCTTTCAGGTTTCTGTGACACCGCTCTCTCCCGATTCTCCTCAGACCTGACAGCTCCTTCTCAATCTCCTTTGTCAGATCTTCATCCAGATCTTCCCTGCTAACCACGGATGTCCCACAGAGTTCTAACCTGGCCCCTCTTCTGCTTCTATACTATCTCCCTGGATGACTTCCCCAGCTCCCATAGATTCAATCATCTCTATGCTGATGATTCTCAGATCTACTTATGCAGCCCCATCCTTTCCACTGACCTCCAGTGTGAACTCTCCAACTGGCTGTTGGGCATCTTGAACTGGATTCATCTCCTGAATCCATGAATGTTCACTGGCTGAAATTCCCCATCCCTGGAATGCTCTCCTTCCTCGTTGCTGCCTTCTGGCTTCTTTGGTTGTTTCCTTCAAGTGCTAGCTAAAATCCCTCCTTCTACAGGAAGCCTCTCCCAATCCCCCTTAATTCTAGTACCTTCCCTCTGTTGATAATTTCCAATTTGTCCCATATATGACTGGTTTGCACATAGTTGTTTGCATGTTGTCTCCCCTTAGACTGTGAACTCCTTGAGAACAAACACTGTCTTTTGCCTTTCTTTGTGTCCCCAGTGGTTAGAACAGTGCCTGGCACACAGTAGACACAATAAATATCTGTTGATTGACCAACTGACACCCAATGGGCTGGGGTCCAACTGAATGTTCATTAAATTATTCCTATTAGCACTATCTTTGCCTCTTGGGGTTTGCCAAATCAGCATCTGTAGAATCCACATAAGAATAAATGTGAAACAGAGAATTACAAAGCTCTGATTTCTCAGATGTCCTACATCTTCCTTGATAGTATTGTGATGAGTTACTGACACCACACACAGAGGCTTAAAGAGAGGTAGGCCTGAATTTCCTTACTGCTCCCTTCCAGCTCTAAATCTACGAATTATGAACTTTGTAGGCATTCTTCTGTCCTGTGAAACAACAGGATGGATCCCGTAGGAGAGGAAGCGTGGAAGCGGGAAATAATGAATTGGCCTTGGAGTCATAAGAACTAGATTCATACGCTGTCATATACTGGCTACATAACCATGGACATGAGTCACTCATTCTTTCAATGATGTACCAGGCAACCCGCTAAGAGTCTGTTACATAAGAGATACTGATCTAAATTAGTAGAAGGAGTTTCTATTCTGGGAGTCCCACACATTGCTGAAACCAAAGTTCTAAAAAAAAATTATAATAGTTGAATCACATGTCTTACCTCACCCATTATACCCGCCTTTATATATTGATTTGCTATGTTGAGTGAAACTTTCAACCACACTTTATCTTCTAAGAATGACCAAAATACATCAAAACCTTCATATAAGTCTTCTAGAGAGATAAAACAGGCCTGAAAAAAATAAGACACAGTAATAACAACGCGGGAATAAACAGCAGGAATAAGACTATGAGAAAATAGGAACTCTATCCACGCCAAGATATTGGCTATCTTGCAGAATATAATCAGGACATTTGTAAGGGTATGAATGTGAGGGAGGGGAGAGTCAATTGAGTAAATCAATCATATCATTCTATCCTATATATCAGGTGAAAACACAACTCAATTTCACTAAGTGAGAACAAGATCCATCAGGAGCAGGAGGAAGTCCTTTCTGAATGGATGAGGGACTTGGTCATGGCCAGGTGAGGAACACCAAAAAAGCCAATTTGGTTGCACCACAGAAAGTGTTAAAAGACTAATATATAGTAAGTGTCGAAGCCAGGTTGCAAGGGGTTTTAAAAGGTCCAATAGGTTTATATTTAACCCCAGACATAATAGGAAATTTTATTTATCAGGGGAATGAAATGGTTAGGCCTATGGCTTTGGGAAAATCACCTTGGTTGCTAGGTAGAAAATAGATTAGAGGGGAGAGAGACCAAGGCTATTACAATAGTCCAGCTAAGGAATGATGAGAGCCTGGGCTATGGAGATAGCCATGTAAGTAGAGAGAATGGAATGGATGAGGGATGTGGCCATAGAAACCACACTACTTGAAAACTGATTGGATGTGTGAGGAGTCAAGGTAGATGCTGTCCTTGAACTTAGGACTCAGCAAAATCACTGCCCAAGCTTTCTTGTTATAGAATATTCTATGACCTCCCCAAAGTCCTACCGTGACACCTCATCACAGTGTAGAGGACACCTAAGATTGTCATAGGTTAGGCCAGTAGAAAGAAAGCTCTGATAGCTTCTACCATGCTGGAAAGGCTTCAAGTCTGATTTCTAAGTACCGAACTAGCTAAGAAGGGAGTGGCTCATCACAAGTAGCTGGACCTTTAATAATGAATTCTTTAGCATTATAGTCCCTGAAAGAGAAAAATACTGCCATTAAAGTGACAGTGGTGAGAGAGAAAGAAAGATGGGGGGGGGGGGGCCAAGGGAAGGAGTGCCAATCAGGCAAAGAAGCTAAGAATGAAAGATTTTAGAGAACCCCTCACCATGTAACATCCTTATGCACGTATCAAAGAGGGAAATCTAGGCTTGATGACAGGAAAAAATGCCTAACATATAAAGCAGTCTGAAAGAGCAATGGTTGCCTCAGATGGTAACAAGGTTCGCCCTCACTGGAGGGCTTCAAGCAGAGGTGGGATCACAACTTATGGATTACTTTGAAATGGGACTGACTTCAGTCCCTTCCTGCTCTAAAATCCTGTGATTTCATGATTCTCTGATTATTTGGGTGGTTTTCAAAATAAAAGTATCAGAGTTCTCAGGGGAAAAAAAATCATACTGTGGCCCCGGATTTACATGAAAGAAAACTATTAAGGTGCATAGTGGTAAATGTTTAATAATTACCTATCCCTCCCCTCCCCCCTGCCCCGCAAAAAAATATGCTGGACACATTTTAAAGTTTAATCTGCATTGTTAATGTTTTCTCTATTACTTTCTTAGGTTTAGAAGATTATCCATAAAACAATAAATCAAGCCCTGATTTGTAATATTTACTGATTTCTGAGGTGCAAATGCTCACACTGAAAATTTAACAATTGGCTCTCCTCAGCTGGTTCAAGGTGATTCCAGTATACCTCTTCACGTAACATACAGTGAAAAAAGTAGTGATATCTGACCTGCAAAATAGTTTCACAGGTAGCTGTATAGCCCACTTCTCTTTTAAGCAGACAACTTAACTCTCCTATCATGTCACCACTTGTGACGTATTCTGTAAATGTGTCAGGTAATTTTGCCTGTTCTCTCAGCTTAGGATGAATTCCAAAGTGAAGAAATGAGCCATGCAGCTGCAAAGAGAGAAACACACACACACACACACACACATTAAAATACAAATCAGAAGTCATGCTGCCAAGAATAATAAAAACTTACCTTTTTTAAGTGTCTCATGATTACAAGTATTTTGTATATCATTGTCTCATTTAATGCTGACAACTGCCCCATGAGATGGGTAGAGAAATTATTATTATTTTTGTGTTATGGGTGAAGGAACTGAGGTTCAAAGAGAGAAAAATAATTTGTCTGTAGTCACACACCTAGTGAGTGGAGGAGATGGGATTCAGCTCCAGACTTGTCTCTGACTATCGTACCCTTTCCATTACCCCATGCTCTATATCTCAGGAAGTAGGAGCCCCCTTGTAGCCAGAATGGACTTTGTTTTCTTTGAATGACTCAACTTGCCTCGTTGAGCTTCCCTGGACGCTGGGGCTTGCTCTTCCGGGGCAGGACCAGAGCTTCCTGTGTGATGAGTCGTGGGGCTGGCTGAGGGGAAGTGTGTTAACGTGGTCTACACTAGGGGGAAGGGCCAAGTCAAGAACCAATCGGCCCTGGTCGTTCAGGCGGCGCTTGATGATGTCAAAAACTCTATAAGAGGGGAGAGGACGGCTTGAAGATCCTCCTTTCCTTTTCCGGTTGGAGCCAGAGACACCTACAGCCGAAGCTGAGCTGCCGGTAGCAGAGCTGACTAGAGGCTAGTGGGTAATCTTCTTACCGTAGAGGGGAAGCATGTATACGATTTTGCCTTATACCATCTCGCTTCTCTGTGGCCTTCTGATTACCCTTGTAAGGTGGACTTATTGGGCCTGGAAGCTTTTGATGAAAATATCAAAATGGGGACGCTGGTTTGTGGGCTTGTTATTGTGGAGTGTAAATACATGCTTTAGTTCTCCTGCCTTCTGCCTAGAGAATTCCTTGTATCTTGCGGTTCCGGACCTTTTAGGCACATATGAGATTCTCTTTGAAATCATAAATTCTGCCTTCCTAATATACCCCTCAGAATCTTATGATTGCTGTGCTCAAAGGGAAATGTGTTTTATGGAGTCTAGCCAGTTCAGAGAATTAGAGTTTTCAGGAAAATCACTGTCTGGCTTAGATTTTAAACTTGAACGTCCAGAAATTCTTTTCATTCTTTAAATGTTCTATTCAGCTTCCAAAGTTTCTTGGAATCTTAGACACTGTCAGTTTTTATTTGACTTCCTCTTTTTTCATATATTAGTGATGAAGAAATTATAAACAATGGTGATATCAAGTTCCAGCACCCCACCCAAAAATTCATCTGGTTGGGGAGGGAAAAAAAAGGATGATAGTAAGGAAATAACATTTTTAATTTCCTGGATCTTCCTTAGGGATGACACCTATCCCTAAGAGAGTAGTTCAGAAACTGAGATCTCAGTTCTGTGTTGGCAAAAGCCTGGACTGCTATCTTCATGTATCTCTGCCCATAGGAATACTACTTATCTATCTTTCAAGATCCTATTTGAATGAATCCTTCTTTTCCCTGTTTAAAGTGTTTTCAAGGCCCCTAGGGTTTTCCTCTCCACTCAATCCATCCTTCCTTACTTCTTGTTAACCCTCCCCTCCCTCCTAAACATAAACAGGGTGCTATAGGCTTCAGGTGCAGCTGAAGCATCTCTGGTCCAAATGCTAGCAGGCTTCCAACTTGTTTACCTGCATTCATGGTAGAAGGTCCCTGGAAGAAGGGTCCGGTAGACTTCAGGTTGTCTTTGAATGCAATCCTGGGCTGGATGAAGGCATTTACTGTAGTTTCTCTCTCATTCTCTCTTTTTAAAATTATTATTTGGTCTGGTACTTTTTAAAGACCATTACTGGAGTACACACGGGGGAATGTCACAGCTTCTCTGTTAACCTTCCACACAGCCATCTTAACCAAAAGTCCTTCCCTGGTATAACTTTCTTAAAATAATCCTCTTCTTGTCCTTACTTTTTTTCTGACCAATCTCAGCTCATTCTGATCTTTAACACTATTGAGATTATTCTTATGAAGTTGCACCAGTATTTAAAAAAAAATTTTAAACTATATTTAGTAGTATTTTATTTTTTCCAATTACACATAAAGACAATTTTCAACATTTATTTAAAAGAAATTTTGAGTTCCAAATTTTCTCCCTCCCTCCCTCCCATTCCTAAAATGGTAAACAATTTGACATAGGTTATATATTTTCTTTTTTGTGTTTATCCTCCCATTACCTAACCTTGCTTTCCTCTTTTGTACATATCTTTTTAAGATTTTAGTTGGTTAATGAGCACCCTGTGTATCTACATCAATCCCTTTAGACAATATTCCCTTTTCTTTATCACAAATGTTTATCTTTGTCTTTAGAATTTCATACTTAAGAGTTGCCCCTCCCTGTTGGGGTGATCACCCATGGGATTCTAGCTGTTTTTATTTTGTACTCCTTGAAATCTGCTCTTTAAGATGGATGCCAGACTATGCCCTGCCTTCTTTTCCTTCTCTATTACAAATCTAACATAAAGAAATGTCATTTCTGTACAAAGTTTCTACCCCAAAAGTTAGTTCCTCTTTGTTGTTGAGAATCAGATCCAGAATGGCAATTTCCTGAATTACACTTTTCAATTTATTAATCAATTGATCATTAAATCAATAAGTGTTGTTGTTGTCATTCAGTCGCTCGGTCACGTCCAACTCTTTATGACCCCATGGACCATAGCATGCCAGGCCCTTCTATGCTTCACTGTCTCTCAAAGTCTGTCCAAGTTCATGTTCATTCCTTCCATGACTCTATCTATCCAGCTCATCCTCTGCCATCCTATTCTCCTTTGGCCTTTAACCTTTCCCAACATCAGAGTCTTTTCCTGTGAGTCCTGTCTTCTCATTACGTGGCCAAAGTATTTAAGCTTCAGCTTCAGTATTTGACCTAGTTAATGGCCTGAATTAATTTCTTTGAGTATTGACTGATTTGATCTGCTCACTGTCTAAGGGACTCAGAAAAGTCTTCAGAACCACAGTTTGAAAGTGTCAACTCTGTGACACTCAGCTTTCCTCATAGTCCAACTCTTACAGCCATACTTTGCTACTAGAAAAACTACAGCTTTGACTCTACAGACCTTTGCTGTCCCTGCTTTTAGGTATGCTGTCCAAATTTGCCACAGTTTTCCTTCCAAGGGGCATCTTTTAATTTCATGGCTGCAGTCATTGTCTGCAGTCATCTTTGAGGCCAAGAATATAAAATCCGAAACTGGTTCCATTTCTCCTCCCTCTATTTGCCAGGAAGTGATAGGACCAGTTGCCAAGATCTTAGTTTTCTTGTGTTAAGCTTCAAGCCAGCTTTCACCCTCTTCTCTTTCATCCTGATCCAGAAGCTTCTTAATCCGTGTCATTTCCTGTCATCAGAGAGGTATCATCTGCGTATCTGAGATTATTGATATTTCTCCCAGCAACCTCAGTTCCAGCTTTTGATTCACCCAGACTGGCATTTCATAGTAAGCATTCAAGAAGTATTTGTTAATTAACTGATTATGATATACATCTTAGGCATCAATGTTTAGTCATTTAGAGAAGAGGTTTTATGAAAACTTTTAAACTCCCAGAGTACCATTTTTCTTACTATTTTAAATTACTTTTTTATAATTGATATTAATGTCTCTTACACTTGACATTCCTGAAATAATCAAGTAAATTCCTTGCGGCATGTCACCCTCTTTACATATGATATCTCCATAGTCAAAACATGCAAGTTGGGCTTTTTCCTGAAAAAAAAATTATAATTATCACAAAAACTGACAATTCAGTTTTCTAAATTAAATACTAAAGAGAAATATGGAATATACAGAGAGATTGAGATTGAGAACAGAGACAGAGAGAGATGAATTACTTGGAACTAACAATAATATTGTTATGGTTTAATTTTGTGATAACAATGCTCAGTCATGCATATTTCTACTGTGGAACATTTTATACCATTTTATATCATTTTTTGCAATTTCAATAAGACCCAGAGCCTGAATTAATGATCAGCCGGAAGAGCCTGAACCTGAGCTTCTTTGGTCTCTAAAGTTTGCTCAGAGAATATCTTTTCTCTGTCAACAGGGCCAGATCCGGCTGACCTAAGAACATTCTTTCTCCTGTTAACCATTAAAGGATGAGACCTTCATCCCAAGAAGACTACCTCGCTTAATATTTTACGGGCCTATACTATGTTATGGATTGTTAATGAAATACAGAAATGCTGGGTTGTAGTTTTAACTGACCCTTGTCCATCACCTTTATCTTATTGTATTTACAAACCTATTCCATTAAGGGTCCTGTTTTACATGGGGATCATAAAATCAAGTAACATGCTGAATTGTGATGGTTCTAAAAAATTTAAAAACCTGTTCATTCCTCTGTACAAGGAAGTCAGACTCTCTCTGGCTCAATCCATGATGGTGTCTGTCTGCTATGATTAAGGGGAATGAATGAATAAATAAATAAGTAACATGAATTTTTCTATCATCTAGCTCTGTTTGCCTCCTTTAACCAACTTTCAGGTTTAACACTACTCACTGTAGGCTGACTCAAAACATCTGATCTTGACCTGGTTTCCCCACTTTTAGCAATGCAAGAAGTATAGATAAACATGCATCACTGGCTGGGGAACTCATTTGATTTAAATCCCATTGAAAATCAATGAGCTTTAATCTCAGCATCACGAGTTTAGAGCCCAAAAGATCATTCAGTCCAACTCCCTGATTTTACAGATGAGGACTTTTGCCTGTCTTCTTAGTTCTCACAGCGAATTATTCTTCAAAGGGCTCATTTCAATCTTCTCTCATACATGTTCTTGTCCCCAAGACAGCCACCTCTGGGAAGATTTGTATAATGTGAACAATCATAATCTAGGAAAAAGATAGCCCTGTGTATCTTGGGGAAAGGGTGCTTCTTTTCATAGGTAGGGAGGTTGCAAATTCAATTGTTATGGTGATGGAGAATGGGAGGGGGTGTTTATTCCAGGATTCAATTAATTCTTTTCCTATCTCCATTTGTTTGAGAATGGCATGCTGGAGGTAAGCTGATGTCATAAACTTCAACCAAAAATAGGATAAAAGCTAGGACCTCAAACCTGGACTAAGAAATTTGGGAAGACTGAAAAGCTGTTAAATGATCTATATATACATCTAAGCAGATAAGGGCACCACCGCACCTTTGTATGGGAAAAAGCAGACCATTTCAATGAGCAATCCCAAAGAGGACATTGTAGCTGCATGGAGTCTGTTAATGAAACACAAGGTCCACACCCTGGGTGCAATCAGAAGGAGTTGCAGGAGGCCTATGTTCTTTCTTGTCTGGTCCTTGACCCAGCTATACACCACAAAGGTTTCTGTGTTCCAATATGCACATTCCCTGTCCCATACACCAGAAACCTTGGGTTACAGAATGCAGGGTTTTGAATAAGACAAAGTGGTCCAAAGGAATAAGGTTATAATATGGGCACAGAACTTGGGTGCAGGTATTCTTCTTGCCCAGGAAGAAGAAACAATAGCATAAATGTGGGTCACATAAGATAAGGATTATGATGCGTATAGATCTGTCAGCTTTAGTTTCTTTAAGTCTGTTTGGGGCTGATTTGCTACAGAGTTTGCCAGACAAATCTGCTCAGATTTAGCTGATTCAGGAAGACAGTTGGGCTTATGGGAGAAGGCATTTTAGGCTCATTGGAATGTTTTGTATCTGAAGTTAAACATGGCACTAGTTCAGCTTGTGCTTATTTAAAGATATAAACAAGGGACTGTACATTGTGACAAGGATTTAGGAAAGCCAAGTTTTTCAAATAAGGCCTTGAGAGCCAAGAACTCCTTTTTCCAGTATGATGTAATTCTGGTGTGAAAGGGTTAATATAACTGGGTTGGATCCCAGTTGGACTGAGATAATGGCCACAATCAGTTTGTGTAAACTGGATCTAAGATAAAAGAAAATGTCTCAGAGCTTCAACAATCTGACCAGATTTAGGCAAGCATTTAAAGGCATGATTCCTCTGTAAAGGCATGGTTAATAAGTGATACATACACTCAGGATGGAAAAAAAAATACCAATGGTAGTAGCCCAAGAACTCCAGGAAGTATTACAATGGATTGACTGCCATTGAAAAAGGCCTTTGGACTTGCTACTCTTTTCCCCAACTTAGGTACACACCACAGAGGTCTCCATGTACCAATATCTATGTACTCCTCATCCAAAATACATACTTATGGCGGACTTTCCAGTTAAGGACAGCATCACCTTCTACATCCATCAAGGAGATATTGTGTCCTAGGAACTCAATTTCCATGAGGTCCAATACCAACTTCTTGAGCTTTTTATGAAACAAGTATTTTTAGAACCATTCATACGTGCATGAATGGGGTGGTGTGCATGGGTTTTGATCTGCATCATTGGAAGTATTGAGCATTCTTGCATAGGATGGTGAACCAGGTGTTTGGAGTAAATCAAGTAAGCAAATCAACCACATTTGCAAATTTGGGAAGAAAACATTCACAAACCACTGGAATTCCACAGGTACCTTGTAAACTCTGATCCAAATCACAGTCTCACAGTGCATTTAATAATGCCCATAATAAGTCAGAAAAACAATTTTCCATTCATTCCTTCACCAGAGTCAAATCAAGTTTTTTGGTGGGGGAGGGGGCCTAGGGGGCAGGGCAATTGGGATTAAGTGACTTGCCCAAGGTCACAAATCAAGTTTTATAACCCATCCTGAAATTCCAGTTTGTTATAGATTATGCCCCCTCTTCTTCCCCCAAGGAATTCTAGGAATTCATGGATCAGTGGGAGGAGGTTTGGGTGATGAAGATGATAAAAATGCATGCTAAAACTGGCTCACATTTACATGGTGTGGTTAGGTTTTCAGATGAGGAACGCTGAGGCCTAGAAACATAAAGTGACTTGTCCAAAGTCGCAGCTAGTAAATAGTACAGTGGTAATTACCACTTAGGTCAGGTCTCACTCTGGCCCCCAGTGACACAGAAGACAGAAGCCTATCATCTTGGGGAGCCACAGGGAAGCAATCATTTGGAATAACACCACCTCTGCCAAGCTGACCTTAGAGAATACAAACCGATTACCAGCAATTCTGAGCCCCCAAGAAAAACAAGAATTTTTACCTTAAAGAATTCAATGAGAACATCTTTATTCTCCAGCCAAACAATATTGTGGAGAAACTTCTCAGGGGTAGGGGGAGGGATTGTCATTGGAAAGTTGTTCAGCGATTTTATTTTGGCGAGAAATAGCTAAATACAAACAAAACGATAATTAGCCAGTTTGCCGACATTTATCTTTATATACTTTTTTTTTTCCAAAAGGGTAGGATTTACATTTTATTGTCATTTACAGTCAAATGTTATTGGGATACATACTCTTTTTACACTTGATCTTTAATCTGATGGGTGGTTAGATTTTCCTTTACCTTTAACTCACCGAGTCATTTGTTCTACTTAAATGGTCAATTGTCTATCTGTCTATCCTCCTCTCTCTCATCTTGTTCATTATTTCCATGGGCATATTCACTCCAATTGTACATACTTTTCTTTACTATGTACTTACTAAGTCTTTACCATTCAATTACCACACACTTTGCTATCTTTATGCTCAAATCAGCCATTGGTACCTTCCTGTTGAAAAATATTAAAGACTCAAACTTACAGGTAAAGTAGAATTCATACTGTAACTAAAAGAAAGCAACGAGGTGGCTCAGCGCTCTACCCTCTGGGCCACCTACTTCCAATTTGCTTCTTTTTTAAAAAAAATTTTTTCTACTTCCAGTTTGCAATGCCTTTATCTGATCCAGAGTCCTTAAAGCTATGTTATTGATTTTTCATGATTTCGTTAATCAATTATCATTATGCATTTATTAAGTGTTTGCTCTGTTCCAGGCACTGTACTGAGTGCTGGGGATATAAAGAAAAACAAAAATAGCCCCTGCCCTTAAAGATCTTACACTCTAGCGGACAGAGAAAGCATGTCGATAATTAGATAGATAGAAGGTGATATCAGAGGACAAGGTAGTAGCAAGTGAGAAGGAATAGTAGGGGAGGTGCTCTAATTGGCATCCAATAAAGACTGCAAGCAATAGAGGGTCTTAACCAGAGGTTAAGAATCTGCAGCTTGGAGGCCTCCCATCTAGCTATCCATTCCTCTCCTATCCCAAACTTTCCCAAACCAGCTGGCATCTATCACCGCCAATGCAGAAAATCAAGTAAAAACCATTACTGTACTTGAGGCCTAGGAAAACAGGTTAGTGGAAAAAAGGGTATGAATACTTACTGGCTGTAACAGCAATCATCACATTACCTTGTTCGTCTTGATTCCTTCAATTTCATCAATTATGCCCCTTGACCGAAGAAATCTTAGATTTTTCAGTGCCTTACCAAGGACATTCAGGATGGCTTGCTTGGTTTTTAAGGAAATGACAACTTCTCGGCACTCGTGTTCTATCAGGCCTAAAGTAAATGATGTAGCTCAGGTTGAGGTGGTATTGTAAAGTTATGAGACACTTTCTATTCATTATCTCATTTGGCCCTCACAACAAAGCTGTCAAGTAGACCGAGCAAGAATTCCTATTCCCAGTTTATAGATCAGGAAACTGAGGTGTGGGAAGGCCAGGGAACTTACCCGAGATCCAGGTCTTCTGACACTAACCTCTGTACTTTTTCCACTCCATCAGCATGAGTCTGAGGCACTAACAGAGGGTCGTGAGGGACCCACAGTGAGAGGAAGCACACACCCTCCCCAAAGAGGTAGTGATCTAAATAAGCAGGCTTGTACTCGAGGTAGATCTGATTCAAGGGAAATTACTACATTGCCCCAAATGTAGAGAAATACTTACTAATAACACCAGACATTTATACAGTACTTTGAAGATTTACAAAGTGTGGAACCAATTGCAATTCCAGAGGAATTACGATGAAACTTTTTTTGCCTCAGTTTCCTCATCTGTAAAACGAGGTGGAGAAGGAAATGGCAAACCACTCCAGTATCTTTGCCAATAAAACCCCAAATGGGGTCACAAAGAGTCAAACACGACTGAAATGACTGAACAACAACATGAGGAGACATGCGATACGCATCCAGGTAGAGAGATGATAGACTCAGGTGACGGATGCAGATTGAGGCATATTTTTATTTTCTGGACATGGCTAATGAAGGAATTGGTTTTGTTTGACTGTACATATTCGTAATGGCTTTTGTTTTTCTTGCTTTCTCAATGCCCGAGGGAGACAGAGGGGGAAAATTCAGAAATAAAAATAAAATTGAATGAAAAAATAAAAGAATGAAGACAAAAAGCTTTTACAAAGTACTTGATATCCGTTATCTCATTTGAATCTTATAACAACTTCATCTGTAATAAAAATAGTATTTTCATTCCCATTATAGAGATGAAGAAATTGATCCTCAGAGAGGTTTAGTAAGTTGCCCAGTCACACAACCACTAAGTATCAGAAGCGAGATGATTTAAATCCAGGTTTCTTCTGGCTCCAAATCCAGTGCTCTTCCTGCTACACCATATGACTTAACATAAAACAACTATCCTTAGCTACCTACGCTCCCTCTCTCACTCAAACTTAAATAAAAGCCTACAAATGTTCTAATACATATTAACACAGCTATGAAAGCAAGACATTTTTTACATCGCTTCTTTTAAAATTATCATCTCCATCCATGATATTCTCTTTTATAGCACATGCCCTTTCACACACAGTGTATCAACTTAGGTTCCCTATACTATTCAACTCTTAACTATAAACTCTACAATTTTCCAGTCGTCCCAGTCATGTTCAACTCTTTGTAATCCCATTTGCTGTTTTCTTGGCAACAATACTGGAGCGATCTGTCATTTCCTTCTTTAGAAGGAACTAAAGCAAACAAGGTTAAGTGACTTGTCTAGGGTCACACTGCTGGTAGGTGTCTGAGGCCAGATCTGAACTCAGGATGATGCGTCTTCCTGATTCCAGGCCCAGCACTTTATCCACTGGGCCATATTTGAGTTACCACTAATATAGATCAGCCCTGTCCATGAGGAGCTGCATTTCACAGTAGTGTTATTTCTTTGGACCTTTCTACTCTTCTTTTTTTTTTTAAATTTCCAGCCACATCCACTTTCTTCAGGTCTAAACCTTGGGTCAAACCCAGTGTCCTGTTCCTCTTTCCTTGCTATTCAATCCCTAGGAACATTCATGTGCACAGTGATAACGCTCAATGGCCAGTGGACACACTTCTGACAGGATCCAGCTGGATCACAACACACCGCCAGTTTTTTAGGTGTTTTTTTTTCTCAGTTCTCCAGATTGTCTGTTTTCATTTATGTTTTTGCCAAGCAACAGGTGTGTGCCATATCTATTTAGATCCAAAGGGTCGTGCCATCATCTGGCTATGTGGAGGTTATTAAACCTTACTTAGGACTATAAGTCCAAGGATCTCAGAGGCAGCTCACTCCTAGGAGCACAATTCAGTTAAACTATCACAGGGCTATGATAATTGGTGATTGGATCAGCAGTCTCCCTGGTGAAGCTTCTTTCTCTCCAATTACTACAGGGAGGCTTTACCTAAAAGAAGACAGAGCTCCCCCTGGGGCCCAATCGGCCTTGAGTTTTCTGATGAAGATTCCTGGTCATCTAAGGGCATAAAAAGTCCCATCCACATAGAGTCTGAGCCTCTTGGACTTGGTGGATTTCTGCAGCCTATGAGAGTCATCATATCCTTCACCCTATCCTGCCCTGATGAGCAGAAGCGTTTCCATATGGAGACAAGGAAAGCCAAATCCAGAAGAGGTAAATGTGATTATATCCTTGCTGCATACCCTTGCTGTTTTAGAAAAAAGTAAAGCTTTTTTTTTTAACCTTTCAGTAATTGGCAAGTCCCTCATTTCATCTCAACATCGAGCCTGAACTAAGAAAGTGCTGGTAGTAGAGCCATGCCTCCTGCAACAATATAGTAAAATAGTATGTTTCCCATGGTGTGGCAATTCCATTCAGACATATTTCTCTCTACACCATATCTCACCTCTAAATCATCTCTATACTTAACATGCCACAACCTCAACCCCAAATCCTCAGTAACTCTTTTTTTGTGTTTATTGGCTTAATTGACAATAGACAACTGTCTTCCTACATCTTTTCTCCCTCCCCCCCCACCCCCATCTCTTTCTCTCTCTGTGTCTCTGTCTCTATCTCCCTTTCCTTTGCTCTTTCTCTCTCTCTCCCTCTTTCTCCCTTCTCCTCTTCAATCCATCCTGCACAGATACCAGACTGATCTTCTTTATGCATGGTTCTATTCATGTCATGCCCTTCACAAAGATCTTCAATGACTCTTCACTGCCTCCAGAATAAAATTGGAGGTCATCAATTTGATATTCAAGTCCTCCACAATATGGCCCCAACCTATATTTACAGCCTTATATCCTGAGTAGTAAGCAATCAATAAATACTTTTTGTTGATAATGACAGGGAAGGATTTCCTCCAACAACAAGCTCTTCTAATTCAATCCAGTGTTCCCTTTTCACAATGTAAGTGAAGTTAGTCTAAAATTGGTCCTGATTCTCCCAGACCTCTGACACACAAACTTCTTATTCAGAATAGAAATATATTAATTTTCCATATATTTTAAAAATAAGCTTCACTGATTTTTATAACATACATTTTAAAACAATTTTAAGTATAGCCAGCTATAAAGTTAGTTTATAAAGTTAGTTTCCTCACTAAAGATCATCCTAAAAGAGCATATCTGAAGTTCTTTAATCCTGTAGCTATTCCCCCCCCAACCAAAATTCCTAGCATTTGTGAATCTTCAACCAATATCTCTCATAATACTTAAAAATAAAGGATATACTAATTAAAATGCTTTTCAGTTCACCAATCCAATCATTAAATGTTACCTAAGAAATCAATAAACAAAAAAAGTGCTCTTCATTTATTAGCAACTCAATCCACTTTTTCTTCAATTTTCCTTGATCTCCAAAGATGGCTCAGGTATGAAGCTGATCTTTAAAACTGCTGGCCTCCACATTTTGTTTTATAGAGTCATTGCCCCATCTGGTGGCAAAATGAGGTAGCTGTGTGTTTTTTTATTGTTCTGTCATTTCAGTCATTTTCAGTCATGTCCCACTCTTTGTGACGCCATTTGGGGTTTTCTTGACAAAGACACTGGAGTGGTTTGCCATTTCCTTCTCCAGCTCATTTTGCAAATGAGGAAACTGACGCAAACATGATTAAGTGATTTGCCCAGGGTCACACAGCTAAGGGTCTGAGGCTCAGGAAAATGAGTCTTCTTGACTTGGGATGGCATGGGGGGAGGGATGGGTCTATCCACTGTGCCACCTAGTTTTCCCTGTGTTTTTGCATTTCACCAAAAATTAGGACCGCTCTTTCACCAATTTTGCTTTCCAACAGAGTTTCTAGAAATGCATTATGGCAAAAAGAAAAGGCTGACCACACTGGTCTTTCCATGAAGTGCCTTTCTTAAACTCTGTAATAGTAGACAAAGTGAAGTTTTACCTTGAAACATGGATTATGGAACCATAACACTCCTTGGGCTTGAAGAGACCTTAAAAGTTCATTAAATTCTCCCCTCAGTTTCCACACAAGAACATAAACTAACTTAAGGCTTAAATCTGAAAGAAGGAACGCTTAGAATATCTCAAGGACAGTGATTTTATATGTGTTTTTCTTTAGGGTCAAGAAAGAAATCATTGAGTTATAGGATTTAAAGCAGAAAGGGTCATTTTTGAGATTTTTTTTTTTTTTTTTTTTTACAAATAAGGAAAGTGAGGACCGGAGCAAAGTTATACAGGTAACAAGCAACAGAAACAGATCACAGATCCAGTGTCTTTTCTACTACAAGACACAGGAGAAATACATGCTTCTTTGAAAGCACCAAGGCCTCCCCAAATCATTTTAGATTTAATTAAATAGTCTCATAATTTATTATGCTCAAATCATGAAATCACTGATATTAGTACAGAAAGTGGTCAATCATCCAATCCAATTCCCTCATTCTTCAGGTGAAGAAACTTATGCCCAGAGCAGTTAAGTAATTTCCCTTGAGTAAATGAGTTAATTAATGAGCCTGAAAGGACAAAATGGGAATTAATACAGATAATTAAAATGTCCCTTAGTTCCACCTACCTAGTTCTTTGACAGCATCACGCTTGTTCTTTTCCAAAATTTCATAAAGTTTCTGTAAGGAATTAAAGATAAAATTGAGTTTCTCTTATACAAAGTATAAAATATTTCTCAGTTGGCTTTTTTTAAAAGACTATTTGCCCAAAATAGGCAAGGTAAAGGGGTATTAATTTCATTCATAACTTCTTGGAAATACAAGGTTTGATTCTCCTTCCTCTACCACGAGACTGCTATTCCTTAAGCATCAATCTGCCCCATCTCCCATGGGGAAGAAATCAGATCAAGTTAAAAATTGTTCCATCGTAGTCAATGGCCTGCATATCCAATAGGCATCCTATTTCTCAACTTCATTTTAAGTACTCTGATGCATCCATAAGCTCTCAAAAGCCATCCAGGCCTTCTCACACTGTATAATTCTTATCTATGTCTTTCCATAAATGTTGAACAGATTTAGCCAATGTGTTGAAGGCCTTCTTTTATCTTTTTCATGGATAGCAGGGTAGCATTTGGGCTGTTCATTTATTACTCTCCTCTTTTGGTTCCATGACTGGTCCATCAATTTCTCCAGTTTTAAACGTTCCTGATAATATCTTTTATGCTATTTCTCTTCTTTAAGTTACAATTGTCAATGTATTGCAATATATACATTACCATTGCCTTTTTGGTGACTTGAATTTATAATTTTTCTGATTCTCAGTCATGTAGTATTACCAGAAGGATATTGGTGTTGATGGACTTCTGCAGCAGGAAAGTATTTGGGATCAAGGAAAGAGCTACACAATTTTTCTAATGCAAACCAGCCTTATCTCCGTCTTCTCATCAACTGTGAGCCCAGCCCATTAAATCCTACCTAATACTATTGATACCTCAATGTTATACCTTTTAATGTAGCAAAACCACTGATGTTCACCTGGCCCATGTTTGAATGATCTGAGAAGCAATATAATTGCCTTCACATTAAAATGGACCTGTGATCTTATACATTTGGGAGTTCCCTCCAACAATATAGCTCTGTATCTGTCCATCAAGTGCAACTCTTGTCCAGGTCCCCCCCTAAAGTTTTATGAATTATTTGTATTCTCCTCACCTGAAATATGGTTTCTCGAGTAGAAATCTGTTTAATTAACAGTTTTGTATCTTCTTGACTTTGGAGATAGCCCTTTGTAATACAATACATCAAACTAAGGCGTTTTTTGATCTGTTCCTCGGTTACATTTATCAGTGTTGGTAGCAACATCTAAAATAGCATGCCAAATAAATTCCATGTGTAAGAATCAGCAGATTATCTGAGAAATATCACTTGGGAAGGTTTCTAAATGGAATTCTGACAGATTATTCGTCTTACAATGAATATTCTCTCATTCCTGCAAAGCTGACAGAAACTGTGTTCTGGCACCAAGGCAGCAAGATGGTGCCATAGTGCACAAAGCACTGGACCTGGAGTCAGGAAGATCTGAGTTCAAAGCCAGCCTCAGATGTCTACTAGCCATGTAACCTTGGGCAAGTCACTTAACCTCTAGATGCCTCAGTTTCCTCATCTGTAAAATGAGAATGATGACAATAATCAGCCCTTCCTCCCAGGGCTGTTGTGAGCATAAAACAAGATAATATTTATAAAGTACTTTGCAAACCTTAATACATTATATAAATGCTAACTCTTATTATTGTTCTAAAAGGCATTAGGAAAAAGTATTCATCCGCTAAATAGTAGAACTTATGTGTAAAAGCACATACACACATCAATACCTCAGCTACCAAATTACTCTATATCTAGGTAGAAAAAAATCATTATTTCTAGAATTCAGATTTCATGCTAATGATTTTTGCATTTATAAAATCTAGGTGCGAAACTATAAATGAGTTTGTAAGAAAAACCCATTACTGGAAAAACAATTCAATGACTGTTCTATTAATTATAGGTAGCAAATATTACCCGTGTGTGCAAAAAAATGGGCCGCTGTTGCACACACAAAGGCTGAGATGAAGGAAAGGTAAATTCTTTGCTCCTTCATTGATTAATTCTACAAATATTTATTGATCACCTGCAACGTACTAGGTCCCATGTTAGGCTCGCGGGAATGTTGTTCATCCTTCCTTCTCAAAGAGGACCATGATATCAGGGAGGTATAAAAATGAATGAAACACAGTCCTTGGTTTTATGGAGCTACCAACAAGTAGAGGAAGTAACATATACATACCCATAATAGTGACAATAATAAGAAAAATAATGAAGATAATGATAATTGACATTTATATAAGGTAGAATGATTCAGTACCATAAGCTCAAATTTCTGTGGCAATTTGGAGGAAGGAAAGGTCACTGCTTACAAGGGAAAAGATCAAGAGGAGATTACATTGAAGTTAGAGAAGGGTAGCCCCATAACTGAATACAGAAGATGGCAGTAGGTTTCAGCAAGTTTTCATTGGAGAGCAGCAGCAGTGGCTTTGCTAGTGATAACCAACTGCTTGTTTGAAGAACACTAGAGATAGTCATACAATAGGAAGCAAGCCAAAACAGGGAGAGGGTCCAAGATCAAAGTTACCAATGGGACAAAATCAATAAAAGAGCCAATTTTCAAGATTTAAGCCACCATAATCAGAGATCTGGGTAGGTTCAGTGGGCAGTGCTCAAAAAAGCCATCATAACTAAAGGATTAATTGGAAAGAAAGTCAGGAATTTGAACCAGGGCAGATGACCAAAGACTAGAGATGGTAAATACAATAAAAACTACCATAGTGTGGGAGTGAATGTCTTTTGAATTGCTGGTTTGGGCCTTCTGTCACCTCCCTATACTCCACCCCCATTCCCACCAGGTTTTAAAAAGGGCAGTAGCCCTAAAGCCTGATATATGGGAAATGGACCCAGGATTGTTGTGGGACAAGGAAGGGGTGGGAAGAGTAGGCTAAATAGAGAGAGGAGTATGGGACAAGGAAGAGAGAAAGGCATTCCAGGTGGAGGGAACAAGGTGAACAAAAGCACATTGGCTGGAACAAAATTGCTCTGATTTGGCTACAGCTGAGTGCATGAAGGGAGAAGTAGATTAGGATAGAAAGGTAGATTAAGTTCAAATTGTCCAGGACTTTGAAGGTGAATTAAGGAAGTTTGAGCTATAGGTTAGTAGGTAGACAAGAGCTAGAAGCAATTAAGTGCAGTAGTCCAGTTTTCAATTAAGCCTAAACATCCCAATTTAACAAGAATTTCTGGGGAAAGTGGAAAGCAGTTTAGTAAAAATTAAGTTTGAACCAGTAGTGAGATTGTCCACGAGAAGACACTTTACTTCCAACCAGAGCCAGATAGGGAGACCCAGCATTAAAAAACAAACAAATTAATAAGCAAATAAACAAATACTTGTTGACTGACTGACAGTAAAAGGTTAAGAGCTAGTATTAGGTCTGGAGTAAAGAACCTTGGTTCAAAGCTCTGCTCTACTGTTTGCTATCTGTATGACTTTGGTCAAGTCACTGAATTCTGGGTTTCAGTTTCTTCATCTGTACATTAAGGTTGTTGGAGGGGATCAGAGGATCAGAGGTAGAGGGGACTTCAGAGGCCATCTGGGCCAATCACTTCATCTCATAGATAATGAAGCTGAGGCCCAGGGAAATTACAGTTATCCCTTCTTCATCATGGGGGTTAGGGGTACGGTCCCCTTACACTCCCCCTTGAGATCTGGAAAATCTGCATAAAAGTTTTTGGCCCTCCCTTCGTACCAGAGAAGAAGTCTGAATTTTTTCATTTTCTTTTATGGGGTGTTTATAGTACCTTATGTAAAATTTAGGTTAAATATTTGGTCATGTGCACTGTATCATCAACTAGCCTTCATGTATCATTTGCAGCTTCTGCAAAACTCCCCAAAAATTCCCACTTAATTTCTTATGCTGACCTGTGAATATCGAAACTGCAATGGGGAAAGTCATGATGTGGAAGGGATAACTATAAGTGGTTTGCCCAAGATCCTGCAGATATCATGTGTCAGACACAGTGTGGTCCTTTCTAACTCAATTCAATCAATGTTTTTTAACCTTCCTATCACAAACTCCCATGAAATGAAGGGTTTGATTGTACTTTATAGGATTTCTTCATTATATTGGCTCCTAACCCTCACCAAGGAAATCTGGGAAAACATAGGATACCACCCCTCACCCCACAGAATACTGAGACAGATTCATACTTGCCAGCATATATTTCACAAAATTTGATGGAAAAGTTTGCATAAAAGGAACACCCAGCACAGAGCCCTGCACATTATAGCTATTAATCAAGTATCTGATGCTTGAAATGCAAAGAGAGATAAAAAAGAAATGGAGACCAATGAGCAGTCAGATATCCTAAAGGAACAGATGAATCCTACCTCTTACAAATGAAAACAATGGCTCCTTTGGCAAAGGCTCTCCTCACATGTCCTACTTTTGCCCAGTGATTTCTGCCATTTTTTTTTAGAAGGGGGAGGCAAGGCAATCAGGGTTAAGTGACTTGCACAAGGTCACACAGCTAGTAAGTGTCAAGTATCTAGGGTCAGGATTTCTGCCATTTAGAAGAGAAAATAGCAAGATTTTTTTCCCCTTCTCCTTTTCCAGTCTCCTGGCCATTCTCCATGACTTCAAGAATTTGTATTGATTAGATGCTGTAGGAGAGGAAGGAGTCAAAAATGACTCCTATTTTTTTTTTTGGCTTGAGCAACAAAATTATAGTAGTGCCATTTATCAAGAAAATTAAAAGACAGGTAGTGAGGGTGACATGCCCACAGCATGTCTGTTGAAAGGAAAATTCTTCATTTGGGTTTTCTCTTCCAAGCCAACTGTTTTTCATTTCTTTTCCTTAGTCCTTATATAAATATTATCTCAGTTTTTACAGTGAAGAGCAGAACCAGAGGTTCAAATTCTGCCTCTGACAATCCTGGTATGACTTCAAACAAGTTACTTAAGGCCCCCTCATCTTCAATGACCTTATCCTTTCTTAAAAATCCATTCCCAGTTCTGTGATCTATGATCCTACTAAGAAATATTGGCCATGCGATACAAAATCCTCTACTCGGCATTCCAGAGCCTTCATAACTTAGTCCCCTCCCACCTTTCTAGTCTTCTTACACCTTACTCCAGAACATGTGCCCTTTGATCCAGTGACACCGACCTCTTCAAACAAAACATTCCATCTCTCCTCTCAAGGCATTCCCTTTAGCCGTCCCCTGTGCCTGGATATGCTCTCCCTCCTCTACTATACCTACTGACTTTCCTGGCTTCCTTTAAGGCCCAACAGTATTCTAGGATTTTGTATACAGAAGCCTTCTTCAACCCCTCTTACTTCTAGTGCCTTCCCTCTGATAAATATTTCCTTTTTTTTCTATATACAGCTTGTTTGTACCTATTTGTTTACATGTTGTCTCCTCCATTAGATTGTAAATTCCTTGAGGGCAGGGACTTTATTGCCTCGTTTTGTATCCCCAAATGCTTAGCACAGAACCTGGCAAATAGTAGGCACTTAATAAATACATTGATTGATTTCACTGGTATAGGGAGCTCCTAGAGGAGGAAACTCTATCAGTGCACACTGTGGTCCTATGATCCTCAAACAGTTAACCTATAATACAAGTTAGCTAACTTCATATTTGGGGAGTGGGGACAATACCCAGAGTGGACAACAATAACAGCCAACATATACAAAACTTTGTGAAGCACTTTACAAATTATCCTCACAACAACCCTGGGAGGTAGGTGCTGTCATTATTTCCATTTTACAAATAAGGAAACTGAGGCAGCCAGCAATAAGGTGTCACCCAAAGCCACACAGCCAGTAAGTGTCTGAGACCAGACAAAGGTGACTAGAAAGCTAAGCTGCTCAATAATCTCTCCTACATACATTCTACCCCTTGGAGATATGTTAGAATAAATTAGGTTCTGTTTTCAAATACAGATATCCCCTACAGGATGTTTCTATCAGTCATTAATGCTGAAGTGTGAATTATTTTAAGTAGCTAATTCTAGTTTATCCTTTTACCACTTGGCCATCTTCCAGCATTGAGAAATGGAATTTTGATTAAAAGAATGGAAGAGGAAGAGGGTATAATATTAAAGTGTGGAGTAATTTTGAGGGGGAATCGATTTGGATGAGTTGCTATAACAGGAGGCTGTGTACAACCAGAGGATAAAGTGAGGCCACCAAGTCCTTGGAGAAGTAGAACTAGGTATACTGCCTTTGGCATGATCCCAGACTATGAGTACTCATGCCTGACTCAATGGTTTGTAATAAGAAAGACATTTTGAGGCAGTGAGAATTTTCTATGCCTCTTGAAACTCCATCAAGTGGGTAATTTGTCAGGCTTTCCCTAACTGATTTGGACATGCCCCTATCCCATACCTTAGTTGACAATTGGAATAGGGGAGTTTAGGCTGATGAAAAAAAATGTGTAACCACAAGTATAGACTCCAATCCTTGTGCTCATCCCTGGTCATTTTATTTGGCATTCAGCTAAGATCTTCCTTAATGACTCCTGGGAGATGCCACATTTTAACATAATATTATAGGGAAATGGTCATCCCTTAAATACCAGAATCCTTACCTTAAAAATACGAAGAAATCTCATTATTCTTAAAAATCCTGATATTACTGAACATTGAATAAGGACAATATCTCTTGAATTCTGTCTGACTAAGTGTATGCAAATGATATCGATGAGACCGAGAATGAGGGTGTAAAATTCCAGATGGTTCCAACTGTGATGAAAATATTTGTTTTTCATAATTATTATCTATTTAGGAATCAAAGCAAAAAAGGAAATGTTATTGTTTGGAGTACTTTACAATGATGTAGAAGAAAAATTAAATGATCACAAAGCAGTCCTCAGCAATAACTCAAAAATTCCTTTGAAGTCCCTTACTTGCAATTCTGAATACAATTTTTCCATTAAAACGATGTGAATAATGACATTCCCAAGCTGGCCCAAAGGAACCGATTTAGCCTAGAAATAATTTTTAAAAATAGAAAACCAATATAATTGAATGAGAAAACTTCTTATCTTGAATGTGGAATATGGAAAGTCCTGTAGAATCATAGGACTCTAGTACTAAAAGGACCATGAAGGTCAGATAGGCCAACCCTCTCATTTTAGAGATGAGAAGGTACCATAAGAAGTAAAGCAATTTGGCCTGAATCAAAGACATTAAGTTACAGGACCAAACTTCAAATTCAGATTTTCTAACTCTAAATTCATTGTTCTTCCTACAACACCTTGGCGGCTCAAGAAGAAAAATTCACAATCTTAAATGCACTTAAATCCTCAATTTCTTGATCTGAAATCAGCAGATATAATTGAAGAAATATGAGAAGGTAGACAGAGACTTTAGTAGAGATGTGGAAGGGGACTTTTCAGCACTTACTGGAATTTTAGAATTTGAGGGCACAGAGTCATTATTATTTCTATTTTCACTCAAAAGTTAAGTTTTTCTCCTTTCTTTAGAAGCTAGAGTATTGCTAACATAATTTCCATGCTGTTTTTTAGCCATGATTAATGCAACTTCATGCCTTAAAAACAATGAAAGAAAGCAATTGAGGCAGATAGATTAAGTGCCTCGTCCAGGGTCACACAGCTAATATGTATCTGAAGCCAGATTTGAACTCAGGCATTCCTGACTTCAGGCCCAACACTCTATCTACTGCACCAACAACCTGCCTAGGTGCAAGGTAATAATATTAAGTATCATCTCACTGTTATAGTTTATGTTTCTGTAAATTATTCTATCTCTCAATCTCTTTTTCTCACAAGACATACCTCCAAAGTATATAACATATCATAGACTTTATTTTTTTTTCTTTTTACAGACCTGGATTTCCCTGATTCCTCACCACTAGAAATTAAAATAATGTATTTTATTCCTATCAGGTCAGATGGGAGTATCTCATGCCTTCCCCAGTATATTCTCACTCAGGTAACTGGAATTTATCCAGGAAAATTTTATTGAATCCAGTTTTTGTGAATGGAAAACTATAAACGTGATAATAGCTAATAGTAGCTAGCATTTGCATAGCATTTTAAGAAGTTTGCAAAGTTTTCTCTCTCTGTCTCCATATGTATGCATGTGTGTGCAAGCGCAAGTGTGTATGAGCATGTGTATGTGCACACTTAGGTGCATACATATTTGTGTGTGTGTGTGTGTGTGTGTGTGTGTGTGTGTGTGTGTGTGTGTGAGTGGTCTCATTTGATCCTCATAACAACCCTGGGAGGTAGATGCTATTTTCATCTCCATTTTTACCAATACAGGGATTATGTGACCAGCCCAGGATAACACAACTAGTAAGTGCCTGAGGTGGGGATCTGAACTTGGGGCTTCCTAATTATAGGTCTATCACTCTGTGCACAGTTAGGTGGCACAATGGGTTACAACACTGGGCTCAGAATCAGGAAGGCTTCAGTTCATATCCCATTTGAGACACTTGTTAGCTGTGCGACTCCAGGCAAGTTACTTAATGTTTCTCAGCCTCAGTTTCTTCATCTGTATAATGTGGATATTAATAACAGCTTTATGCATCATAGGGTTGTTGTGAGGCTCAAATGGGAAAACATATATAAAGTGCTTCACAAACTTTCAAGGGCTATCACAAATGCTAGCTTTGATTATTTAGCCTATCCAGATCTTTTTAGATTCTGATTATTTTAGGGTCTTGTTTGGAATTCCTTTCAGATCGGTAATGCTGATATCCTAAGATGTAATTAACAGCTGAGAACGGTGAAAAACAATAAAAAGAAGGAAGCATAGTATATGGACAATCCCCTGAAAGAGAAGAAAATAAGTGCTCTGGAAAAGATACTACATTAGGCCATAACTTCCCAAAATAAGTTCTGTAGAGTCCTTGCATCCCATACAATGTTAACAAGGAATTCAGAAGAATTTTTATGCTAGTGGTATTTCCCGTTCTAAAAAATGAAGTATGAAATTACACACACACACACACACACACACACACACACACACACACGGGAAATACAGCATTTGAAGGATATGAAAATAGGCTGTTCCTAACCAGAAGGAATTATTTCTTCTCTTTTATTGTAAAAACCCTCCCTCCTTTGGATCCAAACCTGCCAACTCCATCCTACACCTAAAACCAGCATTTATGGAGTTTGTCATCATGTCTCATAAATCCAAAACTGTTCCATGACCTAATTAGTTAGCAAGAAATTTTGGGTTAAGATGGTTCTTCCTGCAGAGAAAATTCTCCAGAATACTAATACATTAGTATCCTAACTAATTTAGAGAAGAATTCATTTGCCCCCCCAAAGAATCTGTAATTCATTAATAATGAATCCAAAGAACATAATATAACATGAGAATTTCCCTTACTTTGTGGCAGATCCAAATGAATATCTAGTAAATTCATAGGATTGATTCACTTTGACGAATGTCTTTAAGCACAATGGCTGATTATGCAAATGACCACCCGGAAAAATGTTCACACTGCTTTTCAGGTAGAAATTTGACTATGCATGCATGCATACATATGTACAGATGTATGTGTGCATATATGCATGTATGCGTGTATGTATATGTGTGTATATATTTGTTTTTCCAATGGCATCTGGTTTGAGTTGGACACATATAACCCCTTATAGATTCCAAACGTAAAATTCTTAAAATATCAGTCATTTTCAAGCAAGAAACAATAAGATGAGGTCCAGTCCCTCTTTATGATACTGATTTAATTTTAATCCATTATTTTTATCAGCATTTATGATGTTTATCTTAGCTGAATTACAAAATCTCAGAGTTGAAAGAGACCTCAGAAGCCATCTAGTCCAATCAACACCTATATGAGAATCTTTTCTACAAAATTCTCAACAGAGAGTCTTCTAGCCTTCTCTTGAGGATCTCTAGTGAGTTCTTTCTTGATCTTCAAGGAAGAATAATCAAATTATATGAAACAATCTAGATTCTAGAATCATGCCAAGCATTATGGTGAATGGTGTCTGACATTTAGTTAACTCAACTTTGAAAAGAGATTTTTAAGAAATCTGAATTTTTCTATTTATGGAAAATATCGATATTTTATACAATACCTTTAGTGTTGCTTCTATTATGCACAAGAGAACAAAATAGTAGTTTACAATTATTAGTCCCGTCACATAGGAATCTCTTACAGTTGGCCATAGATGTATTATCATGGGATAGATGTATAATATAGTGACAATGTATCCTGTATACTGAAACTCGTCTGAAAATACAATATGATATACATAACTCCTAAATATGGACTTCCTGTAAAAGAATTGAGATTAAATAGGATATCAATCATTTAAATACATTATTAACTAATACCTAAAAACAACTAAAGTTCAATATGCAGTTTTTTAAAACTCTTCACCATCAGTAACAATGGTTAAGAATATAAATTAAAATGGAAAATCAAAAATAAAACATGATTATTGCACAGTAGAAATATAATTGATAACAACATTTAGAATCACAGAATAAGGCTAGTGTTAGAAAGGACCTCAAAAGATGTCTTGTTCAACCCCTTCTCAAAGCATGAATCTTCTGCAATACCCCTGACAATCAATCAGCTTTTGCCAGAAAATCTCCAGTGGCATAGAACTCATTACCCAATGAGATGATCCATTCCACTTTTGAACAGCTTTAATTATTATGTTGTTCTTCCCTAAAGTAAACTGGAACTTGCTTTTTTGTAACATTCACTTAGTTAATAATAATAGTATTTTCATAGTATCGCTTTAAGGTTTGCAAAGTACTTCAAATGTTTGTATATGAGGCATATACATATACGTATTATGTACATATATTTATATGTACACATATTGCATACATGTAATTACATTACCTATGTGTACATATATGTGATTATACTACATGTGTGTACATTGCATATAGATGCATTACTTATATTACATGTATATGTACATGCAATGAACATATATTTACAATGTACATATATTACACTTTATTTGAGCCTCACTTAACCCTGTAAGATAGATTCTATTATCATCTTCATTTTTCAGATGAGAAAACTGAGGGAAAGACAGGTTAAGTGACTTGCCCAGCTAGAGTGTCCCTGAGGCAGGATTCAAACTTATATCTTCCTGACTGCAAGTTCAGCACCCACTGAAACTTAGCTGCCTCTTAGTTCTGCCCTCTCTGACAAAGCAGAATAAATGTAATCTTTCTTTCATATGAGCAACTTTTTGTTGCCCTAAGTCAAGTGTAAGGAACTTTTATTCTATTGAGGATATTTTCCAAAGAAAAATAAAAACCAAGAGTCACAAAAATAAGTGGATATATGTATGTATATCTATATCCATTATATATGTGTGTGTGTATATATATGTATGTATGTATGTGTATATGTGCATTGTATAGTATACAGGACATTCCAAAAGTCTTAGCACAGTTTTAATAGCTAAAAACTTTCGGGATGCCCTTTTTTAGAGAGAAATAGAGAACACTGCATTTCATCACTCATAATTGTTTTTTAAAAAAGAATACAAAATTCTATTCAGTACAATTTTTTAAAGGTAGAAATCAAGAGACAACTTTGACATTCATAAAAAAAATCCTGAGAAGTAAATATATGCCTCATTTCCTAGGATTTTGCCTGAAAATATATACCCCTTTAAACTTAAAAAAATGGCAAATATTACCAAACTTCTTATGAACATTATTTTAATTCCTGCTTTAAAATTACAATCATAGGTGTCCTTAAACTATTTTATTTTCCTGTTTGTAAATGCAAAACAAAATCCTAACATTCTCTTATGGAAATATCAGTTTCACACTTTCTTTACTGAGGGAAAAAAAATCTGTAAAAAAAAAAATTAGAATCTTGATGCTAAAGTTTGCCAAAGCTATGTTGCATTTTCACAACCATAAGCACCTTTTACTTGCCCATCTGTAAGCTTCTTGAGGGCAGGGGCTATGTCTTATGTGAACTTTATATCTCCCAAGCACTTAGAACAAGTTTTCTGCCTACGGTAAGGTGCTCAATAAGCATTTGTGGCTGTTGAAATATTTGTCCTTTGGCAAAAATGAAATTAAGGTGAGAAACTGGTCAGTCCATGGAGCTGGAAGTCCCCATCCCCCATCCCTGCTCCAAAGCATCTAGAAAAGGCATCTTAAGCAGGGCAGTGTGGTGGGATGTCTGTGTACGACTTGGGAATCAAAGCTCAAAATAGACTAAGTGAAGAGGCCATTCTCTGCCTCATTTCTCACCTAGCCTTAATCACTGAATGGGCTTTGCCTCCATCAAACTGAGACCTGTTAAAGACCTTCGCTTAAAAAGGCCAAGGTTTCTCACTGCATCCAGCGCCATCTCCAGTCATCTTGATCTGTATCTCACCGCTGGACTCAGAGGGCTCCAGAGGAGAAAGTAAGGCTGGTAGCTTACACAGCCCTCCCTCACTTAAATCCAATTCACTTGCATGTCATGGCACTGCCTTCTTGATGTCATGGTCCTCTTTGAGAATGAAGGACAAACAAATGCCAGATATGAATATCACCTTTTCCCCCTTTCTCCACCTACTTTCTGATGGTAATGTTATTGATGACCAATGAAACAACCAAGGCCAAAGGAAATGAAGGTAGACCAAAGCAAGATGGAAAAAAAAAATGAACAAGGTCCTGTGCAATACATAGATCATCTCCCCAATGAACAAAAATTGATTATAATAATGATTGCTCCAAATGAAATTGATCTATTTGTTCAGGTTTATCACTTATTATCTACAATGTGTAAAGTAGATTCTAATGGGGATCCTCTGATAAAGGGACATAAAAAGACAAATAGATAATCTGTCTTCAAGGAGCTTAGCTGAGAGATGACCTGTATATAAATAGCCATGATATAAAATTTGATAAGATATGAGTTTTTTCTTAACATCTAGAAAAGTTCACCTATTTCAAATATGTTCTTTGGAAAAGCACAAAGTACTTACCTAGATGGGAGAAAGTGCAACTTGTCTTCATGATATGACAAAGAAACTAATATTTTTTTAATTTTCACAAGCAAGCTTCTAGCTTTTACATAAGTTGAGACATCATAAATACTCATGAATCTAACAGAGAAAAAAAATAAGTGTGTTATGATAAATACTGTGCCCTACATTTGAGTAAAGTAGGTTCTGATGGGGATACAGAGATAAAGATAAAAATTGTAACAGGAGGTAGAGTCCCAGGACTAAAAGGATTAATAAAAACCTTGCATAAGAGTAAAACACCTTTGGAAGTCATGGACAGCAGTAGATACTTCTCTCCAGGCTGGCCAATGAATAGAAATAGATTTAAGCTATTATGGACTTCATAAAAGAGAAAAAGAATACGAAGCTTACAAACTAGGATTTCTGGCAGAGCCTTGGAGGGGAATCCAATTAAGACATCCGGGGCCTTTGGTTGTTGAGCAGTAGGGCACCAACTTCTAATAATACCATTTCCTGTGGGGAGAGGGGAAGATTCTACTGCCCAATTCATTCATTTTCTTCCCAGCTATGTCTCTGATTCTAAAGACTTGGCAACCATGACTCAGCTGACTTGGCAAACACAACTCAGCTGCCTTGACACCTCAGAACATCCCTCCACCTTGCTGGCTTCCTTCTCTCACTGGTGAATTCCTTCCATGGCCTCCATTTTGGTGATGGGCCCAGTCCAACCATGCTTCATTCTCCTCCTGCTGTGCTTCTGAGTTTCTGGACTTCACTACCATAGCCCTCATGCTTAGGACATAGGATAGTAAAACCTTAACAAAATGCTTGTTACTTGTTACCTGTCTAATTATGTACCAACGGAATTAGATTTCCCCTCATCTAATTCAGATTTTCCTAGCAATTTCATAAGCAAATGTTTTTTTTTAAATTTATTTAGTTTTCAGCACTAATTTTCACAAGAGTTTGAATTACAAATTTTCTCCCCATTTCTACTCTCCCCCCCCACTCCAAGATGGCATATATTCTGGTTGCCCTGTTCCCCAGTCAGCCCTCCCTTTTGTCACCCCACTCCTCTCCCATCCCCTTTTCCCTTCCTTTCTTGTAGGGGGAGATAAACTTCTACGCCCCATTGCCTGTGTATCTTATTTTCTAGTTGCATGCAAAAACTTTTTTTTTTATTTTTGAACATCTGTTTTTAAAACTTGGAGTTCCAAATTCTCTCCCCTCTTCCCTTCCCACCCACCCTCCCTAAGAAGTCAAGCAAATCAACATAGGCCACATGCGTATCATTATGTATAACCCTTCCACAATACTCATGTTAACTATATTTTGCCCCTTCCTAACCTATCCCCCTTTATTGAATTTTTCTCCCTTGACCCTGTCCCTTTTCGAAAGTGTTTGTTTTTGATTACCTCCACCCCCATCTGCCCTCCCTTCTATCATCCCCACATTTTTTATCTTCTTCCTCCTTCTTCCCTGTGGGGTAAGATACCCAATTGAGTATGTATGGTATTCCCTCCTCAGGTCAAATCTGATGAGAGCAAGATTAATTCATTCCCCCTCACCTGCCTTCTCTTCTCTTCCTACAGAACTGCTTTTCCTTGCCACTTTTATGCGAGATAATTTACCCCATTCTATCTCTCCCTTTCTCCCTCTCTCAATATATTCCTTTCTCATTCCTTAATTTGATTTTATTTCTTTTAGATATCTTCCCTTCATCCTCAACTCACCCTGTGCCTGCTCTCTCTCTCTCTCTCTCTCTCTCTCTCTCTCTCTCTCTCTATATATATATATATACATATACACTTATATATATACATACATACATACATACACATATACATATATATACATACATACACACACATATACATATGTATATATATACACATATATACATATATACATACATATATATATATATATATACATGCATATTTCCTTCAGCTACCCTAATACTGAGGTCTCATGAATCATACACATCATCTTTCCATGTACGAATGTGAACAAAACAGTTCAACTTTAGTAAGTCCCTTGCGATTTCTTTTTCTTGTTCATTTTCTTGATTACCTTTTCATGCTTCTCTTGATTCTTGTGTTTGAAAGTCAAATTTTCTATTCAGCTCTGGTCTTTTCACTGAGAAAGCTTGAAAGTCCTCTATTTTATTGAAAATCTGTATTTTGCCTTGGAGCATGATACTCAGTTTTGCTAGGTAGGTGATTCTTGGTTTTAATCCTAGCTCCAGTGACCTCCAGAACATCATATTCCAAGCCCTTCGATCTCTTAATGTAGAAGCTGCTAGATCTTGGATTATTCTTATTGTGTTTCCACAATACTCAAATTGTTTCCTTCTGGCTGCTTGCAGTATTTTCTCCTTGATCTGGGAGCTCTGGAATTTGGCAATAATGTTCCTAGGAGTTTTCTTTTTGGGATCTATTTCAGGAGGCAATCGGTGGATTCTTTCAATTTCTATTTTACCCTGTGGCTCTAGAATCTCAGGGCAATTCTCCTTGATAATTTCTTGAAAGATGATATCTAGGCTCTTTTTTTGATCATGGCTTTCAGGTAGTCCAATAATTTTTAAATTATCTCTCCTGGATCTATTTTCCAGGTCAGTGGTTTTTCCAATGAGATATTTCACATTGTCTTCTATTTTTTCATTCCTTTGGTCATGTTTTATAATATCTTGAGTTCTCATAAAGTCACTAGCTTCCACTTGCTCCAATCTAATTTTTAAGGTAGTATTTTCTTCATTGGTCTTTTGACCCTCCTTTTCCATTTGGCTAATTCTGCCTTTCAAGGCATTCTTCTCCTCATTGGCTTTTTGGAGCTCTTTTGCCATTTGAGTTAGTCTATTTTTTAAGGTGTTGTTTTCTTCAGTATATTTTTTGGTATTTTTTTGGGTCTCCTTTAGCAAGTCATTGACTTGTTTTTCATGGTTTTCTCACATCCTTCTCATTTCTCTTCTCAATTTTTCCTCTACTTCTCTAACTTGCTTTTCCAAATCCTTTTTGAGCTCTTCCATGGCTTGAGACCAGTACATGTTTTTCTTGGAGGCTTTTGTTGTAGGCTCTTTGACTTTGTTGACTTCTTGTGGCTGTATGTTTTGGTCTTCTTTGTCACCAAAGAAAGATTCCAAAGTCTGAGACTGAATCTGAGTGCGTTTTCGCTGCCTGACCATGTTCCCAGCTAACTTACTTGATCCTTGAGTTTTTCAGCGGGTTATGACTGCTTATAGAGTAAAGAGTACTATGTTCCAAGCTTGGGGGGATGCACCAGTTCTGCCAGACTAGCACTCCTCCTCCCCCAAGAACCCCCAACCCGGACTGGACTTAGATCTTCAGCAGGCTCTGCACTCCTGCTCTGATCCGCCACTTAATTCCTCCCACCAGGTGGGCCTGGGCCTGGAAGCAACCACAGCTGTAGTTCTGTAGCTGCCCCACCTCTGCTGCCCATGGGGTGGTGGATGAACCACGAACTCCTTCTTTCACTCTGTCCCCAGCAGCTTTTCCCACTAACCTTCTCTGTTGGTGTTTGTGGGTTGAGAAGTCTGGTAACTGCTGCAGCTCACTGATTCAGGGTGCTAGGGCACGCTCCACCTGGCTCCTGGTCTGGTTGGTCCATGTGGCCCATGCTGGGCTCTGCTCCACTCCACTCTGCTCCCAGCGCCATGCGCAAAAGACCTCACCCAGCAACCATCCAGGCTGTCCTGGGTTGGAGCCCTGCTTCCCTCTGCTATTTTGTGGGTTCTGCAGTTCTAGAATTGGTTCAGAGCCATTTTTTATAGGTTTTTGGAGGGGCCTGGCAGGGAGCTCATGCTAGTCCCTGCTTTCCAGCCATCATCTTGGCCAGCAAATGTTTTTAAAGATGAGGCAAGATGGGTTGAGTGAGATGTGAGTGCTAGCCTGAATAGGTGAAACCAAGATGTGATAGTGGTGTGATTAACCTTGCTCCTCCTAACTCTGAATTTACTAGTGCCCCCCAAGCAACTCTCTATGACTATAGGTTATAGAGGAATCATTAATCTGTATTCATGCAGGGAGTTTCCTACACAGATACTGGAAGTTCCCTACACAAATAAAATCATAGGTCCCGACCACTACCCATCTAGCCCACCCCAACACCTTCTTCCCCTTCAAAAAAAACTCCATCATTTACAGCCAAAAAATAAGAGTTTAGAAAATGCTAAAACATAATGGGGGCAGTTAAGTGGGGCAGTAGATAGATCACAGGACCTGGAGTCAGGAAAACCTGAGTTCAAACCCAGCCTCAGACACTCACCAGCTGTGCAACCCTGGGGAAGTTACTTAAACCTGTTTGCCTCAGTTTCTTAATCTGTAAAATGAGCTGGAGAAGGAAATGGCAAAGCATGCTAATATCTTTGCCAAGAAAACCCTAGATGGGCTCACAAAGAGTTGGACACAACTGATGGGGCTCTACTGATGAACCCCTAAAAGGAAAAGACCATGTCTTTGGGATCTGGATCCCAAAAAGGAAAAGCCCCTGGCCTTTTCCGCATGGCCCAGTCCCTGGCACCTGAGACACCGCCCTTTCCAATCAATAATCTTTTTAACCGTCCTTTCACTGGGGCTCTCCTGTTACTTAACTCCTTCTATTGTCTGCACCTGGCCCCACCCCTGGCTACTTGCCCCTCCTTAATCCTATCCAGATCTTTGCACAGTCTTTCTGTATAATATCAATCTTGCTCCCATTAAATTGCTCAGATTCTTAAAATCTGACCAACTTGTATTGGCATCACAAATAGCATAGACTCACTGTGAATCTTGCCCCCCCCCAAACAATGTTTTAATAAACTACTTGGGCTGAAAGAAGGCTTGAGTGGTCGAATTCTTCCAAGGCAGACCTGTACCCTATGCCCTTCCATTTCAGGGTTTCTAAGACCCCTAGACCACAAAACAACAATGACTCAACAACAAAAGTAACATAGCAGGGGCTTTTGAGCACGATGTTTTCAGCGATGTTGTCAAACACCTTCAATAAGGAGAAGCGCGGCATCAAGATCAGCTACCACACTGATGATAAATTCTTCAACTTAGAAAGGCTCCAAGCTAAGACCAAAGTGGAGGGAGTGTTGGTACATGACCTTTTGTTTGAAGATGATTGTGCACTCAATGCAGCCTCTATAACTGAGTAGCAACAAAGTCTGGATTGATTCTCTGCTGCTTGTACTAATTTTGGCTTAAGAATTAACACCAAGAAAACATAGGTGCTCCATCAGGCAGCATCACACCGTGCGTACGTGGAACCATCAGTTATAGCAAACGGAGAAGTTTTGAATGCTGTGGATAAGTTCACTTACTTTGGTAGTATATTTTCCAGGGATGTACACATTGATAATGAGGTTGATGCACTCATTGCCAGGGCTAGCTTAGTGTTTGGGAGGCTCTAAGGTCTTTCCCAAGTCTTAGTTTGTCTGAGGCAATGCCCATTCAGTAATTAAAGGACAGGTAAGAATTGAGGCAAAAGATGGCCTAGTTTGCCTTCATAAAAGAACCAGTCTGGGAGGGAAAGATGCTCAAAGTTTCTGGCCAGAACAGAAATGGAAGGTGGGGTGAAATGGATGAGAAAGGTCTTGTTTTACTCTACAATCCCAGACATTTTAGGCTCCAATCTGAACATTTTGCTCCCTTGTAGATGTCAATAAAAACAGCTCACATTTTCATCATACTTTTCAAAATACAAAGCATGTTCCTTACAAAAACCCAGGTCAGTAGTGTATTTTTATACTAAATTTTGCAGAGAAATACATTTGATTAAGGATTTGCACAGTAAATATGTGGAACACTTACTTTCCGTGGACAGTCCCATAGCGTTTGGATGCTCCAATTAATATCCGAGCTGCTGCTTCCATGAGGCTTCCTTCTTTATACTGTGTTTCAAAGCTACTCTAAACATCAATTTAAGTAATACCGATTATTAACAAAACAATTAAATAAGTAAGCAAATAAAGCATGAATGTAATGTGCTAGCAGTCTTCATCCAATGAAAGAGTTTTATGAGGTACTAAACAAGTATATGTATCCTTCATCATCTCAATAAAATGTAAGCCTTTTGTGGGCAGGGATAGTTTTACTTTTATCTTTGTATCCCTAGAACCTATCACAATGCCTAGCACATACGTTATGTGCTAATACATGCTTTTTGAACTGAATAAGAAATAAAACAAATAACCAGCAATCACTCATACTGTTGTGAGTCTGTCTTTGCTTTGCTATTGAGTGTAGAGATCCTTGAGGATTCTACATAAAGGAATAATCCAAGCAGAAATAGGATAGCCCTTGCAGCTGAACCCCAGATCACTCTAAGCAGGTTTTTGTCTTACTCATTATTAGATCTGCACCTCTCCTCTCTCTCTGTCTCTCTGTCTCTCTCTCTCTCTCTCTCTCTCTCTCTCTCTCTCTCTCACACACACACACACACACACACACACACACACACACACACACACAGCTTCTTAGGAGATATTCTGCCCTAATAGATGGTGAGAAATGTGACCTTCTTCCCATTAGTTTAATACTTGACTTGGGTTTTATCTTTATAATTAATTAATATACAAACTATAGAAATTTTAGCCTACAACAGACAAACAGATGGACAGACAGATAAAAAGAGATTGATTGGCACCATTTCCAAAGTTCAGTTTGGCTCCATTCGTGATGTAAATCAAGCCTGTCCTCATCCTAGCCCTGTGCCTCACTTCTAAGTCTCTATGGTAGTTTAAGGTGCTCACTCACTAGTTTTTGGTTAAGTCCAGTTCTCCCCTTGGGTGAAGCTTGATTTCTTTACCTCTCAATCTACTCTTTAGGTCTAGCCTAGACTCTCTCTGTTAATCTCATTGTGGCTGTAACATTAACATTTTGAGAAATTTCTCATGCTTACTCCTGTGCTCAGAGTAGATATACTTTCTCTCCCCATTTGAAAACTGGCACATTCAATTGCATCTGCAACAAGTAACTGTCCATGTTGCTAATATATAATTTTACAATTCAAAAATACCTCAAGTATATGATAGTAGGAAAAAATGGGCAAATATATCAATAAAATTTTCAATGAAGGTGAAACCAAACTGAGGGACTTGAGCCAGTGTGACCCACTCCAGTCCAAGAATGAGCCTCACTAGTATTTAGAAATAATCTTGCTAGATTTAGTGTTACTGTTATCACATGGGATTCAATAGCTTCATTCTTTCCTTCATGCATTTTTATCTGAAGGAATGGAAGGGGAGAAAGGGCAAAAGGGCCTAACCCAACAGGAAGTACTGGATAACAACAGGAACCCCTGAAAACCACAACAAGACCAAATTAGCAGGTTCCGGGTTGGGGTTACCAGGAAGTGAACTAAGGCGTCAACATGTAAGCACAGTAAAACTGTCACCAGGGTACTCATTGCTAGACTGGCTTTGTAAAAATCCATGACAATGATATTATAATAACTGTAAGCAACAGAATTAGGAAGTCTAGGACAATGAGGAACATCTGGAGAGGACATGGAGGGAACAAGGCCTACAAGGATTAAAGGGATGAGAAGAAGAAGGGATGTGCCTTACTAATAATGAAGAAGCTAGTGCTCCTAGGAGGAATTTTGGCTGCTTGTTTTTTGGGGTTTTTGTTTTGTTTTGTTTTGTTTTTTTTGCATCGCAAGCTTGAGTCTCCTCTCTGGAGCTATGTAGGCCAATAAAATACTTAGATAAATTCGAGCTCTTTCTATGTCACTCCCAACTCTGTTGCAATGAGAGAGGGAAGGTTGGGGAGCAAAAGTAATATCCACAAAAAGAAATAATCATTTCATTATTTTAGCAGCCACGGAGGTCAGAGAAGAATTGTCTCCTTTGTGACTCTTACAAGTCCTCAGAAGGTACAAGCAAAAAATCAACACTAGATGAGAGCTCTAAAGGATATGCCTCTATTAGACATGCTGCCAAGGCATCCTGGGAGAAATACCCTCAAACTTAATCAAGATAGCAATGCGACACCAGCCAGACCTGTTTGATGAGCCCTATAACTTCAATTCCTATGGCAAACATGAGGACAAAGAGGAGAATCTAGAATATATTTTTTTATTTGCTTTGTAAGACTCAAGTCTAAATGTAACCAAGAAGCCTAAGGTGTTGAGGCCGAGGTCTAGTATAGAAGGTGCTAGTGCACACAGGGAGAAGCAGCAGCAGATGGATGGTAAGATGGCCTGGGTGGGCTATTAGATGACTGGATGGGAAGTGGCATATTATTACTGAATTAGTGATGGATGAAAAATGCCTCTTGCCTAGAGCATGATGTGGAGTTCGATGGGCAATTCATTTAATTGGTCCCTTGTATTAGTACATATATGTTAGACAGGCAGTAGAAATGAACAAAGTACTAGGCTCACACTTGAACAAAAAGAAGAAGATAGGTTAGTGATGATAATAATAATAGTCAGCATTTATATAGTGCTTTAAAGTTTTCAAAGTACTTTATATCTCATCTCATTTGATTCATGCTATAGCCCTGGGAAGTAGGTACTATTATTTACAAATGAAGAGATTGAGGCAAACTGAGGTTAAGTGACTTGCCCAACATCACACATGTAGTAAGTCTTGGAATCAGGTTTTCCTTGTGCTGGCCTAGCTGGCCTTTGAGGTTGGATTACACTAGAAAACTGGGCATTTTCAACAATCCCAAACTGCTCCCTAAAATAATAAATCCATTATTTAAAACCAACATTGACTGCAATGTAAAAAGTTGATAAACTATGGAATACCACAAGAATCTAAGTTACAAGTGACCCAAAGGGTGATGGAAAGAGGCATGGTAGATGTAAGTAGTCTGTTAAACATCCATGATGACTTGTGCATATGCATTGATGTCAAAGCTATGATATCCAGGAAATGTACAATTGAAAAAGGAGATGAGCTAGTCATCTAGTGAGAGAACATGATACTTATGAAATGTTAAGATGGCAGTACCTAGGTGGCAGAATGAAAGGAGTGCTGGTCTTGGATTCAGGAAGACCTGAGGTCAAATTTGGCCTCATAAGCTTACTTTCCTCTTTCTCTATGTCTCTGGGCAAGTCACTTAACCTGAGTCCATCTCAGTTTCCCTATCTGTAAAATGAGAATGATCATAATAGCACCTCCCTCCCAGGGTTGTTGTGAGGATAAAATGGGATAAATATCTGTTAAGTGACTTATGAACTTTAAAATATTATAGAAATGCTAACTATTATTAAGACTTCTGGGTAGGTTTTCAATGTACTCTGGAGGTGGATCATCCATGAAGTATTAATGGGAGAAAATAGACAAGAGTCCCACACAATATGTGAAGACCATAGTGGGGTTGTGAACTACATTGGTGGAAAGACTGTCCACATCAGTAAGGTCACATACATTTTGAAGACATAGTAATAATGCCTGCTTCAAAAACTAATTTGGCCTGCCACATTCTTACATGGCATTCAGGGGTGATTTTCTTCTGGGACAATATGATAATTCACTATGCAGAGGAGCATTGAAATCTATGAACCAATTACAAAATATAAATGATTAACAAAATCTAAAAGAAAGAGGTAGATTAATTTCATTTAACATAATTACAGAGCCTAAAATACTTGGATCACAGAAAGTGAAGAATTAAAAAGCTTCATAATGAGGGTGAAAGAGGAGAGTATAAAAGCTAGTATGAAGTTTAACATAAAAAAACTAAGATGTTGGCAACTGATCCCATCATTTCCTGGCAAAAAAAGGGAGAAGAAATGGAACCATTGTCAGATTTTACATTCTTGGGCTCAAAGATCACTGCAGATCGCGACTGCAGCCATGAAATTAAAAGATTCTTACTCTTTGGAAGGAAAGCTGTGACAAATCTGAACAGCATATTAAAAAATAGACATCACCTCGTCTACAAAGGTCCATAGAGTCAAAGCTATGATTTTTCCAGTAGCAATGCATAGCTGTGAGAGTTGGATTATAAAGAAAGCTGAGTGCCACAGAATTGATGCTTTCAAATTATGGTGCTGGAGAACACTTTTCAGAGTCATCTGGAGAACAAGGAGGTCAAATCAGTCAATACTTAAAGAAATTAATTTAGGCTCTTCACCGGAAGGTCAAACACTGAGGCTGACGCTGAAATACTTTGGCCACGTAATGAGAAGACAGGGCTCATTGGAAAAGACCCTGATGTTGGGAAAGGTTGAAGGCAAAAGGAGAATAGGACGGTAGAGGATGAGCTGGATAGACAGTGTCATGGAAACAACAAACTGGGACTTGGACAGACTTCAAAATTTAATGGAGGATAGAAGGGCCTGGCATACAATGGATCATGGTGTCACAAAGAGTAGGATATGACTGAGTGACTAAACAGCAACAACAACAAAATATTTGGAAGACTACCTGCCAAGACACATACAGGAACTATGTGAACAGTTATAAGTTGTTTTATATGGGAATAAAGGTAGATCTAATTAATTGGAGAAATAGTAATTGGTTATGATTAATCTTAGTCAATATAATGAAAATGACAATTCTGCCTAAATTGATTTACTTATTCAGTGCTACTCCAATCAAACTACCAAAGGTTGACTTTAATAAAGCTAGAAAAAAGCAATAACAAAAAAGTCAAGAATATCAAAGGAATCAAAGAAAAAAAAAGTGGAAAGAAAAGGGGCCCAGCAACACTTGATCCCACTTATACTACAAAGCTATAATTGTCAAAACAATTTGGTACTGGGTAAGAAATAGGGTGATCACAAAATACAGAAGCAAACGAGAACAGTAACTTTGTGTTTGATAAATCTAAAGATCCCAGATAATGGGGGATGAACACTCATTATTCAACAAAAGCTGTTAGGAAAACTGAAAAATAGTCTGGTAGAAACTAGGAAACAGTCTGGGAGAAACTAGGTATAAATAAATATCTCACATTATATATCAAAATAAGCTCCAAACAAGAAGATGTAGATGCAAAGGATGACATCATAAGTAAATTAGTGAAGCAAGAAAGAAATTACCTGTCAGATCTATGGAAAGGGAAGAACTTATGACCAAATAAGAGAGGTTCATAGGGGGTAAAATGAACAATATTGATTACATGAAATTAAAGAAAGGTTTTGCATAAAGCAAACCAATGTAACTAAAATTAGAAAAGCAGGAAATTGGGAGGAAAGCCTTTTTGGCAAATTTCTCTGACAAAGCTTTCATTTCCAAAATATATAGGGAACAGAGTCAAATTTGTAAACATAAGTGTCTTTTGATAACTGTCAGAAGATATCAGGGGCAAAGTGGCACACTGGATAGAGTGCTGGGCCTGAAGTTAAGAAGACATATCTTCTTGAGTTCAAATCTGGCCTCAGACACTAGCTGTGTGACCCTGGGCAAGTCACTTAACCCTGTTTGCCTCAGTTCCTCATCTGTAAAATGAGCTGGGGAAGGAAATGGCAAACCACTCCAGTATTTCTGGGGTCACAAAGAGTCAGACATGACTGAAAATAACTGAACGATAACAGCAGTAGCAGCAATAGCAAAAACAACAACAAGAAAAGATACAAAGGAGGCATTGGCAAAACCCCTCCAGTGTCTTTGCCAAGAAAACCCCAAATGGGGTCATGAAAAGTTGGACGTGACTAAAACAAATGAAAAACAACAACAAAAGATATGAATAAGTGGTTTTCAGAGGAAGAAGTAGAAGTTATCAATTGTAGAGGGCCGGCTCTGAGAAGTCCCCAATAGGACGAGTCTGGGCCAGGTTTTCACTGAAGCCTGCTCTTGTCCTTGAGCTAATAATACTCAAGATGTGGGCTCTCCAACCCCCTTATGCGTAAGTATAGAACATTTTGTTCCCAGAAAGCATACAGACACAGTACTGATAAGGCGCAAGGAAACAAAGTACGCAATGCGGTTAACAATTGCCAAATGTTTTCATGAGAAAGTCGTTATGTTTACCAGCTTGGAGGGTATATCTACCCTTTCTTTCTGGTCAATAAACGGAGCTGTTCTTAACTTTTCCACCTGGCCCGTGTTTTTCTTTCACTCTCTCTGGCATTCGGCCATCTCCAGCCATTCCGTGCCACAACCGCTGGAGGCAAGTGGCGTCACAAGGAGATGGGGTCGGAAAGCAGAGGCTCCGAAAGAGTGAGTCTCCTGGAGTGAGGCCCTGGACATGCAAAGGAGCTCCAGTCGGACAGTCTACTTAGGTAAGGGCGATAATCTTTTTCCTTTCGAATTTTTTTTCTAAGTATCACCAGGCTTATATGGGAATTATAATTCACAATGGGGCAAGGACAATCGAGTGGAAAAGATTGGGAATATCATCTGAAAGTCTTAAAAAAGTTAGTCAGAGAGGCCTCTTAATACCCTCCAGCCAGTTACAAGAATTCTTGGAAACTGTAGGAAAATGTTGTCCTTGGCTCCCCACCAAAGGGACTATAGATCTAGAGAAACAGGACGTTGTAGGGAACCAGATGAGTGAATATTTTAGAGAAATAGGGCCTTTAGCCACAAGAATTCCGAAGGCAGACGAGGCCTCAGGAACAGCCAGGGATCTGCCCCAAGTCATCTTTAAAAGTAGGGTCTACAAGACCCCAATAAAGCATGGCACCTGGCTTCCATTACACTCCTGAGGGCCAAGAAATTTGTGTAAGGATTCAAAAAATCCTCTCTGTGTTCTTCTCTGTATCTGTGTTTGTTCTGTGTTTCTGTGTGAGTGTGTAATCTGACACCCTGTTATCTCTTTCTCTCCCTCCTTAACACCAGTCTCTTCGGAGGAGCAGGAGGGTAGGGGAGAGAGAAAGAGAGGGGAAAATGTTTTATTGTTTAGTTATATGATGGAAAAGGCAAGTTGAAGTGTCAGGTCACAATTAGAAAGAAATAAAGTTTGGAAACTTTTGGGAAGTTGTTGGAAAAATGCTCTTTCTTTCTCCCTTCATTCTAAATCTGGCCAAATTTGGAATGTGAAGAGAGATAAGAAAGAAAGCAGGAAACTTTTCCCTTGAATTTAAGTGGAATGTGTTACTCCTAACCTGAAGTGCTATTTGGCACTAAGACAAATTGGGAAAAGAAAAAGAGGCACTTTGAGTCTCCCAGTACAAGGAGAAAGGATAAGGTTTCACTGGATCTTTTCCAGGGTCCCATCCACCTTTGACGGGCAAATTCAAAGTTCTCACTTTCAAAAATGTTTTTAAGGAGTGAACACAGAAGTAAAATTTACTTGAGTAAAAATTAGAACCATTAGGATTTTTTCACCCTGTTGTCCTGTCTCTGACTGAGCCAGGGCTGCAATAAATATTAGAGCAGCTAAAAAATCTTTAGCAGATTCTGTTAACCATAGGTAATCTGGTGAAGCATATAAAACCTTTTTAAAAATAATAATACACTTATAAATGTGAATAAAAATCAGTTTAAATGACAAAAGATGGATATTTTTTCTATATCCCCTTCCAATCTATCTATAGACTCTTTAGGGAGTTAAGAATTCCAGCTCAATGGCAGAAGTATATACAAAGATGTTTTGTTTCTTGTGTGGTTAATAAGAATCACCTTGAGACTAGTATAAATAAAAAATTGGAAGGACTTTAAAAAATCTAGAATGTGTTCTACAATGCATTGTAATTATGGTTTCCCAATTTTTAGAATTAAGAACTTTAATAATGATCCTATAAACAGAATTGGAAAATATTTAATAACATAAAAATATTAAATAAATCTATAAAGTTAATAAGTAGTTTTTTTAATACATACAACTACTGAGATCCTTATGTGCAATTTAGTGACCCTCATTCCTATTTGAGTTTGAAACAAGTGGCTTAAAGCTTCCAAAACAGAGAAATAAAATCAGAGAATGAGAGCCAATGTGAACATATTTGACCAGAAAGACTGTTGCTTACTGTACTCCTGAGAAACAAAAATACTTCTAGAATAGGATTTGCCTCAATAGATAAATATTTTTAGCTTGCTGTCGTCTTCCTAAGTTTGCTACTTGGAAAGTTTAAGAATGTACTGTGAATGTACAAGAGAGTTGCCTCCTTTCAAAATAATTGCCTCATTTATTAGCTGCTTTTTCTTATTTAGACCTTTTATCTTGATGTTTTTTCACCTAAGTCTCAATATAAATTAAAATATAATAAAATTGAAACTGCAAAAAATTAAAATACACGTTGCAACAAAAGCTCTATTCCCTGTTTTCTACTTTGCTACTTTGTTGCCCTCTCATACCCCACTGACAACAGCCCTGGACCCCGGGTGTCTTGAAGCCCACAGCAAGTGAAGTCCAGGCAAGCAGAGGAACCTCTCCTCTCAAGCCCCCAAGTCTTTGCTCCCATACCACTGGAACTTAGCATTTTTGCTCCAAGTTTCCCAAAGCCCAGCAACTCCTATTAGGAAGCAAAGGTTCCTCAGGGACCCTCCTCAATGACTCCTCAGACCTTTAATTTAGGTGCTGGACTCTACAGCTTCCCAGCACTCCCTGGTCCTTAGTCTTCCCCCTTCAAATGTCTGACTTGCACTGCCAGTCCTCAGCCAGGCTTTGCAACTGTGGGGAGAGAAGAAAAGCCTCTACGTTTGGTAAGCCCAATCTTCTATCAATAATTTATATATGTAATGATTTGGGAATGCAATTAATGTCATCTGAAATTTTCTGCTTCTGTTATTATTGTATTTCTAAATTGTGGTAAAATTCTCCTATATTGTAAAAAATTCACCACTGTGAATCAGAAATGATGTTAGACAAAGCAATTTTGTTGAAACTAAAAGATGGAAAAATTGTGTAAAATCAGTTATGTTACTTTTATAATGTTTTATAACTGCCATTGGGAAAATCAGGTATTTCTAGGTTTGTCTGTATTTAATAGTAAGTTACAGCTAAAACAATTTGGCTATCACATATGAAACTTGTAAAGTTGTTAACTAATTTATTTGGAGATATTGTTTTAATGCTAAAACCTAAAACTGTTAATTGATTGCTGTACGTAGAAAGAAGGGAATTGTGTAAAGCCTTATCCAGATTGGTTCTGCCCATTTAGAACAGTCCTCCTGTATGCATAGAGGACAGCAGGCAAAGGGCGCCAGTATTAACCCCTTCCTGGGATCCATGTTAATTCTCCTTATTTTGCAAATTGCCAAGACCCCTGGAAACTATCTGCACAGGCAAGGTCATTAGACCTGGGAAAAACAACTTGTTTGAGTTATGTAAATTCTAAACAATGAACTTGACTTGCTGAGAAATTGCAAGTTTATGTACAGTAGATAGAAAGGATTCTAATATTTGGCTTTTACACCAGGACAAGTTTTAAGTGGAAAATAAAAGATACTAACTGAAATCCCTTATATGTATGTGAGTCCTGGTAAATCTTTATTACTTATTACAACTCCATGAGAGTAGAAGCAACTGTATTTGACTCTAACCTGTGACTAGTGAAACTTGCTGTTTAAGGCAAAAGGCATTTGGGACCATAACTAATTTTGTTTTGAGCTTGAATTTGGGTATGTCACATGTCCCTGCTTTTTCCTTTTATAGCAAATTTCTGTGATCAGAGCAAGTAGTCAGTATAAGATACAAGCTCTTTTGTGTTATCTTACTTAGAATCCAATCTTATTTTTATCTTGAACTAGAACATGTGCAGAAAAATTATACGACCTGCTTAAGACTCACCTTAAGATGTTCTTTGTTTAAAAGGATTCTAAGAGCAATAGTATTTTTCCTGTAATCAATTTCCTATTGTTACCCATGTGAGATTTCATTACAACACCTTTTTGACTAAGAAACTTTGTGATATCTAGGAATTCTGCAATAACTAGAAACTTTGCTTGCTATCATATGCTGGAATTTGTGTTACTTAAGGATTTTTGCACCAACTTAGTAAAGCTTTATGAACAACGGTAGAAATGATTTGAGTCACTTAGGGCTTGTTTTGTAAATGTTCCTTAAGCAATGTGAGAATGTTATTTTGTTATTTGATTAATATCGTGCTTGTCTAAAGTTTTGTTACAATTAATGATGCTAAAAAGAAAAATGGTTTGTGGTTTATTTTATAAATGCCATCAAAGAAACATGGCATGACTAAAAGGTTAAGATTCTATATGCATTGTGTTAAAAATTGACTATTTAATGTATTTATATATGTACTGAAGCCTGTTATTAATTCTTTAAGTGACATCTCATCCTCCTAATGAGAAAATTAATAATGGATAAATGTAAAGTATAAGACACTGGCTTCTGATGTGAATTTCTTAAATATGACTATTGGCCATGGTTCAAATTTTGAGCTTGTAAAAATGATCAAGGTTATTAAGATTAGAAATGATAATTAAAAATTGTGCTAAGATCACTTTTGTAGGAGAATGGACAGAAAGCTGGTTCCTACAAGAAGAGAAGAAGAAGAAGCTGAGATGCAGTGCTGGAGATGGCTGGAACAGATACCAAGGACCAGAGGATTTCATTGATGATGTTCCTTGCCAGACAGCTGTATAAGAAAGGACTTTTTGAATCTTAAAGATACAATTGCATTTTTATTTCTTTTTGACTTTATGTATCTATATTCATAAAGGGGATGGCCCCTTTGATTTGTCAATGCATCAATCAATCCCTCCCATATTTACTTAAAAGGGTGATGGTTAAAGGAAAAATTCAGATGTATCTATAATGATGAGGACATACCAGTCATGTGGAAAGACCCAAAAACAGGATGTTGGGAGGGGCCAGCAAAGCTATTAACTTGGGGGCAAGGGTATGCTTGTGTTTCCCCAGATGATGCAGAAAAGCTGATCTGGATCCCAGACAAAAACATCCGACCCTGTGACTACATTGGTCAACAGAATTATGACACTCCTAATACAAAAGAAGCTGAGAAAGGAGGAGGAACAGATGCAAAGGCCTCACTACTCTTCGCACTCTACTGATGATTTCTGGGGTAGGAGGAGATAGCGTTAACTGGACCTACATGCCCTTCCCACCATGGCTTCAGACCACCACCTGGTCTCCCTGAAGCAATAGTCAACAACACTGTTCTGCTGGGAGGAAAAGGGCACATTACAAGACAGGTCATTCTCACACAGGTTAACATCTCCATCCTTGCATCCCGTGTTCCTTTATGTTTTTCCACTCATGACTTTTACAACACATCTGGTATTAACTTTACCAATAACGCAAACTTGTCCCAGGACATAGGGGAAGGATGATGTTTAATACTAAAACCACATTTTAAAGACATTTGAGTTCTTCAGAATGGACAGGATTGGGAAGTCACTAAGCTATTCATTGACATTGGGAAAGCTAGAAAATATACCAATACCACTGTGCGCCTCCCATACCCCCCTTGTAAGGACAAAGGCTATATAACGAAATACTTTTTAGGGTGGGAGAATTTTGTCACCCCTTGGAGAAATACCACCACTCTGCCACATGGCCCAGAACTAAATATTTGGTCTGGGACTGACGGGTATTGTAACCATTGTGGGTTTTTTATTACCATCACTTTGTGGCCGACTCAATCATCACCAGTCAGCACGGGATTTTTCCACATTTGTGGAGGATTCTTGCTGCTGTGGGCCCTATAACCGTGAATCATAGTATCTGGTACTCACAACAACTGGATAGTGGTAAACATTATATACAAGCGTGTCTTTCTTACCCACTTTTCTTCCTATCTACAAACCTATCTTCCTGTAAGGATATATCAGGACCTTGTTACCAAACTACGCAGAGCAAGCCTTTCAATGTAACTTGTTACAATTGTTATATATCATCATGTATAGATCCTAGTACACTACCGTTTATTATGATTATACAGCAGCTCAGTCATGCCGTTTTCCCTGTCCAGTTAAATCATTCTTGGTACCAATCAGTGGGAGCACATGCTCTCAATAGCCTTCATTCTAGTGTGCAGCTTCTAGTTCGTCCCAAAAGATTTCTAGCTCAATTAATTGCTGGTATTACTATTATAGCCACTCTCGTTGCCTCCTTCACTATGTCCACAGTGGCAATGCAGAATTAAGTTCAGACTGCTAGCTATGCAAATGCCCTGGCTGCAAACTTCTCCCACACTTTAGAAAAAGAGATACAGATCAACAAAGAACTCCAATCCCAAGTAGAAATATTAAAGCAATCCCTCATTTGGGCTGGTGATCATGTTCAAGAGATAGAAGCTTGTCTCAATCTGCAGTATGATTATAGATATGCCTTTATTTGCGTAACCCCTTTTGAAGTAACCTTACTCACAATGATACTTGGGACAAGATCAAGAACACTCTAAATGGGGCATGGCATAGCCATAATTTAACACAAGATATAAGTGATTTAACAGCTATCACTCAAGTGATTGAACATAACAGAATTGATCCTGAGGGCATTACTAATGATTTGATGTGCTTGTTGAGACAGGTAAACCCCTTGAATAACACCATTGCCCTTCTATTTCACATTCTTCCCTTGCTTGCCTTCTTGATACTGTCATGTATCCTAGGGCCCTGCATGATCCGAGTCTTTACTCATCTCCTCATTGCTGTACGGATAGCCTTCTGTGAGCTCAAGCTTCATCTTGAGAAAAGGGGAGATGTAAAGGGCCAGCTCTGAGAAACTCTCCAACAGGACGAGTCCAGGCCAGGTTTTCACTGAAGCCTGCTCTTGTCCTTGGGCTGATAATTCTCCAGATATGGGCTCTCCAACTCCCTTACGTGTAAGTGTACATGTAGAATATTTTGTTCTCAGAAAGGATACCAACACAGAACTGATAAGGCGCAAGGAAACAAAGTAAGCAGTGTGGTTAACAATTGCCAAATATTTTCATGAGAAAGTTGTTATGTTTACCAGCTTGGAGAGTATATCTACCCTTTCTTTCTGGTCAACAAACGGAGCTGTTCTTAACTCTCCCACCTGGCCCATGTTTTTCTTTCACTCTCTCTGGCATTCAGCATCTCTGGCCATTCCATGCCACAACCACTGGCAGCAATCAATAACCACATAAAATGCTCTAAATCACTAATAATTAAAGAAATACAAATTAAAACAACTCTGAAGTATCACCTATACCCATAAGGTTGGCTAAGTTGATAAAAAAGGAAAATGACAACTGTTGAATTTGTGGGGAAACAGGTACTTTATTTAATGTGCTGCCAGTATAGCTGTTAACTGGTCCAGCCATTCTGGAAAAAAATTTGGAACTAAGCCCAAAAAGCCATTAAATTCTGCATACCCTTTGACCCAGTGATAACACTGCTAAGTCTATACTTCAAAGATATCAAAGATAGGGGGAAAAACCCATGTATACAAAAATATTTATAGCAGCTATTTTTGTGGTGGCAAAGTACTGGTAACTGATAGCATGCCCATTAACTAGAGAATGGCTGAAAAAGTTATGGTATGTGAATGTGATGGAATACTATTATATTTTAAGAAATGATGAAGGGTATGGTTTCAGAAAAACCCAGAAAGATTTGTAAGAACTAAGGCAAAATGAAGTGAGCAGAACCAGGACAATTTCTACAATAACAACAATATTAAAAAGACAATTAACTATGAAAGACATAGGTACTCAGAGAAACACAATAACCAAACACAATTCAATAAGATTCACGATGAAATATGCTATTTACTTCAAGAGAGAAACCTGATGGACTTAAGAGTACGTTTCTTTCTTTTTTTTTCTTTTTTCTTCCTTTCAACATGGCTGATGTAGGAATTTGTTTTGCATAACTATATATATTTGTATTGAGCTTTGTCTCTTGTGCCTTCTCAATGGGTAGGGGAAGACACAGAAAAAGGGAGAGAATTAGGAACTGAAAATAAAACTAAATTTAGTTTTAAAAAGAGAACTGCTTAGAATTTTTAATAAACCTTATACTCTATAGCATATACTCTAAGCATATAGGCTTAAAATTAACTCTGAATAAAGGCAAAACCAAATATTTGACATCAAAAGACAAATAGCTCTTTGGATCACTTGAAAATACTAAGTAATAAAAATTCATTTAAAGTAAGAAAATCATATCAATCTGATTATTATAGGTAATCCTTACCATCTGTATTAAAGCTACATGCAATCTGGCCTCTTCCATTAAAACTTCATCTGCTGGAGACAAATCATCTTCTTCAATATCTTCAGAAAAATCAGTAAGCACCTAAGTTTAAAAACAAACACACTCTGATGTAAAGACAGAAGATATCCATAAAGATGTATTTGTAAAGACATGTATGCATGAATCTGAAATATGCTCTAGAGAAATTATGAAGAAGTTGTCAAATCATTGCACTCAACAAAGAGCAAAAGAAGTAAAGTTGTTGAAACTGGGCTGACTCCTCAACTGGAAAATAATGCCCACAATAGAACACCTTCTTTTCAACGATTGGAATGGAAAAGGATACTCCACAGGGAGGCCAGTGGAAAACCAGTGCTTCCACAGACATTTCTACAAATTGGCTGTCTTTTCTCTCCTCTCCACAGAAAACTACAGTTTCCTCTTGACCATGAGGTCTCTTGAACCTCACTGCAACCAAAACATTACAACCACAGCTGCCATTTACATAGTTTTAAGTTTTACCTACTTCTTTATATATATTATCTCATTTGAAACCCTGTGAAGTAATTGCTTTTATTAGCACCATTTTAAAGATGAAGAAGCTAGTAAGAATATGAGGCAAGATTTAAATATAGATTTCCTGACTCCAAGTCTAGCACACACAATTTTTTTCTGGATATTAAATATCACCATCCACCAAATTTGGACTTTCCCCTAAAACACTCTCTTGCCATTGAAGATTTGACCTATTGGTACTTCATCAGGCAAGACTCTTTCCTCAAAGTCCAACTTCACCAAATCTATTTTGCCCAAATAGCGAAACTACTAATTAGATTTTTCAGTGTGCTGACATCAGAACCAACTCAGACTAAGCAAAGGAAAGAGAAGCATTATTTTTTAAAAATAACATGACTTACAATATTGGGGAAATCAATTTTGGTTTTTTCTTCTACTGTGGACCAAATAATATTTGTCAAAATGTTTTCAGTTTTAGATAATATAATTGCATTGTCAATCACCTCTTGTATGTGTAGAATGGCATTTTGCATTGCCATTTGTCTTGGGAGGGAAATAACACAAAGATCTGTGAAAAGAAGAAAAGTATCTCTAAAACAGTATCCATAGTGCCAAGGGAAAATGAAAGGTCATATGATTAAATGGTGAATGTTGGAGATCAAACACACACACACACACACACACACACACACACACACAATCTTAGGGCTCAATGTGTGAATGAAGACATACACACATATACACAGAATCTTAGAACTCAAAGGGATCTCAGAGACTATCTAATCCAATTTTCTAATTTTACAGAGAAGTAATTGGCTCAAAATAACATAGTCAGTGGCTGTCAGAACTGGAATATGTGTACCTGTGTCCAGACATCCTGCCCAGGTTTTTCTCTCTATATCAGAACTATCTTTCATATTGTCAAGTCATACTGTTCAAACAAAGGCCAACCTAAATTTGCCAGGCACTGCCTATCACACACAAGTGTGTGTGTGTGTGTGTGTGTGTGTGTGTGTGTGTGTGTGAATGCACATGTATATGTGCATATTTTCCTTAAATGTCCAACCCCTTATCCTGGATTCTTCTCTCTTTACTTTGAAGATAACATCCATCTTTATGGTTTCAATTATCTCCTCTATGTGGAAAACTCCCAACTACATAGGATCAAGGATCTAGAGTCCAACTAAATCCATAGCCTTCTCATTTTATAGTTGAGGATGGGAGGTTAAGAGACTTACCTAAGGTAATGTGTCAGAGTTTTTCTTTTTTTTAAATTTTATTTTATTTTACCAGAACACAAATACAGAATAGAGAAAAGAAACAAAAACATATCATAAACTTAAATACAAAATGAGAAAGAAAAAAAAAGCATGTCATGTGCATACCAGAACATGAAAGGATTCAAAATATGTAACAATATATTTTCATTTCAAGAAAGTCTGTGTGATAAATAACACACCTTGTGTTGAGAATTGTCCATCATTTCTTTGTTTCCTTGTGTTTTCTTTTATTCTCTGCTGTGTACTTTTTAACGTTCTTTTTTTCCCTCCCCCCACTCCCCAGAAGGCTACAATATAGTTTCGATCTTGATATATACATACACATAGAGATGTATACATACACTTATACATATATACATGCATATATAGACATATACTTTCCCACACATACTCTACTCCTGATCTTGTTTTTATGTTTGTAAAATCTCATTTCCTATCCCTCCTGCCTCGCCATTAATCTAAACACCCTTTACCTATTCCCTCATTCTCCCCTCTAAAAATCCCTCCCTTGTCCTAATCCCTCCCTTGTCCTCTCCCCCTTCACTATAGCCTTACCATTTTATTTCTTCTAAATTTAGAAGACTTTTTATACTCTTCTAAATATGTATGTATTTTTCCCTCTTAAACCCATTCCTGATGAAAGTAAATTATCAGAACTACCAGCCTTCCTCCCCCATCTAAATCCTCTGTATCCTTTCTTCTTCTTGCACCTCTTTTGTATAAAATAGTTACTTTTTAGCTGTTTCTAAATGGTTTTACTTTTAGAATTCATATCAGTCAGGTTTATCCCCTTCTTTCTTATAAGCTTGATAATTATTAATAAGAATGTCAGACATACATTTTACATTTTATGTTATATAAAAGGTAAGCAGTCTGTTCTTGTAAATCCCTTATTGTCAGTCTTTGGTATGTACCTTATGTTTCTCTTGGTTCTTGTATTTTGAATCTTCTATTAAGTTGAGGATTTTTTTAACAAAGTCTTGAAAGTCTGAGGGTTTGTCAAATGTCTATTTTTTCATTCAAGATAATACTGAAATTTGAAGGGTATGATATTTTCGTCTGGAGCCCCAAGTCTTTTGCTCTTCGATATATTGTGTTCCAAGACCTGCAGTCCTTTAATGTCTCTGCTGCTAGGTCTTGTGTAATTCTAACTGTGGCACCATCATACTTAAATTGTTTTAACCTTGATGCTTTTAATATTTTATCCTTGATCTGGGGATTTCGGAATTTGACTATGATATTCCTATGAGTTTTTCTCACAGGATCTCTTTTAAGTGGTGTTCGGTGGATTTTTTCTATTTCTACTTCCCTGCCTTGTTCTAATGCTTCAGGACAATTTTCTTTATTTATTTCTTGTATTATCGCCTCAAGATTCTTTTTTTGATCATAACTTTCAGTTAGTCCAATTATTTTTATATTTTCTCTTCTTTATTCTCCAAATCTGTTGTTTTTCTTATAAGATGTTTCATTTTCTCTTGTATTTTTTCCATTATTCATGTTTTGTTTAATTATTTCTTGATCTCTTATAATTTCACTGGCTTCACTTTGCCCAATTCTAATTTTCAAGGTGTCATTTTTCTCCTTGAGATTCTGAATCTCCTTTTCTAATTGATTGACTTTCCTTTCATAACCTTCTTGTTTTTCCTGGATTATTTTTAGCTTTAGTTTTTCCTCCATCTCTGTCATTTGATTTTTAAAGTCTTTCTAAAGATCTTCTACAAATTCTTTTTGGTCAAGTTGTTATACCAAGAGCGAATGAGACACACCACAGAGTATAAGTTTTAAATGGAGAATTTATTAGTCGGCGGCCGTTCGGGTTTCAACCCAAATCAAAATGACCAAGAGTTTGGGGTGAGGTCAAATTTATACAACAGATCAAGGAGCAGTGGTTAATTATCTCTTGAAACTTGCATATGTTGTTTTAGCAGGCTTGGCAAGCCTCTTCCACTTTTGTGATTATGATACATGAAGAGGAACCTCCTAAACAGACTACAAGTACAGCATATCATACAGCTGACAAAGCGTCAACTGAATTACAACCCAGGATCTCTCTGTCCAATTTGCCATTTACATCCCACAACATAAGATAAGAATAAGGAATTCAAGAGAATGTCCGGGGCTGAGGCCTTCATCCTTCAAGGCCATAGGCAGACCAAGGGACGCTCCAGCTGGGTTTGTTGACACAAGATAGAGACGTCTCTCAGCATACTCAGGAAAGAAACAGAGATTGCTGAGCATCAGGCCCTTCCCCTGGCCATACTCCATACTCCCAGAACAGTCACGGGTGGCGGGGGCGGGGAGGGGGGGGGGGGTGCCAAGGACACCTGCTGAATGCCAAATGGCAGGAACTAAGTCTGTTTTTCTTATGCAAACTGGGGTTTTTTAGTTAGGGGTTGGGGCAGGGTTTTTTTTAGCAATACCTGGCTGCTCAGGTATCACAAAGTGACCATTTAACGCTGCTCTTTGGGGATTTCTTTACTTCAATGTCCTCCTCTGAAGATGAACCCTGGTCATCTCTATTCTTGTAATAGGTTTCTGTGGTTGGATTCTTTCTCCTTTGCCTGTGCATTTTTTTTTTGTGGTAGTAACTTGATTTTTATAATCACTCTAGCCCTGGGGTATGGGAAATGGTGCCTCTTGCCCCAGATCTTCAGTTCCCTCTAGCCTGGAAACAAAGCTAAACCTTCAACCTCCTGTAAATGCCCACAGTCAGGGGCTTTCTGCCCCACTACTGGTTCCTTCTTGCCCTCACCGCTCTTCACAGCACAGCTGGGTCCGGCGTTCCTCGTCAGCAGAGGTATCTGCAATCTTCCTGGGCTCAAATGCATATCTCCCCTCACTATCCTAGCGAAAAAAGTTCCAGTGACTGGGACTGAGGCAGCCAACTAACCCCAGGGCTTGCTGCTAGTGGTTTAAGTGGCTTGCCAGCTTGTTAAAATGGAACCTAGCCTGGAGGTGTTTACTCCTCACCGGAACCAAACACAGTCCTGGGGTTTTTCTTCAGATCTTCTCAAACTGCCTTAGGAAGATTCTGGGTGTGCCCCTATTTTCCTTTGTCTCCACTCTACTTTGTTCACCCTAAGGTGCTACTTTAACTCTTTTGTGGGGGAAAATCTTGAGAGTTTGGAATTTTCTGACCTACTCTTCCATCTTCCCAGAATCCTCTCCCCCATCTTCCCAGAATCCTCTCCCCCATCTTCCCAGAATCCTCTCCCCGGAGTTTTTCTTAAGCTTACTCAAGTTTTATTTTCAAACCTCTACTTCTACCTCCTGCAATTAACTCAAATTCAACACAATTAAAAGCAAATTCATTTTCCCCTCTCCCAAACACAAAAAGCAGCCCTTCATCTCAAACTTCCCTATTCCTGCCAATGCTCCCACCAACCTTCTAGGCACCCAAATCCTTAAAGTCATTTTTGATTCTCTGCTCTAGTTCACTCTTTATATCCAATAATTCCTAAAGTAAGCTATTTCTACCTTCACAGTATCTCTTCAATACAGAGCTACCCTTGGGGCAAGGGAAATCAAAGCATTTTGCCCCAACTCTCAAAGTTGGAGAGGCCCTGTGCCACTGTTATAAGTAGCAGAAGGCAACTAGTAAAAGAGGTACGTGATGGGGAAGAAGGAAATGAATTAACTGAACCAATTTGAGCTAACATAAAACAAAACCGTAAAGCCTCCTATGCATGTGTATAAAAGCAATCTATAACTCATTCTCCAATTGTCATCATCAAAGCAAAGAGAATGGAACTCATCCTCTTACTTTTAACCCATCACGTTCAGGCTTCATGTTGCCCTGTTGTACCCTCTTTTCCTTTTCAAAGTTTCCTTGTTACTAGAATGAATTTTAGTGTGATGGAAAGATCACTAGCCTTGGAGTCAAAAGACCTGAGTGCAAGTTCTGTTTCTGCAACTTAGGTATATAACCATGGGCAAATAACCTCACTTCTCTGTACCTTGATTTCTTCTTCCATAAAATGGAAGTAATAATTCTGACACTAACTACAGGGTTATTGGGAGGAAATTATTTTGTAAACCTAAACTACATAAATAGCTGCCACTAGTTTAGGAAAAGGCACTGAGGGAAGACTAGCCAAGATGGTGGTAGAGGAGGGAGCAGTAAAATCAGCCTCTCTCTCACAGTTTAATGCATCAAACTAAGGCCTGATGGGAGATTCAAGACAAAAAAAATCACTGTCATTTTTCTAGCCCAAGTCAGCATAAGGAGACAGCCAGAGACGTCTGCAGACACTGAGGACAGGGTCTAGTCGTGAACACAATACCACAAGTATTCCAGTGCATGAACAAAACAGGGGCCTGTTCATAGCTGTGCACCAAGACAAGAAGCCTCAGATCCAGTACGGAGGAGACTGATTTTGTGCAAGAGCTGGAACAGGTGCTCACTGGCAGCTCAGTAGTTCATCATCCAAATCTGGGTGATAAATCCAGTACAGATTGAGGAGGGGGGTCTAGGCCAAATGGTGGAGTACTAGGGAGAGGAGCACTCATGGTGACCTACGCACAGGGGTTTTGTTCTAAGGTAAGGATTAGTTGCAATCAGATTACATACTGAGCAAAGAGCAAGCACAGAAGTGAGCAGCAGATGTGTTGCTCTGGCCCCAAGAGAAAGCATAGTAGGGTTTCAGATCCTAGCCCCAGCCTACTTTGAAGCCTATAGCATAATAACTAGGGTAAGAAGCCCACACTAAAGGCTATCCTACAGTCTGAACCTGCATAGTTTACAGCTGGCCAGTAGTGGCTGAATCCAGCAACAGCCCACTGAAGTTCCAGTCAAATGCAAGCCCATAGCTGTGTCACCTAAACCCAAACCCAGGTCAGGAATGTATAGAGTTCCGGCCATGGCAGGGCTCTGACTTCACCCTCGAGCAGACCAAGTATCTCATATCAAAAATAACTGATATGGAAAATAGATAACAGAGTGATCATTTAAGAATCATTGGACTGAAAATCATGTCTAAAAAGAGAGCCTAGATACATTTCAAGAAATCATAACAGAAAATATCCCAGCTCCCTTAGAACCAGAGGGCAAAATGAAAAGAACCAATTTGTCACTCCTAGAAAGAAATCTCAAAATGAAAACTCCCACATTATAGCCAAAATCAAGGGCTTCCAAGTCAAAGAAAAAATATGCAAGCAGCCAGAAAGAAAGAAGTGAAAATTGAGGAATCACAGTGAGGATTGCATAAGATTTAGGAACCACAGCTATAAAGGAGGGGAGAACTTAGAACATGATATTCCAAAAGTCAAAGAATTGGCTTAAACAAAGAATAATTTAGCCAGAAAAAATAACTATAATCCAGGAAGGGAGGAAATGAATCTTTAGTGAAATAGAGGACTTCTAAACATTCCTGAGGAAAAGAACAGAGCTGAGTAGAAACTATCAGATACAAAGGAGTCAAGAGAAACAGAAAGGTAAGCAAGCAAGCAAGAGACTAAACAAGGATAAATTGTTTACATCATAATATGTGGAGGTAATACTTATGTTCCCTCAGAGACCTACTGTCATCAGGGGTCATAGACTGTCTTTATTATTTTTGTCTTAAAAGAAGAAAGGAAAGGAGAGGGGGAAGATGGAGGAAATGATCTTAAATAATTAGGCTATGTAAGTAGAAAACTACAAACAAGTAGGAAGGGGTAGAGGAAGTGGACAACACGAATCTCTTTCACTTTCTGAAATGGTGGCAGAATATGCACAGCTGAATACCATAAAACAGGAAAATAGGAAGGAAAATGGAGCAGTGAGATGAGAGAATAAGAATTATAGATTAAGGGGAGGATTGGTCCTAAACAAAAATAAAACTTTAACCACAAAGTATGAATTTCTAAGAGGGATTTAAAAGGAAAGCAAGAATGGATGTGAACCTGTGATTGGTTTTGAATGAGGGAAACAGAACAGGGGCAGAGGTACCAAAGCAGAATCCATGAAACCTAGAGTATAGTGCTGAGCATACTCCTCCCTCCTTGCTCACAGCTCTCTTACTCTTTTAAAACAGTAGATGGGAAAAAAAGAAAATGTAAAATATAAGAAAATAGAATGAAAAGAAATACAGAATTAACAATCATAACTGTAAAACGTGAATGGGATGACCTCACACATAAGAGGGAAGAAGATAGCAGAATGGATGTGAAAACTGACTATAACAATAGGTTCTTTACAAGAAACACATAAAAATAAAGATTCACACAGAGTTGAAATAAGGGGTCAGAGTAAAAACTATTATGCTTCATGTGAAGGTAAAAACAGATCAGGGATAGCAATCGTCATAGTTCAATAAATTATCAAGAAAAACTGCCCCAAAATTCTAAAATCAGAGGGTAAAATAGAAGTTGAAAGAATCCACCAATCACCCCCTGGAATAGATCTCAAAATGAAAACTCCTAGTGATATAGCCAAATTCCAGAGCTCCCAGGCCAAAGAGAAAATATTGCAAGCAGCCAGAAAGAAACAATTTAAATATCATGGAGCTACAGTCAGGATAACACAAGATTTAGCAAATTCTACACTATAGGATCAGAGGGCTTGGAATATGATATTCCCAAGGGGAAAGGAGCAATTACAACCAAGAATAAGGGAAGGTTATGGAAGTGTCTGATCAGAATATGAAAGAAACAAGACAGGTACAGTTTTAAAGGGTTTTAATCTAATTCTAAAAGAGAAGTTTCACATGTCCTAAAAGATAGAGGGGTAAAAATGCAAGACTGTCACTTTAGATCTTTGCCAGTAGGCTTAAATGAAAGAAACCCTAGCAGTAAATAGCCTTGAATGCTTTTGCATGGGAATACCAGCATTCAAAAGAAACAGGAGTGAGTCTGATTCCCCACAGATAAGAGTAATAACCTGGGAAAAAATCCTTCCAGGTAGGGCCACAATTGAGTGATAAGGTTGAGTAGGGACTGGAAAAATTATAGGGGAAAAAAGAAAAATTTGCTAATTACTGTGTGGGAAAAGGTACTAGACCTTATAGAATCTCCTTGTTTGTAAACTTACAAGGACCTTCTTGGGCAAGGTCATAGATTCTTCTCAGCCCAGACAAAGAGCTTGTTAGGGCTATACAATTCCTAAACAATGAATTGGCTTACAGGAAAGATGGAATCTCTTCATGCACTCCTTGAAAAGGAGTGGAGAATTCACAAGTTTGTTTATAATATAGAAGTGATTCATGTGATGACTTGTGGTTCATATATTCACTAAGTGTAAGTCCAGAATGTAATTGTTGAATTTTACACCAGGATGAGTTTAAACTTGTAGAAAAGAAGAAAAAGAACAAATGAAGGATGCTAAGTGAAAACATTTTATGTGTGTATGTGGCCTGGTAAACCTTTATTGCCAATTGCAACAACATGAGAGTGATGAAAACTGTATCTGACCCTAAGCTGCGATTAGCAAAATTTGCTCTCTGAGGTAAAATCTCTTGGGACTGTAATTTATATTGTTCTGAGTTTTGAATTGAGGTATGATTATCTGATCGATCATTGAGTCAGGAATCCACCATTCAAGAGAAATGCCAAAAACTTCTCAGAGGAAGTGTGATCCTAAACTGTATCTTGTGAATGTTTAGATCTGGAAAAAGTCAAAGGGATTACCTTGGCATGGCCTGAGATAGAATCTTCTTGATCCAGTTTCCCCATTGTGTTATTTCCTTTTGAACAGGAATATTTCCCACCTGGTTAATCCTGAGTGTGACTATAATACCCTGTAAATGAGGTGAAATTTTGCTGTATAATTGGCTATTAACTGTGACTCTTAACTGAAATCAAACAGAGCTAAGTTTGCTTTATCCTGGTTGTACATGTGTTGAGTCATTCTGTACCCTTGGGCTTAAGCCTGGAGGACCAGTTTTGATGCTATTATAATCATGTTCCTGCTTTTTCCTCTTATAACAAATTTCTATTATCAGGGCAAGTGAACAATGGAAGTTTGTCATTGTGATAATATATGAAGATCTAAGTATAAAATATCTTGCTGTTCTTCAATCTGAATTTAGAGTCATTCCATATCCTAAGCAACTATGTAAATTGGTACTTGGGCTTATCATTTGCCTGTTAATCGTTATAAATTCACATAGAAGATAAGATCTTTAAAATATTTCAGAATGATATGGGAATGATTGGACAAATAAAGAAGCTAGTGAAACAAAGACATGAATGTCTATTAATTTGTGAGGTTAACGTCAGACACTTCTGTTTTGTTTTAAGGAATAGAATTTCATTGCAATCAGTTATCTTAATGGAGAGTAATTTATGAACTATCTTGTATTATCTCAATGGGAAATACAATTTTACTTAGATTTGTTATTTAATCTGAGATTAACACCTACGTGTAGAACATGTCCTAACATATATGCAAATTGCTCAGGAATTACCTTAAAGTTGCTCCTCTTGCTCAAAGGATATCCAAGAGCAGTAGTTAATGTTTATGTAGTATCTATTCCATTTGAATATGGTCAACAACTGAACACATTTTGCTATAGACCAGGGCTGTCCAAAATGTGGCCCACGGACCGCATGCAGCCCCAAGTGTGATTTATGCATAGAAATTTACATATATGCTTTAGTAAATGAAGCCGAGCACCTCAGAGCTCTCACTAAAATGGCAAATCAAAATATATTGTCTATTGTTTCAATAAAAACCTAAGGTTGGATAGCCCTGCTATAGACAAGTCATTTGATATAAACTATTCTCAACTTCATTTGTGTACCCATGGAACTTATGGGTGGAAAGCATCTACTTACAATGAGTGTTGTTACCTATGTTTTCATGGATAGGATTAGATCCTTATCAGTATCTAGTCTCCTTAAAAGAGGAAAATTGGAATTAGAGTGGAAAAGTTTGAGAAAGCAACAAGATCAGATGTGTGTGCATGTGTGTGCATGTGTGTGTGTGTGTGTGTGTGTGTGAAATGTATTGTGATTCTGAGGGGATATACAAAAACTTAATTTCTCTGAAGTTTCAAGTGAACTATAGGTTTCTAATTTGATTTTATTCTTATAGCTCTATTGTTGATGAGACCAAAAACCATAATTTTGAGTTGGTTTTCACCACATAACTATTAAAAAAGTAAAATTTAGAAGGGTGTAGTAAATTGTATTGAGATCTATTTTGTAAAGGATTTTAGCAGGAACATCCAAAAGTCCACAAATAATATGGAACCAGAGAAGCAAATCTACTAAAGAGGAGACCACTTCAGAGCGGCCTGAGAACAAGACCTATTCCAGAATGTCTAGGAGAAGATATTTCCAGAGACCAGATGACTACATGGGAATATCAGAAATCCAAGATGAACTGTGTTGATTAAATGGACATTGGGAGTAGGTTACTAAAATACAAGGAGACTTGATATTAGTTCATATTGATGATCTTTATTGTATTATTTTGGCTTTTGTTTCAAAGTATTTGTATTTGCTGATCTTTCTTAGTTACCCTGGTAACATGTAAATCTCTTCTAAAAATTGTCCATGGTCTTAGATATTCTTATTTTGCCTTATACTATGATTAATCAGTCTTCTTGTTCTTATATTTACAAGTCAAAGGAAATTGTGACAGGTCTCCCACTGACAATAAGGGGAAATTGAGAAAATCAAATTACTCTGATTCCATTTTGTGATTCATTCAATTCTGTATCATCCCCAATATGTTGTAAAACCACTGAAGCCATGTTTCCTTGTCTCTGAACTTATTTCAGAAATTCAGCTGGGCTGTAATAAGTTAAGTTTAGAAATCCAGTTCTCCCAATAATCACCAGATGCCACAGACTCTTTCTTCACCTCCTTTGGGATAGAGTAGAAGAAAATTGCTACAGGTGGTTTTCCTGTTGGTTATGTTATTTTCCTGATTGTGCTTATTTTGATGTTGTGAATTGTGTCTCCAGCGTAGCTCACTGATGAATTCCTCTGCTTCCACCATGATAATAGAACCAGTCATGTACCACTCATGGATCCTTGGGAAAGATACTATCAGAAAGAATGTATAAGCAGGTCACAAGGGGTGGAGTATATGGTGGGAGCAAGAGCCTGGGAATGTGACCTTGGGTATCATGGTTACTGTAAACAGCAAAACAGCTCCTGTCTGTGGGAAAACTTGCATGTGACCCTGGGGCATCTTTTAGCACTATGTCTTCTTTGATCTGTTTCTATATAATATCTGGCCTGTCCTAGGCTTGCTGTGGAAATGTACCACTGCCCTGCCCCACACAGGACCAGCCTTATAAGTAAGGTCCCCCAATAAAATCTATTTGCTATCATGCTAGTGTGTATTGCCCCTCTTTCGTCAGTATCTCAGTATCCTCTCCGTGGTGGGACTGTTTCTCTGGATGGTCTGCCACCCGACGCTCCCCCAAGCCGACTACAAGCTCCTTAAGATCAGGGATTATTTCACTTTTGTCTGTATGTTACAGTGCTTAGCACAGTATCTACCTGTGTTTGGCATAGTGGGCATTTTATGAATGCTTGTTGAATGACTGATTATTATCATGGATAAACGATGGGAAATTGGTAGCATTTGTCTTCTTCATCTCTTTTCCTACCCTTTGTGAATCTTAGGGTACAAAAGTAACCCTGTCGATAATGTTTTTGTAATAAAGTAATTATGATGATAGACTGTATACATGAAAAATGTTGGGTTTTTTTTTATATACAAAAATTGTTACTGTCAAAGGTCTGTATTTTTGCAAATACTTGTAGTCCCTCAGATAAAATTAATGGGGTATTTTGTCCTTAGACCATGGGTTTCCCCATAAGCATGAGTTAACAAATTTAAATAGACACTAACAGAGATATTCTAGGATGATTACTTTCACACACTGTTGAGTCAATAGGTCTCTTGCCCTCCTTTGACATCTCTTTTCTCCCAGGTTTTCCTGAGTCCATCCTACTCCCGTACACATCCCAGAGCAGCAGCTCCACAGCATCATCGGGAAATTAGACTTCACGGACTACTCCTTTAGTCTCATGTAAAATTAACTTATGGGTTATTCCAACAATCACCATCTATAATACAATAATATTATTTGAATAATGATAATAACAAAGCAAGGATGTGTTCTACTAAAATGACTTGTTATTGGCCTTATTTTTTTCCAAGATAATTGTTGTAAACTTGCTATACTTTACCTAATGTCATTGCTAAGCGAGTCACCATGACTGAATTTACCATCATACTCAATACAGATATGGCCAGCACATAGATTAGAAACTAAAAAATAAACAAATAAGAAAAAAGTCATTAAAATTTTTCCAAGGCTAATCATTATTCAACCATAGAGAAATCTAAACTCTGACCTTATTTAGATTTTTTTAAAAATTCTCTTCTAGTCAATAATATGACACAAAAGGACTTTTTCCCATTGAATAGAGGCATTGTGACAGAATAGATAAATAACTGGTCATGAAGCTCTGGGTTCAAGACCTATTTCTGTTAACTATTAGCTGCATGACCCCAGGCAAGACATATCTTTAGAATGCAGCTGAGACTCCAACTGCTAGCTCCTTCCCTATCATAGGACCTTGTATTTAGCCACTTTTAAATGTATATGTATGTTAACTTTATATTTATTCTGTATCTAAATTTTATATGTACTTGTCTCCCCTATTGGCATAGAAGCTCATTACAAGTACGGATCATTTCATTCCCCATACCTGTATTCCCAACAACCTAGCTAGTACAGAGTCTGGCATTCAGTAGGTGCTTAATAAATACTTGTTGATAGATTTATTGATTAGTTGATGTCATTCAGCATCTCAGTGCTTTATATAACTCTCTAAGACCATAAATCACACAGTACTAACCTGTGCTGAGAGGGGGATATGCCTCACTTGGAAGAGAAAGTTAGGTTCCTATCCCTTCCCTCTTTAAATACAATAGTTGAGGTACTGAAGTTATTTATTACCTCATAGATATAATATCTTCTCTGTCAAGGTGATGATGAAACTGCCCAGTTAGGGTTGCCTATAAAGATCCACACAGAACAGTGTAGCCTATGGGCAGCCAAATCATCAGGGCCAGGCAGGTCCTCAGCTTGCATTGCAAGGGCCCCAAGCAGCTGCCAGCAGTACAAACCACAGAGAGAGTGAGGGAGGTGGTTCCTGGACAATAGCAGCTGTTGCTCTAGTCATACAAGGTTCTAGAAGCAAATTGTGGTGATTCTCAGACATATAGAAAGCTCCAGAAATCATTGTGGCATTATATTGCATCGAATAAGGCTGAGCCTGCTTCTTATTCCAGCACTGAGGTATGTCTAGGCTCCAGTGGGAACCTCCAAAAGAGTTCAGGAATGTCAAAATAGAGTTACCATGCTTGTATATCCTCTCCCAAACTGACGTGCAAAGGAGCAGAAAGAACATTTCAACTTGGAGTTGAGAGTGATTTAGTAAATTGTAGGTGCTCAATAAATTCTTGTTAACTAACTATTGCAGATGACAAGAGTTTCCCAAACCCAGCACCAGCAAATGAGGTGGTCGGCCAATCAACAATTTCATGGACCAACACTTCTAATCAAGGCATGGGTTGTTAAATTTGGATAATTAACGAGTTGATTTTGTTGACCTGCTTTTTTTTACTCTTTTTTGTTCTTTGGTACAAGGGTTAGCTATTTGGGGAGGAGAAGAGAGGAGAGAAGAATAGATCTAGAAATAAAGATAATATAAAAACAAAAAACATCAATAAAAAATTATCCCCCTCTCCCAATTCCACATTACTATGTCCCTTAGCTCACACTTGTCTTTTTGCCATGACATATTCACATCTGGTTTTTTCACAGCCTCCAAAATTATATAATCGATGGTATTATTTCTTAGGTAGTCAATGTGAATGCAAAAACTAAGACACAGGCCTTTTCATATTATCAGCATTTTCAAGTTCCTTTTGAGTTTCTTTCTTCTTAATGGAGGAAAATTAATAGTTTTGACAAAGCTCATTAGTCAAAGTTATTTGCAAAGCACTTTATAAACGTTATCTCCTTTTAACTTCACAACAATCCTGGGAGGTAGGTGTTATTATCCCCATTTTATAGATGAAGAAACTGAGCCAGAGGTGAAGAGACTTGCCTAGAGTCACCTAGCTAGTATCTGAGGTGATATTCTAACTCAGATTTTTTTTGACTCCAGGTCCAGACTGATGTATACACTGTGGCACCATCTACCTGCCTCGATTCAGAAAAAAAAATTAAGTATACTGAATAGTTTTCCACATAGATAGCTGCTGCAAAAGTAATTTAGGGTGGAGGAGGAATAGAAAATTGAAGCTGTTGATTAGTTACCATTTGTGGTAATTCTACTTTTTCTTGATTCAAGTTATGGACATCAGGAGCCAGGATTAAACTGAAAGATCCCTTAATGCCAGACCAGATGATAATAATTCCCCACTTCCAGGTGAATTCACAACACGAATGTAGCAATACAGGGCTTACTAGCAGAATAGTTATCAACCTGTGCAAAGAAAAGCATCAGAAAGAAAAATCAAAGTTTAGATAAGAGAATTTTAGGGTTGGAAGGGGCCTGATAGATAGATACCCTATTTCAACCTTCTACTCCACACAGAAATCCTGTAATAAGAAGACATCATGTATTCTGGAGGTAAATTCAGATGCCGTGCCCCACCTTTTTCATTTTAAATAATATTTTATTTTTTTCTCCAATTACATGTAAAAACTAATTTTAACATTTTTTTTAACTTTTGCGTTCCAAATTCTACCCTTCCCTCCTTCCTGAAACGGTAAGTTATCTCATATAGGTTATACATGTGCAATTATGTATAATATATCCATATTAGTTATTATGTGAAAGAAAGAGACAGAGAAAGAAAGAGGAAGGAAGGAAGGAAGGAAGGGAGGGAGGGAGAGAGGGAGGGAGGGAGGAAGGAAGGAAGGAAGGAAGGAAGGAAGGAAGGAAGGAAGGAAGGAAGGAAGGAAGGAAGGAAGGAGGGAGGGAGGGAGGGAGGAGGGAAGGAAGGAAGGGAAAAATAGTATGCTTCAGTCTGTATTTAGACAATATCAGTTCTTCCTCTGGAGGCAGATAGAATTTACGATCATGAGTGCTTTGGGAGTGTCTTGGATCACTGTGTTGCTGAGAACAGCTAAGTCATTCACAATTCTTCATTGAATAATATTGCTGTTACTGTGTACAATGTTCTCCTGATTCTGCTCACTTCAGTTTGTATTAGTTTAAGTAAGTCCAGTTTTTTCTGAAACCATCCTGTTTGTCATTTCTTATAGCACAACAATATTCTATTACAACTATATCCCACAATTTGTTCAGCCATTCCCCAATTGATAGGCATTCCCTCAATTTCCAATTCTTAGCCATCACAAAAAGACTTGCTATAAATATTTTTGTACAACTAGATTCTTTTCCCTTTTGCTTTTTAATCAATTTGGGATACAGACCTAGTAGTGGATAAACATTATGCACAGTTTGATAGTTCAAAGTTACTCTCCAGAATGGTTGGATCAATTTACAATTCTGCCAATAATGCATTAGTGTTTCAGTTTTCCCACATCCCCTCCAACATTTATCATTTTCCTTTTTTGTCATATTAGCCAATCTGATGGGTATGAAGTGGTACCTCAGAGTTGTTTTAATTTGCATGTCTCTAATCAATAGTTGATTTAGAGCATTTTTTCACATGATTATTGATAGCTTTGATTTCATCTGAAAACTGTTCATATTCTTTGACCATTTATCAAGTGGGAAATGACTTGTATTCTTATAAATTTGATTCAATTTTCTATATATTTGAGAAATGAGACTTTTAGCAGAGATATTTGTTGTAAAAACTTTTCCCCAGTTTTCTGTTTTCCCTCTAATTTTGCTTGTATTGCTTTTGTTTGTACAAAAATGCTTTAATGTTATATAATCAAAATAATCTATTTTATTTTCTTTATATTTCTTAATACTCTCTATATCTTGTTTGGTCCTAAATTCTTCCCTTATCCATAGACATAATAGATAAACCATTCTGTACTCTCCTAATTTGTTTATAGTATTACTCTTTATGTCTAAATCATGTACCCATTTTGACCTTGTCTTGGTATGTGGTTTGAGATGTTGGTCTATACCTAGTTTGTACCATACAGCTTTCCCATTTTCCCAATGGTTTTTTGTTGAATAATGAGTTTTTGTCCCAAAAGCTTGGATCTTTGAGTTTATCAAACACTAAATTACTATGGTCATTTACTACAATGTATTGTGTACCTAATCTATTCCACTCTGTTTCTTAGCCAGATTGTTTTCATAATGACTGCTTTATAATACAATTTGAGATCTGGCACATTTAGGCCACTTTCCTTCATATTTTTGCTATCCCTTTTAAAGAGAAAGTGATAGATTCATCTAGTGTGTGTGTGCGTGTGTGTGTGTATACATGAGTGTATATCTGTATATCTTTGTGTATACAAAGAGAGACAAAGAAAATAATGAGTAAAAATAAGATGGAGGGAAATTCACAAATAGTAATTATAACTTTGAATATGAATGGGATGTTTATAGCAGCTCACTTTGTGTTGTCAAAGAACTGGAAATTGCAGGGATCCCCATCAACTGGGGAATAGCTGTACAAATTGTGATGCATGGTTGTGATGGAATACTACGGTGCCATATGTGCCATAAAAAATGATGAGTTCAATAATCTCAGAAAGTCCTAGAAAGACTTCGATGAAATGATAAAGAGCAAAATGAACAGAGCCAAGAGAACACTGTATACAGTAACAGAATATTGTTTTAAGAATGATTTTGAGCAACTAAATAATTTTGACTATTAAAAATACGCAAACTAGAAATAAAGGACATATGAAGAAAGGCACTATCTGCATCTAAAGAACCAATTGATAGAAATATGTATAGAATAATTTTACATTATACATATATATTATATATGTACATATATAATAAGTGTGTGTATGTATATACATATATATATGTGTATACCTATTTGTGTTTAATGGTAGCCATCTCTAGGGTGGGAATGGGGGAGAGAGGGAAGAAAAAAGGAAAAAGAAAAAAAAGAAATTTACATGATAATTTTATTATATATTTAAAAGGAATAGCAAGTTGTGCATAATAGATTTGCAATTTCATGTGCAATTATCTTTTTATTATACTATGTTATGGAAATGCTTGTTTTATTACAAAATTTAAAAATAAATTTAAAATAAAGTGATTTTAAAAGAAATATATAAACCGGAGAACCTAATTTTAACAAGTTTCAACAGATTTCATTCTTACCTTGTAACATTCACTGCTACAAATAATATTATGATGAAAGTTAGGTTGTGAAATTCCAAGTGCCCAATATCTTCACATCCAATCACAATGCCAATGAAAGTGAATATGAAAGATTGGCATGAAAATGACAGCATGAATAAGAACCTATGTTGAAAGGAAGCCATATTTGAATGTATTAATTTTAACTATCCATTTCACTTTTCTCATGGACTCAGGAATCTGACTTTCTCAGCCTACCACAAACAAAAATTGTTATATCAAGCATTGTTTGAAAGAACAACAACGAAATTGGATTACAACTCAAGGGTCTAGTCCCATGATCCTCCTCACTCTGATCACCCCAATACCAAAGAATTTTTCCCCCACCCCCCACCCCCAGAGTGACAATGGGAAGTCATTAAAACATAAAAAACAAAGGTCCTGGTTCTCTGCACTTGGCTGGAGGAGTACAAGCAACCCTTCAACTACAATCAAGCCCACAGCAGAGACAGTGTTAGGTGATCTGGATCCAGTTCCTTGAGGTAGTTTTTTAAGTTTACATGACTATAGTTAGAATTCAAGTTATCAAAAAGTCTTAAACATGAAAAAATATAATAAAATATAGCAAAAACCATAAAATAGTAATAATCTTACTTAGCAATTGTGATGTCAATCCCCGGCCTAAAGCTTAAGGAATCTAAAAGGAGCCCAAGAGCAATTAGAGCAACAACTCCTGAAAGTCCCAAAAATTCAGCTAGGGAGAAAGAGAAATTAATGAAATTAAATGCATGAAAATCCATGTGCTCTATTTTTATTATTCAACATTCATTCAAAAATGGTTTCTCAGTACCTGGGTTCAAATTATAGATCTTTCATTTATTCACTGTATGTCTCTAGACAAGTCACTTAACCCCTCTGAGCTTCAGTGGCCTCTTCTCTTTAATAGTATTTATACTACCTGCCTCCTAGAGGTGTAGTAATGATGGGGATGGGATCTAGACCCAGAAAAGGAAAAGCCCCTGGACTTTCCCACAAGGCCCAGTCCCTGGCATTCCCCTGAGGCACAGTCCTCCCAGTATAATCCTTTCAACTGTCCTTGCCTTGTGGCTTTGACCCTGCCCCAATCTCCAAGTCTCTGTTACCTCTAACCTAGCCCAGTCCTTCATTGTCTGGATCACCCCAGGCCAATTCCTACCCCTAATCCCATCTAGCCCCCTTCTCTGTTACCTCCCCATCACCTCAAACTTAAAAAGGTCAGTCTTGTCTACCAAATTGCTCAAATTCTTAAAATCTGACCAATAGCACAGACTCACTGGGAATCTTGCTCATCCCAACTGGTGTTTTAATAAACCTTGTCTCTGACTGAAAGAAACCTTGAGCCAAATTCTTTTGCGACAGGACCCACATCTTTTGCCCTTGCATTCTGGGATTCCTAGCACCCTAGACCTCAACATATGGTTCCCTGACCAGGAATTTGACTCAAGCGTTCTTTCAGTCAGAGACAAGTTTTACTAAAACACCAGTTGAGGTATGCCAGATTTTAAGAATCCATGCTGTTGGCTAGATCCTAAGAATCTGAGCACTTTATTGGAGGCAAGATGAACTTTTTATACAGAAACGACTGTGGGAAGATCTGAATGTGATCTAGGAGTGGCCAAGTAGTCTGAGATGATAACAGAGAAGAGGTCTAGATGGAATTAAGGGGAGTGGGGGAGGGATCTAGACAATGAAGGGCTGGGCTAGGTTAGAGGCAACAGAGAATTGGAGGTTTGGTTGTGGAGCCACAATGAAAGGCCAGTTGAAAGAATTATTGGGATGAGGCAATGCCTCAGGCAAATGCCAGAGACTTGGCCATGTGGGAAATTTCGAGGAAAGCTGGGGTTGGGGGGAGTTCCCAGGGCCCATACTCCATCACTACTATGTGCCGGCACTGTGCTAAATGCTGGAGATTCAAAAACAGTCAGTAATGGAGTGTTGTGTGTGAAGTATGACTAGGCTAGTAGAGTTCATGAAGAGAAGTATAAAAAGATTGTAATAGTAGGAAGGAGTCAGAGATAAAAGGCTTTAAATGCCAAACAGAGGGTTTTCTATTTGATCCTGAAGATAACAGGTAAGCACTTGGTAGAAAAAGGGGTGGGATGGGAAAGTGACACAATCAGACCTGAGCTTTAGGGAAAAACACTTTGGCAAGTGAGTGGAGGATGGACTAGAGTGGGCAGAGACTTGAGGCAGGGAGAGCAACTTTCCAGGTGAGAGGTGAAGAGAATCTGTACAAAAGTGGTGGCTGTTGAGCAGAGAGAAGGAGATGTATATAGAGACATGTTGGGAAGATAGAAACAATAAGATTCACTTTCTACTGTCCAATATAGGTATTAACAGAGTGACCAACCTATCTTCAATCCTTCCCACTATTTGGATGCTTTCCTTTTCCTGAGGATTCTTTCTCACCCTAATATTAAATTCCTGAACACTCTCAGTGCCAAGACAGCTTGCATCCTCATCACTCTGCCAGCCACTTCCAGACTTGGGCTTTGCCCTGTCCTTTACTACCCCAGAATCCTACTTCTCTGATGACAAGGAAAAGATTGAGGAAAATTAATATCGGATTGTCTTATTTAATAATCAATGTTTCTACGTGATCCATCTTTAGGTCTTCCCCAGGGGATGAATCTTGTGTTCTTGCTTTTCCTTTACCAAAATTTGGGGCCACCTGTAGAGGAGACCAAGGCAAGGAAAACCTGGTTGAGCCAAGATTGCTGGAGGTGGCTGTCTCTAATGAAGCAATAAGCATTCCTTGAGGGTCAGAGATGGGTGTAACACCTGAAGGCCAACCCATCTACTAATCAGAGTTGACTTATGTTTGCCAGGGGAGGCCCCAAGGAAGTACTATCGGGTCAATCAGAAGGAAGACACACCTGGATTTAAAAGCCCTATGACCCTCAGATAGGGTCTTTGGTAACTGAGATACTAATGACCTCAATTTCTTGGTTATTGCTAGACTAACTAATAAGTTGATTAAATTGTGCTTGGAATTTTTGTCTCTTGGAATTTTAATCTCAACAGATTTAAATAAGACATTGTTCTCTCACCTTACTTAATTTATCTTTGAAGTTATCAGGATGGGAAGGAAATCTGAAGCAAAGGTTTAGTGGGAGATGGTGGCCATTCATTCTTTAGATGAGGGTTTGGACTAGATGATCTTTGTGGTCACTTCCAACTCTGGGATTCTTTGACAGCTATAGGGAGTGGGTGATCAGAGAGGAAGTGATAGGAAAAGTCAAAGACAAAAATGAAAAGGAAATCTGGGAAGTAACTGGGGTAGTAAAAGGATGATATGAGGGGTCAAATAAAAGATATCATGGCAGAGGTGTCACAAGAAAAAAGGGTAAAGGGGGACAGAGCCAAGATGGCAGCTGGAAAGCAGGGACTTGTGTGAGTTCCCCGCCAGGTCCCTCCAAAAACCTATAAAAAATGTCTCTGAACAAATTCTAGAACTGCAGAACCCACAAAATAGCAGGGGGAAGCAGGGATCCAGCACAGGACAGCCTGGATGGTCACAGGATGAGGTCTATCCCTCATAGAGCAGAGGGGAGTGAAGCTCAGCGTGGGCAGTGGAAGGACCAACCAGGCCAGGAGCCTGCAGAGCAGGCCCTAGCGCCCTGAATCAGTGAGCTGTGGCAGTTACCAGACTTCTCAACCCACAAACACCAAAGACAACAGAGAAGGTTAGTGGGAAAAGCTGCAGGGGACAGAGTTCACGGTCCAGCCAACCCCCCAGAGGCAGCGGGGGTGGTGCAGCTACAGAACTACAGCTGCAGTTACTTCCCGCCCCGGGCCCACCTGGTGGGAGGAATTAAGTGGCAGATCAGAGCAGGAGTGCAGAGCCTGCCTCAGGTCTGGGTTGGCGGTTCTTGGGAAAGGAGGAGTACTGGTGTGGCAGAGCTGACTGTATAGAAATAGCTCTGAAATCAACAGCACATCCCCTCAAGCCTACAACAAAGTACTGTTTGCTCTACAAGCAGTCATACCCTGACAAAAAACTCAAGGGTCAAGTAAGTTGGCTGGAAAGATGGCCAGGCAGTGAAAACACACTCAGATTCAGTCTCAGACTCTGGAATCTTTCTTTGGTGACAAAGAAGACCAAAACATACAGCCGGAAGAAGTCAACAAAGTCAAAGAGCCTACATCAAAAGCCTCCAAGAAAAACATGAACTGGTCTCAGGCCATGGAAGAGCTCAAAAAGGAGTTGGAAAAGCAAGTTAGAGAAGTAGAGGAAAAACTGGGAAGAGAAATGAGAAAGATGCGAGAAAACCATGAAAAACAAGTCAATGACTTGCTAAAGGAGACCCAAAAAATACTGAAAAAAATATTGAAGAAAACAACACCTTAAAAAATAGAATAACTCAAATGGAAAAAGAGCTCCAAAAAGCCAATGAGGGAGAATGTCTTGAAAGGCAGAATTAGCCAAATGGAAAAGGAGGTCCAAAAGACCACTGAAGAAAATACTACCTTAAAAATGAGACTGGAGCAAGTGGAAGCTAGTGACTTTATGAGAAATCAAGATATTATAAAACAGAACCAAAGGAATGAAAAAATGGAAGACAATGTGAAATTATCTCATTGGAAAAAACTACGGACCTGGAAAATAGATCCAGGAGAGATAATTTAAAAATTATTGGACTACCTGAAAGTCATGATCAAAAAAAGAGCCAAGATATCATCTTTCAAGAAATTATCAAGGAGAACTGCCCTGATATTCTAGAGCCACAGGGCAAAATATAAATTGAAAGAATACACAGATCACCTCCTCAAATAGATCCCAAAAAGAAAACTCCTAGGAATATTGTCACCAAATTCCAGAGCTCCCAGGTCAAGGAGAAAATACTGCAAGCAGCCAGAAAGAAACAACTTGAGTATTGTGGAAAAACAATCATGATAACACAGGATCTAGCAGCTTCCCCATTAAGGGACCGAAGGGCTTGGAATACAATATTCTGGAGGTCAATGGAGCTAGGATTAAAACCAAGAATCACCTACCCAGCAAAAACTGAGTATCATGCTCCAAGGCAAAATATGGATTTTCAATAAAGTAGAGGACTTTCAAGCTTTCTCAGTGAAAAGATCAGAGCTGAATGGAAAATTTGACTTTCAAACACAACAATCAAGAGAAGCATGAAAAGGTGAACAAGAAAGAGAAATCATAAGGGACTTACTAAAGCTGAACTGTTTTGTTTACATTCCTACATGGAAAGATGATATGTATGATTCATGAGACCTCAGTATCATAGTAGCTGAAAGGAATATGCATGTATATATATATATATATACACATATATATATGTATATATATATGTGTGTGTGTGTGTTTGTGTGTGTGTGTATGCATGTATATACATATGTGTGTGTCTATGTATTTATATATGTAGGTGTATATATGTGTATATATATACATATATACACACATAGAGGGCACAGGGTGAGTTGAATATGAAGGGATGATATCTAAAAAAATAAAATCAAATTAAGGGATAAGAGAGGAATATATTGAGAGAGGGAGAAAGGGAGAGATAGAATGGGATAAATTATCTCGCATAAAGTGGCAAGAAAAAGCAGTTCTCTAGGAAGGGAAGAGGGGGCAGGTGAAGAGGAATGAGTAAATCTTGCTCTCATTGGATTTGACCTGAGGAGGGAATACCATACACACTCAATTGGATATCTTACCCCACAGGAAAGAAGGAGGAAGAAGAAAAAAGGGGGGATGATAGAAGGGAGGGCAGATGGGGGAGGAAGTAATAAAAAACAAACACTTTTGAAAAGGGACAGGGTCAAGGGAGAAAATTCAATAAAGGGGGATAGGTTAGGAAGGAGCAAAACATAGTTAATCTTCCACAACATGAGTGTTGTGGAAGGGTTTTACATAATGATACACTTGTGGCCTATGTTGAATTGCTTGCCTTTTTAGGGAGGGTGGGCAGGGAGGGAAGAAGGGAGAGAAGTTGGAACTCAAAGTTTTAAAAACAGACATTGAAAAACAACAAAAAAAAAGTTTTTGCATGCAACTAGGAAATAAGATACACAGGCAATGGGGTGCAGAAATTTATCTTGCCCTACAAGAGGAGAAGGGAAAGGGGGATGGGAGGGGAGTGGGGGAACAGATGGGAGGGCTGACTGGAGAACGGGGCAACCAGAATATACACCATCTTGGAGTGGGCAGGAGGGTAGAAATGGGGAGAAAATCTGCAATTCAAACTCGTGTGAAAATCAATGCTGAAAACTAAAATATATTAAATAAATTAAATAGAAAAAAAGAAAAAAGAAGAAGAAAGGGTAAAAAAAAATAACAGAACCAGAAAATAAGGGAGAAAAAGAATGAGTAATTCACTTCTACATATTGCATATGTCTTTTTTTCTCACTTTTCTTACCAACATAGAAAGTCAAGTATACCGTTGAGAAGCAAAGAATGACATCAGTCACTATATCACCAAATATGTCTGCCAGCACGTATTGGACGATTTTTGCAGTCCAAGATCCCACTATGATACTTCCAACAATATCTACAATCATATCTCCTGCTGTGTATAACTCTGTTTGAAAAGAAAAGAGTGGCTGAATTGTAATTCTTGAATATTTCATAAGAAGTGTCCATGATATCTCCATACTTGGCCATTTGTATGCTATTGTTTGACCATATTTGAAAGCAGACTGGATTGAGAAAGGGAACTTGGATCTACTCCTGGCTCAGTTATTAACTAACCACAAGTGACTTAACCTTTTTGGGTCTCAGTTTTCTTGGCTACAAAGCTAGGAGAAAGGCAACCTTAGAGGACAGCACACTGGACTTAGGGGTTAGGAAGATCTGGGTTCAAATGCTGATGCAGATACTAGCTGTGTGATACTGGGCAAGTCACTTAACTTCTTTGAGGCCCAGTTTCCCCACTGGTAAAATTAGGGAGTTGGGCTCAAGGTCTTCTACGGTGACTTCCAGTTCTAAAATCAATGATTCATGACTAGATGATGGCCGTTGTTGCCTTCCAGGTGTATCTGAAATACTAAAAATCTGTAAATTTCTGTTTCCCCACAGATATGTTCCTTTTCAACAGCCAGAATAGAGAGGCCAAGACAGATATTTAGTTAGAAGTGTCATTCCCTACCACCAAAGCATAGAGAAAGAACCTGAAGAAAAGAACTGTTTGATTGCTGAGTCCTCATCAGTTAATTCAAATATTTCTGGGTGTGTGGCTGATCTAATACTCTCCCCTTCCTATCTCTCTCAATCAATCACTGACAACTTTCACAGCCAACTTTTTTTCACGCTAAATATATTTTCATATTAGCCATGTTGCAAAAAATAAAGTAAAAAGCAAGAAACAAAGAAAGTCAAAAAACTATGCTTCAATCTGCACTGAGTTTATCAGTTCTCTCTCTAGAGGTAGTTACCATTTTCCATCATAAGTCCTTTGGAATTGACTTGGATCATTGTATCCATCAGAGTAGCTAAGTTGTTTGCAGCTGATCATCCTTACAATACTGCTGTTACTATGTATAGTGTTCTGGTTCTGCTCATGCATCAGTTCACTTTGTACCAGTTCACATAAGTCTTCTCAGGTTTCTCCTGAAACCATCCTGCTCATCATTTCTTATAGCACAATAGTATTCCATCACAATCATTTACAGCAACCTGTTCAGCCACTCCCCAATTGATGGGTATCCCCTCAATTTCCAATTCACTGCCACCACAAACAGCTGCTATAAATATTTTTGTACATATGAGTCTAGGGATATAGCCCTAGTAGTGGTATTGCTGGGTCAAAGGGTACGTAGTCAAAGGGTATGCACAGTTTTATAGCCCTTTAGGCATAGTTCCTAATTGCTTTCCAGAATGGTTGGACCAGGTCACAACTCCACCAACAGTGTGTTAGTGTTCCAATGTTTCCATATCCCCTTCAGCTTTTATGATTTTTCTTTTCTGTTATGTTAAACAATCTGGTATTGTGAGGTAGTGCCTCAGAGTTGTTTTAATCTCCATTTCTCTAATCAATAGCGATTTAGAGCATTTTTTCATGCAATTATTGATAGCTTTGATTTTTTTCTTATGAAAATTGCATGTTCATGTCCTTTGGTCACTTATCAAGAAGGAAATGGCTTTTATTTTTATAAATTTGGCTCAGTTCCCTATATGTTTGAGAAATGAGGCCTTTATCAGAGAAACTTTTTATAAATTTTTTTCCACTTTCCTTCTAATTTTGGCCACATTAATTTTCTTGTGCAAAGCCTTTTTAATTTCATGTAATCACAATTATCCATTTTACTTCCTGTTATTCTCTCTATTTCTTGTTTAACCATAAACTCTTCCCTTATCTATGAATATGTTATGATTGAAATTAAGGTAAACTGAGGCACAAAGTTCTGAGTATGTTTAATTTATTGATAAGGCTAGCAATTACCAATAAAAGAGGTCTTCAGCTCCTCAGCAAGCCAAAAGACTCGAAATAAGGGCAGATACATAATTTTTACAGACAAAAGGAGGAGCATCCTAAAGCTAAAAGGCAGCATCATAGATGGGGAAAACAATATGATTGGTTAGATAGTCTGAAGCATTACAGACATGAGGAACAATATGATTAGTTAGAAATTAGGAATGAAGGACTAATAACAACCCCTCCTTCATCTTGTTGCTATAGAAAACTCATTTGATGGTGTCTACCTGCATAGCTAGTTATGTCACAACAATAACAGACCAGGCTTTCTTGAAAGACAGCCAGTGTTGCAAAGATAACAGACCAGACTCTCTGGCATCCACCTGCATCCTTCAAGGACAACAGATTTCCTTGATACAAAAACATAACAGTGATTATCAGGAAAACGGAACTTCTAAACTCAAATAACCCAGAAAAGAAAGTGAATTTTTTAACTGAACTCAGAGACAAAGAAACGTGACTTACGCAGCGTACAGAATAGAATCAGTTACAAAAATGGAGACTATCAGTTTTATTTTCTCAGATATGACAGATAAACTTTTCTACGCTCCTCTAATATACATATGATACCACCTTTTATATCTAGATCATTTATCTAATTTGACCTTATTGTGATATATGGTGTGAGATGTTGGTCTACACCTATTTTCTATCAAACTGCTTTCCAGTTTCCCCAGCAATTTTGTCAAATGGTGAGCTCTTGCCCCAAAAGCTTGGATTTTGGGGTTTATCAAACACTTGATTAATATGGTCATTTGCTGCTGTGTATTATGCACTTAATCTATTCCACTGATCCACTACTCTATTTCTTAGCCAGTACCAGATTGTTTTCATGATTATGGCTTTGTAATATAGTTTGAAATCTGGCACTGCTAGGCTGCCTTCCTTGACATTTGTTCATTGGTTCCCTTGATTTTCATGACCTTTTGTTGTTCCAGATTTTTTTGTAGCTTTATAAAATAATTACTTGGTAGTTTGATTGGTATTGCATTGAATAAGTGAATTAAAGTAGAGTTGCCACTTCTATCATACTGGCTCACACAGTGAACTCTTAAAACACAACCTAGTTCCAGTATAGAAAAGAGCTCAGTGCTGGTAAGGGGAATATGAACATAAAGCAAATCTATCCCCACCTCTCCTAGATACAAAACTTAATAAATTGCCCAGTAAACCAGCTCACTCCAGAGTAAGGCTGACAAAACTGATCTACATGTATCTTTCCCCTTACTTCTCTTATCTCACCTCTAATATACCTAGAGACTAATGTAGACTTACCTCCAAGACCCCTTGAGCACTAGTTCCAAGAATCTGGCAGGTCCCACTTCTTGGGTTCCAACTGGCACCTTTCCAGGTGCTGATCCAGGTCCCTTGATTTGCCTTCATCTCAAGAATCATGTGACCTCAACTTTGACTTCAACTATGACTTCAGTTTTAAAGCTGTACGTATTAATCAACGACAGCTTAGATTCATCTGAGTATTTTAGTATTATCTAGGGCCCTTCCCCTGTACCCTATGCATGTACCATGGCCTGGTCCAGCTTCTAATTCCATCAATGAATGATTGCTGGATGATCATTCCTGCCCTCCTCTTTTGTTAACCTTAACCTTCTGGACTTCAACATTCATATGGAAAAGGGAATGCTGCCCAAGGTGGGTTGGGAGGAAAATAATACAGAGTCAGCAGCTAAGATCCTGTGATGAATATGGGAGGTACAGCAGAAGGCACGTACCCTCTTTGTGCCTGGAAAAACACAAAGCTAATCTTTTGGATGTGAAGGCGCTGCAGTGTATAGAATGCTAGATGTGAAATTAGGAAGAACTGAATTCAAATACTGCTTCAGACACTCATTAGCTGTGTGAACCTGAGCAAGACAATCAGCCATTCTCAGCCTCAGTTTTCTCATCTGTAAAATGAAGGGGTTTGGACTAGAGGGCCTCCATAGTGCCTTCCAGCTCTAAATCTATGATTTAACCTAGTATGTCATTTTTAATTTGCCAGAAATAAAACATGGGAAATCAGTGAAGTCAAGGCATCTTGAATTGCATTTAGTTCTAGAATGTTCTGAAATACACCATGTGAACATGACCAGAAACAAAAGTTCCTACCTTTAAACACTGAAGTCCATTTTCCAAAATTTCTAAAAGTCCCGAAAAATATAACACTGATACCACAGCTGATCAACGATTCCCCTCTAATAATATCAATTAATATTTTGGAAACACCTCAAAAAAAAGAAACCATGATAAAATGTATGAATTACAAGTGAATGTGGCATATGGCAAAAGTGGTTATGTGCAAGTGAACAAACATTCAAATAGAAAAATATGTGAGGAAAATAAAGAAAAAATAAAACAGGACTTAGAATTTTCAATAGAATAAAATTAACGAAATGATTGTTATTTTTAGTGCTTTTAGGTATGCAAAGGGTTTTAAAAACATTATCTCATTTGAGCCTCAATTCAATTGAAAAAGCATTTATTAAGTACCTACTGTGTAACAGGTACTAGGGATAAAAAGACAAAAAATAAAATATAACAGTTACTCCCTTCAAGAAGCTTACATTCTGTCTCACAACAAGGGGGAAGGGGACCAGCATTATTAACTAATTACTATAGCTAAGGGCAGTGAAGCGGCACAGTGGATAGAGCACTGGACTTAGAATCAGGAACACTCATCTTCCTAAGTTCAAATCTGGCCTGACACTTCCTAGCTGTGTGACCCTGTGCAAGTCACTTAGCCTTGTTTGCCTCAGTTTCTTCATCTGTAAAATGAGCCGGAGAAGGAAATGGCAAACCACTCCAGTATCTTTGCCAAGAAAACGCCCAAATGGGGTCATGACAAATCGGAAGTGACTGAACAACAGCAAAGGTGATACGAGAGGTAGAGCGCCAGTCGTGGAGTCATGAAAGAGTTCAAATTCAGCCTCAGACACCAGCTGCATGCCTTAAGGCAAGTCATTTTTGCCTCAGTTCCCTTCTTTGTAACATGGGGAAAATCAAAGCACCTACCGCTCAGGTTTGTTGTGAGGATCAAATGAGATAATAGCTATAAAGAGTCTAGAACAGAGCCTGGCACATAGTGAGTCCTATATATTATTAAGTATAAAATGCTGATTATTTTTCTGGTAATTCAAGGAATTTTCAAGTACTTACTCAAAAGATCAAGATAATAATAATATCAAATATAACATACCTACAGTTTTCAAGGGATTCACGGACTGAAGAGGATCTGTGATGCCAACAGTGATACTAAAGAATATGCAAGATTGAAGATCCCATTTATACCTATTGAATTTCGTGACAATGTATCCAATTAAAATGAAAGCTGCAGCAAAGCTTGTAATTCCAGTTATTAAAATCTGTAAAATCAAGTTATAATTAGACTTATTTATTTTCAGTAATCAAACTTTAAATTACCTATTTGTTATAATCACAGATGCTTTTCAACATAGATGCTTTTCAAAATTGTATTCTTGTCCAATTGTCTGCCTCCAGGCCAGACAATACATATATGTTTTCAAATTAAATTATACCTTATTTCCAAGACCTCAAGGGATTAAAACAAATTACAGCCTTGTTAGTATAGTTTAACAGTCCCCAATGTCAAAAATATCTTAAAATGCCACCTAAATTCCTAATGTCACAAGTTAAATGGATTTCCTCTTAAGTTCAGTGCTAAAGATGGAGAAAAAGTCCTTGTTCTGTCCTATTGTTGTTGCTTTTTTCAATTGTGTCCAACTCTTCATGACCCAATACGGAGTTTTCTTGGCAAAGATACTAGGGTGGTTTGCCATTTCCTTTTCCAGCTCATTTTACAGATGAGGAAATTGAGGCAAACAGGGTTAAGTAACTTGCTCAGGGTCACACAACTAGTAAGTGTCTGAGACCAGATTTGAACTCAGGAAGATGAGTCTTCCTGACCCCAGGCCTGGTACTCTATCCACTGTGTTACCTAGCTGCCCCTCTCTTTATCCTTCATTAATTGCAAAATGAACAGATTTTCAATGGAGGGCTTATTAGCAATGACATAATTACATGCAACTCCTCTGAAACCCTGGAGCTGATGAATAATATTTATCTATACATGCCAAATATTAGACATCAAAGCTACACTACATCTTGCAAACGTGGAGAAAGTTGAAACCATTTGCTGTGGAACTATACTGATAGAACAGACAAATAAATTGTGGGTTTGCCAGTCAGGGTACAATCAATGGGGCAGATTGGGTGGAAATATGCATGAAATGTTAAGACAGAAAACTCTATTTGCTTTCATTTTTACTGCTATAGATTTTCTGCCAAATATCATACACACTATGATTCAAAGTTTACCTGAATTTTTCGGCATGAAAAATCAGCTTCTCCATCCCTATACTCTAAGTCACCACTGTTTCCCTTGTGGAGTGACTGCCCTAGCATGTAGAAAAGGCCAAATGGTTGAAGTGGGTCTGAAAATAGACCATTAAGAAGCAGGCAAATGATCTGCTGCCAATTGCCCTTCACTTTTGGCTCTATCTCCAATTAGGCCCTTCTGAAATGAGACAAAGAACTTAAAATCTTGACCTTAACCAGTTTAGGTCATATGTTCATCCAATCAACTGTTGTTTGTTTGTTGTGGTTTTTTTAATCCTAACAGTTCTTTTCCCTGACCCCCCTCCCACCACCACCTAATTTTCTATTCCTACATCTCTGTTTTCAGCACAGAAGTATAAGAGCACTTAGAAAGATCCAAATACTCCCAGAGAATGATAACTGAACCATTTACTGAGGGTTTTTTTTGTTTTGTCTTCCCATAAGAATCTAGTGTTTTCATGACTTTACAACACATCTGAATATTGGCCAAAAGGAACACAGCATACTCTCCCCTTACTTCCCTGGGTCTCCTCATTCCAAAATATCGTTTCCTCCTCCCCTCTACCTCTCTAAAACCGACATGTTCTCTCAGCCTTGACTCAAGCCCCATTGACCATCCAGCCCATTTCAGACCAAGGTGGTATCACCCTCTTCTAAATTCCTCTCCCCACTCATTTGGAAGCACCACCCTGTGCTATCTCTTATATTAAATTCTGTATTGCTATGTCATTCTTCATATTGTCTATGTTTTATCTCATCAACTAAATTGTAAGCTCATCAGCAGAAATCATGTTTACTATTTCTTTATCTCTCTCACAGTGCTATATACGTATTTAACAATTATTAAATATTAATTGATTAATCCAAGCAGTAGACGAAAACTATCTTGTCTCCAAGGTTTCAGACTTTCATGAACCTATCCAGAAGAGTTTTTCCATAGTCCCTTTCAAAATGCTATAATTGAGCCTTGTTATATCTATATAGCACCTAGGCAGTCTGCAGAAGTACAAGGTATATTGCATTGAAATGAGACAAATAATTTCCTTGTTTTCTACTGAAGCCAAATGAGGCTGAACAAAAGATTAATGAAGCAAAATGCATGCTCAGTCTTCACAAAGATTCTTAACATCATTGCCTCCACATGGAAGAATTCTAACCACAAAACCTAATTCTCAAAGAGAAAAGTTTACTGGAAACTACATTAGGTCATAACTGGATATAGTAGGTACCTAATAAAAATGTTCATCAAATTGAAATATCTTTAGAGGTCTGGGTTTGTATGTTTTTATTGGATTTGTGATTCCATTGGTGCACAGACCTCCTGACGATTAACCTTCCTCTACCGATGGAAAAGTGCTCAGCAACATAATCTTGGGGAATTGCCGAGGCACTGAGAGATTAAATGATCTGCCCAGGATCACAGAGCCAATAATGTGACAGAGGAGGCAGTCAGGTCTTCCTGACTCTAAGGCTGGCTCTCTAACCACTCCTCTATACTCCCTCTCTGCTCCAAAGACAACTAGTCTAGAAAAACAAGAATAGACAAAACAGCTTCCTTCAAGAAAGTTCAGAAAAGCTATTCAGAAAACAACTATCAGTTGGTGGCTTTTTGTTGTTGGGGTTTTTTGTTTGTTTGTTTTGGAGGCAGTTGAGGTTAAGAGACTTGCCCAGGGTTACACAGCTACTAAGTGCCTGAGGCCACACTGGAACTCAGATCCTCCTGACTCCAGGGTTCATGAGCTGCCCCTGGTTGGTGGCTTATTAAATAAAATCTCTTCTCTTTCTTTCCCCCATACATTGCCCAGACTTGGGTTATTTGGTTGCTCATTTAGCACCTTCACAGGAGAGAGGGATGAAAATGAGAACAGGAATGAGGGCCAAATCGGTCCTTCTGTCTATGCATAAATAATTATAGCCAAGGTGTGCCCCCATCAAAGAAGGCACTTTGCTCTGTGAGTGAAGCAGAACTGCAGTAGCTTAAAAGAAATGAGATGCGCAAATTTTCAGACATCTCCACTCCAAATATTCATCTGGACTATTTGTGCCTGAGCTGTGGTAGAGCATTCCGAGCTCAGACTGGTATGATCAGCCACAGTCGACACACTGTACCTTGACTCCAATGTGGTGATGTCATTTTGATCTTCGAGAACAAGGGACATCAACGAATCAAGTAGTAATGAACAGAAAGGAGACTTAAATAAATGTAGTTTGTAGATCATGTATCTTTGAGTTCCCCACAACATCCATGTCCTCGATTAATACATATAATCAAGGGGTGACAAGTTTACTTGAAAATAGTTCTTACCTGCCAAAACATGTTCCTGAGTACATAAAAATCCATTTCTAAAGCAGCCACAAAGGTCATTAGTGGTAAGAAAGCATGTACAAATACGTAATTATCTGTTTTTAGAAGAGGGTAGAGAAGTTGTTGCACCTGATGAAACAAAACAGGGGAAAAAAAGTTCTGCTACTACATGCTGCTACTAGGAAGGGTTAGAATACAACTTGAAACACTTTAGCCAATACAGATTTTAGTGTTTTCTAATTAAAAGATACCCGCAGCACAGGGGGATCTCAAGGTAGTAGGGACTCCTCCAATTGCACAGATCCCAGATAGGTTATAATTTAGTAGACCAGACCTAGGGGCTGTCTGAGGCATGCCGATGCTAAGAAACTTGTCAAGATCATGCAAGTAGAAAGCTCCAGAAAGAGTTCGGGGCTTATTTTTTCCTGACTCTAACCGGCTGCCCCAATCTGCCTCTAATTAGTTAATAGCGCTACAAAGCAGAAATCATAATAGCCATGTAAGAGATTGGGGGAAGAGTTTTGTTTCCACAGAGTTGAAGGTGTCCCTCTCCCCCTCCCCCACCCCAGCTTTAGCAGAATGTAAGTCAGGTGACTGATGGGAACTACTTCCAATCAGAGCTCTGATCTAGCAACCAGGCCTCAGGTCAGTCGGGTGAAAGGTCAGAGGCTTGCATGCATGTTTAAATGAGCCATTTGAGGACAGCATGACGTAGGCAGTCAGGGGGTTATATATGGCCAATGAAGAGCCTGGCAGAATATTGGAAGGAAAAGCCAATAAAAGGACTGGCGTCCATCTGAGTCTTTCATACTCTCCTGTAATCTGTTCAGGAGATGTGCTCATTTATTCAGACCAAATAAATGTAAAACACAGTTAAAGTGCCCCTACTTGGGTGGCATCCTTTCTCATGAGAAAGCAATAAAATTCCTTTCTACTTTCTACCTTGAGAAGCCTCTGAATTTAATTTGGGGAAGGGTCGCTGTCCTACACAGACAGCTAACATTTATGTAGTAATTTAAGCCAAGTGCTTTACAAATATTATCTCATTTTATTCTCCCAACAACCCTAGAAGGGAGGTGCTATGATAGTCCTGACCTTACAGATGAAAAATCTGAGGCAGATATAGGTTAAGTGGCTTGTCCAAGGTCACACAGCTAATAAGTATATGAGGTCAGATTTGAACTCATGAGAATTTTGAAAAGTGAAAATAACTGTTGGAGAGACTCACACTCCATCTGGAGCAAGCATTTTGTTCAATTGTAAAATTAAATGGAGGGTTGGGCAATTAACTTGTGAATTTAGGACATCTAGGTGGGCCATAGTGGCTAGTTTTAGTTGTCCAAACTAGTTGTGTGGGGTGGTCTTCATTCACAAGAAGGTTCTTCTAGTTCTAGTCTTGTCATTAGCTAATTCTACATTGCTTTTAGTAACAATAACTATAATTAAAACCGCTCTCTGAAACTTTACCAGAATATCTATTGAATAGTTACTATTGTCAAGTCAATCACAATTTCACAAAACTTGTGTGAAAACTGGGATTATTAAGAGAAATGAACACACACGTGGAACCCAAAGAGTTCATAATCCATACAGAAGTTTGCATATATACGACAGTAGGAGAAAGGAAGGAAGAGAAAGCACAAATCTCCACCTAAAGGGGCATGGCATAGAAGGGGGAAAGATGCAGTAAAGGTGTGAAAAGAACAAAACCCCTCCCAAGGGAAGGAGAAAGGCGATGGCAAAAGTGGCATTCTTTTCCCTTGGGAACTGCCAGACCATGAAGATATGATGGTCTATTTATCTATAAGGGTCCCTGCTGCAAGCAGACTGACTGACCTCTGTCTTGACTTCCAAGGACACACAGGGAGTCCAGCTTGGGATGCAAACAAGAAATTGTGTCAGGTCAGGGAGGATTTCATCCGTGACACATTCAGGGCCTCCTGCATACTCTAGACATTTCTGAAAAATGTGGCAACTCAAAAAGACAAGTTCAGGGGACTTCTTAACATTCCTTAGCACTATTCATCAAAACTCCCTATGCCTAAGTGTTCTCATTCAAAAAAAGGGAATGATAATATTTGCATTGTCTATCTCAAAGAGTTGTTGAGAAGAAAGCACTTTGTAAACCATATGGCACAGGGGTTCTTAACCTTGGGTAAACAGTCTCTCAAGGGTCTATGGATAGATTCCAAGAGGTATATAACACACTATTTTATACATAATATATGTTATATATTAAGCACTAAGCAACTGAGCTATTATTAATTGCAATAATTTTTATTACATGGCACACTTAATAACATTATCTTCACATAAGACAGACCATAAATGGACTTTAGACGACAAGTGATTATTTTTTTCTTTTTAAAATCTAAGTTAAAATAAAGTAGCCAAAAAATCCCCAAAGCAGCCTTTCAGAGTTTGTGCAGAAATGTACTGCCTTTTTAAAGTAACTGGCTCATTTTAGTGTAGGTCATCTGTCCTTATCAGAAAATTTGCTTTCAAATTCTATTTGATGTAATCAAGCAATTTTAAAGAATACTTTATTCATATAATTATCTCTTGTTTACTTTGTTTTGTATCTGAAGGACTATAGTCATCCCCCTTGTCTGAACAAAGAAGCAAGAGTGGAACAACTCATATATTCTCATAGACTTAGGCTTCAAGAGACAGATATCAGACAGATGTCTTAGGACAGAATTTAGCCCCCTCCCCCATAGGCTGAATGGGGAAGTTCAGCTAGAGTGCAGTGATTTCTTCCATTTGAGAATATGAGAAGATAAGAAGACTGAAAGGTCTTCTTTCTCCTCTTTGCTCAAAGACAACGATGATGATAATGGTGGTGGTGGTGGTGATGGTGGTGATGATGATGATGATAGTTTATGGTGATATAGCACTCCTAATAATAAGGGCTCTGCATATTATTTCATCTTCTTCTACTGTTGCAGTATACGAAACAACCTTTCCACATGAACGTTTACTTGACAATTTCCATTTAGTATAGGTCTGGGCCACATAGAACAACACTGTTGAAAATTAGAAAATTCAAATCCCTTACTCCAGCATTTAGTGCAGTGCCTGAGACATACTAATAAATACTTACTGACTGACTGAAATCATAAAGTATTTATTAAGCACAATAATTAGATTATAAGCTCTTTGATGGCAGAGACTGTCATTTGCCTTTTTTATATTACCAGAAGAACTTTTGAGCAGACCTGGGCAAGAATAGCACAGGTTGGGTAGGCATGAATGGATTCTGTGGCAGGAATCTCTGTCCCAATGAGATCATAGATCCTTTAGATTCTTAGAGTATTCTTTCAGGGATGTTACGTGGCTGTCAATCATAATACCACAATTTCCAAAGGATTAAGTTTGCAAGTTATCAGGAAGGCAACGGAGAGATGTATATTAGAAGTTAGCTGCCACATATTTTACACACACACACACACACATACACACATACACACACATTTGTACAAAAGCAGCAGCATTAAAGATATTAAAGAGATGTATGACCAGAAAGGGAAGTGGACCAGTCATGGTGAGATCAAGAAATAACAGATGCACAACCTGTGTGCTCCACTGATGTTCAAATAGGGTCAGACAAGTTTTTAATAACTTTTCTTACGTGAAGTATATCTCTGCCTGGGAGCACATGTGAGATTGCTCTGTTTAAAGCTGTGGTTCAGAGATCCAAATCCCATTCTCAACCACTTGTTCCTTTTTTATTTTAATATACATCAAAAACTGTACTCAACGGTAGCACGGAAAGGACATTCAGAGAGTCACGACCCGAACCCCCCCACCCACCCCGGAAAAGAAATAAAAGAACATCAATGAAGCTTTTACAAGAACACACATAGGGAATAGAAGGCAGTTATCAGCAAAACACAGATAAGCAAGACAGCCTGAAAAATTTTCCTGCGTTCATTCTATGTGTAAGCTTTCTCCCCAGTACAGATTATCTTATGTATATCAAAGTTTCCCTACAGGCTTTTCCTAGATTCATCACATTTATAGGTTTTATTGCTCAGTATGAATTCTCTCATGTTGAATGAGCTGCTCAGGGTCTTTTCTACTTTAATCACTTTTCTGTGTGTGCCCTCCAGTATGAGTCCTTGGATGTCACTTAATATGTGAGCTGTACCTGAAGCCTTTCCCACATTCATTACATTCCAAGTATTTCCCTGCAGGAAGAATTAGCTTACATGTTTGAAGGAGTGCAATCATGGTGAAGGCTTTCCAGCACTCATTATGTTCATAAGACTTCCTTCTAGTATGAGTTTCCGGGTGTTTAGATAGTCGTTCTTCTGAAGGCTTTCTCAATATTCACCACATTCAAAGGGTTTCTCACCTCTATGAATGTATGGCATGAAATTATGTATTTCAAGGAATTTCTTCTGCCTGAAGATTCCCCTACATTCTCCCTACATGTATAGGGTTTCCAGGATTAATTTTCCAATGTCACCTAAGGGATGACCTTTGCCTGAAGAATTTCCCACATTTCACATTTATTACATTTATAAGAGTTCTCTCTGATATGAACTGTTTATGTTCAGGTAGTTATTGCTCACTGCTGAAGGATTTCCCACATTCATTACATTTATTGAGGGGATGTCTTTCCAATATGAATGGGGTTTTTTGTACAGCAAGATAGAATGATGCTAAAGTCTTCACCATATATATACTCAGAGTATATTCCTTGAGTGTATTCCATACTCTATGGTAATGAATTGTAAGTAAAGGGCTTCTTATAATTATTATACTTACAAAGTTTATTTCCCAAGGTGATCATATTATATTTAATTAGTTCTGAAAATTGTTTTAAGTTTTTCCAAGGGTATCATATTTATAAAAACAAGTGCTTATAAGAACTCCCTGTTGTAGAATGAATATTGATTCCAGACTAATGTTTCTTCCAAAAGTATTACATTCATGAATACCTAATTAATTGTTCTGTGAATTACTGCTAACTTTCTGTGCAGTCTTACCTTGCTGTTCTTCTGTATTTTTGACTTGAGAGTACAACCCCAAGCAGCTCCCAATTCAGAATTCTAGGAACAATCCTTTATGATTCTCTCCTTAGATGATGTTCCCATAGAGATACAAAGCTTTGGGGTTGAATCCTTGTTTTCACTACTGGTCTGAAAAATGGAATCTAGGTACATGCTTCTCAGGGTTTCTCCTGCTAGAAGACCTGGTGCTTCTCTTGTCTCCAAATGGGAAGTCCGAAATGCTTTGGAAACTGAAAGGTCTAGAGACACAAAGTTCTCAGAATTCTCCAGCATCACATCCCTAAGCAGGTCCTTCTGAGGAGGTTCCAACAACCCCCATTCCTCCTGGGGGGAGTCTGCAGCCACATCTTGAAAGGTCAGATATCTCTCACATGTAGCTGTCAGGAGCTCAAAAGTCATTTTCTCTCTTCCTCAAGTCTCCTTTACATGGACAAGTCCAGAGTCTTGAGATGTCAGAATTACTGTTGTTGGCCATGCCTGATTTGGGCCAATCTGGTGGTTCTGGTTCAGCATTGGAATGAAATATGACATTTGCAGACCATCCAGCTGTGGGATCTCCAGCTGACCCAGAGGGATCTTCAGGTTCAGACTCCAATGGAGTCCCCTCACAAGACCAAAGAGCTAGAAGGGGCCTCAGAGATCATCTAGTCCAAATTAGATCAAGAATCTGAGGCCCAGAGAGGTTGAGTGACTTGTCTGGGATCACATAGCCAGCAAGTAGCAGCTGGGAAGAATTTAAACTCAGGTCCTTGCTTTCCATATCTGTACTTTTTCTGCCCCAAGCAGTACCTCCTCCGCCCTCTGGATCTTTAGATGCCTCTGAAGATGATCAAAGGGGTGAGCACACTCACCAACACTCATCCACACCCACATTCATTCACATTCACACAAACACATACTTACATTTACCCACAGTCACTTACCCCCTCTCACACTGACATAAAGGCCCAATTTACTGGCCCAGAAGTTTGACAATAAGAGGGAACAGGTACCAGTCCTTTATTATAATGACATTAAAGTAAACATGAAACAAGCCCAGGTCACTGTTCTTTTTATCAATAGGCAATACTAGAGCTCTGGAATGGGTATAGTCGCAGGAAAAGAGACCCATGGAGCTATATGCTAATGGTATAATCAGGATTGGGTTGATGACCTACAAGAAGGAGGAATGGCTGGGTTCTGATCCAGCCTCAGCCAGTAATAGTTTGCATGACCTTGGGCAAGTCCTGAGTTTTCTTATCTGTAAAATAGCAGGACTGGATATATTAGATTCTAAGTTCCTTTTTAGTTCTGAAATCCTTTAATTCTAGGCAGGGTCTTGGCTTTTATGGCACAACATATTCTGGCAAGCATGCTATTTACTAGGGAAGATAGCTAGTGGCTGCTGGGTCAGTATGACATTATTGAAGACAGTGGGGAAGATGAAATGATGCGCTTCAACTGCTCACAAAAGGGAAATCATTCAGTACTGGCAAGCAGATGCCAAGAACCAGTGGGGACAAAAAGGCACCAGTCAGGTTGAAGGTGAGGATTTCATAGCAGTTTCCCACACAAGTTGGAGGGAACTAGTTTTTTGCACGAGTGGACCTATATGAAGAGGACTCTGGTTGACTACTTGTACTACTCATGGCCCAGGAATGTTTTCTTGCTAAACCACATTGTGGTCAACAAAGCTGCCGGGACCCCAGAGTCCACCAAGACCTCAACCTGGAGTGTGTAATTGTTGCCAGAAGGGAAGGAAAATGGAATCCAGAACCTGTGGTAGGTAGAGTTGATTTAGTCACTAGTCATAGTGGCTGGGGGATTCAAGGAAGGCTTCATCACTGTGGGATCCTGGTGTTAACCCCACTCTTCTTAAACTGACCACAATACGAATAGAGGCTCTCAGACTAATAGGCAGAATCACCTCAGCAGGAGGAATAGGCAATCATGACTGGACCCTTCCCCACCCCACACATACCTACATGGATTCTCCAGTGTCTATAGTGGGGAGGCTGACTTGATATTTGTACTCCTGGTATGAGGGTTGCCTTCTCCTGAATTGAAACTAAACATACATCTCAATTCTTATCAATCAATATTTGAAGGTGGAGAGTTTGGTAGCAATATTTATCTAGGCTTGCTCATCTTTAATCAGGATGTTCCCTCTAAAAATTGGTCAACAGATACAGCTTTGTTTCAATGAAATTCTTTTATTGATCCTATGTACTAATCTTTTGACCAAAGCAGTCAATCTTGCTGACTCAAGAAGCCAATCTTGCTGACCAAAGCAACAAGATTGTTGCTGGCCAGAAAGTCTTTTCATAGAGGCACCTAGGAGATACGAGACTGGGCAGGCAAGAAAGCTGCCAAACATAAGTTCCTCTTGAAAGGATTTTGGGGAAATTATTTTCCAGGCATGTAGGAAATAGTGTAGCAGTCAACCAGAAAGTCTTTTCAAGGGGACTTCTAGAAGCAGCAGGCCAAAGGAAAAAGGGTTTTGTCAAGGAAGTAGAAGCCAGAATAAGGCTGTATAGGAATAATGATTGCCATGCCACCAGAAGGATCTAATAATTGGGGGAACAGAATAGTCAAGGGCTATAAGTACCTGCTATGTGCCAGGTATGTGGTGGGTACTGATGATACAAATGTAAAATTATATGCTATGGGAGATGATGATACATACATATATATATGTATATATATATATATATATATATACATTATATATACATAAGTATATGCCTCCCACCCCACAACAAAAATATAATACAAGGTAATTTGGGAAAAAGGAAGGCACTAGGAGGTAGGAATACTAGGAAAGGTTTCATGTAGAAAGTAGACTGAGCTGAGCCTTGAAAGAAACTAGGTGCTCCAAGAAGCTGATGGGAAGGAAAATCATCTGGGGAGCTGCATGCAGGATAGGACACATGGGCTGTGCATCTGAAGTTCTGTACTTCTCTCAAGGGATATGATTCTGCTTTTATGGACCAAATGGACCTGCCTTCCTTTGGATGCTGTGCACAGTGCTAAAGAAAAGGAATCAGCTGACAATAAACCTCTTGCATATAAGGTTTGGCAGTCAAGAAAGGTAGGAAAATGGGCAGGACAAGAGTCAAAGGAAGTTTTTCTTAAAAAAGAGATGTCTGCTATATTTGTAGACAAAGAAAAATAAGCCAGAATAGGAAAAGAGGAATGATAGCTAGAAGCCAAGGACCCCAAAAGAGAATCAAATTGCCTAAATTCCAGGGCTTAAGCCTTTGTAATCCATATTTCTCCTTTATTTACAAAATGTTTTCTTGCTTTTGAAAACGTTTTAAATATTGGATACAATTTTTCAAGTGAATTTTCACATAAACACTGTTTCATACACTCAGGACAGAACAGAATCTGTTGTTGCTTTCTTTTTTAAAAAAAATCCCATTTTAACTTATTTTATTTCTCCCATTTAACTTATCTTCATCCCATTCTCTGACTTATTTTCTATGATACCTGATTAAATTCACGGCCCAAGAGTCCTATGCAAAATCCCCAAAGAGAAAGAAATGTCAGGATAGCTGGTTCATAGCTCTTTAATAGAATCCTCAACATTCCTAAAGAAAACACACAAAACATACACTTTACAAATAAGCAACCCAATTCAAAATAATTAATCAAAGTTGTATTTTCTCTCCCCAAAACCAAAGTCCTCTCACTTGACACCTTCCTCATTTGGGGTGGATAAGTGACATATATTAGTGGTCTGTATCTTAGAAGGGCAAGACTGTCTTCTCAAGATCAACACAAATCAGCTACTTCACACTAAATGCTGTCTGGATGCTATGCACAACTATGTGTATGGATCTGATTGCAAAAGGGTAAATGGAAAGTCGGGCTTCTTTTACATTTTCTACCTTCTTTGCTGTGGTTCTGTCTCATTCCAAATTGTGATTTCTTCCCTGTATTTTTTTAAGCTTCACTGATGCTCTTTTCTTTACCCAGGGTTGTTCAGTCATTTTTCAGTCATGTCTGACTCTACATGATCCCATTGGCGGTTTTCTCAACAAAGATACTAGAGTGGTTTCCTGCTCCAGTTCACTTTACAGATCAGGAAACTGAGGCAACCAGGGTTAAGGGACTTGCCCCGGGTCACACAGCTGGTAAGTGTCTGAGGCCACATTTGAACTCAGGTCTTCGTGACTCTAGGCCTGATGAGGTATCTACTGCACCATTTAGCTGCTGCAGTTCTGTCATCAATGCCTATTTAGCACCTGAGTCATAGATACATATCCCCTATGGTTCTACTTAAATCAAGCAAAATCTCAATCAAAGGAGCTTTAAAAAAAACAAGAAGAAAAAGTAGGCTGGGAGACTGTTATCCCTACAGAGTAAAGGCGGACTTTGATTGGATTTTTACATGTATTTTCTCTGTTAAAAAGCTCTGACTAACCTACATTTATAGAGTCTGTTCTTACCAGAAACAATGCAAATGACATCATTTTATTAATTTGTGTCTCAGTTCGCCCCCTTAGGTATGCACCAAATCCCTATTACAATAGTCTCATATGAGGCAGTATGACTTAGTAGAAAGTACTGAATTTGGCATTAGATGACCCAGGTTCGAATCTTAGCTGTGCCATTTAACACTCTGTGATCAAGAGCAAATCATTTCCCTTCTCAAGGACTCAGTTTCTCCACCTGTAAAATGATGAGGTCGGACAAGATGATCTCTGTGTTTGCTTCTGAGTCCAAAATCCCTACGGTCACCATCACAACGGCGCCATCTACTTTTGTTTCTGCCCAATTACCCACGGGGAATTAAATTAAAACAAATCAAAAAAGACATATGGGTTACCAGCAACATGCAAAGTTCAAGCCAAAGGACTTTTGTCTGTTGCTTTCTCCCCACAGGGGTATAGAAATGATGGCCCCAGGAGAACAGTGTGGGGAGGAGAGGGGCAATATACAAAGAACGACGAGAACTCTCTATGAAATAAGTGAGTTCTGTATTGAATGCGAGAAATAATTCATTTGGACCCCCATTCTATTCCAATATTACTAGTCAGTTTGCTATGCTACATAAATCATATAGGGATAGATAGGTTCTTATAGCAGGCCTTAAACTTTAATGTAATATTCACTAGTTGTCTAACAAGTTATAAGGCTCCCTTGCACAACCGTGAGAATGCTGACAAAGATATTTCCACCCTGTTTTGCTCAGATTCCATGTCCAAATGCAGCATGGGTGGGATGCCTTCATGCTTTGGAAAGTCCTCCAATTTATTTTTGTACCTCCGGACCATTCTCTCTTGTCCAACATGAGCAAGTGACCATCTTATGGCCACTTAGTGGAGATTCCTCATGTTTCACCCAACCTGTGCCCCGCCCCTCCTGATATGTCATTTTTGGCCCTCAAGGGCAAGGTCTATCAACCAATAAGATTCTGTATTTTGCCATGCCTCTTTTGCATATTTGAGTATCAAACCCTACAAAAACAAGGTTTTTATAGGAAGAAGGGAGGCATCTCAGATCATAAGGAAGATCCAAGGTCCTCTTCATTAGACTTAATAGTCTTAATAGCCTGTAATAGACCCTTTAATAAAGTGCTATTGACTCAGAGCTCTGCCTCAGTCTCTTTTATTATAAGATGGACCATTTTAATCCCCACACTAATACAGATGAAACCCTTATATAGTTCCACCTCTAAGCCTTCATACTCAGCTATTCCACATTTCTGCTTTAATACATTTATCATCTAATCTGTTTAAAAATAAGAGGGCATCTAATTTATTAAGCACCTACTATGCATAAGGTGAGAGGTAGTATGGCTTAGTGGTTAGAATGTGACCCTTGGAGTCAGGAAGACATGATACATACTGGCTATTAGACGAATGACTAATCCTTTCCATGTTCCATGACAACTCTTCTAAGCCTTTAAGTCAAAAAAGTGTTTGTTGTCTGCATTGGGAAGGGTGGGGAAAGAGTTTGCTTATTGGAAGCTCCTCATGCCAATGAAATCACAGGCCCAGTCTGTACTGGGCCAGACTGTGCTAGGTATGGGAGCTTTTAACTAGTCAATTCTTAATTATCTCTAAGGAAAGACACTGGGTACTAGCCTTGTAATATGCTACAGTGGTGCCCCCTCACCCCCCACCCCAAATCCTTACTACTTGAAAATTTCTTAAAAATAAATTTATTTTTATCATGTCCCAGTAATTTTCCTGTTCTTTTGGTTTGAACTGAGGTCTCATGAACCCTAGACACACATAGATGACTAGCCAACTACATGCCTTGTAGATACAGTGTGACCTTTGATTTGCATATGGTTTAATTGCTCTGGGTGCAGGGGGAAAGATTCAGAGACTTGAAAAGGGAGGAAGTTAAGGAACCAAGTGACCTACCTGACAAAAAAATGATGGAAAATAGCAGCAACATAAAATGTGGCTTCTTCGAGGTTCGTATGTCTGGCCTCCCACAGAGTAAATCAGGAAGCGGAATATCCTTACTCCTGGAAAGATTCATTTTTCCCTCCGCTTTTCCAATCCCAGTGCAAAATCTGATATAATCAGTCACTGTAACTCTACTCCCTGCATACAGCACACAGAAAAAGGGAAATTAGAATTTCCAGGGCCTGAGTAGAGTTTTCCTTCCCAGACTCACACCATCTGAACACATCTCTTCTTACAAATCACAATGTGTATGTGGGTGAATACCTTTCTTCCACCTTCTACCTTACTTCCACCTTCAAGCGCTCTTTAAAAACACCCAAATTAGTGTAAAGGGCCAGCTCTGAGAAAGTCCCTTCTGGGATAAAGATACAGGCCAGAGGCCTGTTCTTGCCCTTGGGCTGATAACTCGGCATGTGGGTTCTCCATCCCTCCCTCGGCATACAAGTGCTGCCCAGGATGAAGGCTCTTCAAGCCTCCTAGGTACATGTGCTCTCTCCAAAACCCCCATGGCACACATGTGCTAAATACCACCTGTGGGCTATTAACACAATATTGTTTATGCCAAAAGGGGAACAAAAGCAGGAGGAAGTCATGCATTATGCAAATGCCTCACACATGGATTTGTTGATTCTGCTTGCCTAAAAGGTATATAAGCCCTGTCCCTCAGTTAAATAAATGGAGCTGTTCTGCCTGGCCCGTGTTTTTCTTTTTACTCTCCACAGCATTCGGCCATCTCCGGCTGAGGGGTTTCCTTTGGCATCTTTAATTCCCCTCTCCCACTTATGAATGTACAAACTCCTCATGAGTGAAATATTCCCTGTCCCTCCCACATTCCCATCCTCTTCTTCCCCTCCCCATCAACTTCTAGGTCCTTATTGGGGAACAGCAGAGAAGGTTGGAGGGGTCCTGATCAGGGTTTAAAGGATGGGGACAATTGAGGATAAGGAACAGAACCATCCCACTTTATTTTTCCTGATATCAAGGTATGATCTAAAAAGACCTATAACATACTAAAGTATTCTCAAAAACTTTTTAAAGACACTGTCTTGAGTAGCACAGGTCACCAGTACTTACTTTTCTAATTGTTTAGTCACAGGCCACGGCAGGGGTGGGGGGGGGGGATGCCAGGAGACAAAACGGACTAGGGCTAATTAACAGTCATTTAGTCATGTAAGCTCTATTTCAAAGTGACACCTAGGTCCCAACATCCTCCCTCACCAGAATTTCCTTCTGGCCTTACCTTCACTAACTTTCTCTGACTGATCTACCAAGATCACCAATATTTCCTTCCAATTCCAAGCTGAAGTTGAAACAAAGTGAAGCCCACTCAACAGCACAAGAAGAGAAGCTCAGTTCCACAAGGTCAGTTAACTACAACCTGGTGGCCAACTGACCAGTGTGGAGCTGGCCATCCCCATGCCTCTCATTGGTTGCTCACCTACCAATCTCCACTCTCATTGGCTACATGGGCTGTCCCTAACGCTGATCCATAAGAACTTTGGAAGCCAAGCTCCAGAGAAGCCGCTCTGCCTGGGTCTTCACACATTCAACGAACTTGACTCATCTTCTTACCTTGAACCAACAAACCATATCATAGTGTCATAGATGTGAAACTGGGAAGGATTGTAGAGAATGTCTCATCTGACTGTGTCATTTTATAGATGAGGTAATGAGGTGAATTGATTTGCTCAAGGTCACACAGCTAGTAAGTTGTCATGTCAGGATTCAAACCTGGATCCCCAGTCTGTAAATCCAGTCCTCTTTCTACTGTACAATAAATATAATTGAAGACAATTATAGGCCTCTGCAAATATGGCTACTCTCCTCTTCCTTCAGCCATTTCCCCACATCCTTCCATTCTACACTAGAAGCAGGCTCATTGTCACCCCAAACTGCCTCCACTCTGTGTATGTCTAAGATATGTATACATACACATATATGCAAATCTAAGACGTGTATATGTTTGTTGTATATGTGTGTACGTATATGTACACATGTGTGTAGATGTGTGTGTACATATATATACATACACACACACACACACACATATATATATATGTTTATATATATGTTCAGCCCCTAAGTATTAGTGATTTCAGCTACACAAGGATTCACATGAGGTAACAATAGAATCAACTTACCACTTAAATTACAATGGAATTCAATGCCAAGCCACTCACTTTTGTCTACTGTATGATTCTGGCCTCATTAATATGTATAAAATTTTTATTTGTGCTGCACAATTACATTGAAATGTATCAACCTGGAAAGGTTAGAGGGGGAAATAATTGGAAGGATAATATTTGATGTAAAAGTAAATTTCTAGGAATTAATTTGCTTTGCCTATTGTCATCAAAGTGCAGAGTATTCTTCCAAAATATGGGTAATGAGAGAGAGAGAGAGAGACAGAGAGAGAGAGAGAGAGAGAGAAGGACAAAGAGTTAGAGACAGGGACAGGAAGATGGGAGTCTTGACCTAATCAAGAACTTGGAGTGTGAAAAAATATCATGCAAAGGAGGAAGAGAAGGAAAAGGATGGATGTACACTTGGAGTTATAAAATACATCTGCAGCTCCTGTTGAAGAGTGGGTTGGATGCTCTAAGGAAGTAACAGCTGCCTGTCCTCCAAGGAATGATATAGTAGAGCCATAGAAGCTATGAAGTGAGAGATCATCATTCATTAAGAGTCAGAGGAAGAAGAGAATACTACTGATGATTGATGATTACATGTTCAATGGTACTGAAGTAGCTCTGTTCATCTGCTAACCTGTTGACAATAAAAATGTTTTTTGTCTTCTAGAGGCATGTATCCAAGATATTAAAGAGAACTTCCCAACACTTGTAAAATGGATAAATGGCACCCAGTTCTGGCGATTCGCTTGGGCACAAATGATATTGCCAGAAAGAACCAAAAAAGGATTCCATAAATTCCAAAGTCTTCGCCAAGAAACCAAAGACCTAGAGGTGTTTTCCTCCCTGGTGCCCACTTAAAGCAAGGGATGTGAAAGAGAAAAATTGACTTGGGAATTGAAGAGCTAGATAAGATTTGCGCACTGTGGCTTAAAATAGAGAGGTAACAAACAGCCTCCTAGCCAGGGATGGAGGAGAAGGCACCCGAGAGCACCAGTCTCACTTTACAGACAAGAAAACTGAAGTCCAGAGGAGGAAATTAACTTGCCCAAGATTACAGATTCCAAATATAAGAGAACGAACTTGAACATACAAGTCTCTTGACTCAGATCAAATACTCAACCTACCATATGACACTGCCTCTCTGTCTTTACAGTTCAATTTCCAGAGTCAAATGAAGGACTTTATATTTATTTTTATTAAGGTTTATCTTTTTAGTTTTAGTCAGCCATTCCAACCAGTCAAGACCTTTTCCAATTCTAATTCTGTCACTTAATGTTTCAGCTAACTTTCCTAGCTTTAAGTCATTGTCAAATTTTATGGACTTACTATCTATGCTTTTATTGAAATGACTGACAAAAAAAATATTGACAAGATCAAGAAACCATTTCTAGGGCACACAAAGAACTCCATCCAGGTAGATCAGTGAGTAATCATCATTCTTTGGGTCCAGTTAGTCAACCAACCTAAATATACTGTCCTATGGTCAACACCTCTTGACTTTTTCCACGAGGATAACCTGACTTAGTCAAATTCCTTGCTGAAATCCAAATAAACTATGTCCAAGACATTCTTCTAATCTGCTATTATACTAACCTTGTCAAAAAAGAAAATTAATCAAGTATAGCTTCCGTGCTGGGTCATAGTGATCACCTCCTCCCTAAGCCCTCAAAATACATGTGTAATAATTTATTCTAAAATTATTACAGAAATAGTCATCAAGATCACTAGCCTAAGTTTGAAGCATTCATCTTCTTCCCCTTTTCGAAAATCAGGATATTTGCCAAACCCACATCTTGTGGTACTTCTCCCATTAGCCGTGTTTTCTCGAAGGTCACGAATGGCAGTTTTTCACAAAAACTTTCAGCGCTCTGAGATATAGTTCATACAGGCCAAGTGAGAAACTCATTGAACACAATTAAATATTCTTCTACCACCTACTTGATTTAACTAGGGTTTCAATTTCTTGTTTAACATAAGTTTGTGTTTAGCTGTCTAAAGATTAATGTCCTTGGTGGTAGCAGGAAGAGAACAAGCATTTGTTAAGCACCTTACTATGTGCTAAGTACCCTCCTAAGTATTTTACAATATTATCTCACTTGATCCTCACCAAACCCCATGAGGTAGGTGCTATTATTATCCCCATCTTACAGATGGGGAAACTGAGGCAAGAATACAACAACAATCATTCCATCCCCATCCCCCAGTCTTTTCTTCTCAAAGCTCACTAGCCCCACCTCCCTCATCTAAACTTTGTAGGCAAGGGCTCGCTGTCCTTGTTTCTCAACACCCTTCCCAAAATGTGGCACCCCAAAATGAACACTCCAAATAAGATCAGATCCAGAAAGGGTACAGCAAGATGGTCACCTCATGCAACCTAAAATCAGTTAGCTTTCTGGTTGCCAAGTAATCCTGTTCACTCTTACTGACTTGCTGGTCCCTTAAAACCCTCAGACCTTTCAAAGAAAAACTCTTGCCTTTTTTTTTTGGCATGACTGCCCCCAACTTGTAAGGTTGATTTTTTTCTTTGACACAAATGTAAGATTTTATATTTATACCTATTCAATTTCATCATATCGGATTGGCACCAAGATCCTAATCAGTTAACACCTTTTTGATCCTGCCTCTCATTCAGTGCTTCTCTGTCTCCCCAACTTTGTTTATCTGTAAATCTGACAAGTTTGGTATATATGCTTTTACTCAGAAGGACAACATGTGACATTATCAGCACTTTACTAAACTTTTCCTAATCTACCAGTCTAGTAACTCATTTTTTAAAAAGGGGGAAATTAGAGATAAGGTTATTTTTGCATGGCTTTTTTAAAATTGATGTCCTTTGTCCTTTATTCCACAGCTATTTCCAGATAAGGTCCATCTCCCCACTAAACTCTCCATCATCGTAATAAAAAAAAAGGAATTTAGTAAAATCAAATGACCATGATATGGGCAACATATATATGTGCAACATTCTACTTCTACTTCTGCAATCCCCATATCTCAGCTGAGACAAGAAGAGTGTATTTCAACTGTCAGTCAGTCAATAAACTTTCACTAAGCACCTAATACGTGCCAGGCACCGTGCTAAGTGCTAGGAATACAAAGAAAGATAAAAAATAGTCCCTGCCTTCAGGGAGCTCACAGTCTGAAGGAAGAGATGACATGTAAACAACTATTTACATACAAGCTATAGACAGAATAAATTTATCTGTCTCCTCACCTCAACACGGTACTGCAATTAATCTCAGTTTGGGCTGATTTTTAGTTTTGTTTTTCATTTATAATTTTATAGTAATCATGTATATTGTTCCCCTGGTTCTGCTTACTTCATTCTGCTTCAATTCATATAGATCTTCCTAGGTTTCTTGAAAGACCTTGTATTTTTTTTTTATGATACAATAATATTCTACCATATTCATGTAAGACAATTTGCCTCATTTCTCACCAAAGAGAGCCACATTATTTTCAGTTCCTTAAGACCACAAAACTCCTATAATGAGTATTTTAGTAAACATGAGACTTTTCTTTCTAGTTTTTACTCTCCCGGTGTATATAGCATTGCCTGTTTTTGATGAAGCTGTACTGGTTTTGAGGGTTCACGGCTTCCTTTTCCAAATGTTTACTAACCACAACTTTGTTAATATATCTTAAAATTGTATTGAGTCAAAATAAAGCTCACTGACCTATGTCAACCAACTATTTACCAAAGGTTCGGTCCAAAGAAACAAACAAAATCAGTTTCCCCCTTAACTGAGGGTTTGCCCTAAGGATAAAAAGAACAGGGGCTGCCCTTACCAAAGGTTTGTTCAAGAACAAACAGAATGGGGTCCACCTTACTAAAAGTTTGACCAAGAAACAAACAGAATCAAGCTATACATATGCTATAACATGCCTATTTATTCTCATTAAGCCAGAGAATCATGCATGCATGGAGTCAGAAAATAATTCTGAACTCAGAGGTAAGCAAACTGAAGCTCCCCTTTATACACTCAGAGCAATCCCAACTCAAGATGCCTATGTCAACCCAAACCTATAGTCTCCATATGTGTTAACCATAATATAACAAAAGAATTTCTTAATAGGATAGATGTACAAATACAATAAGATAGTAGAAGTGTCAAAATGTCAATTAAAATTAGAGTTTCAGGATGTCTGTGTTTTTTATCATTAACATGACAATATATATATATATATATATATATATATATATATATATATGTAGCATAACATGTGTCCATGAAATACCAAGATAAGAAAAGCCCCATGATTCAAGATAGTGTCTGGTTCAAAGTGTCTTGCCCTAGACAGTCACCAGCAGAAGAATGCTCCTGCCTTGTAGCTGCTGATACAGCAAAGGGTATTTTGGGTTCTCGGAGAGCAAAGCAAAGCATGTCTGTAATTCCAGAGCACAGAAGGCATTATGGTAGGTTCAGCTCAGAGTGGGCCAAAAATATCTTTCTCCAGATTGGCCAATCTAGGTTTTAGGCCTTTCTCAGGTGATTGGGGCTCCAAGTGGTTCACACCTATAGTTTGTATCCCACATTCTCTACCCTTAAAAAAAATCTGGATAATGTTTTTACCTTCTCCAGGTGTGAGCCATTTTTCTTTTTAAAAAGTTTTATTATTGCTTTCTGTTTTGACCTCAGTTGTTTCCCCTTAACCCTCTCTCTCTCACTGAAGCATCCTTTGCAACGACAAAAAAAGTTTAAGAATAAACAACAGGCCCAACGGCTATGTCCGTAACATTTTTACATCCAGGAATGTCGGAGTCCAACTATTTTTAGTGTTCTTTTTATTCACATTATTGTATAGCTTGGGCATATTGTTCTTTTGGTTCTCCCTACTTTGCTATGCATTAGTTCATATCTTTCAATATTTTTACAAAGTCCTCATTTGTTGTTTCCTATGGTACAAAAATATCCCATCATAATCACGTATCATAATTGTTCAGCCATTCCTCAAATGATGTACATCCATTTTGTTACTAGTTTTTTACTATTACAAAATTTGATAGGAATGTTTGGACGGGTGAGGGCTTTTCTTTCTGTCTCTGGCCTTCTTGGGGTATTTCTGCCTTTCTGACTCTTTATACCTAGTAGTACATATCCTATTGTTGTTGTTCAGTCACTTCAGTCATGTCTGACTCTCTGTGACCCCATTTGGTTTTTCTTGGCAAAGGTACTGGAGCGAATTGCCATTTCCTTCTCCAGGTCATTTTACAGATGAGGAAACTGAGGCAAACAGGGTTATTGATTTTCCCAGGGTCACACAGTTAGTGTCTGAAGCTGGATTTGAACTCAGGTCTTCCTGACTCCAGGCTCTGCATTCTATCCACTGTGCCACCTAGCTGCCCCAGTAGATATGGGTACTTTATACTATAAAGTATACAGTTCTTTACAGTACTGTAGATTACACAGTGTACCTCCTGACTTTTTTAATACTACAGAGGATGCTCATCTTGGGGGAAGGGGAATTTTTTCAATATTTTCATTTTGTTCTAACATTTCTTGTCTCATTGAGCCATTGAATTATGATTGGTCTACTATAATTTTCAGGAAGTCTGTTACTTGAGTAATACCTTCTATTCTAATCAATATATTTTCTTTCCAATTCTTTCCTTCAGGCTTTTAATTTTTTATCTCTTGCTTCTTTTCTTTCAGATATCCATGTAGTTCTTGTGAAAAAAAAAACAAACATTTTTCCTGAGTCTTTGCTTGCAGTTTTTGTGAAGTTACTCCCCTTCAGTCTCTTCTGTTTCCAGCTTTAGTTCTTAAACATGGACGTTATGCCAGAGCCAACCTCTACCCCTGCTTATTTTTTGGGGGGGGATGGTTAGATTTTCTTAATCTCTACCTAGATTACCTGGGTTCCTGTGCTATAATAGCACCAATATGTTTTAGGCCCTTCTGTTTATTTGAGGTTTAGAATGTTGGACTATGAAGGCTTTCTATGGTCTCGAGTGCTATGGACCTTAGAGCCTCTGGATCGGGAGTGTCCTGGTCTGAGCCCTTACTGTACCCAGATTGGTCGCCCCTGCTTCCAGTAGTTCCAAGCTACATGTTGTAGGTTTCCAACTACTTTGGGGCTTTCTAGTGACAGCCTTTCACTAATAAATTACAGACAGATGATAGATAGATAGATAGATAGACAGACAGACAGATAGATAAAAATTAAAGTCTTGTAGGCTACAGATTTCTTTGGCCAATCTCTGGTCATACTGGGAGGCCTCTGTCTTGTTTGCTGGTATTGGCTATTTTTTTTAGGGTTTTTCAAATGCTATTCTTTATTGGGAGGGGTAATTACAAATTTATTTTCAATTCATGGAACAAAACAAGCATTTCCATAACAGTACAATAAAAAAGATGATTGCTTATGAAACTGCCAATTCAACATGTACAACTTACCATTCCCTCCAAATATAATATGTAAATTTTTTTCCTTTTTTCTTCCCTCCTTCCCCTCCTGCCATAACAAATAAGTCTATGTGTGTATGTATATGTATTATTTATATATGTAAAATTATCCTATATATACTTCTATTTATCAGTTCTTTCTCTAGATGCAGTTAGCATGTTTTTTCATATGTCCTTTATTTTTCATTTATGTATTTATAATAGTAAAAATGACTTAGTCATTCAAAGTCATTCTTAAAATGATATTGCCATCTGCCGGCACTGGCTTTTCTGGTGGACCCCCTTTTCTGTTGCCCAGCTTCAGACTCAACTTTTTGCAGATTTCTGGAGTGGATGGAGTTACTATAGTTTCTCATGTATTACTTGCTCATTAATCAGTCTGATGCTATCTTTAGGCTTCTGTGGGAGTGGGTGTTAGGAATTAGCCTGCCTCTATTCAAGTAGCTACCTTAGATGAAAGTCTTGAGGAGTTTCAGGTTATTTTCAATTATAGCATAATTTGCGTGCGTGTGCGTTATAATCTTTCCTGGTTTTCTCAGTTTTTCTTCTTTCTTCATGAGTATCCTTTCTGTTTTTCCTATTTGAGAGCCTGGCTCCTTCCCAACTTTCTGTTAACCATCTTGCCACCATCCCTTTCTTTCTGAGTAGGTACTATCATATGAAGGTTCCACATCATTTAGCCCCTCCCCCAGTTAGCTGTTCTTCAACATTCTCTCCTGTCCACACCACTAGGGCTGGGTGGTTTCAGAGCTCACTTTGCACTGAAGCGGGGGATAACTACATTTGAGCTGGTACCCTCCTCTTCTCTTGCACAGATGATCTCTGCAGTGCTAGGTTTCCTCTCACACACAAAGTTGTTTCTTCTCTCTAGTTATAGGGACAGGTAAGAACAATACCGGGTCTCTCGTTAAGGAATAGGTAAAGTGAGGGATTGGGAGCAGGGAGGGGATATCAGATTGGGCTGTAGCAAAGGAGTGATTAGAACCAAAACCAGACCTTGAAATGGAGTTCCAGGGGGTCAGACAGGTTGTACAGAGGTAAGAGCATGGGTTCTTCATTGCTCCACTCTCATTTCAATGGGCATTAGGTTGCATGGAGATGTTTCCCATCTTCTGATAACAAGCTTAATTAGTATATACCAGGCATTTTTCTGACTGATTTGAAATGATGGGGTTTGGGAGTTGTGCTGAGAACAAGCTTACTCTACTATCTTCCTAGTTCTATATCCTTCTTATACTCTTTTGAAGGTTATGGATATCACCTCAGTATTCACACCCAGCTGTTCTTTCAATACTCAGTAGGCAGCGCATCTGAGCCTAGTGACTTAAAAGAGTAGCAAAATGCTTTGTACTTCTCTCTTTACACATACTGGGTTTCAGCTCCCTATTAGTGATTTTTGTTCTGTTTGTTACAGTACAGTGACCATTCTCCTTGGCAGAAAAAATAGAAGAAAATAAAAGTTTATTAGTTTTGTCCTCTCTTAGTAACAAATTAGCATTGTCCCATCAATCCCAAGTAGCCATCCTATCCAGTCTGAGATTCTTCTCTTTTTGGTGATTTCTAACTAAAAGACAGAAGAAAAAAGAAAAAAAGTACCTTTTCCTGTCATTAGCATTCCTTATATTTGGTTCCCATGTAAACCTTGCTTATGACCCATATTTTATATATTTGTATAAGGAAAGTTGGAGTTTTATTGCTACCTCCTTTCTTGATTTTTTGCCCCCTACGAATTAGTGGTCACACTTATAAAAGGAATCATGTTATAGAAGAGAGATGGCTGGTCTTGAAGTCAAGATGATCTGAGTTCAAAATTAATTACTAGTGGTGTGTCCATGAGCAAGCTACATACCCATAAACTTCATACTCCAGCCAATTCTTTTTGGGTTTTTTTTTGGTCACTTTCAGTTTTATTGATGTTTTTGTTTTATATTACATACATATTATATATATATATATTACATACATATTATAATACAAATTATTCCTACTTTATGAAAGGTCTCATAACAAAACAGTTAAGCAAAACTAATAATATGATGACCTCATCTAAAAGTTCACCCAACATTTCACTTTGAAGCAACCTCCAACCCCTGTATTTTAAAAAATTTAATAAAAATGTATTTTCTCATCCTCCCATCCACCATCCCATTGAAAATAAAAGGGAAAAGAATTTATTGCAAGAAATATGCACAGTCAAGTCAAACAAATTCCCCTAACAGCTGTACACACAAAAAAGTCACATTCTGAACCCCAAATCCATCAGTTCTCTGTAATGGATAGCCCGTTTTCATCCCTGGCCCTCTGCAATCATTAATGGTGGCTGTTCTTACAGCTCTCAAAGCTTTGTTTTTAACATGTTGTGGTCACTGCATAAATCATTCTTCTGGATTTGCTCACTTCATTCATCACCAGGTTATAAGTCCTCAAAATTTTTTATTCTTATAGTATTTTTAGGACATTCACCAATTGTATGAAGCTTTCCACCATCTCTTCTAAGGTATCAATTTTCCTCATTTTTCTTTCCTCCCCAGCTTTTCCATTCTGTTATTATCTCTTATTTCACTTCTTCCTGCAATCCCTTTGGCTATGACATTTTTTTTTCTCCAAGGCTTTACCTGGACTTATGGGGTTGCTAATCCTCTTAGGGGTTTACCCCGAGCATCTCTCTAAAATTCCTGGTATTCAGAGTTTTCCTTGGTTTGTTAGGCATGGCGTGGCATGCGCTTGAGTCACGGTCACACATGGTATGGTCAAGGCCTGCCTAGTCCCGAGTTAAGGCCCTTCTCAGGGCTGCTATGGTATGGTGCTCTGCCTGGGGGCCCCATTTAGTCACAGGGTTCTGGGACATCTCCCTGCTGGAGGCTCTTCCTGAGGTTCTTTCCCCTTGCTGCAGGGCTCAGGGGCTGCTCCCAAGTAGGGCTCCTGAAGCTTGGCTCACACCACTGTTGTGGAACACCCAGAGGCTGCCCTCTCTTCTAGGCTAGGGTTGGGTTCAGGCATTAGGACTACACTAGTCTCAAGCTCTATTTGGTTCAGGTCAGGAGTGTAGATTACCACAAACAAGTCCCACAAGACTATTCCCTTCGAGCCTGGCTCAGCCAGCCAGCCACAGAGTTTGGGTAAAGCTTTTCTGGAAGTGCTGTAACTTCCTGGAAGTCTCCACCTGGGAGCTGGCTTCTGCGTTCTTCCCTTGACCTGACTCAGCTTGTCTGTTCCAGGATCTCTGTAGACTCTGAGGATCCCTCTGAGGATTCCTGGGTTGGGTGAGGTAGTAGAGAGGGCATTCTACCTCTAAGCCATAGCTGAGTGTTTGCAGCACATGTGGAACCTTCTGTGACCTAGTAAACAACCCTCTTCCCACACATCCAAAATCAATTCTCCTCAAGTCTAGGGTACATATTAAGTTAGGCCCTCTTTAGCTATCCCAGGCTTTAATATGGTTTCTGAGATCAAAGGCTGTTTAATTTTGTTTCTGGATTTCCAGAACTAAGAACATAGTAAATGCTTAACACATGCTTGTGAATTGATCAATCATCCCTAGCTCTAAAATTCTATTTTTTCAATCCACTCCTAAAATTTTCTGATATTTTATGTTATGTAAATAAAACATCTGAGTGATTTCTAAACTTTATACTCAATGTGATGTAGACATACCCATAAAAATATATTGTTGCATCCTGCCAGTCTCTTTCCTCTAGAGATACCCACACAATAGTACTATTAGTATCCATTGACTGAAAAAAAATAATAGCAAAATGACAATGCTTGGTGCATGTATGGATTGGCAGCCCCCACCCCCACCTCCAAGCTATGGTCTACTGAACACATGTTAGGAACCACTGCTAGATAGATAGATAGGTAGATAGAGAGACAGACAGACAGATATAGATAGACATTCGTGTATATACATACATACAACTTTGGTATACATACACCAAAGAATGTGCTGAATTTATACCATTGTTGGTATCCACTCTAAAATAATAAAGCATTGTGCATCATCAGCAAATCATGCAAAAATATGGTTAGTTTAAGAAATGGCACCTGGCATCTCTGCTTTGGTGGGCCAGTAATCGATTATTTTAAAACGGGCTATGATGATGATAAACCACTGGCATTACTAGACAACCAATGTCATCCTTCAAGGCTCTGCAGGCACATGGGAGTTGTCTTTATAGACTCTGGGTACTAGCCTTAGGTATAAATGCTCTGTGGTTCCCTGTGGTGATTCATGACTGAAATAGATAGTTGAAGTCAGAAACTCTTGTTTTGTATGCATTCCTTGGAGTGAAGTCAGGGAAAAACCACCTGTCTTATCTGCCTGGCATTATGGATTCAAACAACATTAGTCTTAGGACAAGCAGATTCAAAGAAAAATGGCCACTGATCTAATAACTGCTTACTGCACGTTGATGCTTCCAACAAAGCCTTTCCCCTTCTTGAGGGCATGGTTACTCCAGGGGCCTTGGAAACATTTAAGTGTACCTACCTACAAGAGCTCTGCTATAGGAGAATAAAAAACATAACATAGGTTTGTTTATTTGATATGGATAAAAACCCAAGAAGTCTGTGCTATCAACATGCTACCAGGGTATAATAAAAGAGCTGTTTTTATTTTGCATTTTAGAAATAACACTAGTATCTTAACTTCCATTAGTACTTGAAGGTTTTTCTTTTGAAATGTTAAAAGAAAATGCTTCTTTAAAAATGTATTTGTATAAATATATATTCATAAGAAGGTAGAATCATTTGGCACTTTTCACTGGACCTGGAAGTAAGCAGATTTAACAAAATTTAATTCATTTGCAATGTTAAATTAGCTAAGTCAGTTCAAGAAATAATATCCGAAGGAGAAAAAAGTTATACGTCCTAACCATAATGAATTATTAGTTGAATACAAAGGTTGTAACTATATATGCATCATTCTAAAAAGTTCCCTTTTTTACCTTAAACTTTGAGACCACATTTACTTTACATTACTCTTATGTCATTTGGGCCCTGACCACCAACCTTATGGACATAGGTACAATTTTGAGAAGATCTAACAAGATCTCCCTGGCCTGGGAAACCCTGGAAATGAATATGTTTTTGGTCTCTGTAACTCACATATAAAGAAAAATCTCTATTTCCCCACCCAGAGAAACCCTAAGAAAATCAGTATTTAGATGATTTTATTTTCCTGAAAAGAACTCTTGGCTCCCTTGCAAGCACTCAGACTAACAAGACATTAAATATAGGGCAAGTTTTATTTAACCTGATAAAGAACTCATACCTGAGTCACCAGGCACCAGCACCCCATTCTTCAGAAAGAATCTCAAATGTGTTTTATAGCTCCTAGTGTACATTTGTCCTTTTCCTTCTCCTCCTCCATGTGACATTTTTCCTGACAAGGCTCATATTTCCCCTCTGCCGCTTCAATCAATCAATCTTTGTATGAAGCACCTACCATCTACCAGGCACTGTGCTAAGATTCTTTTCCCCCATGGAAGTCCTATTGCTGTCTTTTGTTTTTGTTTTTAGGAACATTTCACTCTTCTTGTTAGTCTGGAGTGTGGAGAGGTGTTCCTTGCATCCCTTCCCCTCTCTTGTAGGAAGAAAACAAATATAATCTTGGAACATACATAAGTCACTTGGCTGTGGCAGAAATACAAACTTTACAAACTCAGCGCAAATCGCTACAAAATTATCCCTGTTCTGATCCTGAGATAGTCAGCCTTGTTTTTTAACTGTCCTTGGGTGCTTACACTTCACTTTTATAGCCCAACTTCTGCTTTCGACCACTGTACAATCATACTCCACTTTCTTCCCTTTGTCTCTGTAATTCTTAGCCACACCCTACTTCCTTTCCCTTTTCTCACAGACTCCTTAGTTATCTTGTTCATTCCTTTGCCAAATAACTTCTTTACATTCTCCTTTGAGTCCTTCTATTTAGCCCCTTAACCCTCTTCTTTTTTCAGATCCATCTTCATACTGAGTTCTTCTCTTCCTACGACAGAAGATGTTCACTTTCACCTTATTCTCAAGTTCTATCAAATTTCTCCCTTTCAAATTCGGGATCTGGCCTTTTTCACAATCCAAATTCCTCTAAAACACCTTAGAAATTTATTTCTTCTTATTCAGCTTAATTCCTTGTTTCCTTTCCCACTCTTCCTCCCACCTTCTCCCACAGGAAATAGAAGTAGCTGGACTTAGAAATGATCTATTTATCCTCAGTTTCTCCCAAATTTCTCCTTCCCAAATTCAGTTTCCAACTTTTATAAGTTCAAATTGCTCTAAATCACCTTCACAATATCCTTGTACTCACCTTTTTATTCTTCTGTCACTGTTCCTAAACAAAAGATTTCTTCAGGTAGTTGTTGGAACACTTCTTTCCTATCTTCTATCAATGAATGTGTAAATACCTATTCCCCACTCTGGATCAAGTCATAGCAAGGCTGAGTATGCTAAGGTTAGTTCATAGTGAAGTAGTCATTTAAAAAAATTATATTTTATTTTTCCCCCAATTACATGTAAAAACAATTATTAACATTCTTTTACGTTTTGGGTTCCAAATTCTATCCCTTCCTTCCCTCTCCCATTCCTGAGACAGCAAGCAATCTAATACAGGTTATACATATGCAATCATATAAAATACACTTCCACATTAATCATTTTGTGGGGAAAAAGCTCAAACACCCCTCCCAAAAGAAAGAAAGTGAAAAACTGTATGCTTCCATCTGTATTCAGACACCATCAATTCTTTCTCTGGAGATGGATAGCACTTTTCATCATGATTCCTTTGGGATTGTAATCATTGTAATGCTGAGAATAGCTAAGTCACTCAAAGTTGTTCATTATACAATATTGCTGTTATTGTGTGCATTTTCTCTTGATTCTGCTCACTTCACTCTCCACCAGTTCCTGTAAGTCATTCCAGATCTTTCTGAAAGCCAACTGCTCGCCATTTCTCATAGCACAAAAATATTCCATTACAATCATATATCACAGTTTGTTCAGCCATTCCCCAATTGATGGGCATCCCCTCAATTTCCAATTCATAGCCACTACAAAAAAGAGCTGCTATAAATATTTTTGTGCAAATAGGTCCTTTTCCTTTTTTTTTTAATCTCTTTGGAATACAGAACTCATAGGGGTATTGATGGATCAAAGAGTATGCACAGCTCGATAGCCCCCTGGGCAGAGTTCCAAATTGCTTTCCAGAATGGCTGGATCAGTTCACAACTCCACCCATAACGTATTAGTGTCCATTCCAGTTTTTCCACGTCCCCTTCAACAGTTATCATTTTTCTTTTTGTCATATTAGCCATTCTGCTAGGTGTGAGGTGGTACTTCAGAGTTGTTTTAATTTGCATTTCTCTAATCAGTAGTGATTTAAAGCATTTTTTCATATGACTATAAATGGTGTTGATTTCTTTGTCTAAAAACTACCTGTTCATATCCTTTGACCATTTATCAATTGGGGAATGACATGTATTCTTATCAATTTGATTCAGTTCTTTATATATTTGAGAAATGAGGCCTTTATCAGAGATACTTGTCATAAATTTTTCCCCAGTTTTCTGCTTTCTTTCTAATTTTGGTTGCATTGGTTTTGTTTGTGCAAAAAACCCTTTAATTTTATATAATCAAAATTATCCACTTTATATTTCTTAATTCTCTCTATATCTTGTTTGGTCCTAAATTCTTCCGTTAACCCATAGATCTGACAGGTAAACCATTTCATGTTCCCCTAATCGGCTCATATCACCACTTATGTCTAAATCATATACCCATTTTGACCTTATCTTGGTATACAGTGTGAGATGTTGATCTATACCTACTTTCTGTCATACTGTTTCCAGTCTTCCCAGTAGTTTTTGGCAAATAATGAGTTTCTGCCCCCAAAACTTGGATCTTTGGGTTTATCAAACACTAAATTACTATGATCATTTACTATAATGTATTGTGGACCTAATCTGCTCTAGAAGTAGCCATTTAATTCCCACCTTCCCCAGAACATGGATGGTGTTGCCTTCCACTCATTTCAGGCCCTCCAACTCAGTCTTGTGAAATTTGGAGAAGCACACTTACTGGCTTTCCATTTTCCCCCCATCTCCTATCTTTCTCTAGGCCATTTGGGTCAGGTTGTGCAAATGACCTTGAACTGCTTCTTCAAAGATTTCCAAAAGGGAAGGGGTAAGGGACTAGATACAGTGTTTGGGTTGGGTGGGGCCCCAAAAGACTCAGAAGAAGAGGAGCAGAATTCCCTATTACATATCAAATTAGAATCCAAGTATTTTAGAACTAATAGGACATTATAGGTCATTTAATCCAAAGTCTTCCCTTTACATATGAGAACACAAAGGCTCAAAAAGGCTAAATGACTTGTCCAACATCACACAGCAAGTTAGTCAAAGATCCTAGATTAGAATTCAGTTCTTCTGACTCCTACTCCAGTGATATTTCCATTTTAACACACATTATATAAACATGTATATGTATGTTAAATATATATGTTAAACATATATATGTTACATGTTTGTGTGGGTGTGGGTGTGGGTGTGTGTGTGGGTGTATAACACTCTCAACTAGCTGACTATTCTAAGATTTTCCAGATCAATGAGTTGTGTAAATGGTTAAAAAAAATAGCATTTGACATCCAGTATGAAATTATGTCAGTGGAATGACATTAATCTTAGTGAAAGCAGGCATCTAAGAGGCTAAGTAAGCTGATACCATTTATAATAGAGAACTACAACTACTTTTAAACTAATGGATCAATTAGTAATGATAAGGTCAAGGAGCATCTATGACTACAGTTGGTAGTAAAAAACATCAGGAAATCAGGACAGCTTAAAAATATTTTCCCCTTAGTTTTCATCCTTTCCGGCATTTTCCCACTGAACAGCTCTCCTGTTCAATACTCACGTGGTGTGGCCATTTTCACCAAAATAGGATTCACAAGATCTTCCAGTTGCTGCTTTTGTTCAAGAAGCTCTTCTTTAGTTGTTTCTGCATGGAGCTCAAGCCACTCCATTTTGGCCCGGCAGGCACTCATGAGCAAATTCTAAAGAGGAAATGGGGACTTTTCATTCCACTTGCTAAAAGGTCAACAACACAAGCCCCCACTGTAAACAACCCCAGGAAACCTCCAAATAGTGTTGCCAGGGAAACAGTAGTCCCTCACATAATTTGAGGTGGTAGTGACCCACACCAACTTACGGGTCCACAATAACGACAGCTGACATTTATATAGCGCTTCGAGGTTTGCAAAATACTTTATATTATCTCATTCGATTCCCCACAACAATTCCATAAGTCCTACTATTATTTCTTTTGATAGATGAGAGAAATGGTTTATAGGGATAAGGGGGAAATTATATAAAGAAGAGAAAACTTCAGAGGTTGAGTGACTTATCCATGGTCATTTATAGACGTATAAGGGGTGGAATTTGTATCGAGGTCTCTCCTTGGGATAGAGATATATTTGCATAGGTGGAGGATGATAGGATGAAATATTGAACCCCTGCCTTCTCTCTCTTGCCTATTATCACCACCCCATCCACCTTGAGTAACCTTCTTTGATTCTCCTTTTTTTTTTCAAAAAAAAATATTTAAAAGGCTCCTTTTGTTTTGAATTTCGTTGTTCAGTCATTTTCAATCATGTCTGACTCACTATGACCCCATTTGGAGTTTTCTTGGCAAACATACTGGAGTGGTTTGCCATTTCCTTCTCCAGCTCATTTTACGGATGAGGAAATTGAGGCAAACAGGGTTAAGTGACTTGCCCAAGGTCATACAGCCAGTAAATGTCTGAGGCCAGATTTGAACTCAGGAGGATGAGTCTTCCTGATTCCAGGCCCAGTGCTCTATCCACTGCACCACCAAGCTGCCCATTTTCCCCATTTTGTTATGGGGGATGGGATTAATCAGTCAGTTGAATCAAACATTTATTAAGCACTGACTATCTTGCCAGTCACTATGCTAAGCTTGGAGATACAAAAAGAACCATTGAGTAAATCAATGAAGTCACACAATCCTCACTCAAAGTAAAAGATAAAATACTCTTATATTATTCCCCACAAAGGTGAGAACAAGTCTTGGTCAATCAGTAAAACAATTAAATTAAGTGGGAAATGTCTTAGGAAGTACTGGAGCACACAGAAGGAGACTTAGTCCTGCTTCACAGATCATCTAGAAAATAAAAGGCCAGTTCAGAACCCAGGTCATTAAAAAAGCATCTGTCTGAGATGTGGGTTCCAGCAAGCAGCAAATGAGGAGTGTTCCATCTAAACTCCTTCAAAAGGAGCTGCCTAAAGAAAGAACCTTTGGGCTTTGGCCTTGGTCTCCCCTCTTTCCCTTCCTCCTCTCCCCACCTCCACCTTGGCAGAAGAAGCACCTTCCCAACCTCAGAGGTTCTATGGGATTCCGAACCTCCCACTGGCCTCCTAGCAGGGTCTCTGGAACAACTGAGAGCAATGACTGTATCAGGAGCTAAGGAAAGACTCAATTAAGATTCAGGTCTACAAAGAGACCAGCAGAAAAACTAAACCATATCTAAAAAACAATATGTTGAGGATTTCCAGGAAATAAGTTACTCCTTTGGCATACATGCTCTCTAAGTTGAGCCCACTTTCCCCTGGATTCTATATATATTTGTGGGAGAAAGAGTGCATCATAAACTTCTGGAGGGATGCTTTATACAAACTTTTCTTACTGCTTCATCTCAATAAATACTCTTTCCTAAAAGCTACTTGTCTGTTTGACAAATAGATAATCAAGACAGCAAACCAGTGGGAGCTTGCCACCTATAAAGGAGTGGAAAAAGACACCCTCCAAGGCCTTAGGGGGTAGTCTTGTCGTCCCTTCGCATGTGAAAATTCAAATCAACAAATACTGTAAAAACAAGTAACACATGCCCAATATGCTGAAGCTGGAAAGCAAATACAGCAGACAAGATACCAGTGCTCTCTGTAATAAAATTACATATGAAAAGAAGAACTATTCCGTGCTAACATAGAAGGGGAAAATTTAAAGGTATGTGTAGATAAATTCACCCCTATTCAATATCCTTTTCTATTCAACAATTCTTAGTATTTTAGGGATGGGAAGAACAGGAAGTTGTGATTTTAAGAAGGGATTTTATGATGGAAGAGTTTTGATGTTTGAGATGAGGAGAGGTAAGGACACACAAAAAGTTATTGTTGCTTGGTAATTGGGAGAAAAATGGTACAGAACATAGTTTTACCTTAGTTTCCTATCTTATCCTACAATGCAAATGACAGACAATGTGGTTCTTTCATTAGAAAGCATGGTTTATTATACAGAGGGGTCAAAGAAAGGGGTTTTTTTTGGTTAAAATTATTCATTGTAAAGAATCTGCTGTAACCAGACCCACAAAATTCTCCTATCTGTAGGCTACTGACCAAGCCATGGAGAAGCCTCAGTATACAATACAATCATTTCTAGCGTGTGTCACTTGCTCAGGCTTGATACATGCCATTTTAAGGGGGTGATATCAGACTGTTTCAGGGTAGAGGGGCCTGTTTCAGGTTCTTCTTTTTCACACAAGTATACACTCTCTAAGGGAAGACTCAGAATTGTGGAGACAAATTCATGAGTTCAAGACCTACACACAAACACATTTTTGGCAATGAGAGTATGTGTCTCAGGAACATTAAAATCTGTTGTTCCAGAAAGGATCTGTTTGGTTTGTTCTTGATATCTGGCACATTTCCAAGTTACTCAACAATTATCTATTTTGATCTCAGTGAGCTTCTACCTCATCAGAAGTTGTCATGTAATAACAGTAATAATTACAGTTGAGAATCAGAACCCATCTGCAAAACAGAAGAGTCGAGACGTAAGATGGAGACGGGGTGGTGAAGTCAAAAACAGTGCATTTGGATTCAGAAGGCCTTTGCCAAAATCCCTGCTCTCTTACTGAATGCTATTAACTAATTAAATGTTTAAAATTAATCAATAAGGCAAAAATAATTAATTAAAGCACAGGGCCTGGCACATAGGAGGTGCTTAATAAATGTTTGTTGATTGACTATGTGAATTAGCTACTCTTTTGTCTATTAGCTTTCCTCTTCTTTTAAATGGGCATAACAATATGTAATTTGCACTACCAACCCCACAGGACTATCTCATGGATTAAGTGAGGTAAAAAGTGATATCATTCTAACAGTAGAAATGACATTGAAGAAGAGGTATGACCATCTGCTTTGCTGCTACACCCATAGGACCTTTCCATCTGACTTTTGGCTGAAACTTTCCATATACATTAACTTCCCCAAGAGAATGTGAGCTCCTTGAAAGCAGGGATTGCCTTCCTGTTTAATTTGTACCCCACCATGACTAGCGCAGAGCTTTGCTTAATAAATGCTTTATTCATTCATTTGTTCTTTCATGAAGTATTCATGAAAAGTATAATAGTCCAGATACATGCTGCTATCATCGAGATCCAGGACCACGGGGGTTCTCAGAATAAAAACTAAGCAAAATACCTTGTCTTCCTTGTTCATCTTTCCTGGTGCCTTCTCTGGATCTGTAATGATTGCCTGGATCTTTGCAATGGACTTTTTCAGAGCCAGGTGAGCAACTGAAAAAACACAAATTAAAAGTGCAATTAAAAAAAAAACTTCCTGTCAAAAATCTACCCTGCTTGCCATGTTGTTCTTCATGGAATTTCAACAAAGAGACTTGTCAATCAAAAAACACTTGTTGGGGCAGCTAGGCGGCACAGTTGAGTAGAGCGTTGGCCCTGGAGTCAGAAGGACCTGAGTTCAAATGCAGCCTCAGACACTTGACACATGTACTAGCTGTGTGACCTTGGGCAAGTCACTTAACCCCAATTGCCCTGCCAAAAAACCAAAAAAAAAAAAAAAGCACTTATTTATTCAGCTCAATGCCTCAAATGTTTATTGTCTCCTATGCTCAAGTGCTAGGTCCTAGCAATGCAGGGTCAAAATGAGAGATATAGCCTGTCCCCAAGAAGGCTACCATTTCATAGAATACCTACCATGTGCCCAGCAGTATTCTAGGGAGTTGGCGTTACAACCCAAAATGTAAATATAAGACATGGTCCTTGATCATGAAAAGCTTATAATCTACAAAGATAGCTACTCTTTTTTTAAAAAAATTAACTTAATAACCAGCAACAACAAATAGTAATGATAATAATTAATATTTAGATAGCATTTTAGATCTACAAAATACTTGATACACATTATCTTATTTGATCTTTATAACAACCCTGTAAAATGGGCACTATAGACTTATTATCCCTTTTCATAGATAGGGAAGCCGAGAATGAGAGAGAGTAAGGGATTTGCCCATGATCCCACTGTTAATAATTTTCAGGAGGAGGAAACATTTAAGGCCAGGTCTCTACTGACTCCAAATATTTCAAAATAGGAAATAACGGAAAAATCATAAATAAAATTATAAACATAATATATTATTATATACATTTTAAGAAAGAACACTTGATCCAACAAAAAAAAAGTTTATTCTGTCTCCTACAGAAGTTGAGCGTAGGAAGGGACCTTAGCAGCCATCTAGCCCAACCCATACATCAAAGGAATCACCATTGTAACTTACACAACAAATGGTTGTTCGACTTCTTTTTTTTATTAAATAATATTTTATTTTCCCCCAACTACTTACAAGAACAATTTTTAACATTCACTGTTTTTTTGAGTTCCAAATTCTACTCCTTCCTCTCTCCCCTCTTCCCTCCCTGAGATGGTTTGCAATCTTTACAGATGAGGAAACTGAGGATTTGAACAGTTAAAGAGATTTGCCCAGTCACACATCTAGTAAGTATCTGAGGTGGGATTTAAATACAGGTCTTCCTGACTCCAAGGCCTGTGCCTTATCTACTACGCCATGCTACCTCTAAAGGAGACCTTCTAACTTAAAAGTCAAATAGAGAATTAGGACAAGAAATAGGAGCCTTCTCACAAGAAGAAGGAGTTCAGAAGACAGTATACATGCATCTGGGCTATCTAGCTGTTCTATATTCCAAAATAGCCTGGCCTCTAGAGGCTAAGAATCTGGGAACTGAGAGCTCACTCTCTCTAAGGAGAAAAAGAACCTGGGTTTTCTTTCCTAGTCCAATGACTGAGTGTAAGAGGTACCTCCCTAATTCCCTGTCTTTGAAGGAGAGTTGAAGCTCTTTTTGGGTTCCAAACTAAAAAAGAGGTGGTAGAAACCACTCCTCCTAAGCGATGGCTGAGGACTCCAGGTGAAGCCCAGTGAGTATCAGCAGAGAGAGATGTGATGCAATGACCAGTGGAAAGCAGGGGTAAAATGATACTGTAAACATCAGCACCCCCTGGGAAGCAGGCCCACAAGGAGCAGTGCACCACTGTAAGACACCACCAGCCCTATAATGTCAAACATGCAAGCTGCCCTCCCACACATGCACCCTGGACACATATATTCCCTAAGTATACGCCCCTCCACACGGCAACTGTAGCCACACATATTCCCTCTTTTGGTATCCGTCAGTAATATGTGCCCTGGCCACAAGCACTCCATACATTTGTGTTCCTCACACATGATCACTGTTGACAATGATGGCATATATACATCAGTGGGAGTGTCCCAAGTTTGTGGGAGGAATACCCCATTGCGACTATTCTGATTATGTTATTTTATCAAATGCTTTTGCTCCTGACTCCTTCTGACTAGTAAAAGTAAGCAGATTCGGGGGCAGAGGGGAGGGGGCAGAGAAGAGTTCATCAAGGAAGGGGATAAGCATTTATATAGCACCTACTAAGTACCAAGCACCTGTTAAACACTTGACAAATATTATCTCATTTGATCTTTGCAACAACCCCTGGGAGGTATGTGCTATGATTATCCCCATTTTTCAGGTGAGGAAACTGAGGGAAACCAAGGTTAAATGACTTGCCCAAGGTCACACAGACAGTAAGTGTCTAAGGTTGGATTTGCACTCAGGTTGTCCTGACTGCAGACCCAGCACTCCATTCAATGAGACACCTCGTTGCATCAGCCACAGATTTGAGTAAATGAAGAGTCACAGAACACCTTGATCCTGGCATTGCTTTACTAGGGAGAACATGTGAAAGTAGGAGCACTCGAAGCACTATAAAATAACATTATTATATCAATAGATACAGAAAAATCCTTCATTAAAATATAGCACTTATTGGGGCAGCTAGGTGGTGCAGTGAGTAGAGCACTGGCCCTGGAGTCAGGAGGACCTGAAGTCAAATTCGACCTCAGACACCTGACACATGTACTAGCTGTGTGACCTTCAGCAACCCCAACTGCCCTGTCAAAAAACCAAACAAAAAAAATATACAGCACTTATTTATGCTAAACACTAAAAAGTGTAGGAATTTTTTAAGTATAGGAATGAAATAACCTTTCCTTAATATATTCAAAAGAATTTCTATAAAACCAAGAGATAGTATTATCTATGATGGAGAAACACTGCAAACATTCCCAGTGAATGTGTAGTGAAGCAAGGATGCCCACTATATCCATTATTTATTAACACGATACTAGAAATGTTAGCTTTGGCAATAAGATGAGAAAAATAAATTAGTGAATGAGGACTGGAAAAAGGGAGCCAAAGTAGCTCTATTCCTGGATGATATTATGGTTTTCTTAGAAAACTCTTAAGAGGCAATAAAAATTATTGAGACTATTTCTCTATACTGCTAAGAAAAACCAGGAAGAAGAGATATAAAGAAAAATAATATTTAAAATGACAACAAAATGTATTAAATATCTGGAAGTTAAACCAAGAACACAATGTATAGGAGAAAGAAAAAAAACTTTTTATTCAACTAGAATTGCTAGAGGAAAGTGGATAGTGGGTTGACAGAAAATAATCTTAGCTAAGCATCTTATCCTAAAATATATTACACATATGTTAAACACAAGAAATTCAAAATGGATAAATAAAATAAATAGAAAAAATTGCATCATTAAGTAAGGTAAATTCATTAGCTGTGACATAAAGAGTATTTTTAAAAAACAAAATAGGCAACTTTATATTTTTAAAAAATCTTTTACAAAAATAAAATAAATGCAGGTAGATGAAAGAGGAAAAAAAGGATAGACCAGGAAAAAACTTTACACAAAACATCTGTCAGATTTTTATGTCTGATGTTCAAAATCTATAGAGAATTAACACAAATTAAAAGATTATAAGCTATTTCCCAAAAGATGGTGAAAGAATATGACTAGAACACAACAGAAGAAATTAAAATTACCAACAATCATTTTTAAAAGTATCAGAAATGATTAATGATCAGAGAAATATAAATTAAATTATCAATGGTATCATTTTGCACACATCAGAATGCCTAAACTAGTGCAGATGTAGGAAAACATGAATTCATTTGCTGTTGGTAAAACTGCGAAGTGATCCAATTATTCTGGAAAATAATTTGACAGTAAGAAAAGTTTAAAAATTATTCATAATCGTTGTCCCAACAATCTCACTATTGGGTTTATACTCAAAGGAAGTTACTGATATCCGTATGTACCAAAATACTCATAGCAGCACTGTTTGTGATAGCATAAAGGTGAAAACAAACCATGGACCCAAAGATTGGGGACTGGCTGAAAAATCTCTGTGCATGAGTAGATTATATGAATATAGTAGAATATTAATGTAGAATAATGACAAATATGAAGAATTTTTTAAATGGGAAAACCTGAAGTGACCTGCCCTTTCTTTTAACAAAGAATAACCTACTAAAATGTAACATTACGGCTACTGTTAGTCACCATCACCCTACAAGGAAGTTTATACTTGGAGGGAACGTATACCAGTGTTTTCTATGAAATAGTAAAACAGGATATGTTGTTATTGTTCTACAGTTGTTTCAGTCATGTCTGACTCTTCACAACCCCATCTGAGATTTTCCTGGCAAAGATACTGGAGTGGTTTGCCATCTCCTTCTCCAGCTCATTTTACAGATGAGGAAACTGAGGCAAACAGGGTTAAGTGACTTGTCCAGGGACCCACAGCTAGTAAATGTCTGAGGCCAGATCTGAACTCTGGTCTTCTTGATTCCAGGTGCCATGCTGCATGCATTGCACCACCTGGCTGCCTTTTAAAACAGGATATATCAGCTTCAAAATCATAAAAAATTTATTTTCCATCTCTTTGTTTTTTCAAAATCTGCCTCATGTAGGACTGCCATGGGACAGCTAATCTTGCTCCTTCCTGATTCCTTTGCCTTCTGCCTGTTTCCGCTGTCTCACTATACTTACTACCCCCCTTTATTACCTATAAATTGAAATACTAGGCTATGCTACCCATCTTTACTACTTAAATAGTTGGCATAGGTTTATAGTTTCATGATTTATGTGAAATGTGCCTTAATTTCTTTGAATAAAAGAGGTTTTACAAAGATCAAATAAACAGACACACACACACATATAGATAAAAAATCCACAGTGCTGGCAGGTTATGTTATATCTTCTAGTTCTAATACTGCCAACTTAGAAACTTTTGAAGTTCTTTATGACCTCATAGAACTATCCTCGAATCGGTCCATTTGACGATGTCACACTGCTCCCCAAGTTCCTGCTGCCCTGGCTCAGAAAATTATAGCTCTCATCTAAAATGCTATGACTGAAATATCATGCTGTTTAAAATGGACCTAAGGTATTTCATTGTGAATTTTAAGGACTTTTTTCTACTCAATCTCTGACATGGCTTCTAGCACAAACAAGGTCAACTTGCCATAATATTTTTTTTCCCAGTTGGAAAAAAAAACATGTTCATTCAAGGCCTGTCTCTGGTCATTCCTCTATGGTCTGTCTGCTTTGTCAAAGAAAGCTTCTGCATCTGTGCTAGAACAACCTGGGCAAAAGTTGGATGGGAGATTTTTCCAGGGGAAGTAGACTTGATGCAGCTTACGCCTCCATCTTCCTATTTTCCCTATCCTCTGGACCAGCTGGGCCACAATTTTTGGAGTTGTACCAAGCTCTCTTATATTTTAGTGGAAACTCTCTTTGTAATCCTGACTATTTTATCTGGACATTATCTTTGGACCCAATGGAAGAAACACGCAAGGAAGGTGAAGTAGTGATGGAAATTTGTAATGAAAATGTTATATAATGTATGTATACATACCTGCAAACACCTCAAGAACACAAATGAATGTAGTATGTTGTCCTAAAAAAAGGTTATCCTGACTATAAGGCAACCTTATGTTGGGGAAATCCCCCAACGTCATTTGGGGGAAATAGCTCTTACATTGATTATATATAATTTGCCAAGAGAGGACATTATTTGGGAAAGTAAAACAAGCCCCCTGGACAGATCATCAGATTTTCCATGTACTATCCTTTGATTTTCTTGTATTGTGTCCTGAGATTTTTCAGCAAAGAGGGGTGACATTTTACAAATACACACCCACACGCACACCCCAACAGAATACACAATGGATAATTTTGTCTCTTAGGACTGTAACTCAGATACCAAAATACACATATTTCTTTCATCTGCCAATGGGTTATATGCAATATGCTATTGTCCCTCATCTATCTCATAAGAACAATACTGATTAAGCACTCTATGCTTTCTCAACTAAAGAGGTCACAGTACCAGAGTACCATTTCCTAACAACTCACACTGATTACATAATACTTTGTTTTTACAAACAACATCCTATAAGGTCAGCAGTGAAAAATCTATTTTCTGCATTATACAGAGGAGGTAACTAAGGCTCAGAGAGTGCCAATCCAGACCAGTTTCCACTAGAGCTGGGGTTCTTAACCTTTTTTTTTGTATCATGAACCCCTTTGGTGGTCTGGTAAAGCCTCGGAATAAGCTTTTAAATGTATAAAATTTAAAATTAAATATACAAGATAATTACAAAAGAAACCAATTATATTAAATTATAGTTCTAAAAATATATTTAACAAAAGTTCACAGATCCTAGGTTAAGAAATTCTGCTTAGAGATAAGATAGCAAAGTTTAGTGCCTAGAGGAGTGGCCCAGAGCCCAGAAGACCTGGTTTCCAGGCCTGTCTCTGACACATACTGGAAGTGTGACCAAAGACAAGTTACTTCATTTTGCTGTTTCCAGCAAAGCGTCTAATAACTAGGTTGCAGGGCACTTGCTGATTGATACGCAATGGCTGAAATCACAAGTCCACCCCTCCCCCCCAAAAAAGTACTGAAAAAGATGATGCATTGTAACTTCTGGTCTTGACTCTCACTAAAAGGTCCAGGCACTGCAAACTTTTTTCTCAGAGAAAATAACAGTTCAAGATGTCTCCTAATGCTAATATTAGCATATTTAATTTTCTTTTTGTGGGGAGAGATGGGGAGCAGCACAGATGGGGGGGATGGACTTGTGATTTCATTGGTGTAAAGCAGAGGTGTCAAACAGCAGGCCTATACTCTCACGTGTAGCCTGGGCCAGATTAAAATGTAATTGGGAAATTTTTTTATTAATAAAAATACAATAGAACATAGATAATTCTATGTGGTTTTCTAAGTCAATGTGGCTTTCTAGGTTATATGTGGTTTTCTAAGTCAATACGTGGCTGCAGGCAGCCTTATGTATGGTTTAGTGGCCCTGTGTTTCTATTTGATTTGATACAACTAGTGTAAGGAACTCCCAATAAAGAAACTCCTTCTACCAATGTAGACTGTCACTTTGGTGGGGTGCATCTTGTGGTCTTCATGAATGTCCTGGTGCATTGAGAGATCACATGTTCTGTCAGGCCTTTAGGATTCTAAAGTCAGTTTTCTACATACTTTTAGAAGCACAGAATAATACCTAAATATAAAATATTTAATTTATAAATTATTTAAATTGACTTGACTGGCAGAAATCATGGCAATTTTTTTAAACTAGGACACAAACAAAAAAATTTACTACCAAAGGTTCTTACTTTCCAAAACTTATTAACTCAAAAAATTGACTTCCTTCTCCTCTACCTTCACCCTCTGACTTTTTCCTCCTAACCTCCTCTTCCCCTCCCTCCAGACTATCTCACCAAGGTCATGATGCCAGCTCCCTGAGCCTTAGGGAGCTGCCAAACTTGAAGCTGAGATGACAAAAGTCCACAGGAGAGAATTCTGAAAATTTCAGCAGGCTATTGGGAAACACTTATCTTGTCAAAATCTCTTATTTTACTATGAGGGAACTGGGTTTCAGGAACAATCAGTGAGTTGCCTAAGGTCCCATAGCTGGTAAGTGCCACAGCCAGAACCAAAACTCAGGTTTCTAAATGAGTACTAGGGGGTGACAAAGTGGGTGGCTTACAACACCTAGGACTGGTAATTGTGGGAGGAAGGATCACCTATTGTACATTACTCTGTAAAATGTACATGATTTTAGGGCCAAATATTCCACTGAAGGTATTTACTTTGGAATAAGTCAAGTTCAATGTATTGCAGTAAAGTCTTAAAAACTGCAGAAAACACTATGGCAGCAGAATTCTTCAACAGAATGTCGGGGGAGACTCAGTTTCCAAACTTTGTCCTCCAAATGCCTCATCCCAGTCTCTTATGTCCAATGACCTTTCCATTATACTATGTTGCCTTTCTATATTTTTAAAAATGTAGAATGTCTTGATCTTTCACCAGTTATTATTTTAATTACCAAAAAAGGGTCTGAGGAGTGGAGGAGAATTCACATCTATCTATACCCAAATTCTACCCTTTCTAGGTTAGTCTCCCCTTCATGTTCATTTCTCAAATTCTGTGGGTTTTCATAACCCAAGTTCCAGGGATGAGGAACCTAAGGCCACATGTGGCCTTGACTGAGTCCAAGTTTTACAGAACATATCCTTTTATTAAGGGGATTTGTTCTGTGAAATTTGGATTCAGCGAAAGGGCCACATGTGAGGACCTACAGGGCCACATGTAGCCTCGAGGCAGCATGTTTCCCACCCCTGGATGTGTCCAACATGCCCAAGAGTAGGGCTCTATGCCTTAATAAATTCTGTTTGTTGATCTTTTGTCATTTCCTCTGCTTCAATTCTGAGCTATATAAATAGGGAAATTCTCTTCCCTGTGTGGATGGGAGGATACATTCGCTAAGTGCTCCCCTGACAATGAGATTCTGTAATTCTATAATTTGGGGTAAATGGGGAGCAGAAATTTAGATGGCACTGAGACCATTTATACACCTCTTGAGCTTTCCTTCTCCCTAGCTGATACTGGGCAGTGTGGAGTCACCGCCGGATGCTGGGTGTAGAGTAAAGAAGAACCTGGGTTCAGATCCCATGTCTGGCACCATCTCCATGGCTACGCGCTAGTCATTTAACCTTTTCTGCACCTCGGTTTCCTCATCTATGTATCTATGATCCCACAGTCACAGACATGTAACATTAGTAACTCACGAGTGCAGTAACAGTAATAACAGCTAACATATATGGTGCTTGAAGGTTTGCAAAGCTTTTATCCTCGCAGCAACCCTGGGAGGTGGGCGCACCTCAGTTGACAGATGAAGACACTGGGGCAGATGGCCTTTAAGGGAATTGCCCAGGGTCACGTGGCTGTGAATTTTCCGAGGCCACTTCTGAACTCGGGTTTTCCTGACTCCAGGTCTAGCGCTCTAGTCACCTAGTTGCCACTTAAGAGAAGTTCTCATTGATTTATTCAATTTATCAGACACCTACTACATGCAAACTACTGTGCTACGTACATAATTGTATATACATGATCCTTGACCTTATCAACTCTGGTCTCTCAAGAGGGAAAGCCACATATGCATAAATATTAAATAATTATAAAGTAGTCATAATGCAGAATATGATATAAAATAATAAAAGCAATACAAGAACAGAAGGATTATTTCTGGTTGGTATAATCAGCAAAGGCTTCAAGAGACACAATTTGAACTGAGCCTTGGAAAACAGACACTATTTTAATACATGGGGATAGAGAGGAGAGCATTATAGTCATGAGCAAAGGCATGAACGTGGAGAAACTCTGGACACTTACAAGAGATAGCAAGTCATCCAGCATGGCAGAGTTTCAGCACCTGTGAAGTCAGCTGAACACTAGCCCACTAGAGATGACAACGTGATGTGGCCAAGTTCAGAGAAAGGAATGGCAAGGATTGAATGACTAATTCTTCCTATTTCCTGGTTAAGCTATACTGTATTCAGTCTCCTAGCATAGCTCCCTACAACTGAGTAAGAACCTGATGATGGCAATCAAGCTGATCTCCTTTGGGGTAGAGGCGGGTTGAAGAGTGCAAAGAACAGCATGCCTTCACTTCTACATCCCCTTCAGAATGACATTTTGGCTAGAAAACAGAAAACTATGGAGGGAACATATCATTAGAATTTGGGTTTATATATTCACAAACAGGTTAGGTTTGGTGTCCAGAAAGAAAAATGTTTTATGCTATTGGTCGTTTCTTCCTTTTAGCCAGAAGATAATTTTTCCTCAGATGGTGATCAACAAAATCAGTCCATTTATGACATCGACCAAATCCTCTGCAGGCTGATGTCAACCACATCAATGCTGACAAGATACCTAAAGCAAGCATCCCACCATCCCTCCAAAAAATTAAAACACAGAAGAAAATTAAAGAAAAAAAGGGACGGAGACACACTCGACTGCAGCTTCAAAATGTGTTCACACATTAATTCAAATCTCTCTAGCATAGATCTTTTAGAAGGAAACTATTGAAAGAGAAGATTCTTTTTTGGATAAAAAATATTTTTTGTGGCCTTTGTCATATTTTTTTGTCACATTTGTGAGACCTATATTCACAAACTCTGCGTAGAGAAGTCATTTCTACTCAGCTAAAAAAAGCATTATATGAAGTATTTTACTAACACGGATAGAAAAATCTAATGCTATCATTGCTATGTATTTCTGCTCTTCTTTAAATGATGAATTATTAGGAATTAAATAAAGCATTTCTATAGAACAGCATCTTAGCTTGGTATTCTAGTAAAGCTCTGAATTAAGTAACACTTATAGACATTTTTTTAAGCTTTCCTGAGCAAGCTCTGTGACTATCTAAGTCCTGTCACAGGAGGAGGACACAAGCACCAGCGCATGAAGTGAATTGCCCTAAGTGTTTACTTGTATAAAGCAGAAGAGCTCAGTGGGAGTCCAGGGTGCTATGTATGATGCAATCTCCTATACCAACTTTCCCACCTGGAGGCCCACAGCAGTTCATACTCCTCACTCAAACACAGCCAGGGAGGAAAATAGATTGATTTGACTAATAAGTATATCTTATATATACACCCATTTCTAACTCAGCAACCAGTTAAAAGACCCATACAGTAAGAAGAAAGGAAAGAGCCACTGAATCCCCACATGCTCCAAAGTTGTAAGGGGGAGGGAGAGGTGAGGGGTTTAGGCAAAGCATGATGTGTGTGCATGCTCCTAAGTGCTAGGTTCCCACTGGCCTGTCCCCTGTTACACTGATATGGGCACCTCCCTTGGAGCTGAGTTTGCCTGGTCCTGTGGAGATGGTCATGTGTGTTTGGCTCAAAGTTACAGGGATGGTAGACTGCCTGACTGGCAACTGATTGAGGAAGAGCCTCTCACTCAATAGCCTATAAAAGGAGAGAACAAAAGCCCCTCTCTCCCCTCATCTCTTCCCCCCCTTTCTCCCTCCTTCCTCCCCCACCTCTCTCCTCCCCTTCCTTCTCCCTCTCCTGTCCCTCTCTCAGTATCTCTTCTTTCTCTTTTCTCTCTTTCTCTGTCTCTCTCTCTCTTTCTGTCTTTTTGTTTGGGACTCTGCTAGCTCTCTCCCTTGTAGTTACAGTAAGAGAAGGAAAAAATAGCCAGCGCTATTTTTCTGATGTTCTCATGAGAATTAATATATGGGATTACACCCTATTGATCAACTCAAAATTTTCAGAAGAGTGTGAAAAAAAATTTGTCATTATCAATCATAGAGAGTTTATTCACAAAAAGGATTTCATGACTAAAAGTAAATATGTTTCCATTCTCATCATAATGAATGAGTTATATTATTTTTTTAAAAAGTACCGCAACTCTTTAAATTATTGTTTCCATTCTACCTCCAAGGTTTGTTGTGAGGATCAAATAAAATAATAAAGCACTTAGCACAATGCCTGGCACATAGTAGCCATCTGATAAACACTGATTCCCCTAGTACCCCCTCCCATTCTTAGTCAAACTATGTAAGTATTGTTGTTATTCAGTCATGTCCAACTCTTCGTGACCCCATGGACCATAGCAAGCCAGGTTCTTCTATCCTCCACTAATCTCCTGAAGTCTGTCCAAGCTCATGTTTGTTGCTTCCATGACACTATCTATCCATCTCATCGTCTCCCGTCCCCTTCTCCTTTTGTCTTCAATATCTCCCAACATCAAGGTCCTTTCCAATGAGTCCTGTCTTCTCAGTATGTGGCTGAAGTATTTAAGCTTCAGCTTCAGTATTTATCCTTCCAGTGAACAATCTGATTTAATTTCTTCAAGTATTGACTGATTCGATCTCCTTGCTGTCCAAGGGACTCTCAAAAGTCTTCTCCAGCACCAATATTTGAAAGTGTCGATTCTGCAGCACCCAGCTTTTCTTAAAGCCCAACTCTCACAGCCATACATTGCTACCAGAAAAACCCTTGACTATATGGCACTTGGTCAGCAAGGTGATGGTTCTACTTTTTAGTATATTCCTTCCAAAGAGCAAGCACCTTTTTATTTCATGGTTGTAGTCACTGTCTGCGGTGATCTTTGACCCCAAGAATATAAAATCTGACGTTGCTTCCGTTTCTTCTCTCTAACTGCCAGGAAGTGATGGGACAAGTTGTTAAGATCTTTGTTTTGCTTTGCTTTGTTTCATGTTAAGCTTCAAGCCAGCTTTCACACTCTCCTCCTTCACCCTCCTCAAGAGGCTTCTTAATTCTTCTTCATTTTCCACCATCAGAGTGGTAGCATCTGCATACCTGAGATTGTTGATATTTCTCCCAGCAGCCTTAATTCTGGCTTTCGATTTGTCCAGCCTGGCATTTCATATTATGTACTCTGCATATAAGTTAAATAAAGTAACAATATACAGTCTTATCATACTCCTTTCTCAATCTTAAACCAATCAGTTGTTCGATGTTCAGTTCTGTTGTTTCTTAGACCACGTACAGGTTCCTTAGGAGAAGTTAAGATTATCTGGTACTCCCATATCTTTGAGGATTTGTCACATTTTGCTGTGATCCACACAGTCCGAGGCTTCAGTGCAGTCAGTGAAGAAGCCGATGTTTTTCTGAGACTTCCTTGTTTTCTCCATAATTTAGTGAATGTTGGCATTTTGATCTCTAGATCCTCTGCCTCTTCAAAAACCAGCCTGCTCTTCTGCTAATTCTCAGTTCATACAGTGCTGAAGCCTAGCTTGCAGAATCTTAAGCATAACCTTGCTGGTGTGTAAAATGAGTGTAATTGTTTGGTAATTTGAACATTCTTTGGCATTGCCCTTCTTTAGAATTGAGACATAAATTGATATTTCCCAATCCAGTGGCCACTGTTAAGTTTTCCAAATTTTCCTGGCATATTCAAGTGCGGCACTTTAACAGCAGCATCTTTTAAGATTCTAAATTGCTCAGCTGGAATTCCATCACCTCCACTAGTCTTATTGTTAGCAACACTTCCTAAGGTCCACTTGACTTTCTCTAAGATGTCTGGTTCTAGATCAGGAACCACACCATCATGGTTATTGGTGGCATTAAGATCTTTCTTGTATAGTTCTTCTGTGTATTCTTGCCACCTCTTCTTCATCGCTTCTACTTCTCTTAGGTCCTCACCATTATTGTCTTTTATCATACCCATTTTTGCATCAAACATTCCTTGACATCTCAAATTTTCTTGAAGAGATCTCTTGTCATTGCCATTATATTGTTTTCTTCTATTGCTTTGCATTGTTCATTTAAGAAAACCTACTTATCTCTCCAAGCTATTCTCTGGAATTCTGCATTCAGTTGGGTATATCTCTCCCTTTCTTCTTTCCCTTCACTTTCCTTCTTTCTTCAACTATTTGTAAAGTCTCAACAGAGATCCATTTTGCTTCCTTGCTCTTTTTTTCCTTTGGAATGGTTTTTTTTATTGCTGTCTCCAATACAATATTGTGAACCTCTGTCTAGAGTTCATCAGGCCCTCCATCTACCAGATCATAGCCCTTAAATCTATTCATCACTTCCACTTCATATTCCTAAGGGATGTTGTTTAGGTCATAACATATATAGTCTGATGGCTTTCCCTACTTTCTTCAACTGAAGTCTGAATTTTGCAATAAGAAGCTGATGATCTGAGCCCAACCACACAGAGCTTCTCCAGCTTTAGCTGCAAAGTACATAATCAATCTGATTTCGATATTGACTATGTGGTGATGTCCATGTGTAGAGTCACCTTTTATATTGTTGAAAAAGAGTGTTTGCCATGACCAGCAAGTTATCTTGACAAAACTCTCTTAGTCTCTGCCTTGCTTCATTTTGTATTCCAAGTCAACTTTGGCCTCTTTGGCAGAAGCTGCTCACTTAACTTGGGGTTTACTGGCTGGTTTATGGGCTAGATTCCTTCCTTCCTTCCGGGAATAGGTCCCTGCCAAAGCACCACTTAAGGCCTTTATTTTGGGCCCTCCTGGCTTACACTGAATGTCAACAGTAACTGTTTCTCTTTGGAACAGAAACCCTGAGGGTCTTCCCCTCCCACCTTGATTTTTTATTTTCTAATTAAAGGAGCCATCCCTCCTTAAAGAGGCCTATTCATTGAATGGGTGCTACCTCACTCTAAATGAGTACATGAAAAGGCCAGAGCCTAAAAGAACCAGTGTCTCCCATTGCATCCTGGGTCATCTCCAGTCATCCTGTTAAATATCAGGTCACTGGATCCAGATGACTCTGGAGGATAAAGTGAGGCTGGTGACCTTGCACAGCTCTCCCTCACTCAAATCCAAGTCAACTGCAAGTCATGCCATCATTTCCCTGATGTCATGGTCCTCTTTGAAAATGAAGGACAAACACAACAACAGACTTATATGCTGTAATGTTGAATGGTTTGCCTTGGATTCAAAGAAATATCATTCTGTCATTTTTAAAATTATATCCCAATACTGCTTTTCCCAGGGATTCTTGCCTACAGTAGTATACGTAATGATCACTTGAATTAAATTCACCCATTCTTGTCCATTTGAGTTCACTGACACTCATGATGTCAATGTTTAATCTTTCCATCTCTGGTTTCAGCTTACCTTAGTTCATAGCTCTTATATAGGCCACCTCATTGGTCTCTTTGGATGGTTCCTCTTCATGATGGCCAGAAATGGCTTTCTTTCTCCTTGACTCACAGAAGTCACATCTGCAAATCTATTTCCTGCCTCAGCTCTCTGGGTCTGCTCTCCATTGGGTATGGCATCTTTTACTGGCTGAGTAGCTCAGCTGTAAGATGACATAGTCTATAAGGGGGGGAGGGGGCAGAAAGAGAGGAGAAAAAGAAATTCCAGCCTACCTCCATAAGAGATAGGGAATTATATTCCATGGGTTCTTCTTCCATACCTGGTCTTCTTTGCTATCAAAGGTCACACTGCAGAGAGATGTCTTTTGGTTCAACTGAGTGCTACGGACTATGTGTTACTTTTTTGAAGGGAAGTCAAGGGCATAGTTGATCTATGGTCAACTACCTTTGCTGAAGTCAGGAAATCATATGTCTTCAGGGGTGCTCGAGACCCCAAAATACCAACACACTGGGTTCCTGCTCGAATGAATTCGACTCAAGCCTTCTCAGTCAAAGAGAAAAATAGAGTTTATTAAAGATTTGTCATATTGGGTTGAGTCTTAAGAAATCTCACCATTTGTAATGCTCGTTTTCACAAGCAGGCCAGATTCAATCTGAGGTAGATTGAATCTGAGCATCCTCAAGGAGGCAAGATGAAACTTATATACAGAAAGATTGTGTGTGGGATCTAGGGTGGTCCTGGGGTGATGGGAGGAGGCTTTTAGGAAGGGTCTTGAGGAGGAGTCTAAGGAGGAGCTTGATGGAACTGGGGCAAGACTCCAGGAACCAAGAGAATGAGATTAAGGGTGGGAAGTAGCTGAAGGCTACCTGGAGATAACAGACAATGTAGGGCTAGGCTAGTTTAAGGGTAATAGATTTGGGCATTGACACTTTGATAGGATCAAGGGCAGACACTAGCCAGACAATGGAGGGCTAGGTTAGGTTAAGAGTAACCTAGAGGGGGTGGAGCCAAGATGGCGGCTGGAAAGCAGGGATTTATGTGAGTTCCCATCCAGGTCCCTCCAAACACCTATAAAAATGTCTCTGAACAAATTCTAGAACTGCAGAACCCACAAAATAGCAGAGGGAAGCAGGGCTCCAGTCCAGGACAGCGTGGATGGTCGCTGGGTAAGGTCTATCACACGGAGCTGGGAGCGGAGTAGAGCAAAGCAGAGCCCAGCTTGAGCCTCGTCTGAACTAACCAGACCAGGAGCTGGTTGCAATAGGCCTTAGCGCCCTGAATCAGTGAGCTGTGGCAGTTACCAGACTTCTCAACCCACAAACACCAAAGACAACTAAGAAGATTAGTGGGAAAAGCTGCTGGGAGAGAGTGAAAGGGGTTCTCGGTTTGGCCACTGCCCCGGGGGCAGCGGAGGTGATGCAGCTACAGAACTACAGCTGCAGTTGCTTCTGGCCCCAGGCCCAACTGGTGGGAGGAATTAAGTGGCAGATCTGAGCAGGAGTGCAGAGCCAGCTTAGATCTGAGTCAGGTCCTGGTTGGCGGTTCTTGGGGGAGGAGGAGTGCTGCTGTGGCAGAGCTCGCTGTGTAGAAATAGCTCTGAAAACAACAGCGTAGCCCCTCAAGCTTGGGACAAAGTACTCCATACTCTACAAGCAGTCATACCCCACTGAAAAACTCAAGGGTCAAGTAAGTTGGCTGGGAACACGGCCAGGCAGTGAAAATGGACTCAGATTCAGACTCAGACTTTGGAATCTTTCTTTGGTGACAAAGAAGACCAAAACATACAGCCAGAAGAAGTCAACAAAGTCAAAGAGCCTACATCAAAAGCCTCCAAGAAAAACATGAACTGGTCTCAGGCCATGGAAGAGCTCAAAAAGGATTTGGAAAAGCAAGTTAGAGAAGTAGAGGAAAAATTGGGATGAGACATGAGAGTGATGCAAGAAAACCATGAAAAACAAGTCAAGGACTAGCTAAAGAAGATCCAAAAAATACTGAAAAAAATAACACCTTAAAAAATAGACTAACCCAAATGGCAAAAGAGCTCCAAAAAGCCAATAAGGAGAAGAATGCCTTGAAAGGCAGAATTAGCCAAATGGAAAAGGAGGTCCAAAAGGCCATGGAAGAAAATACTACCTTAAAAATTAGACTGGAGCAAGTAGAAGCTAGTGACTTTATGAGAAATCAAGATATTATAAAACAGAACCAAAGGAATGAAAAAATGGAAAACAATGTGAAATATCTCATTGGAAAAACTACTGACCTGGAAAATGGACCCAGGAGAGATAATTTAAAAATTATTGGACTACCTGAAAGCCATGATCAAAAAAAGAGCCTAGATATCATCTTTCAAGAAATTATCAAGGAGAACTGCCCTGATATTCTAGAGCCAGAGGGTAAAACAGAAATTGAAAGAATCCACAGATTGCCTCCTCAAAAATATCCCAAAAAGAAAACTCCTAGGAATATTGTCACCAAATTCCAGAGCTCCCAGATCAAGGAGGAAATACTGCAAGCAGCCAGAAAGAAACAATTTGAGTATTGTGGAAACACAAGATTTAGCAGCTTCTACATTAAGAGATCGAAGGGCTTGGATTATGATATTCCAGAGGTCAAAGGAGCTAGGATTAAAACCAAGAATCACCTACTCAGCAAAACTGAGTATCATGTTCCAAGGCAAAATATGGACTTTCAATAAAATAGAGGACTTTCAAGCTTTCTCAGTGAAAAGACCAGAGCTGAATAGAAAATTTGACTTTCAAACACAAGAATCAAGAGAAGCATGAAAAGGTAAACAAGAAAGAGAAATCATAAGGGACATACTAAAGTTGAACTGTTTTGTTTACATTCCTACATGGAAAGATGATGTGTATGATTCATGAGACCTCAGTATTAGGGTAGCTGAAGGGAATATACATATATATGTACATATAGACAGAGGGCACAGGATGAGTTGAATATGAAGGGATGATATCTAAAAAAAATAAAATCAAATTAAGGGATGAGAGAGGAATATATTGAGAGAGGGAGAAAGGGAGAGATAGAATGGGGTAAATTATTTCACATAAAAGTGTCAAGAAAAAGCAGTTCTGTAGGAAGGGAAGAGGGGGCAGGTGAGGGGGAATGAGTGAATCTTGCTCTCATCGGAATTGACCTGAGGAGGAAATATCATACACACTCAATTGGGTATCTCACCCCACAGGAAAGAAGGAGGAAGGAGATAAAAAAGGGGGGATGATAGAAGGGAGGGGAGGAGGTAATCAAAAATGAACACTTTTGAAAAGGGACAGGGTCAAGGGAGAAAATTGAATAAAGGGGGATAGGATAGAAAGGAGTGAAATACAGTTAGTCTTTCACAACATGAGTATTGTGGAAGGGTTTTGCATAATGATACACATGTGGCCTATGTTGAATTGCTTGCCTTCTTAGGAAGGGTAGGTCGGGAGGGAAGAGGGGAGAGAAATTTGGAACTCAAAGTTTTAAAAACAGATATTTAAAAAAAAAAGTTTTTGCACGCAACTAGGAAGTAAGATATACAGGAAATGCAGCATAGAAATCTATCTTGCCCTGCAAGAAAGTAAGGGAAAAGGGGATGGGGGAGTGGGGTGAAAGAAGGGAGGGCTGACTAGGGAACAGGGCAACCAGAATATATGCCATCTTGGAGTGGGGAGGAGGGTAGAAATGGGGAGAAAATTTGTAATTCAAACTCTTGTGAAAATCAGTGCTGAAAACTAAAAATATTAAATAAATAAATAATAAAATTAAAATTAGAAAAAAAGCGTAACCTAGAGATTGGGTCTAGCCATAATGAAAGGCTTATGGCCCCAGGCAAATGCCTCACCAAGTGGGAAGATTCAAGGAGAATTCAAGGGGGCTCCCTGATCCTGTACCCTATCACCTTCTAATTCCATCCATTCTGAAAAGAGAGCTTCTTCATACCTCATAGAGAGTTAATGGAGTATAAACTCTTCTTTATACCTCATTTAAGACCTTAATACTTTTTTGCCTTACCTACCTATCTTCTGTGTTTTTATCAGCTAAGTAGGGGAAACCAACTGATCAAGGGTTTCCTGATCAAATCTCCCTCCCCTCCTTCCCCCACACAAATATTACACACTATTACAAGACATACTTGGTCACATAATATTGCAATACTAATGGTATACATTTGCAAAAGGACCACAATTAAAATAATTTCAGCTTCTGTGCCAACATGTGTATAAAAAAAAGAGGTAAAGAAATTCTAAAGAGAACTCAATAAAACCCTTTAAATTCAATCAATAAATAGATTAACATTTAATCATTTCAATGCAAAGGTGGAAGATATGAAAAACAGATTGGAAAATATCATCTGAGTAAAAGAAATTAGGGAAGTAGAAGACAAGCAGTGCTAAAGCCAAATGACTATATGTCATGAATGCTTTTTTAAAGGAAAAAGTCAAGAGGCAAAAAATACAGAAGAAGCCAAAAATTGAAAGTGATCATACTTTAACTGGCAGGAAATGATTAATTACAAATGCAGGAAAAATTTCTTACTTGGCAATCTGTATATGTTACAGGAAAGATAAAAATCAATACCAAATTAGAGGAAACAGTAAAAATGATAAGATATGTCATGTGATTAAGGCAAATCCAAACTAACCTACTTAAAGCAGCTGACAGAGAAAATGACAAGTGGACAAAAGTACAGACATCATTCACAGATTTCCTTTTCCTCCTTCCTACAATTTAAAAAGGAAATTAAACTGAAGTAAATCAATTGCTACAAGGAGACCAAGAATCTAGAAACTAAGCCAGAAATAAATCAATTTTTCCATCTGTTGTTTATCCTCCCATTTTAATCTTTAAATGCCCTCGGGATAATTATGCTGAGTTGAGTCAAGCTTTCCTTTGTTTTTCCTTCAACCTGTCTTGGAATTATGGGGTAATACTTGTCTATAAGATTTTACAAACAAGTTTATTTTCTAAACAAGCATTTCTCTTGACAATCATAGCTCTCTGCTTGGAAGTAGACAGAGTATTTACTGACTGAAGTTATTTGGGAACTCTTTGGTCTCCTTGTTATGACAATTGACTTATATTAATTAAGTTTCCAAATAAAATTGTCATTATCAGTTTTGGTATTTTCTCCTTCATTCATTTCTGAATTTTGAGTGGCAATAACTTCATCATATGCAGTTGTAACTGAATATCATATCTTTTTCCCATTCTTACTGTTGTTTCTTATTGGTATTCATTTTTCCCTTTGTTCTGCTTAAATTAGTGATCTGAGTACACACAGACACCTAATTCAAGAATGACTGCTACATAAGTAACAAACAATTTCCTATCTCTTAAAATGGAAGGAAATACACATTTAATGATCATAACTGTGAATGGAAATGGGATGACCTTGCCTATCAAATGAAAAACAATTGTGGAAAGGATAAGAAAGCAGAATCCAAAAATAGGTCTTTTACATGAAATACACTGAAACATAAAGTTCACAGAGTTAAAAGAAGAGGTTAAAGCAAAAGTTACTTTGCTTCAGCTAAACTCAAAAAAGCAGGGGTGGACATCATGATCTGAGAAAAAGCAACAGCAAAAACAGGCTCAATTAAAAGAGATAAATGGTGAAGTTATGCTATACTTAAAGGTATAATAGATAATTAATTAATATCAATATATAATATACAACAAATGGCATAGCAACCACATACTTTAAAGAAACGTTAGACAAGTTAAAGAAACAGAAAAAAATCTAAAATAGCTAAGGATCTCAACCAATTAAGAAAAAGAAGTTAAGGACCTGAAAAGAATTTTAGAAAAATTAGTTATATTACATGTCTAGTGATTATTGAATGGAAATAGAAGGAGTATACATATTTCTCAATAAAGCCAACAACTTAAATGATTAATATTTACAAACATATAAAATTTTAAAGATAAACAGAACAAGCAATAAAGATTTTAAATAGCTTAATCCCAGAAAAAGAAATTGAATTTAAGCCATATATGATCTGCCGAAGGGAAAAATGCAAACAAACCTGGGTAAATTTACAAGTGAATTCTATAAAACATTTAAAGAAAAATCAATTACAGTATTATATAAAATGTTTATGAAAATAGAAAAAAGAAAGATCCTACTATATCTTTTTATGATATAAGTACGGTCTTGATACTTCAACTAAAGAGAGACAAACCAGAGAAAGAAATATCCCCAGAGAATATTCATACAAATTATTAAATAAAATATTAGCAAAGAGGCCACAACACTTATTCAAAACTTAATACACTATGACCAGGTTGCATTCATACCAGAAATGTGGGACTGGTTGAATATTAGGAAAATTAAAAACAAATAGTCATATTGATAGCGAAAACATTAAAAATGACATGATTATAGGAATAGACATACTCAGTTTTGCAGAAGTTATTCTTGGTTATAAACATCTCTTTTGCCCTTTGGAATATTAAATTCTAAAATCTCTTATTTTTAGTACTAGTTGTCAAGTCTTTCATGATCCTGACTACAGGTCCTTCTTACTTGAACTACTAGTACACTAGTGGAGAGGCACATACTTAGAGAGTATAATTGGCAAGGAGAAGGTGCAGACATGCCGGTGCCCTGAAAGCCTCAGGCTAGTTCCCCAGGTTCAGTGTTTCTGATGGCTACATGCCTCCCCTAGGCTCCTGGGCCTGCTCCTTGTTAGGCCCTGTGTCTCTGACTAGGCAAAATGTCATGATGGATGGCCCAGGGAGGCAGAGAGAAATCACATACACATACATACACACACACACACACACACACAGCCCACTGGTCTTCCTCAACCCTCTGCCAAGAGGCAAGGAGCAATTCCCTCTCGAGAGCTAGGTTCTTCTTCCAAAGCTGGCTCCCTTCTCAGATGCTAGAGCTTGTCCCCCTTAGACCTGCTTCCTGCCTTGACAGACTCCTTAGAGAGTGGGTCTTGCTTTTTAAAGGACACCAGGAGCATGGCTAATTCTTTAACCAGGCAAAAACTAACCACCCAATAATTCCATTGAATTTAATTTAAAAACTTCTTCACATCTCCTAAAAGAACCAATAGACTGTTAACACAAATATAAATACTCCTTTACACTTTAAGACCTTAACTCTTCTTGTCTCTGTTACCTGCCCCTTACATCCTATAGTTTTATCAAGTAGGCTGGAGGAACTCCAAAGAATGGATCTCCTGACCAGTATCTCCACATTATGAAGATAACTGATCCTCTGCCCCAGATAAAAGGGGCAGGTAAATAGGAAAATTCAGTGCATGTGTTAATTCAGTTTCTCCAGAGTGGCCCATTCTTTCAACAAAAACATTTATTTTATTTGTACATTTATTTGCACCTCCTTAAATACTTTTTCCTTTCATAGTTTGTTCAGTGTTTATCTTGAACAGATAGGGTGTTTCCAATTTTCTGCTACAAGAAAAAGAAGAGCTATGAATATTTTTGTACTGATAGTGCTTCTCTTTCTTTTTATGACAGTATTCCCTACCCACATTTCCCTAGAATACTTTGTTTGGATTGATCCTTTGTCACTATCACATTCTACCATACACGACAGTGACTTGCATATGTGCTCTATTCACCAACAAGGTTATAATCTCCTTGATAGAAGGGAAATTGACAGCTTTCATCTTTGGCAGCTAGGTAGATAGACAGAGCAGTGGACAAAGCACTGGGTCTGGGGTCAGGATGACAAGTTCAAATCCGGCCTCAGACACTTCTGAAACTAAGTCTCTTATTAACCTAGGTTTGCCTCAGTTTCTGCATTTGTACAACAGCACCTGACTCCCAGGTAGTTGTCAGGATAAAATGAGATATTTGGAAAGTATTTCACAAACCTTAGAGCACTATAAAAATGTTAGCTATCATCGTTGTTGTTATCTTTGCGTACCCATTTCTTAGCACAGCACTTTATACGTAGTAAGTATTTAACAAATATTTGTTGAAATGAATTATTTCTAAATGAAAACAATGTACCATCAAACTGCTGCCACAGTGGTCCGACTCTAAACTATGCATTTTTCAGACTGTACTTTTTCTCTAAATGCAGCTTGCATAAAGGTTAAGTACACTTCCTATAAATTGGGTGTTCTTTGTTATGTGTACCCACATGCACTGTTTCTTTTCTTTTAGAGAGATGTCACTTCAGGTGTGTAGCCCATAATGTATAAATAAAATAAATTATTTTGTTGAAAGAATGGGCCACTCTGCCTGGGTCCAGAAAAACTAGATTAACACATACACTGAATTTACCTATATTTAAGCATTTGCAAACACAAATACCTGCTGAAATTCTGAGAAGCCAAGTAAAAAGCTCCTGCTGTGCCAATTTCCCACTCTATAAAAAGCCATGTTCCACGACTATAGCAAAATTCAGCAGATGACAGAATCCATATCCGGAAAGCACAGTGGTGATTGTGACTATTTTTATTCAATGTGGGTGTAAAAAGTGAACTACAACGTAGACTATTTTGAAGTTCACAAAGCACTTTACCTACATTATCTCATTTGATTTTTGAAACAACCCCATAAGTAACACAAGAATGATTATCCTCAGGACTCAAGCTAGATAGGTTACCCAGGGCCACACGACTTGTGTTAGAATTGGAATGTGAGCTGCCATCTCTCCTAATTCCAAATTCTGTATCCTTTCCTCACCAGGGCTGTCCAACCTTGGGTTTTTATTGAAACAATAGACAATATATTTTGATTTGCCATTTTAGTGAGAGCTCTCCACGTAGCTCGGCTTCATTTACTAAAGCATTTATGTAAATTTCTATGCTTGTAGGCAGGCTGCATGCATTTTGGACAGCCCTGCTCTACATCATAGCGCCTGTCTCATCATGTACTATCCATCATTCAGATGGACTGATTGATTCAGTGACACAACCTTTGAATCAATGACTTTCAAGGCAAAAAGAAAAATGCTTATAACTCAGGTCACGGGTACCTGCAAAGTCCAGGTAATCAACACACTCTGTCTGAGAGTACCGAAGAGCCACGTCCCGGGCTGTTTCATTTCGGAAGTTCAGTGCTTCGATATCCACTTCCAGATCCACCAGTGTCTTTAAAGTTTCCACTTGGCCCCAGGCTGCAGCACAGTGTAAGAGTGTGTAACCTGACAAAGTGAACAAAGGCAATCAAATCAAACACATTTGGATATTTCAGAGTACTTTTTCTGGTGGAAGAGATAAGTCTCTAAAATGCAGCAAGCTGGATCCTTTGGATCAGAGATTTAGAGCTGGAAGGGATCACAAAGACCATCTAGTATGACCTAAGACAAGCTTCCTAAAATATTCCCTAGTCAAGGAGTGTGAAGTATGCCCTCAAATTAATTTTTAAGGGCAAGCTCATGGGAGTATGGCAGCATGGTAGAGAAACGGAAACCTTGGGACAGAAGGCCACTGCTGGGGAGTTACAAGGCAGAAGAAGAAGGAAGAAAAGCAGGGCTAGGCCGGCTAGGGAAGAGCTAACTGGAGTTACTTAAAAAGAAAATATTGTCAGAGCCCTCTAAATCTAGTTTCCGGGGGAGAGGGGAGGGGATTCTGCTCAATTTACCCTAGTTACAGCTCTGAGCTACAAACTCAGGAATCATCATAAAATTCTGTGCCCAAACACTATTGCTACAATCATGGAAATTACTACTTTCCCAAAGAAATTAGACTGAGAAAGTACTTAAAATGCAAAGAGAGAGTTCATATAATCCCCCCCTTAATTTTAGTGAAAGTATCAGAGAAAAAAAAATTGAGTAAATATTTCATGATGATAGTGAAAAGGTAACAAAATGTTACTGTGACTAAATAGGACTAGAAACACTGGGCTGGGAGAAAAAAAAAGTGGCCCAGTAAAAAGCTTCTGTTTCAGACCAAAGTACTTCTTAGTGCTTAAAGAGGATGAGACCATGACAGATAGATGATAGGGGCCTTTCTGAGAACAATGAATGAATGAGAAACATTTTTACAAAGTTTTGCTTAAAGGCTCGGAAGTAAAACCACCACCTCTGTTCTGTTCATCAGATCATAGCTCTGGTGCTGGAAGGAACCTCAGAAAACATCTAGTCCAATGCTCTCATTTAACAGATGGGAAAACTGAGGTTCAGTTGGGCTAATTGCCCAAACGGCATCAGAGGCAAGATTTGAATCTAGGTCCTCTGACACCAGTAACAATGCTCTCTCTAAGAATTCCATACACAACTATGGAATTACTTTGTGACTTTGGACAGGCACTCTGTCCATTTGTTTTCCCACTTGAAAATGCTATCTAGACACCCCCTACCTTCACAAGAAGACACAATCCATGTCCTGAAAACAACAATGACGGTAGTGATTGTGATTGTATCTATTCAACAAAAAAGTATCTGAGAACCAACTGGATAATACCTCATTTTAAAAACTCATTATTTAGGTTCTTAGTACTGAAAATAACAAGCAGACTCACTTTTGAATCCCCGACACATTTATTTGGGCCAGTTGTTGTACGTTCTCAAAAAGAACCAAAATGACATCACTATGTTAGAGTCAAATTTCAGTGTGTCCGACTGTGGCTGATCAGACCAATACAAGCTCAGAATGCTTTGCCACAGATCAGAAACAAACAGTCCCTGTGAACATTTGGGGTAGATTCTCTAAATTTGCTCATCTTGAGTTTCTTTTGAGCTATTTCAATTCTGCTTTGTTCACAGAGCACAGCACCTTCTTTGATGTGGGCACTTCTTGCTGAGTGGTCCTGTGTTAGTGTCTCCCATGTCATACAAATATTCATATTTGTGTGACATAATATGAAAAGGCATATGCACAAATAGGCTCACAAATAAAGCAAAGAGTACACTGCCCACTAGGTGTTAGAAAACTATTAATGCTGTACAAGGATAAAGGACAGTAGCATAAATGTACATTCAGTATGGTGTTGAAAGGAAACCCTGCACATATAATGACAAGGTGAGTGTGTTCTCATGCCAAGGCTGATGTCTTTCTTTCAGATATTCCCAAGTAGCTTTCTTGTCTCTATAGATACAGTCATTTACTTAATTAAATCAAGCACCTACCATATGCCAGGTACTCTGTTAAGTGTCAGGAATACAAAGACATAAGAGAAAGGATCCCTACCCTCAAGGAATTTCCATTCTCTCAACGGGAGACAACATGTACATCTATATGTATGGACAAAATAAATATGAGCTGTTTCAAGGGGGAGGCGCTGGCAGCTGGGAGGATCAGGAAAGGCTTCATATAGAAGGCGATAAGCTGAACTTTGAAGGAAACTGGGAATTTTAAGAGATAGAAGAAGGCACAGAGATAGGAGAAGGAGTGTTGTGTGTGAGGAACAGCAGAAACAACATGAACAAAGTATGCCTGGATAAATTACATATGGGAGATTGTAATATATAATAACCCTGAAAGGGTAGGTTGAAGCTAGGTTGCAAAAGTCAAATGGAGGAGTTTTTTGTTTCTGCTTTTTAATCCTGGCAGTAATAAAGAGCTGCTGGAATTTCATGAGCAAGAGAGTAACATGATCATACCAACGCTTTAGGAAAATCATTCTGGCAGCTCTGTGAAAAACTGGGTTGGTGATAGGATAGACCTGAGACAAGGAGGCCATTTTCTTCTTGTTCTGTTGTTTCAGTCCTATCTGACTCTTTGTGACCCCATTTGGGGTTTTCTTGGCAAAAATACTGGAGTGGCTTGCCATTTCCTTCTCCAGCTCATTTTACAGATGAGGAAACTAAAGCAGAGTTAAGTGACTTGCCCAGGGTCACACAGCTAGTATGAATCTAAGGCTGGATTTGAACTCAGGTCTTCCTGACTCCAGGCTGGACACTCCATTCACTGCACCACCTAGCTGCCCCAAGGAGGCCATTTAGGAGGCTACTACAATATAACAGCCCAAGTAAGTTGTGATAAAGCCTTGAATTAGGCTTTGAAGATGTGTATGAGAGATGCTACAGCAATGAAATTGATAAGATGTGGCAAATTAGTGGGTATGTGGGGTAAAGGGAGGGTGAGGGATCAAAGATGACACCAAGGGTGACTGGAAGGATGGTGATACCTTTGATAGAAACAGAAACGGAAAAGTCTGAGAGGAAGAGAAGAAGTTTGAGGGGAAAGACAGAGTTCAGTTTTTAATATGCTGAGTTTAAGATATCTATAGGACAGCCAATTCAAAATATTCAATAGGCAGTCTATGGTGTGAGATTAGAGCTCAAGAGAGAGTATAGGGTTAGATATATAAATTTGAGAGTGATCTGCATACAGAAGATAATTAAATCCATGACTGCTGTGAGTTTATAGAGGGCAGGGGTTCTTAACTTGGGGTCTATGAATTTATTTTTAAAACTTTGATGACTTTATCTCAATATAATAGGCTTCCTTTGTAATCCCATGTATTTTATTTTATGCATATAAAAACATTACATTGAGTAGGGGTCCATAGCCTTCACCAAGACTGACAAATGGGTTCAAGACAAAAAAGTCAAGAATTCCTGTTCTAAGCAGACAAAAGACTTGGTCAGAAAGAGTTGATTTGGGGTCTCAGAGCCACTGGAACATGGGCTTCTCCAGCCTGAGGGAAGAGAACTGAAAGAAAGGCATGGGGCCATGTAGGAGGGAATTTCTCTACCCTTACACAATACAATGGTCACTTAAGCTACATTGCTTCTGGTGACTCCTGTTACCTGTGTATAAATTAAAGGAAAATATAAAAATGGTGGTCAAATTTACTCAATTTTAAATTAAAGATACTAGATTGCTTTGTTAGTTGACTGATTTCATTCCTAAGAAATAACACCAAAGAAAAAAAATAGAATACCTCTAGCCGTTTTCTCATTCAGGTTCACACCACATTGTGCCAACATTCTAATCAGGTCGCTTTGCCCAACCATGCATGCTGCATACAAGAAGTTCCTACCAATGACATCTTCTTCCAAAACTAGCTGCATGACCTTAGAGTGAGAGGGGTTTTCTGGGTCTTCAAAAATCTTCTTTAGTTTCTCTATGTTTCCTGTAAGAATATGTTGAATAATGCTTTCTAAGCTAGATATATTCTCAGACTCCTCACTGGTTTCTTGTTCTTCTGGGATTTCGGCTTCCTTGGAAGGTTCTGGTTCCAATAATGGAACCATTTTCTTGTGTGACACCTGAGAGAGAAAAATGAGTGATGTAAAAACTGTTCTGAGCAGCCAAGCAATAGATGTTGGGCACGTATTTTGGGCCTAGCCCAACAGTGAGTGCTTTCAGAGTAAGGGAAAGATTTTTTCTGCCCAAAAGAAACTTTTGGCACAGTGCCTTGCAAATGCTTAAAAACGTTTGTTGAACTTAACTGAATTGTTGTTCTTCAGAGAGGACCAGTGGCATTACCAGGGTGATGTCTTGACTTGCCCATGAATCAGATTTAAGTGAGGCAGAGCTGCACAAAGCCTCCAGTCTCACTCTTCCCTCCGAGTCATTAAAGTCCAGTGGCAGGACAAAAGTCAAGACTGGCAGTGGCAGAGAATGCAGTGGATGACCTTGGCCTTTCTAAATAAAGGTCTTTCCCAGGCCTCAGGTTGTCTGAGGCAACTCCCTTTCAAAGACTACCAGGCTGGGTAAGATTTGAGACAAAAGATGGCCTAATTTAACATCACAAAAACATCAATCTGGAAGGGGAAGATCCTCTAAGTTTCAGCACAGGCATAGGACACAATTGCTATTTACACTCATTCTAAGCCAGAGATTCCCAAAGTGGGTGATACCACCCCTGGGAGGCACTGGGCCGATATGGGGGGCAGTAGTAGCCTCAGGTACAACTGGGGGATGTTGAATAAAAATAAGAGGGTGATGAAAGCATAAGGAAAGAAGAGAAGAAAATATTGAAAAACCATTCATGCATGTTTCATCTGTTGTGTAACAGAGCTAAAGTCGTAGTGACTACGTTATTTTCCAAATATACACACAAAATGCAAGTTATGACCAGTCAATGGTCAAGACTGCTGACAGATCTTAACAAGCAAGTGTTAGCAGGTGAGCATGTCGAGCCTTGTTGGGAAGTCCAGTACACATCGGCAGGAATATGTGCGTGTAACAACTTGTTTGCAATATGATACCATATGGTTACACGACACACGTCATCAAAATTTCAATGAAGGAAAAAACCCACAAATTTACAATAAATTATTAAATTTAAGATGCGTCACTTTTTTAAATTACATTTTTTTGAAATGACATAATTTTTGTTTAAAAATACTGATAAAGGGTTAAAGATTTCCAGGGGTGTGCTGAGTAATTTTTTTTTAAAAAAGGGGGTGGTAGGCCAAATAAGTTTGAGAACCTCTGTTCTAAGCCATCCACACCTAAACAGTGAGCTAGCTATAGAGGCTTGGGTTGGGGCTATTATTTGCCTCTGGGTTATAGCCAGAGTGATGTGGACTTAGGGTATCAGGTAGCTCCATTTGAAAAGCAATGGGCTGGTCCAGAGAATCACCAGACTTTTTAAAAAACCATTACTTTTTTAAAAGCCTGTTTTTTCAGAGCTATGTTTCAAGAAGTCAGAAATGAAAACTGCACAAGACAAAAAGCAAATTGTCCAAGCTTTTAGAAAGAAGTCGAGCCCCCAAGCCCTAAATATAAGCAACCAAAAATTGTATTCCTATGGACAGAGCACCCACATATAAGGATATGGTGCCCCAAGCTGAGAAAGGGATCACATATGGTGAGGTGCTGTAGTTGTATGTGGCTGCAAGGGAGGCAGAACAGACATCTCTAGCCTCATCTCCCCGCACCCTTCTCCAAGACTTTCATTCCTGCCAGGTGCTTTTATCAGAGCGAGCTTTGGGGGTCTGCAAACCCTTAGTTCTTCCAAGGAGAGATGTAGTCAGTGCTCTCCCAGCCTGTGCTCTGGTCTGTAAGGGACCACTCTTCTCTTGCCCAGAACCGTGACCAGGGCCGCTGTACCCCACCCATTACTAATTCGGCTGATTTTGCAGTTAGAAAGAACTTTGTATACCTCCTAGGAGGTGTAGTAGCCAGGGCCCTAGATCTGAATTCACAGGGGCCTGAAATCCTGCCTGCCTCTGCTACCATCTGTATACCATCTGTATGTCCTTAGACAAGTTCAAATCCAGCCTCAGACACTTACTATGTGTGTGACCCTCGGCAACTCATCTAACCTCTCCTTGTCTCAGTTTCCTCACCTGTAAAATGGGGATAACAATAGCATTTAGCTCTCAAGATCGTTGTGAGGATGAAATGAGATGATACTTGCAAAATCACTTAGTACCTCATCTGGCACATATGTGAAAAATGATTATTTCTCTCTTGTATTAATAACTATTGTATTGAGAACAAGGTTTTCCCCCTTTTCTGCTTCCTCATCCGGAAATCAACCAGTGTGGGAAATATCTCTCAAAGGCTTATCTAGCAAGGATGGCTAGATCTAATCAAAGAGAGTAAAAGAAATTCTAAATTTAGGCTAATAGGTACATGCCTGCTCATTGTGTTTGCTCAGACAGGTCTGGGAAAACATGGGTTCTTCCTTTTGTTAGACAGGTGATATGGAAATTGACAAGTCTCTTTGACCAAGACTTGGCTGATCCAAGTCACATACCCCAAGACTTCATTCTCTCATTAATTGTTAACCAATCACAGTTGATTGCCACCCTCAGGAACACTCATTCTTCCAAAGGCATATAAACTGTAAGCCCACAGCCATGAGGGGGTCTTTGGCATTCCAGAGTGTCACTGACCTCCTTTTATTAATAAACATGATGCCATTATTACTAAAGTGACTACATTACGCAGAAACTATGTCTCTAGGACTTTTTAAACATCATAGCCATAGGGATAGAAGCCATCCAGACTAGAATTTAGTAGGAGGAGAACAGGTAGGATTTCATTTCTAAACTGGCCCTCGTAACAAAAAACAAAATGAAACAAAATTTTAGCCCTAATATTTTTTATTTAGTGATATGAATTATCTCAGAGAATCAAACAGAAGGTGACTCAACTGAATAATCTCTTTGAGGAGAAAAACACATGGAAACAAGTTGAAAACATGGGAGCTCATTCGTTCCCTTATCAAGTATCCATCACTTTCATCCCTGGCCATTTTCTCACCAGTTGCCTTGACACAACTGCAGAATCTACTTCTCCCTACTTTCCAGTTGTGAAACCATAAAAAATAAAATCAATACTGCCATTGCTATTAGAAAGCATGTGTAATTCACTCCCTTAAATCAGTTTACCTCTTGATTCTACCTAGTCATTTATATCTTGTTTCCTCCGTTACAATGAGTTCCTTCGGGGCAGTGACTATATTTTTGCCTTTCTTTGTGTCTCTAGCACTTAGCAAGTACTTAATGAATAGTGGTTGATCCATTAACCCTGTAATTTTATCCCGGTAATGATTATCCCTGTAATTTTCCAAACCCAAGTATCACCACTCCACATTATGTGCTGTCTTCCTCTACTAAAATGCAGGGTCCTTAAAGACAAGGACTTTTGTATTTGTTCAACTCCAGCACTTAGCACAGTGCTCGGCACATAGGAAGCTTTAATAAATGCTTTTATATTCACTAATTCAAGTACCTGCTCTATTAAAAGTACAAATGAAGGATCCCAAAAATCTTGGAGCAAACTTTAAGTTTTGATAGCCTAAAATTGCACTAAGAGTTTTTGAACACCCTGAATAGTACTGCTTTCTTTAATTTCTGTGCCACACAAAGATTATTTCCAGGAAAAACTTCAAGAAGTGAATACGACTAGAGCTGGTCCTTAAAAGACAGGTAGGATTTGGATTGCTTCAAGAAAACAGCAAATAATAAAACCCATGCCTTAGATAGTTATACATAAACGCACAAAGTATGGGCAATAGGCAAGATAAACTAGAAACCCTTCATACACACACGGACACAGACACAGACACAGACACACACGACCGATTTTGATACGCTAGATTTTGATAGGCCTTCTAGTTCCTTGGGTGCACCCTTTCGACTGAATCCAAGTTTTGCAGAACAAATCCTTTTATTAAGGGGATTTGTTCTGTGAAGTTTGGATACGGTCAAAGAGCCACACTCAAGGACCTAGAAGGCCACATGTGGCCTCAGGACACAGGTTCCCCACCCTTGAGTTAGATTATCAGCTAAAACTACTAAAATGAAACTTAACAGGGTTAATATAAAATCTTAAACTTAAATTTTAAAAGTGAGAAGTACAAGATAATAATAGCTAATAATAGGTAACATTTATACAGTGATTACTATGTGCCGAGCACTGTGCTAAGTGCTTTATAATTATTATCTCATTTGAGCCTTACACCAGCCCTGGGAGGTAAGAGCTATTATTTTCCCCATTTTACAGATGAGGAAACTGAGACAAATAGAGGTCAAATGACTTGACCAGGGTCACACAGCCAGTAAGCATCTGAGGTCACATTTGAACTCAAGTCTTCCTGACTCCAGGTCCATCACTTTACTTATTGCACCATAGTTACTAGCTTTTTGTCCAAAAAAAAATCCATGGGGTTTTAGTGGGCTTCAAGTTCAATGTAAGTCAATAATACAACATGGCAATCAAAACAATTAATGCGATCAGAGAATCATAGCATACAGAACAAAGGGAGCGATCTTCCTGTTGCACCCTCACCTGGTCACACCATATCTGCAACATTTTGCTTAATTTTCATTGCCACATTTTAGGAAGGAGGCTGATAAACTGGAAAACATCCAGAAGAGGCTGGCAAGGAAGGTAGAAGGTCATCACTTAGTTAAAGCAAAGATCTAAATCAACACCAAATTAAAAGAAAAGAAAAATAAGAAAAGATAACGCATATAATTGTAACAGCTCTAACCTGATCCATAACAAGCTGCTGGCTCAAACATGGAAAATGGATAAAAGTAATGATACTAAATGTGCTAATTATCATTGCCTAAGGTTTAACTGATATAAAATGGTCACCACAATGAAACCAAAAAGTCCAGAAACTGCCAGCCAACAGACATTTTATTTCCTTTGCAAAACATCACCAAGCAGGAGGAAAAAAGATGATGAACAAGATCACCCTGCAAAACAGCAAAAAGCAGCGAAAGGGAGCACAATGCTGTAAAAAGCTTAGCGTGACACCTCGTAGCCAGATCATCCCAAAAACATAGAGTAGATAAAACTGCAGAGGACAACATATAGATATAAAATGAAACAGATCTGCCAGTATTTCTATAGCATGTTATTCTCATTATCGATAATAATAAAACCAGTCATTAGAATTCTAAAAATTCAATACTTAATTGCTAAATGAATAAGTATAATGACATTTAAGAAGAAAAAGTTTGGAAAAGCTGCTGGACCAGATCAAAGACAAACAGAAGGATACAGAGAACTTTAAAGATACTTAGGGAAAGATTTTTAAGACAAGATCTTTCAAGAAAAAGATTCCAAAATAAAAGAAAAAAAATCAGACAGTGTTGTTACCACAAAAAAAGTAACTGAAAAGACACCAGCAACTAGCAAGCCATATGCCTACTTTATCGACTTTATAAAATCTCTAAGAATGGTCCACACATGTATTGAAGTTATCCTTGCTTGTGATGCGAAAGGAAAATAGGTAGGATTTCCTAAATTATTTTCTACGGCTGAGCAAAGCAAGTCTTCACAGCCTCACAGCTGTCAGAAAGATACAGATGATGATATATGTAAGATCTCACTGTGTTTGTTTCTTAATTACAAAACAAATACAACTGACTCAGTAGGGCAAAATGCTGCCTCTTAAAGGCTCTACCTCATTCAGGTGTCTCCCTTCCATATAAATGAGCATTATACAAGATTCCTTGATAGATGTCACCACACTTCACTTGATGATTCACTAATTATCAATATCAACTAAAGCATAAAGCAAGGAGACCAAAGGTATTTGCCACTATTACAGAGAATGTGCTGCATAAAGTCCAAATGGAAGAAATATATTCCCAGTATCAAGAAATGTTTTCCCTTTCCCATATAAATTACTAAATAAAATAAAGTTTCTGCCCTCCATAGGCAACATAAGATGATGACTGGGGCTTGTAAGGAAAAAGTGGGAAAGTGGTAGCAATCAGGAAAGAAGGACTCAGCAGATATTTCTGTCCTCACCTTACACCAGGTAGATGGCATCAAAATATTGGAGGACGTTGGCTAGTCAGACAGACTGGAATCTTTGTACTTCTGCCAAGATTCGTGAGGACTGTGGGATGAGAGAGTTGCTGAATAATGGAGAGGGAAGTGGGGAGATGGAGAGAAACAGAGAGAAGCAGAGAGACAGACTACCCACTTTTCCCTTCCTCCATGTGGCAGTCAGTTAATCAGCCAGGCACTGTGCTAAGCACTGGTTATACAAAAATAAAATGAGACAACCTCTACCCTCAAGAAGATCCAAAGATGAAAGAACAAAACAATTCCTAGCAGCTGATACTCTATCAGGGAAGGAAACGTGTATATGTATAGATATAGATATAGATATATATGTATGTATATGTACACATACACATACACATATATATGTATATCTAAAATATACATAGGGCATGGTAAATACATTCTCTTCAATTTATAGTCATTTTAACATTGCCTAGAGTACTAGGTGACTTGTCTGGACTCAAAGAGCCAGCATTTATTTGTTTATTTATACAGAATGAACAGAAAATAAATACAAAGCAAAGAGGGAGAGTGCTGGGTGGGAACGAGAAAAGTCTCCAGTAGAAGGATGTGCCTGAGTTACATTTTAAAGAAATATGGGCATATGAGGAAGCTAAAGTAAAGCTAGCGTTGCAGACATGGGAGATATGTGCAAAGTCACAGAGAAGGGAGGTGGAGTGTGTTGTGTGAAGAACAGAGAGAAAGTCAGTGTAGCTAGAACAGAGAATGTGGGAAGAGGAGGAATGCATAAAGAGGCTGCTGGAAAGATAGGTCAGGCCAAATGGTTTGTTGTTGTTGTTTCAGTAGTGTCCAATTCTTCATGACCAAATTTGGGGTTTTCTTGGCAGAGATACTGGAATGGCTTGCCATTTCCTTCTCCAGCCCATTTTACAGATGAGGAAACTGAGGCAAACAGGATGAAGTGACTTGCTCAGGGTCACACAGCTAGTCAGTGTCTGAGGCCAAATTTGAACTCAGGAAGATGTCTTTCTGACTCCAGGCCCAGCACTGTGCACTATGGCACCACCTCGCTGCCCTCAGGCCAAGTGGCAAAGGGCTTTCAAAGAAAAATGGAGCATTTTTTATTTGATCCTAAAAACAATGTAGCACCAAGGGAGTTTACTGAGTAGGGGACTGATATGTTTAGATCTATGCTTACGGAAAATTGTAGAGGGCCAGCTCTGAGAAAGTCCATTCTGGGATAAGATACAGGCCAGGTTTTCCCTGAGGCCTGTTCTTGCCCTTGGGCTGATAACTCAGCAAGTGGGCTCTCCATACCCCACCTCGGCATACACATGCTGCTCAGAATAAAGGCTCTCCAAGCCTCCTCAGTATACACATGCTCTCTCCAAAACCCCTACGGCACACACCTGCTAAACACCACCTGTGGGCTATTAACACAATATTGTTTACAGCAAAAGGGAACAAAGCATGAGGAAGCCATGCAATGCAAATGTTTTCCCATGTGAACTTGTTGATTCTGCTTGCCTAAAAAAGTATATAAGCCCTGTCCCTCAGATTAATAAATGGAGCTGTCCTTTATTCTCTCGCCTGGCCAATGTTTTCTTTTCACTCTCTGGTGGCCACAGCTGCTGGTGGCAAGTGCCAACAAGTGGCGCCCAATGTGGGGCCCTGAGGCAAGAACACCTGAAGCAGATAAATACAAAGCAAATGGACCCGAGGCAGACACTCAGAGCAAACAAACCCAAAGCAGACAGACCTGAGGTGAACACAGATTCAAAGCAGATGAACCTGAAGCAGACAGGTTAGGAGGACAGAGGCTCTGAAAGACTTGAGTCTCCTGCGGTAGAGGCCCTGGTAAAAAAAACAAAAACAAAAGGTGCTCGGTGGACAAACACAGTCGATTAAGGTGTAAGGGCAATAATCTTTTCTCGGGTATTAAAAACTTTCACTTTCCTTTTAAGTATCACCAGGCTTATATGGGGATTAACTCTTTTACTTTCACTTTCCTATTCTAAGGTAATCACCAGGCTTACATGGGGATTGTAGAGATGGGGCAAATGCAATTGGGAAAGCGACCAAGAATAACATATGAAAGTTCTAAAGAAGCTAGTAAGGGAAAGAGGTCTCTTAATAACAACTACCCAAATTACAAGAATTTTTAGAGACAGCAGAGATAGGCACATTTCCCCTACAGCTGGGGATCTGCCCCAGGTCATCTTAAAAAGCAGGGTCATCAAGACCCCAATAAAACATGGCACCTGGCCTCCATTACATTCCTGAGGGCCAAGCAATTTGTGTAAAGGATTCAAAAAATCCTCTCTGTGTTTCCTGTCTCTGTGTCTGTGTTCTGTATTTGTGTTTCTGTGTGGGGCGTGTAATCTGACACCCTGTAATGTCCATTATCTCTAGAGAGAAAAATGTTTTCTTGTCTAGGTTTTGTTGTGGAAAAAGCAAGTTGGAGAAGTATCAGGTCATAATTAGAAAGACATAAGGTTTGAAAACTTCTGGGAAGTAGTTGGAAAAAATGCTCTTTCTTTCCCCCTCCATTCCAAATCTGGCCAATTTAAGCATAGATCTCAAAAAGAGACACTTTGAGCTCCCCAGTACAAGGAGAAAGGACAAGGCACCACTGGATCTTTTCCAGAGTCCCACTCACCTTGACTGGAAAATTCAAAGTTCTCACTCTCAAAAAGTTTTTCAAGGAGTATAATACAAAAGTAAAATCTACTTGAGTAAAAATTAGAATCATTAAAATTATCTTGGAAAAACAAAAGACAGGGGGCAACAGAAACATTCCCAGATTTTCTTAATAGACTCACACAAGCCACCCAAAGGAGTACAGGGGATGCTGAAGCTGCCAATATATTGTTACAGAAGTTGGCAGTTGAAAATTGTAATGCAGATTGTAAGAGAGCCCTGCTAGGTGGGGGACCTCATATAACCATCTCTGAGATGATTCAAAGATGCCAAAAAGTGGGCACACTGGCATACCATGCTGAGTTAGTGGCCACTGCTTTTAATCAACAGCAGCCAAAAACCATTTTAAAATGCAATAACCCAGACACATGAACAAGGAATGTAGAGTGCCACATAAAGGGATACAGAAAAGTTCTGCCTCCCAACTAACCACACTGTACCTTAGGCGTGAAATGGGGAACCACTGGGCATTCAGAATGCCATCTGAATTTGAGAAACTGCCCTCGGGGCCAGTCCTGGCCCCAGCAAACAATAGGGGCTGCCCTTTCCCTAGTTCCCCCTCAGACAGTTCCAACACGCCTTACCCCTCACCATAAAAGATCTCCTTCATGCTACTCCAGGTAGTTTGGGTTTTGACCTTCTCTACCGGAGTTCTCTCTGTCCCCACCGGAGTGTATGGCCCACTGCCTACCACAACAAGGGGACTCCTCATAGGACGCAGTAGCTCCTCCCTCAGAGGGCTCATTATAATCCCCAGGGTGGTAGATTCAGATTACATGGGAGAAATCAAAATTTTATTATACACAACCTTGCCACATCCTATACATATAAGAAAGGGGGAGAGAATAGCACAATTGATTTTGATAAAATATGAAACCACAGGGAATCATTTTCAGAAAGTTCAGGGCTCACAAGGATTTGGAAGCACAGGAAGAGAGGCTTTCTGGGTACAAGATATTAGAGAAAAAAGACCAACTTTAAAAATAAAAATAGAAGGCATAGAATATGAAGGATTGATAGATACCAGAGCAGACAAATCAATCATCGCAAACTGACTTTGGCCAAAAGCCTGGCCACTAGTAACAAGTGATATGTCACTGCAAGGAGTAGGGATGGTCACCATCCCAAAACAAAGTGCAGGATGGTTAGGCTGGGAGGTAGAGGAACAGAGAGGAAAATTCAGACCATATGTTTTATCACATCTACCTATAAATCTATGGGGGAGAGACCTCTTGGGATATATGAAGGTCACTATACAATCTCATCTCCCCCCGGATTTTTAGGAAGGGCCACTGTCATAAATTATGGGTCGAACAGTGACCTTTAACATCAGAAAAACTACAGGCCCTTACCGATATTGTTAATGAACAATTAAAGGTGAGGCACATTGAAAGCTCCAACAGTCCTTGGAATTCTCCTATTTTTACTATAAGAAAGAAATCTGGAAAATGGAGAATGCTTACTGATTTGAGAAAAAATCATGATAGAATGGAAACTATGGGAAATCTGCAACCAGGACTCCCCACACCTAACATGATACCCAAGGACTGGCCTTTATGATACAATCTGCTTAAACCTCACCTTAAGATGCTCGCTTTGTTTTAAAGGATTCTAAGAGCAGCAGTTTTTTTCCTGTGATCATTCTCTTACTGTTACCAATGTGAGATTCTATTACAACACCTTTTTGACTAGGAAGCTTTGTGACATCTAGGAATTCTGCAGTAACTAGAAATTTTGTTATCACCAACTTTATAAAGCTTTATAAACAACTGTAGAAATGCATGCGAGCCACTTAGGGCTTGCTTTGTAAATATTCCCTAAGCAATGTGAGAATATTATGCATTGTGTTAAGATCACTCTTGTAGGAGAATGGACAGAAAGCTGGTTCTCACAGGAAGAGAAGAAGAAGATGCTAAGATGCGGTGCTGAAAATGGCTGGAGCAGATGCTAAGGACCAGAGGATTTCACTGATGATGTTCCTTGACAGACAGCTGTATAAGAAAGGATTTTTTGAATCTTAAAGAGACAATTGCTTTTTGACTTTCTGTATGTATATTCATAAAGGGGACTTCCCCCTTTGATTTGTCAATGCACCAATCAATCCTTCCCATATTTACTTAAAAGAGGATTACTACGTACAAGCTTGTCTCCCATATCCCTATTTCTTTGTGTCTACAAATTTATGGCATACTCATAATGTGACACAAGATATAAGTGACTTAGAATTTGAACACAGCAAAGCCCCAGAAATTGATTCTGAAGGCAACTCCTAAAGCAAATCAAAGCAACATTGTTGCCACTTTCTTCCCTTGTTTGCCTTCTGAACACTATTGTGTCTCATAAGGCCCTGTCTCCTACAAGTCAATATTCGACTCATTATTGGCTTAAGCTCCATCTTAAAAATAGGGGGGAGATGTAGAGGGCCAGCTCTGAGAAAGTCCATTCTGGGACAAGATACAGGCCAGGTTTTCCCTGAGGCCTGTTCTTGCCCTTGGGCTGATAACTCAGCAAATGAGCTCTCCATACCCCACCTCGGCATACACATGCTGCTCAGAATAAAGGCTCTCTAAGCCTCCTCAGTATACACATGCTCTCTCCAAAACCCCCACGGCACATACCTGCTAAACACCACCTGTGGGCTATTAACACAATACTGTTTATAGCAAAAGGGAACAAAGCATGAGGAAGTCATGCAATGCAAATGTTTTCCCATGTGAACTTGTTGATTCTGCTTGCCTAAAAATGTATATAAATCCTGTCCCTCAGATTAATAAACAGAGCTGTCCTTTACGCTCTCGCCTGGCCTGTGTTTTCTTTTTACCCTCTGCGGCCTCTGGTGGCCATGGCCACTGGAGGCAAATGCCAGCAGAAAATCACTTGGACAGCTGTGCAGATGGATTAGCGTGGGGAAAGATGAGGCAGGGAGACCCTTTAGAAGACTGTCTCAGTAGTCTAGGTCTGAGGTGATGAAAAGTTGGTGGCACTGTGAGTAGAGAGAACAGATGTGATTCAAAAGATGTCATGGAGGGGGGAAAAAGAACAAGGTTTGGTAACCAATGAGAAACGTGGAGCAAGGAAGAGTGAAGAGCCAAAGATAACACCAAGCTTACAAACCTGGGACACTAGAAGAATGTTGGTAGTCTATACAGAAACAGGGAAGTTCAATAGAGGGGAGGATTTGGGAAGAAAAATGATGAGTTCTGGTTCAGACATGCTGAGTTTGAGATGTCTCGGGGACTGCCAGTTCAAAATGACCAAAAGGTACAGTGGTTAGTGATAGAGGAACTAGGTCATGTGATAGAAACTGTGGCTACCTACTGAGATTTGTAAGTATTCTGTAGAGAAAATGATTAAACCCATGGGATCCGATGAGGGCAGAGATCTGGTGTACATCTAAAGTTAGGGGATGAGTTATGGATGACCAGCAAGCAAAAAACACTGAAAGGGACTGGTCAGATCGGCAGCGGGCTTGTCAGAGAGGAAGAACCAAGGATAACAAATGGACAATGCAAATGCAGCATAGATGTCTATGAAATATGTCTCATGGCATAGTGGAAAGAGTGCCTGGTTTGGTGTCAGAGTACCTAGGTTCATATTCTGGATCAGTTACTTTCTATTACTTATATAACCTTGGTCAAACTGCCTAATCTTTCTAGGTCTTGGTTTCCTTATTTGTAAAAATAAGTCAGTAGACTTCAGAGGTCCCTTTTATGTTCCTATGATCCTACAAAGATTTGCAAACACCTCCTCAACACCAACCCAAGATCATTAGATAGATCCTCTCCAGAGGATTTATAGGAGAATGTGGCCAAGGACAACTTGATGAGCTGTAGATGGGTTGTGATCTGGAAAGATATTGGGAATATCCACACTGTTGAAATTAAGCATCCAGGGGGTGGAGCCAAGATGGTGGCTGGAAAGAAGGGACTTGCCTAGGGCTCTCCCCCAGTACCCTCCAAACACTGATAAAAAATGGCTCTGAACAAATTCTAGAACTGCAGAACCCACAAAATAGCAGAGGGAAGCAGGGTTCCAGCCCAGGACAGCCTGTATGGTCGCTGGGTAAGGTCTATCGTGCCTGGAGCTGAGAGCAGAGCAGAGCCCAGCGTGGGCCACAAGGACCAACCAGACCAGGAGCTGGGCAGAACAGGTCCTAGCGCCCTGAATCAGTAAGCTGTGGCAGTTACCAGACTTCTCAACCCACAAACACCAAAGACAACAGAGAAGGTTTTGGAGATTCTTTCATTGCACCCTCTCCATCACTGGTGACACCAGCTCAGAACAACCTATTGCAGCTTAATTTTGAAGCAGCTTTCAGAACATCACCATCAACTACAAGCAGCAGCTCCTTTGATCCATCAGTGTTTGATGGTCTAGGGGATCTTCTTATGCCAACTATGATCCCTGCTGGTCAGCCTGCCCCTATTTCAGCTATAACACCTGGTCCTGCAAAACCCTTGGAAGTGATCTTGATTCATCTTTTGCAAATTTAGTAGGCAATCTCGGAATTTCTGGTACCACATCAAAAAAGGGAGATCTTCAGTGGAATGCTGGAGAAAGGAAACTAACAGGAGGAGCTAACTGGCAACCAAAAGTAGCACCAGCAACGTAGTCTACTAGTGTCCCACCAAGCGACCCATTGCAAGGAGCTAGTACGGTTCCTCCAGTTGCTGGTGCGCCACCTGTCGGATAGCCAGGCACAGGATTTGGAATGCCTTTTTCTGGAATGGGTGTGCCCATGATGCCACAGCAGCCAGTTATGTTTGCACAACCTATGATGAGGCCACCATTTGGAGCTGCCTCTGTACCTAGTGCACGGCTTTCTCCAAGCCCTACACCTGCCACTCACAGCCCCAAGAAACCTCCAGCAAAGGACCCACTAGTGGATCTTAACATCAAGGATTTCTTATAAAGAATTTAAGCTGCAGTTTTTGTGACTGAAAAAGGGTGGGGGCGGGGGAGGGAAGTGAGTTTGGAGACTACAAATAAGTTTGATGTTCAGAGTTTCAAAGTGAGCCACCAGTACCAAACCCAGCGCTTCTTCATATCTTCTCTTCCAAAACATGCAGCCCAGCGGTGAAAGTGAATATTAGGAATGTGTACTACCTTAGCTGTTATCCCAACTCTCTCACTTTTAGTGTATTGGGGTTATTTGTGTGTTTTACAACTTAGACAATGGATGCATGTTTCTGATGCCTTAAGTGCTTTTCTGAACCTCATGTGGGACAGATTATGCAGCTGTTGTATGGTGAGCTGTTTGGAGCAATGTGTCTGTGTTTTTTCAAGGTTTCAATGTACATAACTTTTGGACAAACCCTAAAACTTTCTCCATAAGTTCTGTTTCCTTCTGTATCTCTGTTACAAGGCATATGTGATAATAGCAGATGATAAGGAAAACACTCTTAAATATACAAAACTCTTTTTTTGGTGTGGAGTACATTTTTCCAACCACAGGAATTTCAATTGTTGTGAGAAATGTTTATTTTTGTGGCACTGTATATGTTCAGAAATATTATTATTTAAAGGAATATAAAGGTTAACTTCCATAATAAACACTTCTCCTTGAAGCTACCTTACCAAGAATGAAGAATCATATTGGAAAGAATACCATATGGATCATTGTTATATTTTAAAATATATATATATTTTAATTATATTTCACAAGTTTTGCATCTAAATTGGCTTATTTATCCAGTTTTGCTTAAAAGCACTGAAGAATAAGTAAATGGCCAGTTTCTCCTCATGTAGTTGAAAAAAAGCAAAGATAACTGTGCTCTCTCATAAGGGCTTTAAAGTTATTGTGGAGGTACTCTTTGGTATGTAGGTAGTCAGGATATTACTGCAAAGATTGTTATTTTTATTTCACCTTTTACATACATCTGTGTAGTAGTTGTGTGTGTATGTGTGTCTGTATAATGTTTCTCCATTCCCAAAATGAGCTCTGAGTAGCGTTGTTTTTGTGCCATTTATAATTAGGATTTAAACTAATTCAATGAATACGCTCTTTCACTGTACATATTGGATTTTCCCCTTTTTTTTTCCATACTGTTTGTGCTGATGGCTTGGCTGAAGATTTCGATGCAGAAATGAAGTCACTGTTGATCAGCGTTACAAGTGGCTTGGCAGCTCTTTGTGAAAGCATATTGGGTTGGAAAGATGTTCACCTAAGTCTTTCAAATTATTTAATCAATGTATGGTACTATTTACAAGTGGTTCTATCTGAATTTACTGTGGGGATAATATACACTGTAATGGGGGGAAAATAACGTGAAGCTAATTTCAAAATGGCTTTTCTTAGTATTTTGGTTTAAAAACCCAGCGCATGTATGTATGCCCTCTGAGATGCAATAAACACATTGAACAAAGAAAATGCAAAAAGAAAAAAGAAAAAGAAATTAAGCATCCACTAAATTATCAAAATATGCAGTTCTCTGCAAGGAGTCTAGAAAAAAATGGTATTAAAATAAGAACATGTTTCCTTAGCATTGTTTAGAAGAAAGGGTGCCCTGACCAGTCAGACTGAATATCCCTGTCTGGCTGGCAGATAAAGCCTTACAGTCAAGGATACAGCAAGCTATTGTAACTTATAGATGATGTCTAGATCAATCAGCTTTCTTTGTCATAACTGTAATCACCAAGCAACCCTGTGATATTAACTTTGCTTACCAAATAAACTCTCTTATTGGAGAGAGAATGTATTGACAAGATGGCAACAGTATCCTGGTCTTTTCAGCAATTTTGTCAGTGTGAATTAATAAACTGCCTTTCTGGTTTATGAAACTGTCTTTTTTTAAAGTTACTTGGTCTGAATCAATCCCCTTCAGATCACGTTCATTCCTAGGTGAAAAGATAAAATTAAATTTCTAAACTTGTAAACCTGAAGACCAAACCCTGGGACCCCTGGTGACCCTACCAAGATGAAGGCACTCCATTAAACATTCTGCAACAGCCTACTGATCTCTCTCTCTTTTTTATTTTTTATCACTTAGTTATATAACAATCACCACCAACTCAGGCTAAAATACATGCCTGAGGATACTATGGAATTACGAGATAGTAACATGGTATAAATGGAAGGAAAACTATTATTTATAAGAAGGCCTATGTTCTAGACCTGCCTCTTGTCACTAATTAGCTGTGACCATGAACAAATTATTTAACTCTTCTGTACCTCAATTCCCTCATCCCTCAAAATGGGAATACCTATCCTACCTACTTTTGTGGGTTGCGGGCAATTAACTGAGATAATGTATAGAAAATATTTTGGAAAGTATTCTAATTCTCATCTTTTTCAGTGGAGTTCAGATAGGAATGGTTCTGGTATTAGTACTGGTCTCTACCTACTATCAGTCCTTTTACATTTAATGTTGTATAGACCATTGCATTGCTTTTGTAATTGGGTTGGGATGCTACCTTATCTTCTGCGCTGAAGGCATCTTCAGCACAACTCCAGCAGCATATAGCAGAAAGGAGATTTCTTATTGTGGTGGTTGTGGTCATGATGATAAGGGTGATGGTGATGGTGATGGTGATGGTGATGGTGATGGTGATGATGATGGTGACTACCTCCAAAGGAAAAGACCTCTACCACCTGACACCCAAGAGAGGCACCCCCTCACCCCAGGCTCAAGGAAATCTCTGAGAACACTTCTCAAGACATCACCTGTTCTTTCCCAGACCTATGGGCTCTCCACAGAAGGCAACACAACACAAGACGATGCTTGGCCTGCCCAGATTAGAAAGACAGGAGAAGAGACAGGTACTGAGATGTGGATTCAGAGAGACTTCCCTAAGAAAAGGGGCATCACTCTATGCCATTGCAGGAAGGGCAGGGAGAAGAGAACTTTTGTGATGTCCCTGATTGTAACACACACACAGGTCAGATGCCAGGTAGAGAACCGGGATGGCTGCCCTTCACAGAGGCTGGTACTGGGGACATCTGGGAGTTAGCCCGGGGCTCTGCTTTGCACCCCACCCCCACCCCCTGCAATCACCTCCTTGCCTCCCAATTATCTCAGCCAAACTAGACACAGCCCCAACCCATCCCTGCCCCGCCCTGCCCGCCTCTTCTCTTACTGATCTCTGGGCTTCCACCGTTACCATGGTAATGGCTGCCTTGGCCTTCATTGGGCAGCTGCAGAGATTGAGTCGAGCTGGTAGGAGAGGGGGAGGCGGAGGCGGAGGCTCAGCATCTTGCAGCCCATCCCCCTGCAGCCAGAGCAACGCAGGCACACAGCGGCTGCAGGCAGGCAGAGAGCCCGGTTCCCTCCCTCCCTCTCTGTCCTCAGACCCGCTTCTTGGCCCTAACTCCAAGCCTGCACCACATATGCTTTCTGCCTTCTCCAGGAGGCCAGGATTTTAATGTTAAAAACAGGGCACATTTTGGGTCCCGGCCTTACCCACGCTTAGCTTTTGCTCTCTAAGAGGAAGGGTTTCTGACGGTTATGTGTAAAACCTGTAAGACACTAGAAGCGGAGGCTAACCTGATCTTTTTGCTCTGTGGGAATTCTGCCTTGATTTCCTCTGTCACCATCGAAGAGCCATTTATCAAACCTGTTCTTGATGTCCGGGACTACCTTGGGCGCTCTGGGAGACCAATTCTAAGACACAATGCCTGACTTTTATAGATTTAAAATCCCAAGCTGACAACAAAAACAAAATTACTGAGAAGCCCATGAGGGTCAGTAAAGTAGCAAGTGCCAAACTCCCAAATAAGTAAATGTTTCTAATCCATTCGGAGACTGGGGTTTTGCTGTGGGTGAGGGTGGAATAAAATGATTGCTTCACTACCAGTCCATCAAGTTAAGGCTTTTAGGAAGCAGGACTTCCTAAAATTCTGGATTTAGAGATGGAAAAGACTTCAGAAGTCATCTATTCCAATCCATTATGAGATTTAGAGTGCATCATATTTTTTATTTTGCAAATGAGAAAACTAAGGCTCAAAGAAAAGGAAATAATTTACCCCAAATCAACTAGTATATAATGGAACTGAGAGAGGAACCTCAATCTTCTGATTTCAAACCCAGGCTCTTCCCCTTTACTGTACTCTTTCCATCCCAGAGGGAAGGGAGAGGAGAGAGTTTGGCAAAGCTAAGGGGGTACTATCCCCAGTGCAGAGAGTAGCAAGAATAAAGGTGCAGAATCAGAAAGAGGAGAACCAGTATTGCCAGAAGGTTTATCAGTTAACAATACCCAGATGCTTTTGTTTTACAAAATTAATAATAACACACACTAGAGACTGCAGCAACGGTGAGAACTCTAGCGCTAGTGCCACCTTCTGCTGATTATCCCCAATTTGTCCTGCCTACATCTTGTTTCTACACAGTTGTTTGCATGCTTTCTCCCCCCTAGGCCTGGGCTCCTTGCAAGCCCGGCTGGTCTTTTGCCTTTCTTTGTAACCCCAGCACTTTGCATGGTACCTGGCACATAGCAGACACTTAATAAATGCTTGTTGACTGACCAACAATATTCTCCTTGAAATGTTTTCCTGAAGAACAAGGCCCACAACAACACATCATCACAGAGGTGCAGTGTGAAATAGCACAGTCATCAAACCCACAGAGCCACATTCTGGAGTACAGACTAAACCAGATTAAAATGTAAATGGGAAATATTTTTCAAAAATAAAAATACAGTAACACCCAGAAAAGATTAAAATGTTTAAACTAAGCCAGTTTGCAGCAGCAAAAATCTTCGGTATGGTTGAGGGGCCTCATTTTGATTTGAATTTGATACCAAAGGAGTGATGTTAGTTGGTCAAATAGGAGTCAGAAGGCTTTGGTTTGAATCCTGCCTTTGACCTTTACTAGCTGTGTGGCCACAGGCAAGTCACTTTACCTCTGGGAACTCCAGTTTCCTCACCAGTAAAATGGGGATTACACTTGCATGATCTATCTCAAGTAGTGGTTTAAGGTTTAAATGCATGTCAGTTGTTAAAGTTTGTGCATTTATTTTCAAATGTAGCGATTCCTAGAAGCCAGCATCGCTGTACTAAGAACAAGTTAATGAAGGTAGTTGAGAAGGAACTGGGGCACAAGATTAGTGAGTGGAAAATAAACCAGTACCCAGACACACTGTCTGCCGGTGTCCTAAAAGAATTTGTAAATACCAAAGTAACCTTGTTCTTTTCTTTTTAGCAGAATTACTAAACTGGCTGTGTACAGTTCTTTCATAAGACATTCCACCCCCCTCATTTTCTCCAAGTTTCTACTGGAAAAAATTTGGAATTATGCAAGAAAAATTGCAGAATTGTTGCATATATGCTCTAAGGAAGCTATTTATATGAAGAGAGACAGTTGGCCCTATCTGGTCCTAATGCCCAAGGGCATCCAGAGAGGGAATCCTGGACCTCAAATTCCTTGAGGTCTTGGGTACTTTGTCCACAAAGAACTCAGTCTTCACCCAACCAACTTCATGCAGGCCTCACATCTGTACAGAGCATCTTCTCACTATGTATCATCCCCTTCCATTTTGAGATAAGGCAAAGGAACTGGTACCAAATGTGAACTTATTCAAGCCCCTGAGGATTCAGTCACCAGGTATTTACTAATTCAGAAGAATGTCTCTCCCTCCCGGTATAAGATAGAACACATTGATGACAACTCTTCCTTCTCAAAGAACCCTTAAGGGTGGAATCCCCAGGCAAATATTACTACTTCCCCATGCTATGACTTGCACATTGCCATCTCATTCACTTAGATGTTTGTGACTCTTAGTTGCTCACTATCTAAGAAAAAAACACCGCTTTACCCTACTACTACCTCCCTCTCTCATTCTCTTCCACTCAGCCCTAACCCTCCTAAGACTCTATCCTGTTCTGCCCTGGCTTTCCATTGTGCTTTTTGGAAATCCCAACTATTCTCTCTCCCCTCCTATGGGTAACAAACTTCCCTTTGTCTTAGATCTCTTCCCACCAAATTCCTTATATTTTCCTGTACTTATGAAAACTGGATGCCTCTAGAGGATATCTCATCCCTGGACATCCTCTGTAGTTGTAGGTGCACCTTCTCTCACTTCCCTCGACAGTACACCAGGAGGAGGACACGTACTCCCTACTCCTCTACCACTTACTTCCAACCATCCTTTGCTACCATAATTCAGTAGCCTCTTTTGAGGTTCCTTCCATTAATTTATATCACCCTTTCCAGATTCTCATTGCCATCTACTGGGTTCCTTCTTTCTTAGGGAGTTGGAAACCTGGCCAACTGTCTTCCTCTCTGCTCCAATTCCTTCCCTCGTAATTGAGGGCTTCAGTTTATGTGCTGGTGTTCCCTCCAGTGCCCTGGGCCCCCCCCCAATTTATCATCCGTCTCAACATTCATGACCTGTACCTCATTCCACTTAAGGCAGAGGACAGGCATAGCCTTGATCTTATCCATAATCATTTGACCTTCATCATCCCAAATTCTGAAATTCTGTCTCATGGCAACTTTCTACACTTCAACCTCTCTCTCTCTGCTTCACTCTTCTCATACCTAATTTCCATCCTAAGTGTACTCTCCAATACCCCCACCCCTCCCTTTTCTTCCAGTCTATGATTCTAATTCTCACCTCGCTTTTTTCCCTCAATAATCTTGACTCTTTGGTCCTAGGATCCTTTGCCCCTTCACCCTATGACTGGTCATCTCTTTTTAGACCTGTACCCTTTTCTGAGGTAGCTAATGGTACAGGGCACTGGGCCTGGAGACAGAAAGACTTGAGTTCAAAACCAGCCTCAGACTTTTACCAGCTGGTTCTGAACAAGTCATTTAAACTCTGTCAGCCTTAGTTTCCTCATCTGTAAAATGGGGATAAAATAGCACCTACCTCCCAAGGTGCTGTAAGAACAGAAATGAGATATTTGTAAGGTACTTACAAATTACTTTAAAGTATTACATAAATGCTAGCTATTTTATTAGGATTCTCTACTCCAATCTGCATGTTGCTAAATGCTTCTGGTGAAGCAACTGTGTTAAATCCACTACAACTGTGTTAAATCCATTATAAGTTCGCTATCTGATCTTAGCCAGATCCTCACTGCTACAGGGCAGCTCCTTTATTCCCTACTGAGTGACTCCACATTGTACAACGACAACTCCACACCCAAAACTTCTCTCCTCAAGCCCCATCCCACTCCCTTCCAGCAGAGAACCTTCTCTCCTGCTTTACTGAGAACAAGCCATGCAAAGTGAGTTCCCTCTTTTCTGGTACTCTACATCTCGAAACCCCTCTACATCATTTCCTGTTCTTTCCTGTTTTGCTCCAACCTTTGAAGAAAAGGTAGCTCTTCTCCTTTCTGAGGCCAGGACCTCTACTTGTATCCTGGATACCATTTCTTCCTACCCCTTGTTATCTCTCTAATCTCCGGCCTCTTCTCACCTATGGGCTCCTTCCCTGGGCACAGAGCTCTTCCACTATTAGAAAGCCAGGTAACTCCTCCCTTTACTGTCTTTCATCTCCCTTCCCTTTCAGAGTCAGCTTCCTGGAAGAAAGCTGTCAGCAATCACTGCGTTCACTTCTTCACCTCCCACTCACTTCTCAACCCCTGGGTTTCTGACTCTACCACACAAATGAAATTGCCTTCTCCAAGGCTGACAAGGATTTTTAAAATGCTGAATCCTACGTCCTTTTTTTCAGTCTTTATCCTCCTTCCACTCTTCAACACTGGACACTTTCGACCGGCCCTTACCTCCTGATCAATCAGACCCTTGACAACACTCTCACAATCACTGCATTCCTGCGCCTGTGTAGCTTAAGTGAAGAGAAACAATGATGGTAGAACCTGTTCCCATCACAGAACTCTGGTTCTGTGACCCACCAAGTTGATCTCCAAGGCCCTGAAACAAGGACTCCAGAACACCTGTATTATGGACTTGTGTGCTTGTTATGGGAAACCACTCAGGCCCTGGAAACGACTGTTTGTAATCCCTCTCCCCCCCTTCCCATGGGTGATTTATATATACATACATATATATATGTATATGTATATATATATATATATATATATATATATATATATATATAATTTCTGCCTTCACTACTGCAAGGTGGAATTCTGATCAGGAGAATTCCTAATTTGCAAATCTGCTCCTCATAATGAAACTAATTAATTAAACCACTACTGGATTACTAGCACTTTGTCTCTGGCCCACTCTATTTCGTCATTCCCAGGTTAGAGACTGGCTCAGTAAAACTTGGTTAACACTCTCCTCCCTCCACTTCCATGATGCTGTTGGCTCCTCTTCAGTCTGGTTTGATGCATCTTAATCCAGGCCACACCCTGTGAGCATTCCCCAAGGTTCTTTTCTGGTGTCTCTTATCTCTCTATGCACCTTCCCTCTGTGATCTCAAAAGAGATCACCTGGATATCTCCATTTGGATGTTCTATGGGAATGTCAAATTCAGTATGTCCAAAACATAATTCATTATCTTCTCTCCCTGCACCCCCCCTCCTCCAGGCTTCCCTACTTTTGTTGTGTGCCATCATCTTGGTGGTCACCTGGCTTCACACCCTCATAGTCAATTCTTCCCTCACTTCTCACCTTCCACATCCAATCTTCTGCCAAGTCTTGACAGTTCAACATCTCTGCTAAATCCATCCCCTTTCTCTCCATTCATACGATGTCATTATCTGGACTATGATCTAGACAACAGTCTAAACTATTGTAATAATCTCCAAATCACTCTCCCTGTTTCCAGTCTCTCCCATTTCCAATATATCTCCTACCAGCCGAATGGATATTTTTAAAGCATAAGTCTGACCATGCCACTTCCCTGTTTAAGAACCCTTAATGCCTCACTAAGGGCACCAGGATAAAATTCCTCCTCCTCATTTTGGCACTCTTTCCAAACCAGCCCCAGCTGGCGGTGTCTTCCCCCATTCATCACTTTGTATCAACTTTGACTATACACATGTTCTCCCTAGCCCACTACACCCCCAACCCTCCCAGGGAATGCGACCTCCTGAGCAGTTTCATTGACATTTGGGTCTCAGCATCCACAAGGCCTCTATCCACATCCCTCAACTGGTGACTTTCATCGGGGGTTAGGCTTTATCTATTTAGCTTATCGATTACCCGGAAGAGACCTGAGAGGTCAGAGTCCCCCTCCCCCTCCCCCAGTCCCCCCCTCCGTTCCCCGTCTCCCCTCCTTCTAGGGGGAGAAACTAAGGCACGGAGAGGTTGACTTACCCGGGGTCCTGTGCTTAACTTGCAGGCGTCCCTGGCTGTCTCTCCATCCACCGTGCTACGCTGCCTTAAAGCAAGCTTGTTCTACCCGTGGAAATTAGCAACTGCTTTGCAACTTTGTATTCTTAGAGGATCCCTGGGAAGTCAAGTGACTTGCCCACCATCATACGGTCTGTCTGCAGGTCTTGAACCCTAGGTCTTACACAATTCCTAATAAATGCCTCGTAACACTGCCTGACTTTGCTCTCCAAATGAGCGCCCTCTGCAGACAGCGCTGTGCGCTCTCTCACGGACCAGACCCCGAGGCCCTTTCTTTTCCCCGCCCCCGCTAGAACCTCCCGGAACTCTTCTCGGAAGTACGAGTTTCCTCTCGACGCTCTGTGGGCACCGGACCGCTTCCGGCCGCTGGACAGAGACGAGCAGGAAGTGGCTCTTAGGGGCTTGGATCTTGCTGTTGAGGAGGCGGCGACGGCTGCGGCGGTGGCTGCGGGGCGGGTGTGTGGCTGGGTGAGTGAGGGACCCCGCGGGAGAGAGCCGGGGGCCGGGGAGGGAGCCCGCCGGCGGGCAACACCCGGAGGGTGGGTTCGGCGCTGGGCTGTCTGTGGGTGCGGGCACCCTCGCCCTTCTCCTGTCACCGCTGCCCCCCGTTCCCTCCCCCTCCGCGGGCTGTCGGCGGGGTCTCCTCCGTCGGGGCCGGGGCGATGTCATGCTCTCGTCTGCTGACAAGCCCCGGAGGAGACACGCGGGCAGCGGGGGCACAGGTTCCAGGAGGGAGTGCGCTGGGTCTGCCCCCCACCCCTAGGGTTCAGACACTGCACCTGCCGCCTCCCAGGTGACCTTGGACAAGTCATTTTTCCTGTAGGGGCCCTTCTGTTCGAGCGTAAAATGAAAGGGTAGGACACCCGGGAGCCTCCTGGCGCTCAATCCAGGGCCTAGAAGTTGTCCCCGGCTCTTGGGGGCCAGAGGGGCCCGTGAAAGGCAGCCTAACCCCGTGGGGTCTGAGGACCCGGCTTTAGACCCCGCTCCGCTGCCCGTGTGACCCTGGGCGAGTCACCCGATGGTGTCCGGGCCCCGGCTTCCTCGACCGCTAAGTGATAGTCATGGACCAGAACGCCTCGGCCGGCGCTGCCAGACCGCGCCGGTCCCCTAGGGAGCCTGCGAGCCTGGGCGGCCCTTCGCCCCTCTGTCCACCTACCTTCACAGCCTTGTTCTCCATGACTGCCCTCCTCACTCCCCGAGGTCCAGTTAAACCGGCTGTGCTGGGCCCCACGACGGACGTTCCATCGTTCCTTCCCAGTCTTGGCACGAGCACGATGGAAGGCTCGCCCCCTCCCCTTCGACCCCAGCGAGGCCTTTCCGAACCCCTCAAACGACCCCCAACCAAGATGTTAAAGCTCCTGTTCCCCAAAATAACCTGGCATTTATTTTTGTATATATTTTTGTGGGTGTATACAAATGCGTCACAAAAATACACTTATACATAAATGCATGTGTGCTCATGTTACTTACATGTAGAGGGAGCTGGGAGTGCCAGGTCTGAAGTCAGGCAGCCCTGATGTGGCCACAGACACTTACAAACTGTGATTCTGGACAAGTCCTTTAACCTCCGTTTGCCTCAGTTTCCCCATCTGTATAATGGGAATAATAAGATTATTATTATTGATAATAATAATGACGATGATAATACTACCTCCCTCCTAGAGTTTTTGTGAGGATCGAATGGAATAATTGTAAAGTTCTTAGCACAGTGCCTGGCACATAGTAAGTATTTTATAAACGTTAGCCACTATTAAGTATATTTTTATTCACATATATCACATAAAACATATAGAGAAAAAACCTAACATAATGGATAAGGAACAGGTTTCATACCCAGGAACACCTGGGTTCAAGTAACACCTCAGGCTTTGGACAAATCATTTAACCTCTCAGTGCTCTAGGCAAATCTTTAAGACTAGAAGTTAAGAAGTTAAGAAAAAAAGCAGTAGCCTACATTGATAGAGGGAAGTTCTTCACTCGAGTGTTCCCTCTACCAGAATTCACAGGTCCAGTCCCTGTGCTTATCTTTCTACGTATAACTTTTGTCTACCCCCTTAGAATGTTAAGTTCCTTGAGTCCAGAGACATATTTCATTTTTGTTTTTGCATCCTCATCAAGTAGCACGTGGTGCTAGCTCTTAATAAATGCTTATTCATTTATTGGTTATTGAAAGCTGACAGAAGAAAAAGTTTTTAAAAAATTATGTTTTGCTTGCCCTTCGGATGTGGACCTCAGGAGCAAAAAGGCTGTGTGTGTGTGTGAGAGAGAGAGAGAGAAATGTATTTAAAGTCAAATTTTTCTTTGGATTCTATTCATAATAATACATATTAAGAGCCTTCAAATCAGATGTTGAACAAGGAGGGCCTTTTCTGTTCATCTTTTCATTGTAAGTAACACTAAGTTCCAGGCAGTGCCATGTACCCATAGATGCTCACTAAAAAATAAGTGACACTGATGTTAAAATTAAGGAAAGGCAAGATTACTCTGGTAGCCTAGCCATTGCCTTATTTTCCTTTAAGATAATGAAATAATGGATTGTCTAGTTTTTCCAGGGTTCTAGTTATTTTTAGCCTACAGAAACTAGAGTATTAAACCTTTGAATTATAGAATACTGTCATTTTTAAAATCCATATCCCATGAACATAGAAATGAATGAATTTATTCTTTAGAACTAATGTTGCTAATAAGGTTGATGATTTTCTGGTTTTTTAGATTGAGCTTTAAAATTTGGAGAGAAGGATTCTCTTCATGGTGCATGGACGGAAAGCCAATGCGCAGGTAAGCATTTAAAAAGACATAATTTTGATGGCTGAATTTCAGCAGCTGATGATCTAAATTTTCTAGAAGATTTAGACAGTTAAAATATTCTTTAACAAGATTTATTTATGCCAAAATGCGTTTTCCTTTTTCAAAAACAAACTAATAATATTAGGAAATCAAATGTTTGTAGAATAAGATTAGAGTAACATATTTTTGGTCCATATTTGTGATCTTGTCTACATAGAGAACTCTTGGTATAGAAACTCCTTCTACCATTACAGATCAGCAAATTTTTTTTTAACTTACAATCTTAGAATGTCACTTGATGGTAGTAACTCATGGCTTATTTTAAATTTTTATTTAGTCTTGAACTATGTTTTGAATGTAGCATTTTAACTACTTATTTTAATTTTGAATAGCAAATATTTCTTTTTGGTTACAAGTTCTTGGAACATTTTTGTGGTATATAATCAGTAACCATATTACAGTATTGTGTAGGGTTAAATTTCCAAAAGAAAGTGTGTTTTTGTTGTTGTTTCCTTATTGTAACTGATGGCTATCATTAATTCTGTGTTATGGAATGTAGTTCTAACCTGATTCTGGTTTCATTAGCTCCTGATATTTTGGAATATGTTATGTTAATAAATTAAACAAATTACTAAGAAGATCTACATTCCTGCTCAGAGTATTCAAGGTCTAAAAAAGGTGTGAGACATGATAACTTGAGCTATTGAAAAAGAAAACAGTCTGAAAAAGAAACTGACAACTTGAAACCTCTTAGAATCTAGTACAAGGGGCAATTTGGTGGTGTAGTGGATAGATCACGAACCCCTGAGTCAGGAGGACCTGAGTTCTATTCTGACCTCAGACTCTTAACACTTACTGGCTGTGTGACTCTGGGCAAGTTACTTAACCCCAGTTGCCTGACACCCCCCACCACCACCCAAAAAAAAGAATCTAGTACAATTTTCCCCCTTTCTTCCTTTCTCTCAAATAACATTGGAATCTTTATTGAAACTCAGTCAATAGTAGTAAATGACCATAGTAATCTAGCATTTGATGAACCCAAAGACCCCAGCTTTTGGGACAAGAACTCACTATTTAACAAAAACTGCTGGGAAAACTGGAAAACAGTATGGCAGAAACTAGGTTTAGAGTATAGACCAAGATAAGATCAAAATGGATACATGATTTAAACATAAGCAGATTGGGAGACCAAGCAATAGTTTACCTGTCAGATGTATGGTAAAGGGAAGAATTTATGACCAAATGAGATAGAGAGCATTATTAGATGTAAAATGGACAATTTTGATTATATTAAATTTAAAAGGTTTTGCAAAAACAAAACCAATGCAACCAGGAGTAAAAGGAAAGCAGAAAGCTGGGAAACAATTTTTACAGGAAGTATCTCTGACAAAGGCCTCATTTCTCAAAAATATAGAGAACCGAGTCAAATTTGTAAGAATACACGTCATTCCCCAGTTGATAAATGGTCAAAGGATATGAACATGCAGATTTCAGAATAAATAAATCAAAGCTACCTATAGTCATGTGAAAAAATGCTCTAAATCACTACTGATTAGAGAATTGCAAATTAAAACAACTCTGAGGTATCACCTCACATCTATCAGATTGGCTAATATGACAGAAAAGGAAAGTAATAAATGTTGGAGAAGATATGGGAAAATAAGGCACTGTTGGTAGAGTTGTGAACTGATTCTGAAGAGCAGTTTGGAACTATGCCCAAAGGACTATAAAACTGCGCATACCGTTTGACCCAGCAATACCTCCTTATCCCAGAGACATTAAAAAAAAAAGTGGAGGGAAGGACCTATTTGTACAAAAGTATTTATAGCAGCTCTTCTTGTGATAGCAAAAAATTAGAAATTGAGAGGATGCCCATCAATTGGGGAATGGCTGAACAAGTTATGTTATATGATTATAATGGAATGTTACTGTGCTGTAAGAAATGATGAGCAGGCTGGTTTCAGAAAAACCTGGAAAGAGTTGTATGAACTGATGCAAAGTGAAGTGAGCAGAACAGGAGAACATTGTATATAGTAACAGCAATACTGTACAGTAATCAACTGTGAGTAACTAAGCTATTCTCAGCGATACAGTGATCCAAGATGATTCCAAAGGACTCATGATGGGAAATGCTATCAACCTCCTGAGAGAGAACTGATGGAGTCTGACTATAGATCAAAGCATTCTATTGTTCACTTTCTGTATTTCTTTTTCCTTTGGGTCTGTGTCTTCTTTCACACTATGACTAATATGGTTAAAAAGAAAGAAACTGCGTCAATGCAATTGTTATTTTTCACATAGCAGAAACCTAAAACAAATCTTTATTTCTAAATTATCTTCTTGATATTTCCTGTAACTGTGTTCTAGATGTTGGTTAACTTCAGCTTATAAATTATATAGTTCTGTCAGATCATTTTAAGAGAGGAAACATTTTGAAGTTTGGTTGATTTATGTCTGGTTCCAGGAATGAGAACCAGGATGCATTGGCAACCTTAGATTACTCATCATCTCTGCCTCAGTTTATCCCTACTACCTCAGCTCACTGGGGTGTTAGGATTTAATGAATCCTTTTGAAATGTATTGATGAAAAGGTGCTATAAATGTGACAAGTGCTATTATCTTATTTTTATCTTGTCCTATAATAGAAATGAAGTTTGTGACATCAGAGTACATGGAGAAATAAACAACACAATTATAAAATGCTTCATCACTTCTGCTTTTAACTCAATTGCTACTCATTCTTAGCTGCCAGAAATTCCATCTCTTATATAACTCATAAAATAAGGGCTTATTATTTATTTCACATAAAAGGAGGTACAGATTGTGGGGTTTATTAATCATTTCTGAATGAAATATGTCCTCAATCTCTCATTTCAACTTCTCATTAATTTTTTTTTACTGTATTGAGTATCAAAGTCATCAGCCAATTATCCACAATAATGAAGGGAATTTTAGGGCAGATGACAATTAATAACTCTTTCCTTGTCACTGCCACTTAGCCAGAGACACTCTTGTCTGCTGCTCTTCACTTTGACGATTAATTTGCATCTTGGTGTTATTTATAAAAGGTACTCGTCTTTCTCTGTACTTAGGATTAAGTTCTTGGTAAACTAAATTATAACCAGAGAGAGTTTTTACTGCACATTCTCAGTGACAGTGCAGTAAAGTGAGATACTGCAGTTAAGATTTCAACAGTAAGGTGTTATAGAAAAAATATAGGGTTGGAGTTAGAGCATTGAATTCACATATCACCTTCGTTACTTGCTATTTGTGTTATCTTAGACAAGTCATTTCCTGAGACCTCAGTTTCCTCATCTATAAAATAAAGGAGTTAGGATAATTGATAAGGTCCCTTCCAGGTTTAAAAACAATCTTTGACCCCTTGGTGAATCAGTTGAACATTAGACTATCTTCTATTCTGTAATCCCTTGTTCCTTTGCCCTTATTTTGATCTTACCTTATCAAAATCCAACCTTGAATTATTCCCACCATCCACCATCTTCATTTCTACTCACATGCTGTTGGACAGAACTGGAAGAAACCATGAAACTGCTGACCAGGGCCACTACAGATTTATGCTGAATAATCCCAAGTGTCCCTTCACTGGAGTAATACAGTCCTGCTCCTCCTTAATTGATTCCCTATCCCATTCTCTCAGGTAGCTGTTCCAGACCTTTTCTTCCCTCCTCAAGCCTCCCTTGCCACTCCTTCTCCCTACTCTCTTGCCTCTTCACCAAAAAAAAGGAGAAGCCATTTGCCAAGACCAGGCTATTCACTAGGAGCTCCCTCTTTTCCCTTCCTCCTTATCCCATATTCTTCTGATATCCCTTTCCATTGTTTCTTCCTCCCCCTAGTCTGTGATGATTTGGTGGCCTTTCTGTGTGCCAGGACAACCAAACAGCATGTACCCTTGATCCCGTACTCTCTTCTAGCAGATTGCCCCAACCATTTCAATCTCTCCCAATCTATTGAATGCTTCCCTTTTACAAACATATTCAAGCCCTTAATTCTGACTTCTGACCTTATCATTCAGCTGAAACTGCTCTCTCCAAAGTTATTAACAATCTTCTGTCAGTCTAATAGCCTTTTCACAGTCCTTGTCCTTTTGTGACCTCTCTTGCATTTGACACTGTTGACCACCCTTCTCCTTCCTTGTCCTTTGTGGCACTAAACTCTCTTGATTCCCCTCCTGTCTATCTGCCTGCTTCTTCTCTCTCACATACTTCATCACACCCCTAAGTGGAGTATCCCCAAAGACACTGTCCTTAACCCTTTCGCTTTACTCTCTGTCTGCTCTCCCTTGGTGATATTATCAACTCCTCCAGGTTCAGTGATCATCTCCATGCAGATGACTCCCAAATCTGTATGACCAGCTCTACTCTCTCCTCAATTCTGTCAGCTTCCTAAACTGGATATCTCATAGTCATCATATCCAAAACAGAATTCATTATCTTTTTCCCCCAAACACTTGTCTCTAATAAATTTCCCCGTTACTGGATGTCACCACTGTTCTAGTCACCCAAGGTCACAATCTCAGAGCCATCCTCTACTCCTGACTCTTTTCCCACATATCCAATCAGTTGCTAATCTCCACAACACTGTATATATATAAAACCTTACCAATTCATTGAGAATTTTGTTTTCTTGAAGTTTCAGTGACATGGAAAAATTAACCTTTTATGAATTCCCTGTACAAAATCACCTATAAGTAAAAGAAACTAATTGTATGGAACTGAATTTTCTATGAAACTTTTCTATGAAAATGAAAACCCAGTTTGATTTTTTAAAAATCTGTTTCAGTGATTGAACCCAAAATAAGGACTTAGCTACCACCTGTCAAATTTGACAGTTGTGGTATAATGGAAGGATAGATGGTATTTGGAATCAGAGGACCTAGGTTCAAATCCAGGCTAGTACCTAGGGGCAAAATCATTTAAACTCTCTGAGCCTCAATTTACAATAAGGGTATTGTATTGAGTCTCTTCTAGCCCTAAATCTACGATCTTGCAATTTCCAGTGCCCAATTATAGCTCATTTCAGACACAGCAATTTTCAGTATAAATTATAGTACTGATTCCATATCCAGTTCCTCTTAATTTGTTTTGCAGGATTTTCAAGTCCATTTTAAGTCAGTTTTTTCTTTAAAACATTAAGCTAAACATAAAAATAACCCTAAATTCTTTGCATTGGCACGATGGTGAGTCTGTATCTAAGATTAATTTAAGCAAATCTTCAGTGTTGGGGTGAGTAGAATATATTTGACCTACTAATGAGGTTATATATTAATGTGTGTGTGTGTGTGTGTGTGTGTGTATCATAGAGAAATAATGTCTATGGGAAATGAAATTTTACCTTACTGATTTTATAATATATTTTCAGTATCATTTTATTAGAGAATTATTACTTTATTTTGAAATTATTTTTAAACAATGTTCCATGTGCTAAAATGTTGCTACATTTTGGAGCAGAATAGTTTAGGTTTAGTAGAAAGAACCTATGGGCTAAATTGATCTTCATTATATAATTGATAATGAGAAAAACAGGATTTTATGTAATAAAGTTTATTTAGATAACCTTCACATTTATTCCATAAAATGAGGTATTTCTATGCTTTTGGAAGGAAATATTTGGGGAGGATGAGGGAAGGGGGTATGTTGTTCACTACCAAAAAATATGTTATTTCACATTGTGAGTTCCTTGAGGGCAAGAAATTTCATTTTTGTCTTTATATCCCTGGCATCTAACACAGAGTCTGCTACATTGTAAATGAGAGATTAATTGTTGAGGTTAATTATAGCTATTCTTTCTATCTAGAGTATGGAAAGAGTTTTGAGAGTTGAAAAGGATTTTGTCCCCATGACTGGTACATAACAGGTACTTAATAAACGTGTTGAGGGAATGAATGCTGTGGCAGAAATTTTGGGTATCAGTCCTTCTGAAAAAAGAACAGCAATATTGTCTTGCCAACATTTTGTTAATTTTAACCTCTCCCTGCTCCCCCACCTCCTGCTGATTGGTCCTAGTTCTGTCCTCTGGCACCAGTTAATAATAATAATAGCAATATTAATGACTAGCATTTATATAGGTTTAAGGTTTGCATAGCACTTAACAAATATCTCATTTTATTCTCACAACAACCCTGGAAGGTAAATGCTGTTATTAACCCCATTTTGTAAATGAGGAAATTAAAACAGAGATTAGGTGACTTGGCTAGGGTCACAACTAGTAAGTGGATGCGGTCAGATTTGGACTCAGGTATTCTTGACTCCAGGCCCAGCTATTGTACCGTTTAGCTGCCAGTAATAATAATGGTTCATATTTACATGGCGCTTAGTGTAGATATAGTGCTTTCCTCATAAAGTAAGCACTAATGTTGCACAAGAAAGGGAGAACACATATTATTATCTCCATTTGGCAAACTGATTCCTGGGGAAGTTAAATAAATTGCTTGTGGTAATAGGGCTCATAACTGTCTTAGGCAGAATTGGAGTCTATGAACTACAAGTCCAGCATTCTCCATGCTGCCTAAAAAAAAAAATAAAGATAACTTTTATATAGTACTTCAAAGCTTGCAAGGTATTTCTCCTATTTTAACTCATTTGGTCATTTGACTTGCCTATTAAGCAAAACAAGTATGATTTCCTTTCCATGTGTTAAGGCTTCATGTACTTGAACGCAGGTATTATGTCCACTGCATCTAAACATCCTCAGTTTCTTCCAATAATCCAGATATTACATAAACTCAAGAGCTGTCACCATCATGGTTGCCCTTTTCTGAATGTTCTCCAACTTAACTGATATCCTTCCTAAAAGGTAACCCTCAGAACTGAACATGATACTCTAGATATTTCTGACCAGGGCATAGTACAGCAAGACTTTCATCTCATTCCCAGAAGCTATTCTTTTCTTAAGGTAGCCTAAGATTATTTTTGCTCTTCTTGACTACTATATCATACTGTTGACTTCTATCATTGCTTCCTCAGAGTTCTTAAAGTCTTTAAAAATTGTTTTTCTTTGTGATGTTGTTGTCCTTGGATAAGTTGTTTCCCTTGTTCTACTCACTTCATTCTGCACAGTTCATAGCAGGCCTTCTGGGTACCTCTGAAACTGTCCATGTCATCATTTCTTCAGTGATATTCTATTACATTCATATACCATAATTTGTTTAGACATTCCCTAATAGATGGGTACTCCTTAGTTTCCAATTTTGTGATTGAGAAATTCATTGGCATTTTCTAGAACAATCATAAATGAATGCATTCATGCATTGAAATATCTCATATTTGACAGAAGATATGAAAACATTTTGAGACCTGCACGCAGCAGTATTTGTGGAGCTCTCAAGGAATGTCCTGAGCACAGATGTCAGACACCGATGTGGTAGAATCGTCTTGAGAAAGCAGTTGAAGATCTACAGAAAGACTTTCAAGGATCGCCTTAATAGCTTATACATGCAGTTAAATTTTTACACCACCTTGCCCAAGTTAAAGGTAACAAAAAAGAAACGTATAGAGCAGAATCCAGAAAACAAAAGTACATCTGAAATTCTAGATTTTCTTAATCATCAAGTAGAAGCGAAAGTGTAAGGTGATACAAGGGGTCATAGCACAGAGTGCAGAGTAGTAAAATTCAGTGTCAGAAACTCTGCTTGAGAAGTGAAGAAATCAGAGGAAAGAAAGTACTTCTAAAGAAAGGTTATGGAAATTTTCTGATGATGTCTTTGATTGCAGAAAGTCCAAAGCAATGAAAATGCAAGTTTTATCAAATTAAAAATAATGTGCACACCACTAATATAATGAGTGACTGAACAGTTGCATAAAGGGAGGCGATAAGGACTAGTTTCTCTACAGAACTGGAAAACAGGGCTGTATAAGATCCCCAATGATTGGCACAAATGCTTCACAGTGGTGTTTGAATTACTAGCAAATCACTGAACCAGCTTCCTCTCAGATGAAGATCTTTATTTTAAGTAAATTTTTTATTGATATCTTTTGTTTTTACATCACTAAATTTCTTTAAATGGCTCCAGAGACCCACCTCGTATTGCAAGGGATGTTTTTAAAGAAGAAAAAGAAGAATACCAGCAAAAACAATATATCGAAAGTCTGAAAATATATGCAGTGTTCTACACCCACAAACCTCCTATCTCTGCCAAGGAGTCAGAGGAAGTGTCTTTTCATATCTCTTCTTTGGGGCTAAGCTTCTTCTTTGTAATTTTACAACATTTCCTTAAAAAATAAATTATGTCAACCACAAAAATTTCTACCAGCATCCTTCCTCCTTCCCTTTGCTCCCTGTTGTTTCGAATTTATTTTAAAGGCCAGCGCTTGCGCTCGCTCTCTCTCTCTCTTTCTTTCTTTCTCTCTCTCTCTCTCTCTCTCATCCAAGCCAGAAATGCAGGCACTGTTTGTAGTTCCAATCTCACACTGATTCTTCACAGGAGCTTTATTTCCCACTTAGGCAGGTTAGCCCCTCCTTAGGCAATCTGGACACCAACTCATCCCCATCATTCTGGGGGCTTACCATATGAATGAGAAACTTAATGCAAACACCCTATCAGCTTAGCCCTCTGGAGGTCAGAACTTGAGAGCTCAAGGGATCTGCCAACCTAAATCTCTCAGGTTCAGGAATTGTAGGCTCATACCAACCGCAAGGCTTTGTAGTTTCATTCTGCATCAGATCATGTGAGTATTTCTGTGTTTTTCTGTAGTCATCATATTTGGGCAGCTAGGTGACTCAGTGGGTAGAGTGCTGGGCCTGGAGTCAGAAAGACTCTTTTCCCTGAGTTCAGATCTGGCCTCAGGCACTTAGCAGTTGTATGATCCTAGGCAAGTCATTTAACCCTGTTTGCCTCGGTTCCCTCATCTATAAGATGAGCTGGAAAAGAAAATGGCAAAACACTCCAGTTTCTCTGCCAAGAAAACCCCAGATGGGGTCACAAAGAGTAGGACATGACTGAACAACAACAACATTCATCATATTTGTTGTTACTTGCAGCACAACAATCTTACATTACATTCATGAACTACAGTTTATTTAGCCAATCTACAATCAATCAATAAGTGTCTACTTTTTTCAGTTCTTTTGGTACCACAAAAAATATTGCTGTAAATATTTAGGTATATATAGGGACTTCCTCCTTGTTAGTGCCCTCTTTGGGGTATGTGCTAGTAGCAAAATCTCTAAATCAAAAGATATGGACATTTTAGTCACTTTACTTGCATAATTGAAAATACCTTCTCAAAAGATTATACTGATCACATCTCCACTAACAGTTGGATTGGACTGTATATTCGTCGAGAACAGGGACTATTTTTTCCCTTTGTATCCCCAGCTCTTATCATAGTGTCTAGCACATACCTAGTAGGTGCTTAATAAATGCTTGTTGACTTACTTTGATCTCATATCCATGTGTGCCTTATCATCACATATCTAATACCAAAAGAAGATAACACTAGTGAGTCCTTCAGATATAGACTAATTACATGCTTACGTACTTTAAAGCATTCACAGCTTGTATCGCTAGAAGAATCTATAAACATAAGAAAAAAATGTATTGGCATAGGAGTAAAAGGGGCAGGCCAAAAAGTCCCAGGGGTATAAAGGAAAACTTTTTATAGAAATTACTGAATAAGCCACCTAAAAGTACTACGACAACTAAACTGCTTTTATAGGTTATTGCAAAGACTTTGATTGAGTTCTGCATTTGTGGCTTAGTTATGTACTATAAATATGTAAGGCCCAAATATAGTAAGAAAACAACACCAAACAATAATATCAAGAACAGTTGATATAAAATGTGACATTTTTCAGAAATGGTTCTGCCCAGCTTTAAATCATCCTTTCTTGGGGAATCTGGGTGATGCAATGAGTAGAGCACCGGCCCTGGAGTCAGGAGGACCTGAATTCAAATCCAGCCTCAGACACTTGACACAGTTACTAGCTGTGTGACCTTGAGCAAGTCACTTAACCCCAATTGCCCTGCCTTCCCCCCTCCAAAAAAAAAAAGATTAAAAAAAATCATCTCTTCTAAATGGAATTACACATGGCTTACAAATTAAAAGAGTCAAACCAAAATATCTTATTAATCACTGAAAAACACATTAAATAAGTTATCCCATAGTATTTTTGTCCAGTGATATCAAAGTGTTATTTGGACTTGATGACAAAATATCACTTGGACTTGTAAACGTCTTAATATACTCCAAGGAAATACAGAGATGGAAGGCTTCGAATTTCAATTAAGAGGCCAAACTGAACCATTGGACAAAAGTAGTATCTATAAATGCCTTGATCTCCTTGAGGTAAGACCCATCAAGTATGAAGTTATAAAAGAAAAAGCTGTAGTTGATTGTTAAAAGATACTGGCGTCCCAAAATCAAAGCTCCACGAATAGTAGAATTTATTGACAGCAGTTAATATTGGAGCAACACCAGTGTTAATCTGTACTTTTAGAACTATAAAATGGGCCATAACAGATTTGGAAAGTATCGGGACTGGACCTATGGTTTCCTTAGTACAGGGAACTCCCAGGTAAGGAGACTCAGTACCAATGCAAAACAGCACTTTTTCTACCACTTCTAGTTTTAGAAAAATTGCCTAGAGCACTAAGAGGTTAATTATTACACTATTTCATTGTAACGAAAAAACCTACATGATAGTCATGAAACACAGGATCTCTTAATAGGTCTCTAAGGTAGCCAAAGAAAAAAACAACATAAGAAATACTTTTGGAATCAGTAATAAAAGTTTACAACAAGTACATGGCATTGAATTTGTCAAATGTGATCAAAAGTGAAATGAGAAGTCCCTCCATGGGCTTCATGAATTCAGCCAACAGTATGTTGACAGAAAGTATCAAATGTCACAATTTCAAGCATCTGCTCTTTGCTAAATACTGTGCTAAGTATTGGGAATGCAAAGGCAATTGGAGGCAAATTTTTCTATAAGCTTGGTTCTGAAAAGTAGGAGAGCTTTATAGGATGATAACCTGAGGATTTGTGGAGTAAAAGTGTGGGAATTGAATGAACCACACTGACTCCATCTTGTGACTCAGTTCTGGATCTGACTTCATTTCCCTTTCTATTCAGTTATGGGTCTAGTCCAATTTCTGTCTTATGAAAAAACTTTATTCATTTATGGGAATTGGGAGAAGACCATTGCATTGTTTGAACCTAGCCCTGTTTGTGGCTGGGAAGCTAGACCACCTCTACCTGTTGGTTCGAGATCCTTAAGTAAGAACCTCAGGCCTCAAGACTGTAGGTTCCCCACCCCAACTAGTTTATGCTGATCAGAAACCCAGTCAGAGCTGAAGATTGATGCAAGAAGTTTTCTCGCATTTATACATCTCAAGCTACCTGTGTGTCTTATCTGAAAACTGGCAGCATGCTGGTCAGTCAGTTACTGTTTCCATCTTCCATTGATTGAATACAAATACTTGGGGTGAATGGGATACCTCATTTTCTGATTTCAGGGAATTGTACCTGTTCACTCTTCCCCCTCCCAACTTGGAAAGTCCCTAATCATTACTCCAATTAAAAATCGGATTACCTGATTTTGTATCCTGGTTTACGTCCTATTAATTGTCTTCTTTTTAATACATAAAAATCTATCTCTTCCTGTATTCAGAGTCAGGTGCCACACTGAGGAGACCTGATTCCAATTTGTTGCTTAATAAAATCGATATGCTTGAAAGTTCAAAGCTTTGTTTTCTCAGTCATTTCAGATTTCATCTATCATAAAGGTTTGTTAAGGTTGAGGGCATGTGTTTGTTGGCAGTGAAGGAAGACTGAAGAATAGATACAGGGACAAGCATTCAGAAAGTCAGAAAAGAATAGTGTCAAGGGTACAAATGGAGGAATTGACCTCGTAGAAAAGAAGGAAAGAAAGTCCCTGGAGGAAAGAAGAGATGAATGATATAAGCATTTTAAGGAATAGAATAGAGAAGAGAAAGCTTACTCTGAATGACCTCCGTTCCTCAGAAAAGTATGTGGTATGGTCCTTTGTTAAGAAGTGGAGCGAGGGCTGCAAGAAGAGAAGATTTAGAACGTGCACTGTTGGAATGTGCTAAAGAGTAAGGGAAGAATAAAAGGATTGCTGTGTAACAGTGGGGCCCAGTTTGGATTAGATATCATAAATGTGTAATAGACCTGGTGTGTCTAATTGTGTGATTTTTCATTCACTACTGTTTAGCAGCTTGAATGGAGTCCAAGAGAGTAGATGAAGGAGGTGTGGTGGGGAAAGGGGTATGGATAACACAAGGCTGGGCTTTTGCAAGATACGAGCATAGGACAAGGGGCCATGGGATTCAAAACACAAGATAATTTGTAGCTGTATTCATCTACTATGAGATCAAAACTGAACAGGAAGAAAAGGCCAGAGCTAGAATGATGGCCTGGAAGAACACTGGAAGGAGGAGTGATTATAGACACACATATACACACACTTTATGGCACTAAGTCTTTTACATTTTTAAATTGTATGTAAATTAAGATTAGCATGAAAATTTTTATTTTAAACATCTCAGTCTCTGTTAACATGGAACATGTTAAAGCTGCTTTTCTTCACTTTCAAGTTATAAAGTATAAAGGAAGCCTAAATGTAGCACTGATAGCAAAGTGATTAAAAGCTTACTTGCTTGTTTATGTGGGTGAGTAAAATTATTCTTTAACAGCTTTGTTATTTTTCAACCATTACATTTCCAAGTATAAGCAGTTATTCCTGCCAGGTCACAAGAATTATATGCAGCTTAAACCCCCGTTTAGCTTTAAATACAGAAGTATATGTGTTCAGAATGACTAAAAAGGACCCAATTTGGACATTTCTAACATTAAAATCACTTCAAAGTAGAAGCTAGAAACCCCCATATGCCCCAGTTTCTTGATCTGTGGTATTCTCAGTTGCTGCACCTAATGTTTTTTTCATGGCTTTTCCATCCTACGTGATGCTTATTCATGCCTTTCTATATAATCTACATAAAAATTGTACAAGGTGGGCTTGATGTCTTCCTCTTAAGAGGCAATGTGATACAGTGGAAAGCATACTGGACTTGTAGTCCAGATACCACCAAGTTCAAATATTGTTCAAACTCTTAGTAGCCTTGTACATAGGCAGGTCATTTAACCTCTCTAAGGCTCAGTTGTTTTTTTGTTTTTTAATAAAATAGGGATAATACATGAATAATGATGGATATTTGCATAATGCTTTAAGGTCATTTGAGCCTTATGATACCCCTTTGAAACAGATACAATAGATAATATCCCCATTTTGCAGATAAGGAAACTGACTCTCAAAGAGGTTAAATGACTTGCCCATGGTCATAGTTCAAGTGACAAGATTCAAGTTAGAATTCCTAATTCTAAGTCCAACCCTTTACTATACATTATTCCCTCTTCTGCCTGTTTCACAGACTACTTCTAAGACATTTTTTATTTTGTGTTTTATTTAGTATGTGCATTTATTATCTCTCCATTTCCTGCCCCATAAACAATAAAAAACAAAACTCTCATACCAAATAAACATAGTTTAGCCAAAAGATTCTCACATTGGTCATGTCCCAAAATGTCTCATTTTGCATTTTAAGAGTGAGAAACTTTGTAAACTTAAAGTACTATATAAATCTGAATTATTCTTATCATCATCGTTATTCTTGTTTTTTTTAATATCTCAAGGTACCAGTGTAGCGCTTGGGCTGCCCTTCAGTTGTGATTCATTTTCTCTTCATGACTAACCAGTCACTCCTTCCAACCGTGCATAAAATCACAAGATACCAATTTTGAGCTGCAGGGCCTTCAGGGGTCATCTAGCCAAACCTTCCTTATTTTACATATGGAGAAACTGAGACCCAGAAAGTTACCCCAGGTCATACACTTAGTAAGTGCTACCACAGTGCCTGTCACATAATATTTGTTGACTAAAGTGGCAGAACTGGAATTTGAACCTGGTCCTTTTAACTCCAAATTCATAGTTCATTCTTTGGCACCACAATGCCTTCTATGGCCTTAATAGCGTCCTTTATGCCACTTCTTGTGCACCTATCATTATTGGTAATATACTCAAAGCCATTATGCATCTTTCCATTGCTCTTTGGACCACTTATAATTTTAATTTTTCTTAAATTATGGTCTTCTCATGACTTGAAGCCATATACCTTCACTGGGAAAGCATGGGCTTTTTGACATCAAACTCTGAAAATACTAGCCAATTTCCTAAATGCTATCCAGTTGTCATTTACTCAGCTGTGGGCCTGGTGCATTGTTTATAAAATATAAATGTTCTGTATATCTATTGGCTAATTCAGCGGTGTGCTTGTCCAACTATATGTCAAAATCCACTTTATTTTTCTCCAGTGTAGGTGGTTAAATTAATCTCTTCTAAATTTTTATGGATTTCCCTAAAGAGGCTTTGTAGTGTTCAGGGACCTGATGCAATGAATATAGTACCATTTGAACTCTGTGCAAGATTATTCTTCATGAAACTGATGAACATCTTAAGTAAACATAGAGTCTGTTTTATGCTTCAATGTAAATTCTCAGTGCGTCATTAAATGGAGTTGTCTCCCCAGTCACATCTGTCACAGAAAGCTGTATAATTTTAACGGCTGTAAGAGAGAGTTTGAGAAGAGCCTTTAAAAGCTGCTTTTTTGTTCTACTGAGTTGAATGTTTTTCAGAAACCACCATTGTTAGAGGGCATATATATTCTTTATGCCTCTCAGGCTGTTTGATGAAAATGTTCCATTATGAAAAAATAATTTTTTCGATTCAAGCATTCTTCAAGTGCTATGACCAAGTCCCTGCCTTTACAGAGGATCAGAGAGTGAGGGAGAAGAATGAATAAGCATTTGTTAGGTGCCTACTATGTGCCAGGCACTACACTAAGTGCTTTAAAAATATCTCATTTGAGCTTACAGTCTTTCCTTTTGGGGTCTTCAGGAGGTCTAGGAAAGGGATAGCCCTAGTGGTACAGTGGTTCTGGAGTCAGAAGACCTACTTGTGTAACCCTGGAGGTTAAATGGGCCTCAGTTTCCTCTTGAGGGTTGGACTAGTGGGACATTGAGGTTCTTCCAGCTCTGAATCTACAATCCTATGATTCTGAAGCTAAAATGTGTCACATGAAGGTGCTTTAATTCTAGAAAACTATAGTACCAATCCTTGAGATAAAATATTTCTAGAGCAATAGTTTATGAGTCTACAATAACTCAATGGAAATAACTCCTTAAAAACATTCACCTACTTTCATTCTAATTCTATTCTCACCCAGTAACCTTTAGATTATTTTATAATTGGATTATCTGTACTACTACTGTCCCCTCCACCCCATCAAAGAATTGTTATCAGTTATCTCAATGTAATGGCATTGACGATAATTCCATAGGGAAATGTCTTTAAGACCTAAACAAAAACCTCATCTGGGCAAGCCTTGTTGGCTTGCCCAGGCTCATTTAGGTCATACCCTCGTACTTACTATTTTCTTGCCAGACATTTTTTCCCATTGTAAACTAATAAATTGACATTCTCATTTGTAAGTTAGTCTCTTGATTTTGTTACACAGGAATCAATGCTTGTCCTTCAGCTGTTATACCACTTTTCATTTTTACATTGAAGAAATGTTTCTTTTTATTATGCCATATCTCACCTGAATAGCTTCTCCCTCTGATCTGGCCATATTTTGTTAGCAATGTTCTGCAGATCTTAAACTATGCCATAGAGAAATTTCAAATATCTGAATAATCTGTTAAGTTTTTGGAAAAACATTGAATAACAGTGTTTTGGATGAGGCAGATCATAGAGTAAAGTCCAAAAGCCAGTACTTTATAGAGAAAAATAATCATTTACCACATTTCTTTTATAAAGTGATACAAATAGACTGCAGTTGGTTGATGGATCTTCCTCCTGCCCCAAATCCCAGGACTTATGGTTTGGCCTACCTCTTTGATCAAAATATTTTGACAAAATTGTTTCTATGATATCTTATTTCTTATTTTAAGGCATTGGATAGCAAAAATTTTGTGGTCTGTTCAAAACTAATAGTTGTGAATACTAAGCAGGTCTCCCCAGATTTCTCAGAATATTTTTAGACTCAAGAATTGCCAGAAAAGACGCTTCTCTGAATATATTTCTGACCAGTCATTTTTGTCCCAGCACAACACTACCTCAGAGTTATCCATCCTTTCAAGCAAAGATGAATCAGTAATATATCTGTTCTCATGTCTTTTTCTACACCATTCCTTTAGGTGTACCAGCACTCGACCAGGAGAAACTGGAATGGATGTAACAAGCCGCTGTACCCTTGGAGACCCCAACAAGCTTCCAGAAGGGGTTCCCCAGCCTGCTCGCATGCCCTATATCTCCGACAAGCACCCCCGGCAAACCCTAGAAGTAATCAACCTTTTGCGGAAGCACCGGGAACTGTGTGATGTGGTACTAGTTGTAGGTGCTAAGAAGATTTACGCCCATAGAGTCATTTTGTCAGCCTGTAGTCCCTATTTTCGGGCCATGTTTACAGGAGAACTAGCAGAGAGCCGGCAGACTGAGGTAGTGATCAGAGACATTGATGAAAGGGCCATGGAGCTGCTGATTGACTTTGCATACACCTCCCAGATCACAGTGGAAGAGGGCAATGTTCAGACCCTTCTACCAGCTGCTTGCCTCCTTCAGCTGGCAGAAATCCAGGAAGCCTGCTGTGAATTCTTAAAGAGACAGCTAGACCCATCCAACTGCCTAGGCATTAGAGCTTTTGCAGACACTCATTCATGCCGTGAGCTTTTGAGGATTGCAGACAAATTCACCCAACATAACTTTCAAGAGGTAAGTTATTTCACAAAAGCTAGAAATCCCGGAACTATATCATGGGATCATGTTTACAAACCTTAAAGTGCCTTCAGTGGCCTACCCACAGTGTCAGTTATTACGACTGCTGCTAGGAAAAAGATTCTATTACATCCCTATTGCATATGATGCTTGCTTTTGATTTTAGATAGATATTTTTAAAATTCTTTAATTTATTTTATATTATTCTTCTTTTATTCTATTATTATTCTATATTATTAATATTCTTTAATTAATTCTTAAAGCCTTTCTTTCTATGCCTATACTCTTTAAGGTTTTTAGCATAAAAGAGCATTGTACTTTGTCAGAGCCCTTTTCTGCATGTATTGAGATGATCATGTTGTTTTAGATGTTTTGCTTTTAATATCATTAGTCATGATAATTGTTTTCCTAAAGTTGAACTATCCTTCTATCTCTAGTATAAATCCTATTTAATCATAATGAATGATTTCTTGGACAAATCACTGTAATCTGTTTGATAGGATTTTGTTTAAAAAATATTTGAGTTAATATTCAACACATATATTAGCCTATAGTTTTTTTTCCCATGTTTTATATTAGATACTAGAACTATACTTATAAAAGAATTCTTATCAAGGTCTTTCTCAGTTCTTTTGGATTCTTGGTGTCCTAGACCATGGAAACAGCTGAATTTTCTCTGTCTTTGGCACATAATTTCTGTTTGAGAGAAGTTTGAGAGGTTTTGAGGATCAGACAAAATATCTAGTCCATCATCTCCTTGCCCAAATGACCTAGAAGTCCTCTCCATCGACCATTGATCATATATATGCCCCATTAGCTTTAAATGAACCCAGCAGGCTAAGATAGAAATGAACTCAAGCACACCCAACCATAGCTGCTCTAGAAAATGATTATCAAGTAAGACAGTCATTTTTTTAAACAAATGAATAAGTATACATTTAATTGGGTATTAGCACCTTCAAAATAATACAGTCACATAATACCTGGGAGAGTATACATCTGTTCCAGTGGGGCTGTTGCTCTTCGGAATGCTTTTGAAATTGCCTGAAAAAAAATGACTGTCACACCTAAATTTTGACTGAAAAGGATTACTCAGTTTACATATCCACTTGGCTATATATAACTTCTGGTTCTTTCAAAAAATCATAAACAGCCTTAAGGGATAATAGCATAGATGAGACTTGACCCTTGGTCTTCTCTTCCCAATTCCAAAGCCAACTCTATCCACTATACCATGCCACCTCTCTTGTCAATCCTGTCTGTCATCTGATGTGTTATCTACTCTCCCTAGTTTCCTATTATCTATAAATTTAATAAGTATACTATCTATGCATTTATTCAAATCATTAATAAAAGTTTTCAACAAAATAGGACCAAGGAATACTTTGACATAATTCACTAGTGACTTCCTTTACAGTTGACATTAACCCAGTGGTGACTGCTCTTTTGCTCAACTCATTCAAATCTGGCATTCATTCTAATTGTAACAGATCTTTCCATCTTTTTCACAAAACTAACAAGAGAGACCTCTCAGATGTTTTGTTCAGATCAAGATATGTTATGTGTACTTCAGTAATACTATCTGGAAAGGAAATTAAGTTAGTATGGCATTACTGGTTCTTCACAACAGTATATTGGCTCTTAATGAGCACTGTTTCTTTTTTTTAAGTATTTACAAAGAGATCATTTTCATAATATTCTCTGGAATTTTGCTAGGAATTAAAGGTATTCTTGCCATTGCATATCTTATAACTGTACTTTTCTTCCTTTTCAAATGTTGGGTAAATACTTCCTCTTTATCATCTACCTCTGCAACAAGAGGCCTGCTTCTTCTAGGCCTCTCAAATGAAGATCACTAGCCAGTAGTTCAGTAATCATATGTGCTGGTTCTTACATATAATTCAAGTAAGCCTGGTTCCCTGAACTCATTCTGAATATAATGTTCTTTTACTATTTCTGCCCTTACCTTGGATTTCAATCCCCTGTTCACAGGATTCTCTTCAATACTTCTCAGATTGAATATCTCCTTGGCAGAGAAAATTGGAGCAAAATAAAAACCGAGTAATTCTGCATTATCATTGTCACCTGTTATTATCATGCCGTCTACATTAGCAATGCTCTCCTCATTTCATTTTTCTTTTCTTCTCAAACTAAATTAATTTTTTAAAAATAATGTTTAACCTCTCCCCATCCTTATCTAAGGCTTTCATGCATGCCTAGGTCTCCCTCATCCTTAAAAAAAAAATCTCACTAGGTCCTACCATCCCTTCAAGGTATCATGCTAACTCTTTCCTCCCTTTCTCAACCAAATTCCTAGAAAATATTCTCTACAACTGATGCCTATACTTTCCTCTTACCCTTTTCTAAACCCTTTGTAGTCTAGCTTCCAGTACCATCATTCAGCTAAAAATTCTCTCCCCAAAGTTGCCAGTGATCTCTTAATTGACAAATGGGATGGTCTTTAATTCCTCACCCTCCTTGACCTTTCTACTGCATTTGACCCTTCTGCTTACCCTCTCTTCCTATATATTGCAGATTAAGTCTGCAGAGGAGACTTGAAAGCCATGCCATGGAGAAGAACCTGGGCATTTTTTGCCTAGTGAAGGAAAGACAGAATAGACATAATAACAATCTTCAAATACTTGAAGGATTATCGATGGAAGGACTAGACTTGTTCTATGTAGTTCTAGAGGGCAACCCTCCAACCACAGTATCAAAATTAGAGGAATTTTAGCTGATTTGGGCATAGTAGAACTTCCTAATATTTAGAGTTGTTCAAAAATGGATTTGGCTACTTCAAATGAGATAATATACATTAGCACTTTGCTAATTTTAAAGCACCATTAAAATGCTGTCTATCATTCTTATTAAATAGAAAGTTTTCTATTATTTGGAGCCATTCAAACAAAGGGACATGATGAACTTTTTAGGACGGATATTTTGGAGGGGATTCAGGTATCAGGTAAAGGATACAACTTAATTCATAAAACGTTTATTAAGTGTCTGCTATGAGGTAATCTGGTCTAGTTGATACTGGACTGTCCCTGGAGTTAAAAATTTGTGGGTTTTCAAGTCCCACACATACTGGCTTAGTGACCCTAAGCAAATCACTTAACTTCTCAGTGTTCTGTACAACCCTCTAAGATTAAAAGTTCCAGAGAAGATACCAACCCACATTTTTAGAGGGAGCTTTCTCACCTTGGAATTCCCTCTGCCATTGAAGACATCTAGCCCTTCTTTGTTTAAGACGCTGCTAACTAAGATTTCCTAATTCTAATTTTGCCCTTTCTTAAGTCCCACTGTCTGATGTTGATTCAAACTGGAACAAGTTAATAATTTTTGCACTAGAATGGTGACCTCATCACAGTTGTCTGTGACTACAAACATTTTCATTTTATCTTTGCCTACTTTTGAAACAGGTGATGGAAAGTGAGGAGTTTATGCTGCTTCCAGCCAACCAACTCATTGATATTATATCCAGTGATGAACTAAATGTTCGAAGTGAAGAACAGGTGTTCAATGCTGTGATGGCCTGGGTTAAATACAGTATTCAAGAAAGACGGCCCCAACTTCCACAGGTAGTAATGGGAAAGTGCATGTAAGGATCTCCTCTACACTAGAGGAAGTAGTTTGATTTTAAGCCAGAAACATGGAAAAAATCTTAAATTTCTCTATCTAGGACTATAAAATTAGCACTGGCTTGGCCAAAGAATGTTTAGAATGATTTATGCTTCTCTTAAGTATCTCAGCCTGTTGCTTCCCTGAAAATCTCCACTGTTTTACAACAACTATAGATTTAGAACATAATGTAAATTATGATCTCTAAAGTCTGAAATTGTCAATATAAAGGTAAATATAAATATCGTAATTTCTTCCCAACAACTTGGAAATCCTGATATTCTTTAGTAGTGGGGGATGGGAAAGGAGAAACAAGAAATAAAGGGATGACGTAGAACCTGATTAGCTGAAGGATGGAAAACAGTTGAGAAAACCACCATTATTAATTTGTATAGTCTCTATTGGATTAACCAGATTAATCCACCACTGCTAATTTTGTTTAAGTCCATTTGCATAAGCTCAAGAGAATTGTATATGCTTACTAAAAACTCAAAATAGCCTTCTTAAATGACATCAGTTACTTGAAGTAAAAAACTAGACTCAATTATATTACTATATTTGCACCATTGTATTGGTTGTTTGAAAACCTTTTTTTAAAAAATATTTCTAACTTGTGATTTCAGCAGTATGACTAGTCCCTCTTCTGATGCAGATCATAACCCCTTCATATTTTCTCAACCTTTGATTCTTGTTCATGTCCTTCCATAAATCTTTATCTTAGGACTATCATCTACTTTTCTTTTCTTTTCTTTTTCCATTTCACCACTTCCAATTAGATCACAATATAATTGAAAGCAAAATTGGAAAACATAGATGTCCCTGAGTCATGCACTCAATTGGATGTTCTACAGATTGTAGAGTGGTCCCTTTAGTGGTGTTTATTATCTTGTAGGTGCTGCAGCATGTTCGTCTGCCTTTGCTTAGTCCCAAGTTCCTGGTGGGTACAGTAGGCTCTGACCCACTCATCAAAAGTGATGAAGAATGCAGGTAAGAATATCCATTGCCAGGAAGAAACTGAGGGATTAAGTGTTTATATGTTCTCATCCTTCTTGAATTTACTACTTCTGGTATATTTTTTAGTGCTAAAACCACATTGTTTTATCAGTTTTTCTTCTAGGATAGAGCCAAGAGGAAAAGGCTCAAAAGGGGATGACTGAACTTACATTATTCCATTCTTTTAGTTTTTGTATTATGATATTTATTGATATAGAAGTAGCAATGAAATCTAAAAGTAGATTTCTATAATTTAACACTAAATGCTTATTGAACACATTGAAGATTTTTAAGGCAATTTTAGGTTTGAAGAGATAATTCTCTGCTTAAATCTGATAAATATAAATGTCTCAGGATGAATTAAGAAGTAATGCTACTAGCCTTTGTACTAGTTAGCAATTTTTGCTCGTTCAGACATCATTCATTCAACAAACATTTATGAAGCTATGTAGTTGATGCTGTACTTGAATTGAGTCCAGCCTTCAGGCATCCACTCACAATCATCATTTGCCAACAGTCTTAGAACCATAAGAAATCCTGAACTTCAAGGAACCATAAATAATAGAGGTTCTGTCCCAGAGGAGATTCATATCCATTAGAGGTCTCAGACTTCATGCACCAGAAGCACTAGAGAGCCTGCTCTCAAAGAGACTTAACTCTTTTAGCGATCCAGAGCATTAAGGTGCCAAAGTTATTAGAGAGCCTGTGCTCATAAGCACTCAAGTATAGAAAAGTAATTTCCTGTTCCACAACTAGAATGTCATCTAGGTATTCCTTCTCTCTTGCCATCTTAGAATATGGTTATGGAGCTGGAGTTGCCCTAAAAGAGATGATGTTCTATCAGAGAGCCTAAGTCTCAGGCAGCCATATGTACTAGAAGGCCTGGCAAGGGAATTGGGGTTTGGGGCTGCCAAGTGATTGTTCTACATACAGGATATTTTCTGTGTCTCATTCTCCGTAATCTCAGAATGAGGGCATGGTATTGGCACTGAGAATTCATCAGTCCAACCTGGAGGAGCCAATACCATTTATTCATTGTCTCCTAGAATTCCCTGCCATATCCACCTGCTCTGTATATCCCCAGCTCCTGAGTATTTGGAATGACCAGCCAGGAAAGTGAGAGCTACTTTCCCCACTGGCTATTCTGTGATGACAGGATCCTGGAGGTCAGGGGCTATAATGAAATTAATGTTTCCCATCCTCCAGCAAGCAAACTTCCTGTTTCTATTGCCCTTATGCCTGTGACTCTGTCACTGATTCAGTCATTAACACAAAAATCCTTTCCACCAGACATGTATCCTTGTACTCTCATCCTTATCCACCTCAGCTCTCTTCTTCCAGAATTCATATCCTGTTCCATCATGCCTTCTGAAATTCTTCTTCTTAAGGGAAGTTTAACAGTTCCCCTTCATCTTTGTTTTCTTTTCCTGACACGTTTTCCATTTTCTATTAATAATGGAAACCTGAATCCCTGTCCTATGCTGATTGCTCCTTCTCTCACAACTCCTCATTGCCATTGCAGATCATTGATTTGCCACCTTTTGAAGTACTCATCGACATCTTTGAGATTCACTTCACCTGTATCATCCATATCATGTCTTCAGGTCATTCTCCTTCCTTTCTCAAAGAGTTCTGAATTTAGTTCACAGTCTTCCACTCAACCCCATCCCTTGCCTTCAACTCCTGGAAACTTAAATATATAAATTAATAGCACCTTGAACACAGTGGGCTCCCAATTCAAGGTATTTTAGTGTGATAAAAAGAGCTGTGCTTGAAGTCTAAAAACCTAAGTTTAAATTTTGACTCCTAGGAAAAGCCATCTTTGTTCATTATTTCTCAACTATTTGTATCATTTCAGAACCTAGCACTAAACTGAAATTCTACTCTCAAGATTACCAGGGTTTTTTTTTGTTTTTTTTGGGGGGGGGGGGCAATTGGGGTTAAGTGACTTGCCCACAGTCACACAGCTAGTAAATGTGTCAAGTGTCTGAGGTCAGATTTGAACTCAGGTCCTCCTGAGTCCGGGGCCGGTGCTCTACCCGCTGCGCCATCTAGCTGCCCCCAGTATATGGAGGCCTTTTCTCAGTGCTTGTTTTTATTTCATCTCTTTTTATGAAAGATTGACACTGTCAATTACCCCCTTCCCTTGGATGCATTTTGCTTCCATGATTCTGCTGTTCCCTACTTTCCACTGTTTGACTCTTCCTTTGTCTTCTTTCACTTTTAAAACTTTTTTTTATTATAAACTTAACAGACAAGAATGTTTCAATACAAAAGAAAAATAGAAAAGATTATAAATAAAGGTTTTTCTGTTATTTGGTTTTTAAAGCAAATTTTAAACTTAACACAGTAGTAATAAAGCTTCCTTGTTTGTGACACTTTCTGAACTCCTTTCTGCTCTCTTCGGTGATTTTTAATGTTTAGTTAAGGCCTTTCTTTCTTCCTTTCTATCAATACTGTCACTACCCACCAGCTCTCCTTTCCTGCGTAGAAACCACTCTTTGTAACAATTAGGTATAGTCAGGCAAAACAGATTAATTCGCTGACTGTGTCAAAAAATGTACTTCTCATTCTCCACCTCTAGTTCATCTCTCTGTCGAGAAGTGGAAAACTTGCTTCATCATAGGTCTTCTTAAATCATGATTAATCACTGTAGCATTCTTTCCTCGATCATCATCCATTTCCCACTCACTAAACCTGTGTTCCCCACAAAACTTCTCTGTCTTAAGCCCTTTTCTCTCCTCTCTCTACACTTTCTTGATGAATTATTAACTCTCATGGGTTCTACGTCCTCTCTACACAGATGACCCACTCTATATGTCAGCTATCATCTGTTTCCTAAAGTTCAGTCCCACAGGCGTCTCCAACTCATAGTGTCCAAAACAAAACCCTGACTCAATCCACCTTCAACGTTTCATTATCTCTGTTAAGATTACAATCATCGTTCTGGTCAGCAAGGTTCCCAACCAATTCATTCTTAACACTTCTGTCTCTTATCCCATTATATGGCTTGGTTGACCAGTCTTATTAATCTTGCCACTACAACATCTCTCACATCTTTCTTCTCCTTTTTTCCATGTGTACAGCTAGTACCTAGTTCATACCCTCATCACCTCTCACCTGGACTATTGCAGTAATAATTTCCTAGTTGATCTCCCTGCTTCAAATTTCTTTTTCCTTCAATCTGTCCTCCACCCAGCTGCCAAATTTATATTCCTAAAACAAGTCTGATTAGTTAAGTCACACCTGTGGTCAGGAATCTTCATTGACTTACCATTTCTTCTCATGGGTTACTACAGCACTCTCTTTGGTGATCATCCAGTAGCTGGTTCCCTCCCTAATCTTGCATTTTACTACCTTGTATTTATTTTGTGTTTATTCTTTATAGAATATTCAGAATGTAAGTTCCTTGCAAGTAGGGATTCTTTCTTTGTACTCATCACCCCAGCCCTTAGCATAGTGCCTTGCACATAACAGACACTTAATAAATACTTGTTGGTTGATTGATATATTCTGTATATATTTATATTTCTCCAATTTTTCTCCAGCAAAATAGCAGCTCCTTAAATGTAGGGATTGTTTCTTTGTATTTATATTCACTTTGCCTAGCACATAGTAGGTGCTTAACAAATGCTTGTTAATTGATTGATTTCGGATAAAATAACAAGTTCCTCAGCCTGGCACTTAATTCTTCATAAGGTAGAGCCAAGATGGCAGAGTAGCAGGAAGAAATATAGCCGGGCTCCCCTCAAAACCACTTTAAACCGACCTGGAAAATGCACTAGACCAAGTCCTGATGGGGAAATCCAAGAAAAAAATCAATTGAGTTATTTTTCCAACCCAGATTGTCATGGTGAGACATTGGAGATATGAGGTCTGGTCAGGAATACACCATGGGTATGGAGCACTCCAGTACAGAGAGAGGTTGTGCACTAGGGCAAGAAAAGGTCCCAGACCCCTACCAGGGCACCATGACTTCACACAGAGAGTGGGGAAAAGTGCCATCTGGCAGCTCTGTCACTTAATTACCCCCCATTCTAGGTCACAGATCCAGAGTGGATGGAGAAGAAGACCTGTACCCAGGGGTAGCGTGCCAGGATAAGGAACAGTTTTGTGCCCTATCTTGTGCCCCAAGGCAGCAGCAAGTTTAAAAGCAAGCAGCAATGGATGGCTCAGACTCCAGGAACAAATCAGGATCTCAGTTCCAGCTTCTGTCTGAAGCCCACAGAGGAATAACCAGGTCAAGTTCATAGTGGCTTGAGTCTAGCAGCATGGTACTATTGCTCAGACAGAAATTCAAGTCAAGAACTTGCAGACCTGAGGTCATTGGGGTCACAGACTTTGCCCTAAATCAGTCTATATTGGGAGCAATTAAAGCTTGTGGGTTCCCAGCCAGAGCTGTACCTGAGTTCCTGGAATTACAGAGCGTTTGGTATCCCCAAGGAAGCAGCAAAAGGAGCAATTCAGACTTTCCTTCCACAAGTACAAAGATCCCACCCCAAAAATCAAGCCCAAAGTCAGAAAGTAGGTTAATTGAATGAGCAAACAAAAAAAGAACACCATAAAGAGCTATTATGCTGTTAGAGATACACAAGACAGAAATCCAAAAGAAGAGAATGACTCTAAAACAAGCAAAGCCTCTGATAAAAACATTGCTTGGGCACAAATTCAACTAGAATTCTTAGAAGATGAAACAGAGTTTTTTAAAGTTGAAAATATTTTTATAAATGAGAGGAGAGCACTAAAGAAAAAAATGAAAAGAGAATGAGAAATATGGAAGCAAGAATTGGAAAGAAAGTTACCAGCTTTGCGCAAGAGATTTAGAAACAGATATAAGCCAGTGACTTCTTGAAGCAACAAGAAATATTAAAACTCAAAAAGTTAAAGAATTAGAAGAAAGCATAAGGCATCATAGCAAAAACAACTGACCTGAAAAACAGATCAAGGAGAAAAAATTTAAGAATCATTAGAGTACTTAAACACCTTGACAAAAAAAGAGCTGAGACATTGTATTTCGAGAAATCTTAAAAGAAAACTGCCCAGATCTCTTAGAAGCAAAGAGGAAAGTGGATATAGAATTTATAGTCACTATCTGAAAGAAAAAGTTCAAGATGAAAACACCCAAAAACATCATAGCCAAATCTACAACTTCCAAGTCAAAGAAAAAATCCTACAAGCAGCCAAAAAGAAAGAATCCAAGTACTGAAGGGTCACAGTAAGGATCACATGTGATTTATTTAACAGCCACCACTATGAAGGAGTAGAAAGCTTGGAATATGATATTCCAGAAGGCAAAGGATGTAGGCTTACAGGCAAGAATAATTTGCCTAATAAAACTGAGTATAATGCTACCAGGGTGGGGTGGGGGGGAGGAGAGGAAGAACCTTTAATAAAATAGAGGATTTCCAAGCATTCCTGATGAAGACCAGAGCTATGGAGAAATTTTGAAGTTCAAAAATAGGAATGAAGTGAACAAAAAATAAAGGACTAAACAAGGATAAAATCCCAGGAGATGATACGAGTGTACCTTCCAAAACCTATTGTAATCAGGAGTGCTAGACGGAATCTACTTAGAGGACCTAGGAATGGTTCTATTATGTCTTGATGATCTTAAAAGAATAATGAAATGAGAAAGGAAGGTTAGGAAAAATTATCTCAAATCAAGATGCACAAGTAGAAGTCTATATAAATGAGGGAGGAGGAGGGCCTGACACTTGAACCTCATTCTCATCTGAACTGGTCAAAGAAGGGAAGAATACAAACACACATAAAGAAATACATTCCACTCAACAAGGAAATAGAGAAGGGGAAATTGGAAGAAATTTGTTCTAAACAGAACAACCTCTATCTAAATAATTACAAAGACATTTATAGTTCTTTTCGAGGTGTCAAAAAATGGGAATCTGAGAGGGTGTCTATCAGCTGGGGAATGGCTGAACAAGTTATGGTATATAAATGTTGTGGAATACTATTTTGCAGTAAGAAATGATGAAGGGGATGGTTTCAGAGAAACCTGAGAAGATTTATATGAACTGATGTAGAGTAAAATGGGAAGAATCAGAACAACAATTTACGCAGTGACAATATCATAAAGATAAACAATTTCAAAAGATCATTGTAATAATCAGTCATCATTTGAGAGGGCCAGTAATGAAACATGCTACCCACCTCCTGATAGAGATGTTTAAGGCCCAGGGTATAGAATGAGGCATGTGTTTTGTCTATATTTATTTATACTTATATACATATAGATATACACACATATGCATAAGCATGCATATATAGGTATATGTGTATATTTATGCATATGTATGTATTATGTGTATATGTAAAAGTTTTTTGCTTGACTGTACATGTTTTCAACAGGGGTTTGGTTTTGTTTTCTATTTGGGAGGTTTGCAGGGAGAGAGAAAGCAGGTTTTTGTTAATTGAAAAAAAAAATAAGGTGTAATTTTTAAGAAACGTAAAGTTCTACCACCTCACACCTATCAGGGCTAATATGACAGAAAAGGAAAATAATGTGTTGGAAGGGATGTAGAAAAAGTGGGACACTAACGAATTATTGGTAGAGTTGAACTGATGCATTGTGCATTCCCTTTGACCCAGCAATACCACTACTGGATCTGTATCCTAAAGAGGTCAAAGGAAGAGTACCTATATACATAAAAATGTTCATAGCAGCTCTTTTTGTGCTGACAATTAGAAATTGAGGGGGATGCCTATCAGTTGGGGAAAGGCTGAACAAGTTGTGATGGAATATTATTGTGCTATAAGAAATCATGAGCAGGATGCTCCCAGAAAAACCTGGGAAGATGTATATGAACTGAAGCAAAGTAAAATGAGCAGAACCAGTAAAACATTGTACACAATAATAACTGCAGTGTTGTACAAAGATCAACTGTGAATGACTTAACTTTACTTAGCTTTTCTGAGCAATACAGTGATTCAAAACAAGTGCTATCTATCTCCAGAGAAAGAACTGATGGAGTCCAAATGAAAATCAAAGCACTTTTTTTTACTTTATTTTTCTTTTTTGTTTGTTTTCTTTTGCAACGTGGCTAATATGGAAATATATTTTTGCATAATTTCACATGTATAATCTATATCAAATTACCTTCTCAAGTAAGGGAGAGGAAGGATGGAGGGAGAAAATTTGGAACTCAAAATTTTTAAAAAACGAATGTTATCAAAAAAAATTTTACATGTAATTGAGAAAAATAAAAGAAAAATAGAGTTCTTCACAATTTGACTCCCACTTATCTTTCCACACTTAATTTATATCATCCTCCTTATTGTACTCTTATCTCCCAACTAGATTAGCCTACTAACAGTTTCCCAAAACAGATATTACATCTCATTTCTGTGCCTTAGCACAAGTTGTCTTATCTCTTCTCCCTGCCTGCAGCTCTTCTACGCTTTGATCTCTTAGAATCCTTAGCTTCCTTCAAGGTGCAGTTCAGATGCTATGTCCTATGAGAAGCCTTTCCTAACTGCCTCCCCCTTTTCCCAAGGTATAAGTACTCTTTCTTTCCTTAAATTAACTTTCATTTTAGGAAAACAGCAAGAAATGGGGGGGAGGGGGGGACGCGGGGATCTTTGCAACAATGTCTGATTTGAAAGATATATCTAGGAAACTAAGTCACAATTACAAGAAAAAAAAGTCGTTACCCAGATGATAAATGGTCAAAGTATACGAATTAGCAGTTTTCAGAGGAAGAAATCCAATCCATCGGTAGCCGTATTAAAAAGGGTCTAAACCACAAATAATTAGAGAAATGCAAGTTAAAGTAACTGTGGGGTACCATCTTGTACATATCAGTTCTGGGTCTCAGATCCAGGGCAGGATTGAAAAGAATACCAGTACAGGGAGAAGCATTCCCAGGTATGGAGGCCCTGTACTATGTTTTAAAAAAAAGTTAAACTGTTTTTATAAAAGGAATGACAGTGCTAGAGGGGAAAAATTGAAAAATAAATGAGAACGATAGAAGCAAGAGTTGGAAGGTGAATTAATAGGTTGGTGCAAGAGGTACAGCACCTTGCCCAAGCAGCAAACTCACTGAAAATTGGAATGAGCCAAATAGCAGTTAATAACCTCAGGAGGAAACAAGAAATATTAAAAGATAGTCAAAAGGTTGGAAAAAAAAAACAGAAGAAAATGCAAAAAAGTTATCTCAGCAAAGACAACTGACCTGAAAAATAGATCAAGAAACAATTTAAGAATCATCAGACTGTCTGAACATTGTGACCAAAAAAAAAAAAAGCCTAAACATCCTTTTTCAAGAAATCTTAAAACTACCCAGATGTCCTAGAACTGGAGAGCAAAGTAGAAAAAGAAAGAACCCATTGGTTGCCCCTTGAAAGAAACCCCAAAATGAAAATTCCCAGGTACAGTATAGCCGAAATCTAGAGCTTCCAGGTCAAAGAATACTGCAAGCAGATAGAAAGATTTCAAGTACCAAAGAACCATGGTTGGGATCACATATGATTTACTAGCCACCACTACTATGAAGTAGCAGAGAGGTTGGAATATGGTATTCCAGAAGGCAAAAGATAAGGGTTTACAGCTAAGAATAATTTACCAAGAAAAACTAATTATAATGCTACAGGGGAAAGAAAACTAGACTCTTAATGAAATAGAGGAATTCTAAGCATTCCTGATGAAAAGACTAGAACACAAGAGTTGAATACAGAAATACATTTTGCTCATCAGGGAAACATAAGAGAAAGAGTGGAGAGAAAGGGGTAGGATATATTAGAAGGAGAATGACTTAGAGAGAGGGTAGCTTAAGAGGATAAATTAATCTTACATAAAACAAAGGATGTACAAAAATATTTATAGCTCTTTCATGTGGCAAAGAATGGGACTTTGAGAGGGTACCCATAAATTGGGAAGTGACTGAGTGTTATGGTATATAATGTGAAGGAGTACTATTATACTGAACTCTTATCAGCATAATGATAGGATTCCAAAGGATCACCAATGAAATGTGCTACGCATCTCTTTATAGAGATGAAGGACTCAGAATGCAGAGTAAGACAGATTTCTTTTGGATAAGGCCAATGTAAGAATGTGTTTCAATTGACTACATACTCGTAATGGGTTTTGTTTTTCTTGTGATCTCATTGTAGGGCAAGGGGTGGTTAGGGTAGGAGAGTGAGAAGGTAGATCTTGACTGATTAAAACAAAATATATATTTTTTCATATTTTTTTATTTAATATATTTATTTTTCAGCATTGATTTTCACAAGAGTTTGAATTACAAATTTTCTCCCCATTTCTACCCTTCCCCCCACTCCAAGATGGCGTATATTCTGGTTGCTCCGTTCCCCAGTCAGCCCTCCCTTCTGTCACCCCACTCCCCTCCCATCCCCTTTTTCCTTCCTTTCTTGAGGGCAAGATAAATTTCTACGCCCCATGGCCTGTGTATCTTATTTTCTAGTTGCATGCAAAAACTTTTTTTTGTTGTTTTTGAACATCCGTTTTTAAAACTTTGAGTTCCAAATTCTCTCCCCTCTTCCCTCCCGACCCACCCTCCCTAAGAAGTCAAGCAGTTCAGCATAGGCCACATGTGTATCATTATGTAAAACCCTTCCACAATACTCATGTTGTAAAAGACTAATTATATTTTGCTCCTTCCTAACCTATCCCCCTTTATTGAATTTTCTCCCTTGACCCTGTCCCTTTTCAAAAGTGTTTGTTTTTGATTACCTCCTCCCCCATCTGCCCTCCTTTCTGTCATCCCCCCCCTTTTTTATCTTCTTCCTCCTTCTTTCCTGTGGCGTAAGATACCCAATTGAGTGTGTATGATATTCCCTCCTCAGGTCAAATCTGATGAGAGCAAGATTCACTCATTCCCCCTCACCTGCCTTCTCTTCCCTTCCTACAGAACTGCTTTTTCTTGCCACTTTTATGAGAGATAATTTACCCCATTCTATCTCTCTCTTTCTCCCTCTCTTAATATATTCCTCTCTCATCCCTTAATTTGATTTTATTTCTTTTAGATATCATCCCTTCATCTTCAACTCACCCTGTGCCCTCTCTCTCTCTCTCTTTATGCATATATATATATATACACATACATATATACATACACACACACACACGTGTATAAATATATATATATATATATATATATATATATATGTATATGCATATTCCCTTCAGCTACCCTAATACTGAGGTCTCATGAATCATACACATCATCTTTCCATGTAGGAATGTGAACAAAACACTTCAACTTTAGTAAGTCCCTTGCAATTTCTTTTTCTTGTTCTTTTTGTTGATTACCTTTTCATGTTTCTCTTGATTCTTGTGTTTAAAAGTCAAATTTTCTATTCAGCTCTGGTCTTTTCACTGAGAAAGCTTGAAAGTCCTCTATTTTATTGAAAGTCCATATTTTGCCTTGGAGCGTTATACTCAGTTTTGCTGGGTAGGTGATTCTTGGTTTTAATCCTAGCTCCTTTGACCTCTGGAATATCACATTCCAAGCCCTTCAATCTCTTAATGTAGAAGCTGCTAGATCTTGGGTTATTCTGATTGTGTTTGCACAATACTCAAATTGTTTCTTTCTGGCTACTTGCAGTATTTTCTCCTTGATCTGGGAGCTCTGGAATTTGGCAACAATATTCCTAGGAGATTTCTTTTTGGGATCTGTTTGAGGAGGCGATCTGTGGATTCTTTCAATTTCTGTTTTGCCCTGTGGCTCTAGAATATCAGGACGGTTCTCCTTGATAATTTCTTGAAAGATGATGTCTAGGCTCTTTTTTTGGTCATGGCTTTCAGGTAGTCCAATAATTTTTAAATTATCTCTCCTGGCTCTGTTTTCCAGGTCAGTGGTTTTTCTAATGAGTTATTTCACATTGTCTTCCACTTTTTCATTCCTTTGGTTCTGTTTTATAATATCTTGATTTCTCATCAAGTCACTAACTTCCACTTGCTCCAGTCTCATTTTTAAAGTAGTATTTTCTTCAGTGGTCTTTTGGACCTCCTTTTCCATTTGGCTAATTCTGCCTTTCAAGGCATTCGTCTCCTCATTGGCTTTTTGGAGCTCTTTTTCCATTTGAGTTAGTCTATTTTTTAAGGTGTTGTTTTCTTCAGTATATTTTTTAGTATTTTTTTGGGTCTCCTTTAGCAAGTCATTGACTTGTTTTTCATGGTTTTCTCGCATCCTTCTCATTTCTCTTCCCAATTTTTCCTCTACTTCTCTAACTTGCTTTTCCAACTCCTTTTTGAGCTCTTCCATGGCCTGAGACCAGTTCCTGTTTTTCTTGGAGGCTTTTGTTGTAGGTTCTTTGACTTTGTTGACTTCTTCTGGCTGTATGTTTTGGTCTTCTTTGCCACCAAAGAAAGATTCCAAAGTCTGAGACTGAATCTGGGTGCGTTTTCACTGCCTGGCCATGTTCCAAGCCAACTTACTTGACCCTTGAGTTTTTCAGCGGGGTATGACTGCTTGTAGAGTAAAGAGTACTTTGTTCCAAGCTTGAAGGATGCGCTATTGATTTCAGAGCTATTACAGCCAGCTCTGCCACACCAGCATTCCTCCTTCCCCAAGAACCCCCAACCCAGACTGGACTCAGATCTTCAGCAGGTTCTGCACTCCTGCTGTGATCCATCACTTAATTCCTCCCACCAGGTGGGCCTGGGGCCAGAAGCAACTGCAGCTGTAGTTCTGTAGCTGCCCCACCTCCGCTGTCCCCGGGGGGCAGTGGCAGAACGTCAAACTCTATCAACCTGTCCCCAGCAGCTTTTCCCATTAACCTTCTCTGCTGTCTTTGGTGTTTGTGGGTTGAGAAGTCTGGCAACTGCCACAGCTCACTGATTCAGGGCGCTAGGGCCCACCCCGCCTGGCTCCTGATCTGGTTGGTCTGCGCGGGCCATGCTGGACTCTGCTCCCCTCCGCTCCCAGCTCCGTGCGTGATAGACCTCACCCAGCAACCATCCAGGCTGTTCTAGGCTGGAGCCCTGCTTCCCTCTGCTATTTTGTGGGTTCTGCAGTTCTAGAATTGGTTCAGAGCCATTTTTTATAGGTTTTTGGAGGGACTTGGCAGGGAGCTTACGCTAGTCCCTGCTTTACAGCCGCCATCTTGGCTCCGCCCCCCAACAAAATATATTTTAACAAAAAAAAAAACTATACAGACATGGCAACTGGTATTACACATTTAGTTCAGTCTCTTGTTAAGGTACTTTTTGTCCCAAACTAAAACTTTTTATTTTGTAAAGGTTCATATTCATGTTCCAGGTTAAAGCAGAACTGAAAAGGCGGATTCATGATGAAAATAATAACTAAAACAACTCATAGTGTGATGTGTGCTATTGTTCTTATCATCTTTTATAGTAGCTGACATTTGTAACTTAGTTTGATATATGCTTGAGGTTTTCATCAAATTACATTCCTAAACTATGTTAAAGCTTGATAGTGTTACTCAGACCTCTAAAATAAAGTTGTCTTTCTTCTCCCAGAGACCTGGTGGATGAAGCTAAAAATTACCTTTTACTGCCACAAGAACGACCACTGATGCAAGGACCAAGGACACGTCCACGAAAACCTATTCGATGTGGAGAGGTACTGTTTGCAGGTTTGTGTCCAATGTGATTGGTGTGTGATCAACGTCTACCTATGGTACCCATTGCTGTACAAACTCTATGATTAGAAAGTAATGTGAGAAAAGAAGAGACTGACTGGCCAGGCCTTGTTCTTGGATAGGATTTCCATCTTAACAAGCTGGGGTTCACCTTTGGAATGTCAGTATTGTAGGGTTGATCACCTTCTGGGCAATGAATTGACACTAACCAAATTCAGACGATAACTATTCATGAGCTAGAATGCCACTGCATTTATAGGAGCTTTACCTGGCCTGATAAATTGTATTGTTTTTCCACCTCCCATTGGGTAAGTTTACTTAAGAAAACAAAAATCAAAAGGTTTTTTGGTGAGTAGAGAAATAACAATCAAGGGATAATGGATATTCTTAAGGGATATTTTTATGAAGTTGAGTAATTTAATGATTTCTCCTTCTCTGTTGTAGGAATATTTCTGCCTCAACAAAGAAATTAGAGCACTTTCTCTCTTAGGTACAGAATAAACACAAACCCGTATTTATTTGTTACCTGTCTTTTTTTTTTAAGTACACTTTATGCTTTCTGTTATGACAGTACCTCAGATGTGTTACTGTCACATCTCATCTCACATTTGCTACATTTTAGTCTACTTAATAAAACTGGAGAAACCCCTTCTTCCTCTTGATTGAGTTGTGTAATCTGATTTGGAAGAAACTAAAGAAATCATCTAGCACAACACGTATCTGAACAAGATTTTCCTCTGCAGTATCCCTGCTAACAAGAAGCCACTTTGCCTTTGTTTGGAGATCTCCATTAATGGGGAATTCTACTCTTAAAGCAGCCCATTCAACTTCTGGAGAGTTCTAACTGTGAGGAAGTTTTTTTCTATTAATGAAATACAACCTACCTCTGCAAAAACTTCCACCATTTGTGGTACATTGGAAAGAAGACTAGTTGGGAGTTAAAACATCTGGGTTTGAATCTTAGCTATGCCACTTACATGACTGTGAGCAAGTCACTTATTTTCTCTGGGCTTCAATTTCCTCATCTGTAAAATGAGCAAGCTGGATTAAATAATTTCTAAGTTCCCTTCTAGCTCTGACCCTGTTACATGTCCCTCCATTCCTCTTCCACATACAGCAATGCTAACATCTTTGTTCTTGCCATCACCTGCATGTATTCTACTTTCATGTTCAAAAACTGCCCAGCGAATTGTCCTTAAGCCCAAGTCAGGTCATATCACTCCCTTACTCAGTAACAAGTGGTTCCTATGTCTATCACTAGGAAAAAATAGAAACTTTTTTTTTGTTTAGATATGATTGTACACCTTTATTTAAAGACTCAGCTTGCTTAAATCAAGTTACAATAATAACATGTACCTGGGTCCCTTTAGAATTTTTAACTTTTTATTTGATATTTTAGTTTTCAACATTGATTTCCACATTTTGAGTTACAAATTTTCTCCCCATTTCTACCCTCCACCCTACTCCAAGATGGCATATATTCTGATTGCCCCATTCCAGTCAGCCCTCCCTTCTGTCACCCCACTCCCCCACCCCATACCCTTTCCCCTTACTTTCTTGTAGGGCAGGATATATTTCTGTGCCCCATTCCCTGTATATCTTATTTCTCAGTTGCATGCAAAAACACATTTTTCTTTTGAGCATCTGATTTTAAAACTTTGCATTCCAAATTCTCTCACCTCCTCCCTTTGCACCCACCCTTCCTAAGAAGGCAAGTAATTCAACATAGGCCACACATGTATCATTATTTAAAACCCTTCCACAATACTCATGTTGTGAAAGGCTAACGATATTTCCCTCCATCCTATCCTGTCCCCTTTATTCAGTTTTCTCCCTTGACCCCGTCCCTTTTCAAAAGCGTTTGCTTTTGATTACCACCTCCCCCTATCTGCCCTCCCTTCTATCATCCCCCTCTCTTATCCCCCTCCCCCCTACTTTCCTGTAGGGTAAGATACCCAATTGACTGTGTATGTTATTCCCTCCTCAAGTCAAATCCAATAAGAGCAAGATTCACTCATTCCCCCTCACCTGCCCCCTCTTCCCTTTCAACAGAACTGCCTTTTCTTGGCACTTTTAATGTGAGATAATTTACCCCATTCTGTCTCTCCCTTTCTCCCTCTCTCAATATATTCCCTCTCATCCCTTAATTTAATTTTATTTTTTTTAGATATCATCCCTTCATATTCAACTCACCCTGTGCCCTCTGTCTATATACCTACACATATTCCCTTCAACTGCTCTAATGCTGAGGAAGATCTCATGAATTACACACATCATCCTTCCATGTAGGAATGTAAACAAAACAGTTCAACTTTAGTAAGTCCCTTATGATTTCTCTTTCTTGTTTACCTTTTCATGTTTCTCTTGATTCTTGTGTTTGAAAGTCACATTTTCTATTCAGCTCTGGTCTTTTCACTGAGAAAGCTTGAAAGTCCTCTATTTTATTGAAAGTCCATATTTTGCCTTGGAGCATGATACTCAGTTTTTGCTGGGTAGGTGATTCTTGGTTTTAATCCTAGCTCCTTTGACCTCTGGAATATCATATTCCAAGCTCTTCGATCCGTTAATGCTAGATCTTGTGTTATCCTGATTGTGTTTCCACAATACTCAAATTGTTTCTTTCTGGCTACTTGCAGTATTTCCTCCTTGATCTGGGAGCTCTGGAATTTGGTGACAATATTCCTAGGAGATTTCTTTTTGGGATCTCTTTGAGGAGGCAATCTGTGGATTCTTTCAATTTCTGTTTTCCCCTCTGGCTCTAGAATATCAGGGCACTTTTCCTTGATAATTTCTTGAAAGATGATGTCTAGGCTCTTTTTTTGATCATGGCTTTCAGGTAGTCCAATAATTTTTAAATTATCTCTCCTGGATCTATTCTCCAGGTCAATGGTTTTTCCAATGAGATATTTCACATTGTCTTCCATTTTTTTCATTCCTTTGGTTCTGTTTTATAATATCTTGATTTCTTATAAAGTCACTACCTTCCACTTGCTCCAATCTAATTTTTAAGGTGGTTTTTTCTTCAGTGGTCTTTTGGACTTCCTTTTCCATTTGGCTAATTCTACCTTTCAAGGCATTCGTCTCCTCATTGGCTTTTTGGAGCTCTTTTGCCATTTGGGTTAGTCTATTTTTTAAGGTGTTATTTTCTTCAGTATTTTTTTGGGTCTCCTTTAGCAAGTCATTGACTTCTTTTTTTTTGTTTGTTTTTTATTTATTTATTTATTTTTTCATTGGCTTGTTTTTCATGGTTTTTCTTGCTTCTCTCTCATTTCTCTTCCCAATTTTTCCTCTACTTCTCTTACTTGCTTTTTCAAATCCTTTTTGAGATCTTCCATGGCCTGAGACCAATTCATATTTTTCTTAGAGGCTTTTGATGTAGGCTCTTTGACTTTGTTGACTTCTTCTGGCTGTATGTTTTGGTCTTCTTTGTCACCAAAAAAAGATTCTAGAGTGTGAATCTAGTCTGCATCCTTTTTTGCTGCCTGGCCATGTTCTCAGCCAACTACTTGACCCTTGAGCTTTTTGTCAGGGTGTGACTTTTTGTAGAGTAGAGAGTGCTTTGTCCGAAGCTTTAGGGGCTGCACTGCTGTTTTCAGAGCTACTTCTACACAGCATGCTGTACCACACCAGTGCTCCTCTTCCCCCAAGAACCGCCAACCAGGACCGTGACCCAGACCCAAGCAGGGCAAAGCAAGCCCTGCACTCCCGTTCTAGTCTGCTGCTTGATTCCTTCCACCATGTGAGCCAGGGACTCCGGAAGCAGCTGACATTGGAGCTCCACCACCGCAGCACCTCCACCACCCCCAGGGCTGGGGCTGACTGCTTTCTAACCTAGTCTAGCAGTTTCCCACTAACCTGCTCCATGGTCGTTTGTGGGTTGACAAGTCTGGTAACTGCCACAGCTCAATGATTCATGGCCCTGGGGCCTGCTGTGGGCCAACTCCCTGTCTGGTCTGTCCTGGCACAGCCTGCACTGGCCTGAGCTCCTCTCCCAGCACTGTGCAATAGACCCTCCCCAGCGACCTTCCAGGCCATCCTGGGCTGGAGACCCGCTTCCCTCTGCTATTTTGTGGGTTTTGCAGCTCTAGAATTTGTTCAGAGCCAGTTTTTACAGGTGTTTGGAGGGATTTGGGGGAGAGCTTAAGCAAGTCCCTGCTTTCCCGCCACCATCTTGGCTCTGCCCCCAAAGTCTTTTACTCGCACATAGCACACCTTTTGCACTGTCCATCTTCCATCTTGCAATAGACTTTCTCCTCTCCTGTGCCTTAGAGAATCCTTTGCTTTCTTCAACATGTAGCTCAGGCACCACCTTCTTCATGATTTCTTTCTTTATCCTTCCAAACTGTTAGTGCCATCACTACCTAACTACTTTATATTTAGCTACCTTATTACATTTTTTCATATTTAATCTCCATATGCATTCAGCACATACTTATACGAATACGTATTATTTTACACAATGCAATGTAAACTCTTCGAGCAGGAATTTTTTTCCTTTTTTGTCTGTATGCTAAACCCCTACCGCAGTGCCCAGCCCACAGTAGGCACTTAATGCCTATAAACACTTGTTGATTGATTAATAAAGAAGTGGAGGTAACAAGGATAGACTGTTCTCTATAGAAGATAAGCAGTAAAGAGGAGAATTTCTAGACAGTAGCAGAGTTAAGGGAAAAGTTGTTGCTTTTTAACATAAAGAAGACTTTAGTATGTTTTTAAGTGGAAGGAAAAGACCCAAAAGACAGAAATACTGAAAATATATCTAAGAGGAGAATGGTCATGGGAACAAAGTAACAGAAGAGGTGGGACAGATGGGGAACTATGGTTTCAGAGCTAGTCCTTCATTAAGGAAAAAGGCCTCATTCTCTGAGACTAAAAGGAACCAAGAAAGGATAGGTGAGGATATAGATTAAGAGGATCAGAGAGACATTTGCCATATAACAGATATTTATATTCAAATGGATCTCTGAACCCATGGGCATACAATGCAGGTGACAACCAATATGACTGTTGTCCACCCACCCAACATGCTAGGGCCCTACCCGCCTCATTTTAATATCATGAGGATACCATTGGAGAAGAGGAGCTAGCCATTATTTAGATCTCACATTACCATCTTGTTGTTTTTGCTTATGCATTTTTTTTATGTTTATCACTCTGCTTCTCTGAAATTCCTGGTGTTTTATGTGTTAGTCTACTCATTCTCACCTTTCCTAAAGAGTGATACTTTCTATTTTCACTTGTTCCTCTGAACAAGAATTTACCTTACCAGAGTAATCCATGTCTTTCAACTTCTCTTAATATTTACACAGTACTTGCAATATACTTTATTACGTTACCTCATCTGATTTTCACATTAACATTATGAGGTGCTATCAGTATTATTAGCATTTTACAAATGAGAGGTTAGGTGCCTTCCACTTAAATCTAGTTCACTTGCAAGACATGACATCACCTTCCTGATGTCATGGTCCTCTTCAAGAACAAAAGATGAATAACAACCCCAGACATTTTATATCTGCTGTCTCATTCTCAGAACAACAGCCTTCAAAACTGACCTTAAAAGGATTCCTTCCCTCTGCCCCACCTTGAGGGGAGCTTTTTAATACTAGTTTCGGGCTAACTTTTCCTGATTGATGAATGCAAGCTCAACTCACCCATTATATCTGGCCCCAGAGCATTCTTAACACCTATCCACTCAAATATTTTGCCACCTATCCTCCCCATCCTCTTCCACTTCTTGCTCTGGACACAGTAATCAAATCATTGCTACTCTTGCTTCTGGAAGAGGTGACATTTGACTGCTATGTGACTCCCCTCCATTCCTGAGCTTCCTGGACCAAGGCTACCCTCCCTGGCCATCATTCCCATGTATCTGTTGTCTCCCTGATTTGGATACTAGCATCTTGAGGGCAAAGACTGTCTCACTTTTTTATTTATATCCCCAGCACCAAGGATGGTTCATGGTACATAGTAGGTACTTAATAAATGCTTTTTAATTAATTTATTCATTCTGCCTCCACAGCATATCTTACATCTTTTCCTTCTCTCCGTTCACACAGCCATCAGTTCATAACCTGTCACCTGTACTATTGCAAGTCTCCTAACTGGATCCCCAACTTTTTGATTACTCTTCTATACAAACAAAATAATGTTTCTTAAGGTCATCTGACCACGTCACTCCCCTACTATAAAAGCTTTATTGCCTGATGTTTAAAGCTTTTCATTGTCTGGCTCCAGCCTATCTTCTTAGGCTTCTGTTTCCCTTCTCACACTCAATTTTCCAGCCAACCTGGCTTATCTTCTATAAGCCAGAGGCACCTTCTTCTCCTCTTTGCTACATTTTAAGACCCCCCCGACATCATCACTTTCTCCTTTACTCTGGCCTTTGATAAAGAGATGACTCTTTTCCTAGCCAAAGCCAGCCCCTTTACATTGACCCTCGACTCTCTCATCCCATCTTCTCCAGCAGTTTGTCACCATTATCATTCTTTCTCTGTCCAGTCTTCAGTTAGAGATTACCTCAGATCTAGTGGTTGCTTCATTGTTGATTAAAAACAAATTTCCCCATCATAAAAAAAAAACCCTCAGTAGATCTTACCATCCCCACTACATATCTAGCCCTAGTCTCTCTCCTGAGTTCTCCAGTCTTTTATAATGTACTGCCTTTTGAACATTTAGAACTGGATGTGCCATGGATATCTAATACAACATGCCCAAAGCAAAACTAACCATTCCCCTTTGAGTCCACCTCTTTAGAATCCCTGGATTCCCTCAAGCCTAAGTCCAAGCACCCCTTTCTACACAATACAAACCTTTCCAGATTTCCTCCAGTCCTCGCTGCTAGTGCCCACCCTCACAAAACTATCTTGTTTTCATTTTGTATGGCCTTATCTGTATCCATGTTGTCTCTCCTGTTGTAGAACGAAAGTCCCTGAGAGTGCTGATTGGCTTGCTTTTTTGTCTTCAGTGCCCAGAGAAGTGTCTGGCACATAAAAAATTCTCTTTAAATGCTTGTTGGTTGACTAATGAAGGGGCAGCATCATGGCTCAGTGTAGAGAGCTCAGGATTTAGAGTGTGAATCCCAGTTCTGCCCCTCACTTGCCTGGGTGACCATAAGCAAGTTCCTTTTCTTCTCTGGGCCTCTAAGGCCCCTTCCTGTCCTAAGTCTGGGAAATTGTATAGTTCAAAGCTACGTTGGAAGTAGTTTTTTATAAGATAGCCTCATACGTTTTGGGGACTCCCCTACCACCTTATATGGAATATCTTTCCATAATTACATCCCGTATAAACTTAGATGATGAGTCCCAAGGGCAGTGGCTTTGGACATGCTTTGCTGTGCTGAGTGTGCGGTCAACACTCAGCTAACAACAACCACAACAATAATAATAATAATAATAAGCTGACTAGCCATGTTCCCAGTTACACCATTATTGCTTAGGAGATCACAGTGCTTTTTACGTCACTACATAGCATTGGGAATGCTCGGAAGTACAGTTTATGCAACAGTATTCGTTTGATTCTGAACCATTTCTTCCTGTTGAAATCAGTTTTTAATGGTCACCTTAATGTTTGCCACATTTACCTTTCGAGAATATCAAGGCCATCTGTGTCTGGTAAGCAAGCAGAATTCCACTGTCACTGCTAACCACAGTGTTGGCAACAGAATTGCTTTTAGATTTTGGATGGCTTCCTATTTCGTAGGAACTTTTTACATAAATCGCAAAATAGCATTTCAAGGATTAATATTTATCGTCTTACCCAGAAGCTTTCTCTAAGTCTATTTAGTGTACTTGACTTCCTGATTTAGTCTTTGAAAGTAAAATAAAGTAATGGTAGTACCAATAACTTATATTCATGTAATGCTTTATATTTACAAATCATTTTACCTATACTATGTCATTTGATCCCCACCCTATTGCTATACCTATTTTATCAATGAAGAATCTGAGTTTAGAATCCAAATGACTTGTCCAAGGTCACATAGCTTATATTCTTCTGAGGAATACAACATATACTCAAATAAGTAAGTACAAAATAATTTCAAGAAAGGCTTCATGTAGGGAGGTAGCATCTTAACTGATGTTTGAAAGAAACGAGAAATTCTTAAGGGTGGAAGTGAGGAGGAAGTACATGTTAGATATAGTAGACAGAGATGAGATGAGATGAAATGTTGAAAGGAGACAAGATATTGAGTTCAGAGAAGGTAAAAGGCTAGAACAAAAACCCCCAATAAATTTATTAACCTATGTATAGTAATAAAGAAGAAAAAAAAGCAGGTTTTTACCATCTACTCCTGTTTCTGCTTCAATCTCCTTTTGAATATGTAAAATACATGGGGGTGAGAAAGTCCCAGATAAGAACTAAGCTTTCTTTAAGAGCATAATTTGATATTTCTTAAATAACAAAAAAAAATATTTTCAAAAAATATTTCTCATTTAAACTTGGTACTGGGCCAAGATTTAAACACTTCTTCTTTCTTATAGAGATGTAGTCTGTGTTTTTGACCTTCCTTTTCTTTTGTTTCCCTCAGTGGGTGGCTGGTGTAGTGGGGATGCCATTTCTAGTGTGGAACGATACGACCCACAGACCAATGAGTGGAGAATGGTGGCATCAATGAGCAAACGACGCTGTGGGGTTGGAGTCAGTGTTCTTGATGACCTTTTGTATGCAGTAGGAGGCCATGATGGATCCTCTTATCTCAACAGTGTTGAAAGGTAGGTGGAAGCAATGTTTTTTTTCCTCTATTAATAATAGTAATAACTAACATTTGTATAGCACTTACTCTGTGCAAAGCACTATATAGTCATCTCACTTGAGCCCCACAACAGCCCTAGGAGGGAGGTGCTGTTCTTATCCCTATTTTAGAGTTGAGGAAACTGAAGCAAGCAGAGGTGAAGTGACTTGCCCAGGGTCACACAGCTCACAAATGTCTGAGGGCAGATTCAAACTCAGGTCTTCCTGAGTCCATTCGCAGTACTTTATTCACTGCACCACCTCACTGCTGGTTGTACATATTTGGTCTGAAAGCTTTCAGTCTTTACATGAATTTAGGCAATAGATATAACAGTTCCTACTTTACTGTTGTTCCTGTTATAGTAAAATCACTAAGTTTCTATGAACAACCTTTGATTGGTCTTTAAAATCTTGAATCCTGAAATTCCACTTTCTGAATGCAGCTTTCTATGCACATGCTGTCATAGTCCCTTATCCTCTTAAACCTATGGTCTGCTCTCTTTTCAACCTCCAGACCTTTACTTCTTTATATTCCTTATTAGGTCTATCAGCCCTATTCTGGTTTCACTCACCTTGATGGCTCAATGTTCAACAATGCTTTTGTTATTCACCTTAGAATCTTTCTCCCCTTCTACTTTCTGCCAGTTCTCAACCCTCAGTTACCCCTGCCATCTCTGCTTTTTCTGTTCATTTTTAGAAGACATAGAATATCCTAAATTAAGTCAGGAAACTGCTTATTGGGTCCACCTGAATTCTCACTGCTGCTCCAATTCAATTAACACTTATTAAATCCTTACAGAGTATAAGGCACTATGCTAGGCACCAGAGATGCAGAAACAAAAAACGAAATAGTCCTGCCTTCCCTCCCCATCTTTATTTCCTATGAATGAATATGTTACATTTTTACACTCTACCCAAACCCCAAACCATGCTGCTAGTATTCAGTAGATGAAACTCAGTTCTGCCTTATTGAGAATATCAAGGCCATCTCATTCAACTCTTTCCTTCTATGCCTTAAAACTTTTCTGTATATTCACTTTTTTATTCTTTTTCCATCCTTTCTCAAAGCAATCAACCCTTCTTCTTAACAAAATCAAGCCTTCCAATTTTGCTCTTGTCCCTATCCCTTTCTACCTCTTTCAGGATCGATTCAATTTGTTATTCTTTAGCAGATTCTTTCTTACTGCCTCTCCCTCTACCTACCTTTCTTTTTTATTTCCTTTCCCTCTACCTATATAAAAGTTCATATCTTCCCTGATCTAAAAAAATTTTCCTCAGTCTTTCTCAGATTACTATGTCTTCTCTCTCCCCTCTCTTACATCTCCAAACTGCTAAAAAAAAAAAAAAGCACTCTCTGAATTGTAAGCTTCTTGAGGATACAGTCTGTACTTCTATAATATGACATATTTGTTCCCAGAAAGCACCTCACTATGTAAAATCATACAATATAAACTGAAGGGCTTATTGGGAAAAAGATAACAACCTAATAAAAATCGTAGCACAGTTTCATACATCTTAGATGCTTAAGAAATAAATAAGCACTGGTGGCATCCGCCTGTGCCCCAGCTATCCAGGCTGATGTGTTGGGTAGACCACAACTATGGACCTCTGGAAGGAAGAGGAAGTTTGCACCAGTCCTTCTGATCTGCCTCCTTCTGCATCAGAAGATACACAATAAATATGGATGGTACTTTACCTTGACAGAGCCCTGAAATCTGCTTGTGGAAGTGAGTACCAGAAGGGTGGTAGTTTGAGAGTTACTGTGAAGTGGTATAGTTTTCTCTGGAAAAGGTAAAAGCTGCAGAAGACATTGCATAGAAGCACACTTGAAATTCACATTCTGCTCAAAAATGTTCCCTAATATATCAGTCTTATCAGAACAAATTTGCATTTCCAAAACAAACATTTTAAGATAATTGACTCTTTATGCAGTATTCAGATGGATTTATTATCTGTTATCAATGTGAATATTTCCTCCAGTGATATCAGTTACAACCACCGATGGCTGCCCATCCTGTGTGAATCTTCTCCATGCCTCTCGTAGCTTTGCCATGGGGATCAGCCCAGTGTGCTAGGTTCTTTTTTCAGTTTTGCCTACCATCATAAGAATACCAGTACATAGCACCTGAACTGTCTATTGGTTATCCCTCCCCTTGACCTCATAACAAGTCGATCTTTTTTAGTCATTCACTTCTCTTATAATATCCTTTATGCTGATTTACCTTTGTAATTTTCCTTTGCAGTTCCAAAGAATTACAGATTCCTTGTTTGCAATGTGTTCTAGTCTGCTCATACACAACATTTGCCTCTTCATTCCCTCTTTGGGTGATTAATTTCTGTTTTTCAGAGACTAGTGTTCCATTACTCACAACTATATAATACCACAAGAAAAAAAAATAGGTATTTAAAAAAGATGGGTCCTAGTGAGCTTGGGGGATATCAAAAAAGATTCTGCAGTATCCTAAGGATAATTCAACCTGTTCTGTTCAGCACTAGGCCCTCTCATTGTGCATTGTGTTGTACAAGATCTCCACTTACTGGTAGACAACCTGTATAGATTGTCTGTACCACTACATTTTGTAGTCTGAACAATAGGCTTTTTTCATCAACTTTCATCAACTTTTCATCAACTTAGGAAAACACTTTAGAGTGTTTATTGCTCTTTTTTTAGGAAGCTGTGTAATACCATGGCTTGATGTAGTCAGTACAATGTCATCTATGAAAACCTCTGAGGGACTACTGTATTTATAAGGAATCTCTCTGTAATTATAGCTCTATGCCACATATACTCTATCTTCTTGCTGGCTCTTCTTTCTTCTCTCACCATCTTATTGTAGATAATCAGAAGTTCTAGTCTCGATCTTCTCTCTCTAAACTTTGTCGATTTCATCCATTCAACTATCTGTGAATATGATGCATATCTTATATCTGTCCTGAGTTTCAGACCCACATTTTCAGCTGTCTGCTAGACGCTTCTATCTAATATTAAACTAATTACTTTTGCCTAAAATCTATACCTCTTCTTGCTTTCCTTGCTTCTATTAATAACTACATCACCATTTTGCTAGTTCTTCATGCTTAAAACCTCAGAGTGATTTTTGCCTTTTTTTCTCCCTTAAGACCTTTCTTCCCAATAGCCAATCAATTGTCAAGAATTTAGTTTTAGATTTGCATCATTAAACAAACTCTTTTGATTATCATCACTTACTTTTCCATTCATCTCTATAGTCTGTAATGGTTCTTCACCTTTCTAAATGATAGCATTTGTGTAGCATTTTAAGATTTGCATTATCTCATTTGTGTTAATTTATTTGATCCTCACAACAACCCTGTGAGGTAGGTAGGTGCTTTTATTAACTCCACTTTACAAATGTGGCAACTAAGGCTAACAGATTAAATAATTTCCCCAAGGCCACAAAGCTAGTGAGTGTCTAAGAGAGAATTTGAACTCAGGTCTTCCTGATTCTGAGTCTAGCACTCTGTGTATTACACCACTCAGTCCTCCTCTATATTCTACTGTAGAATAATCTACTGTATCCAGTAAAAGCATCTGACCAACTTACAGTACTGTATAAATGTTATCTTTTATCATCCAGGTTTAGAAATGTAGATTCTGAATTGTACTAGGTTTCTAGAAATAATTAATAAAACTGTACTTCCCAATGGACATTATTTTAGACATTATAAAACCATAGAAAGCTTTGGAAAAATATATATCCCCTTTGGCAAGAATTTATAAATTAATTTGAGGTTTCTCATACATGCAGGGTAAACTAAACTCAGCTGTTGATTTATTTTGACAGGTATGACCCAAAAACAAATCAGTGGAGCAGCGATGTGGCCCCCACCAGCACCTGCAGGACTAGTGTTGGAGTAGCAGTTCTTGGTGGTTATCTGTATGCTGTGGGTGGACAAGATGGCGTCTCTTGTCTCAATATTGTTGAGAGGTGATTTTTTAAAAATCATTTTAAATCAATCAAGCAATTATTAAGTGCTTACTGTGCGCCAGGCACTAGGCCTTTTTATACAAAGAAAAAGCAAAACTGTCTCTATACTCAGGCATCTTACATTCTAAAATAAAATAAGTTTCTGAATGAAAAGAAATGTAGAGATCTTTTAAAAGAAGCTATTACATGTAAGTTTGGAATAATCAGGGCACCGTTAAGTGCATTTTTCAAAGGACTAACAGGAAGAATGTTCAGTTACTCTGAAACTCTACTACTAATTAAGGCAATTCCACATTGTAAGGATATCAGTAGAGCCTGCCAAGTGTCTGTTAGTTATCCTTCATTCTCACCATCTGATTAGTCCATCTTTCTTTTCATTCATACATTTCTTTTCTGACATTACACTTCTTTGTGATTTCTTGTTTTAAATGTGTTATCCCCTGCTCATGCCCACCATTTGCTTCTCCATTGTCCTTAGAATGATTCTTAATTTCATTTGTTCAGAAACTGTAGTGTTCCATTATTTACCATCATCACAACAATGAAATAATGTTGGGATTTTAAAAATGGACTTTTCATTAAAAAAATTTTGCTAAGCATCATTCTCATATCCCTAGTTAACCACTCCTGTCATCCACTCTGCATTCTTTCTGCAGTTACATAAAGTGAGTTCATTATCTCCATGTTAGCCTTTATTTGTATATTTTTCTTTCTTGAAATCTTTGTAGTTTTATGGAAATAGTTTTATATTTGTGTGTGCTTTGCCCTTTCTTCTTCAAGATCTGGGGCTAATTCTAATATTCCCTTTTGTATCTCCCTATACTACCTTGCACACAGTTGTCTTTTTTTTATTTGTTCAGTCATTTCAGTTGTGTTCTAGTCTTCATGGCCCCATTTGGGGTTTTCTTGGCAAAGATACTGGCGTGCTTTGTCATTTCCTTCTCCAGATTATTTTACAGTGAGAAAACTGAGGCAAAAAAAATTAAGTGCCTTGCCCAGGGTCACACAGCTAGAGGAAACAGGGTCAAGTGACTTGCCTAGAGTCATACAGCTAGTAAATTTCTGAGGTTACATTTAAATACAGTTCTTCCTGTCTTCAGGCCTGGCACTCTATCCACTGCACCGTGTGACTGCAAGAGCTCAGTAAATGTTATCAGGTTAACTGAATTTTCACTATTTCCTACTTATATTTCATGCCAACTGGCATAAATCCACAGGATTTTTTCCCAACAGCTAATTAAATGTTAACAGTTTCACTGCATTTGACAATAAGCAAGAATATATCTTCAAAGATCTTTGGTATAATGTAGGTCCTGTAAAAAAAAGTTCCCTCTTAATCAGAACATGCACCCAGGCTTTACATTTTCTTATTACAGATATGACCCAAAGGAGAATAAGTGGACTCGAGTAGCTTCCATGAGTACCAGGAGGCTCGGAGTGGCAGTGGCTGTGTTAGGAGGGTTTTTATATGCTGTGGGTGGATCTGATGGGACGTCTCCTCTCAATACAGGTTAGTCCTTTCTGAGATTTGACTGCTTCCCTAAAACAGATGACAAAGTTGCCAAGATGCTAGACCACTACTAATAGTAACAGTAGCTAATATGTAGCACTTGCTACATGCCAGGCACTGTGCTGAGCACACTTGTCTCATTTGATTCTCACAACCACCCTGGGAGGCAGGTGATTCTCCCCGTTTCACAGATGAGGAAACTGAGGCAAACGGGTTAAGTGACTTGCCCAGGGTCACACAGCTACTAAGTATCTGAGGCCGGAACTCACATCTTCCTGTCCCCAGGCCCACTGTCCTAGGCAGAGCTTCTGTGCAAACAAGTTACTATAGCTTTCTTCCCTTGTTCTAAAATAGAAAGAGTTACCCTCTAGACACTGAACAGATAGCTGTTTATCCCCTGGTATAGTCTAAAAACTTTGCCTTTTCCCTAAATTGTTCTACAGTTTTAGCCTTCTAAGATACACCAGAAGTGTTCCATTTTCTTTTCTTTCGAAGCTATTAGACAGCTATTGAAAACAAGAATAGGATACCTTCTTTAACTTGTTCACATTTCCAGAGAAATGCCTTGTATTAATCCATTCTTTATATCACAGTCCAAGAAAACAGATACCCACTGTGGGTGGGAGCTGGTGATTTTAATCATTACCAGTCCCAGACTCAGAATATTTTTGCCTGAGCCTGTAACGATTCTCTGTTTGTCTTCCCTGGCATGGGGAGTAAGACTACTATTAGCAAGAGATGGTTGGAACATTTGAATATTACAATGGAGAACAGATGTTAGAATAAACCTAAAAGAGATCTTTCAGTTGGAAAAATATGTCATATCCCACATTGTTAACGGTGACTTTCCATAGCTGTCTGATAGTAAGTAGTTTGCTATATTTAAGAGTGTGGCATGGAAGGAAGCTAATATCTGGGCTGGTGATTAAGAATTTCCTTATTTAAAACTATAAAGCATTGAAGTTACAGTGATTTGGACTTACAAAGTTCCACTGGCAATATATACTGACAATGTGGAAATGTTTCAAGAATCCCTTAATGATTTTTTCCCCTGCAGTGGAACGCTACAACCCTCAAGAAAACCGCTGGCACACAATAGCCCCTATGGGTACCCGTAGGAAACACCTTGGCTGTGCAGTGTATCAGGATATGATCTATGCAGTAGGAGGCAGAGATGACACTACTGAACTCAGCAGTGCTGAGAGATACAACCCTAGAACCAACCAGTGGTCTCCAGTGGTGGCCATGACATCACGCCGAAGTGGAGTAAGTACCAGGGACCTGAGTGGCTTCTTTTCATTGGGAGCTGGTTAAAAGGAATTATCAGGGAAACTTTCATTCTGATGAAAAAACATCTCATCTTCTTTAAAGTATCTTGCAGTAGAATGGAGACTGTCAACTGCTCTTACCCGATTGTTTAGTTTACTGCAAGTTTGGTTTGTAAGTCTACTTCTTGCACATAGAGCAAAGGTTTTTTCAGTGTATCACCTTTAAAAAGGAAGTTTTTGTGTACTTTTGTCACCAGCTAAAACTTGTAGTATTGAGTCATATCACAGTTAGGAAATTGAGTTTATTTTTAATGTTTTGTATCTTTTCCCACACTGTAAGTTATCTTCAGACTGCTTCTTTCTCCCACCCTAATTCTGTCTGCAGCCATTTTAACAAAATACTGTATACCCCTACAACTAAGCCCCCGAAAGGCAAGTAAAAGGCATCGCCCATCTCCAGGGGTCAGTTTTATTCCGGTCCGTTCTAGGGCTGTAGGTCCAGATCAGGGGGACTTGGGAGATTTGTTGAACAAGACATAGCCCTGGACAAAGGTGATTTCTAGAAGTTCAAGTACAGGATACATTCATTCTTGTGTATTTTAATACATTTTTTTAATCCCAGACTTCAAAGAGAACAGGAAGGGACTAAGCATTTATTATGCTCCGCTGTATGCTTTACTAAGGTGCTGTACTAGCACTTTATAAATCTCATTCACTCCTCACAACAACCCTCTGAGGTCAGTGCTATATTATTATTCCCATTTTACAGTTGAGGAAACTGAGGCAGATAGCAGTTAAGTGACTTGCCCAGAGTCACAGAGTGGTAAGTGTCTGAGGTCATATGTGACTTCAGGTCTTCTTTCCTCCAGGCCCAGCACTCTATCCGCTGCACCTCTGGTGTGGTGGAATAGTATATGTAAAAGTGCATCTGAAACAACTGCAAATCCAGGTGTTGTTAAGGCAGAAATAGCATGTTCCTGCTGCTACCAGGCCTACAAGTTAATCAAAAAGCATTTATTAAGCACCTGCTATGTTCCATGCCCTTTGCTTAAAGAGCTCATATTCTCCTGCAGAAATAAGGAGGTTTGGAAAAGTAGTTTTTAGAGAAAAGATAACTAACTCTATCTTGAACATGTTAAGTTTGAAATGTCTTCGGAATATCCATTTCAAAATGTCCACGAGGCCATTGGTGATGCAGGCCCAGAAGTCAAGAGGAAGACTAGAGCTACACACATAGAATTAGCAATCATAAGCATAGAAATGAAATTTCACTCATGGGAGTTGATAAGGTCACCAGTGAATGAATGAATAGAAATTCATTTATTAAGTGTTTACTATGTGCTGAGCACTTTGCTAGAGATACAGAGAAAAGTTAATCCCTGCTCTCAAAAAGTTCATGTTCTAATTAAAGGAGATAACACATAAGAAGAGATTAGCCGCAGAGTAGACGAAAAGGCCTAAATCCAGGATGTCATCCATGCAGGGAGGGGAGCAGTGGACCTAAGACAAGTGGGCCTAAAAGTCACAGGGCACTGGGGATTCTTGTTTCCCTCAAGAAGAGTAGGAATAGGGGACCATTGTCCAGCCATTTATGGTTGGTAAGAAGGGGACGTTGTCCAGAAAGGTTGCAGGTGAGTTCCACAGTGGGCAGGGAAGGGGGAGGACAGCAGAAAGAAATGAAGAGTTATTTTAAGCTAGCATGAATGAATACTAGTTTGCACTAACAATAAACTAAAATATCAACACTGCCAAAGCATTATAGTGATTAGAGTAGAAATATCAACTATCAACTCATATTACCTATAACTAACGAATAGTCTTTTAGCTTAAATTCAGAGAATTTTGGAATTGAAAATATTCTCAGCCATCTAATCCAAGCCATGCCCTCAAAAAAAGAATTCTTCCCTACAGCCTAGCTGAAAAATGGTCATTGAGCCTCTGCTGATAGAGTTCCAATGATGGAGGATCTACCAAGTCACCTTTTTGGTTCCATTTTGGATAGCTGAGTCTTTCCTTTACTCAAATCTAAATTTGCCACATTGTAACTTTCAGAACAAATCAAATCCTTCTTCCATGTCACGCCATCAAATTCTTAAAGATAATTACTATATCCCCTACCCCATTCTTCTCTACTTCAGACTAAATGTCCCCAGTTTCTTCACCCAGTCTTAGATGGTTTCAACTCAAGGTCCTTTGCCATCCTAGTTGCCATCCTCTAGATACTTTCCTGCTTATTTGCTCCTTTTGATATCATTACTATATTCAGTTGATAATATTTTCCCGATGAGTGAGATTCCTAAATATTTTTTATTATTTATTTATTTAATGTTTTTAGTTTTCAGCATTGATTTCCATAAGATTTTGAATTACAAATTTTCTCCCCATTTCTACACTCCCCCCTCAATCCAAGATGGCATATATTCTGATTGCCCCATTCCCCAGTCAGCCCTCTCTTTTGTCACCCCACTCCCCCCCCAATCCCCTTTTCCCTTACTTTCTTGTAGGACAAGATGAATTTCTATGCCCCAATGCCTATATATCTTATTTCCCGGTTGCATGAAAACAAATTTTTTTTTTGAACATCAGCTTTTAAAACTTTGTGTTCCAAATCCTCTCCCCTCTTCCCTCCCCACCCAACCTCCCTAAGAAGGCAAGCAATTCAGCATAGGCCACACATATATCATTATGCAAAACCCTTCCACAATACTCATGTTGTGAAAGACTAACTATATTTTGCTCCCTTCTGTTCTGTCCCCCTTTATTCAGTTTTCTCCCTTGACCCTGTCCCTTTTCAAAAGTATTTGCTTTTGATTACCTCCTCCCCCATCTGCCCTCCCTTCTGTCCTCCCCCCTTTTTTATTCCCTTCCTCCTTTCCTGTGGGGTAAGATACCCAAGTGAGTGTGTGTTATTCCCTCCTCAAGTCAGATCCAATGAGAGCAAGATTTACTCATTCCCCCTCACCTGCCCCCTTTTCCCTTCCTACAGAACTGCTTTTTCTTGCCACTTTTATGTGAGATAATTTACCCCAGTCTATCTCTCCCTTTCTCCCTCTCTAAGTATATTCCTCTCATCCCTTAATTTGATTTTATTTCTTTTAGATATCATCCCTTCATATTCAACTCACCCTGTGCCCTCTGTCCATACACACACACACACACACACACACACACACACATTCCCTTCAACTGCTCTAATACTGAGAAAGATCTCATGAATTACACACATCATCCTTCCATGTAGGAATGTAAACAAAACAGTTCAACTTTAGTAAGTCCCTTATGATTTCTCTTTCTTGTTTACCTTTTCATGTTTCTCTTGATTGTTGTGTTTGAAAGTCAAATTTTCTATTCAGCTCTGATCTTTTCACTGAGAAAGCTTGAAAGTCCTCTATTTTATTGAAAGTCCATATTTTGCCTTGGAGCATGATACTCAGTTTTGCTGGGTAGGTGATTCTTGGTTTTAATCCTAGCTCCATTGACCTCTGGAATATCATATTCCAAGCCCTTCGATCCCTTAATGTAGAAGCTGCTAGATCTTGTGTTATTCTGATTGTGTTTCCATAATACTCAAATTGTTTCTTTCTGGCTGCTTGCAGTATTTTCTCCTTGATCTGGGAGCTCTGGAATTTGGTGACAATATTCCTAGGAGTTTTCTTTTGGGAATCTTTTTCAGGATGTGATTGGTAGATTCTTTCAATTTCTGTTTTCCCCTCTGGCTCTAGAATATCAGGGCACTTTTCCTTGATAATTTCTTGAAAGATGATGTCTAGGCTCTTTTTTTGATCATGGCTTTCAGGTAGTCCAATAATTTTTAAATTATCTCTCCTGGATCTGTTTTCCAGGTCAGCGGTTTTTCTAATGAGATTTCACATTGTCTTCCATTTTTTCATTCCTTTGGTTCTGTTTTATAATATCTTGATTTCTCATAAAATCACTGGCTTCCACTTGCTCCAATCTAATTTTTAAGGTAGTATTTCCCATTTGGCTAATTCTGCCTTTCAAGGCATTCTTCTCCTCATTGGCTTTTTGGAGCTCTTTTGCCATTTGAGTTAGTCTATTTTTTAAAGTGTTATTTTCTTCAGTATTTTTTGGGGTCTCCTTTAGCAAGTCATTGACTTGGTTTTCATGGTTTTCTCACATCACTCTCATTTATCTTCCCAATTTTTCCTCTTTTCCTCTACCTTCTCTTACTTGCTTTTCCAAATCCTTTTTGAGATCTTCCACGGCCTTAGACCAATTCATATTTTTCTTGGAGGCTTTTGATATAGGCTCTTTGACTATGTTGACTTCTTCTGGCTGTATGTTTTGGTCTTCTTTGCTACCAAAAAAAGATTCCAAAGTCTGAGTCTGAATCTGAGACCGTTTTTGCTGCCTGGATTCCTAAATATTCTTGTATTAAATTGTTTTCTTCTATCTGATTATTAATTAATGTTTTGGGAGCTGTTGACTTTTTCTGATTTTTTTTTTTTTAGAAATCAGTCTAATTTTGTAGATACGGTCATTTGACAATAGATTTATGGACTTCTCCATTTCCTTTTCTGTTCATATATATAATTAAACTGAAAATGACTGCATGTAGGTGGAGGGATTCAAGTGAATTTGAACAGTATTTTTTGGTCCTAGCCTATGATTTCATCAGTGTAGGGAACTTCAGATAAATAAAGTCCCCGTACCAATACAATTGCAATACATTTTAATAGTCTTGGAGCATTCCATTATGTTAAATTATTTAACAGTGATCACATAGAGAGTGCACATCAGAGGAAACCCTTGAACTCAGCTCTTTCTGACTTAGAGGCCAGCCCACTTTCCACTGCTGCCTCTTATTAAATAATAGTTAATAAGAATAAATATGATAGCTAATATTTATATAACCCTTTCAGGCTTTCAAAGCACTTTTTGTATATATTATCTCACTTTATCATAAAGCTTAAAGAGTATTTTTTTTTAATTAAAGAGACCAATCTAATTAGGAAGACCAATCTAAAATTTGTTATGGCTTTCTGTCTCCTAAATAGCTTTTATGTTTTTGTCCTATAGGTTGGCCTTGCAGTAGTGAATGGACAGCTTATGGCAGTAGGAGGTTTTGATGGTACAACATATTTGAAGACAATTGAAGTCTTTGATCCTGATGCTAACACATGGAGGTAATCTTTAAACTGTACTGAAAAATTATCTCTTTCATTCACAGCAAACTTAGGCCTTTATATGAACATGAGATAACATGTGATTGGGAATAATCTTAGATAATTGAGTCAAGAAGTTGTTGGAGTTCATTGGAAAGATACTAGTAACATAGCATTTAATTGGATCTGACTTGAATCCCTAGTGCAATGAAATGGTTAAGTGATCCAGCTTAAAATCTTTGTATCATTATATCATTTGAGGCAGCCATTTCTTAACCATATAGATCTTCCCTCCCAATTAGAAAAATGTTTGATAGCATAATGAAGTTCCTGACATTGGTTCGTCAGGTATTTATTCCTTTGCAATATAACTCTAGTCACAGAAAGAATGTTATGGATAATTCAAAGTTGTTCATTGCAATATTAATGTTATCTTGAATCTATATGTTGCCATTTTGCTAAAGTATTTGGACAACTTTTACATATAATCAGATCAGCTTACAATAACTCCCCATGATTCCATAGGTAATGTCCTAAAATATATTTCATTATATATTTATAGAATTACTATTTTAGAGCTATGAGACCTTCTAATCCAACTTGCTTATTTTATAGATGAAGAAACTGAGATGCAGAGAGATTAAATGACTTTTGGTAAAATAAGTAGTAGATTTGGGAATAGAAACCAGATCTCCTGATTCCCCAGTCTAGTACTCTGTTGACTCCCCAGTCTAGTATTCTGTTTTTACAGATGGAGAAATGAAGACACATGTTTAAATGACTTTCTTTCCCTTACTGTGAAGTATTTCTTTTCATCATGAGTTTTAGGTTTTTAGAGGGAAATGTTGGATAAGAACTATTTGGGAAGTCGTCCAAATTTTTCCATTTATTCTACCATTTAATTCCATGACCTTATGCACATCTGAGTTTCTACATGTGTACAAAAGGAGTCCTTGAATGTTTCTAAACTACTTTGAACCCATGAGGTCAGTGTAAGCATTACCATCCAGCCTTATAGATGACACAGCTGAGGCTTAGGTGAAGTGACTTGCCCAAGATGATATGTCTAATAAGTGTCAGAGCCAATATTTTAATCCACGCCTTGCTCACTCCAAGACTAGTGGTCTTTCTGCCATACCAAGCTGCCTCCCACATTCCCAGGTTAAATTTGTGAAAAGTTCTAGGATCATCTGACAGATCCTATCTGATTTTTGCAAATACTTATCACAAACTTCACAATCTGTAAGGAGTTCTGTGTTCTGTTCTATGGAAATGCTGCTTCTTACAAATGGTTGGTTGGATCCATGTGTTTTAGACACTGTCCTTTCTGTACTAGACACAAGTGGATCATAGAATTTAATGCTTGAAGGAACCCTAAAAGTCATCTGATGTTTATACTGCACTGTTCTGCCTCTATCACTTGTAAACTGAACAGGCTTGGACAGTTTTTTTTTTATGGAAAAATACCACTTTTTCAATTGAAACTGCTTTAGATTGGTTGGCTATATGCTGTATTAATTGGCAGATAGTTTTAAAATAATCATTATCCTTGTAGGAAATTTATTTCTTTATAAATCTGTCAGATCACATAGAAAGAAAATAGTGTCATATGCCTTGGACTGGCATGAATTTTTATAATTACCATTTGGTTTTTAAGAGTCCACTTATATCGAATACTTCCTCCCATTATTTGAACCCTGTGCTTAACTATTTTGGGAAGAGCTTCCAAAGTGTGCTTGTTTGGAAGGGATTTGATTTAATTTAACCTTCTTACTGAACTATGACATGCAAAAAATAATTGCTAAAACCTATACCAGGTATTACTAGATGCTGTAATCCCAACAAGAAAAAATAGCCAGCATACTGTACTAATACAAAAACTGCTGATTTAGACATTTCCCCCTGACAGGTTCTTTTGGTTTTCATCAGCAACAGGAATTAAAGAGACATGAATTAATTCACTCATTCATTCCGCAAATTTATTGAGTGCCTATCATGTGCCAGGTACTGTGTGGACTACAAAGTTATACAAGATCTGGTAAGAAAGTAAGGAGAAGGAAGAGTGCTGAACGATCTATTACTAAGCTTTTTGCTACTATATTAAATGCTGTGACCAGATCTTCAGAGGTTTTTCTTGGGACAGTGATGTGTTTCTAGCTGCTGTTCCTAGGTTCAGCCTTTCTACACTAGGCCCAAGAGAATTTTGCTGTCATAATTCTTGTAATCCTCCTTCTCTCACAGTCTCTCCACCACTGCTTCCTTTTTTTATCAGTACAAATCTTCAAAAAAAAGAGGAAAATTATACTAGTCAGTCTAGAAGACTTGAGAGAGGCCAGATTTCTTTCCAAAGTTATAAATGTAGCAACATCTATTTTAATATTTCAGATCAAAGAAACAATCTGCTTGGAGTTTGACATACTTGGAATATTGTATACTTCGTGGAACCGTTGAGCTTTTTTTTACTTTTAATCTCATATTCCTAAAATATGGTTCCTCAGTCCTCTTCTCCTTAGGTTGAAAAGCTGGATGGCCAGCAAACCGAAATGGGTAATGGTGATTGAGTCTGTCACAGAAACTTGAGAGTTGTAGAGGATCTCAGAGGCCATCAAGCCCAGATGGAGTCTGTGTGGGGTCCTCACCATCACCCAGCCTTCCCTTGATGATCCCTAGTGAAGCAGCTCCTTTTTCTTTTGAACAGCTCTGTTTTTCCTTAGGTCAAAGCTAGATCTTTTGCCTCCTGGCAGTTCCCCCCACCCCCTTGACCCTTTTTCTGAATACATTTTTAATACCTCTTCCTTTCAACATCCTGTCAGGTGCTCAAAGGCAAGCCCATGTTCCCTCTCTCCTCCAGGCTAAAAAGCTAGTTTCTTGAGTTGGTCTTTGTACAGTGTGGCCTCCAGTCCCCTTGCCCTCCCCACTCTTCCCCTCTGGACTGTCTCCCCCCCATTGGTGTCCTTTAAGGCATAGTGCTCTAAGCAGAACAGATTCTTCAGGACATGTGACCTCAACAGATGAATCACTATCACATCTGGTATTCTGGACATGCCTCTCTCAGGGCAGCCTAGAATACCATTAGTTTTTTGATTGCTGTGTCCTATCACAGGAAATCAGATTCTGTTATAAATTCCAAAAGGTGTTGTTGTATTGACTTTATGTGAACACTCCTAGCAATGAGTGATTACTTACCTTGGGCTTGGGTTTTTGTTTTCTGGTTTTTTAATCAGAGGTTTCTGTTCTGTTTCATTTTGGGTTTTATATCCCCCATTGCCTAGTAGAGTACCTAGCGTATAGTAGACAGTTGATAAAGACATATTGACTGAGTGCTAGACTAATGATTTTTAAAATGGAATTTGAGTAGAGAGAGCCCCAAATACCTTACCATATTTTATTTTTCATTTTTAACTATAAAGTATACCACACCAGAGAAACTTATATCTTCAGTAAACATTTTTGACTGATTTGTTATCTTGTACTGGTTTTATGTGGCTGATTCGTGAACAGATTTGAACTGTTAGAAAATCTGACTGTGTTTCTTTTTTTGCAGGTTATATGGTGGTATGAATTATCGTCGGCTAGGGGGTGGTGTAGGTGTGATTAAAATGACACATTGTGAGTCTCACATATGGTAAGCATGTGTGAGGAATCCCTGTGGTTCTCATTCACATATATGCCTGTGTGTCTAGTGGAAAGACTCATTGACTTTGGAGCTATATGAGGTTCTCGAAAACAGATCAAATTTTATTCTTTGCCGGTGCCTCAATGTGGAAATATAAATCCAGTGACTTTTCTGAAAGAGCAGCTATCGGAAACTACATTGGCTGGACTCTTCCCAACACGTTGAAGCTTCGCTTATGTTTTAATTTTTTAAATACCTTATATGCTTTTTGAGCAAAAAACCTTCAGAGCACTCCAGCATAAGCAAGACCCCAGAACCAAAAGGTATGTTGGGAGTCTGGCAAAGGGAACAAGTTGCCTCTTCCAAGATGAAATGAAATGTTTCCCACATAATGGAAACTGTAGTGTGGAGTGGGCAAAAGTGGAAAATGATACTGAAAACATTACTTTTGCCTTAGCAGAAAGCTTCAGAAAAAAAGTACTTGACCTACAAGATGCCACCTTTGCACAAAAGTTTTTGACAATGTGCAGAAGAATATTTATTTTTTGTTTTCATTTGTTATATAATTTTCTTTTTACTTATCACCAAAAAAGGAAGAAAAAAAAGATAAACAACAAAACCCATAATTGTTATTTTAAAGTGATTGACTTTGAAAATGCTCATTTGGCCGAGTAAGACTACATATAACCTATCTTTTCTGAGTATTCCAATTCCAAAACTATATATGATGGATCAGCTTCTAAGGATCACAATTGCAAAAAACAGTTATACAAAATACATTAAGTAGTCAGCCTCCTTATTATCTGAAGTTCCACATGACTTGAAAGTCTTTAAAAAAAAAAAACAACTCTTGTTTTTAAACATTAGAAGTCAAAAAGGAATGTTAGGTCAATAAAAGTCTAGACTCTCAAATGCTGCAGTTTTCTTCAGTGACAACTTAATTCTTGTTTTCCTATGTGAACTTGTTCATTGACTGCTTTTATTACAGTCTTTTTAAAGCAATGTTCCTCCTAGGTTTTTCTGCTAGAACTAGAGCTCTGCTCAGTGCCTCTAAAAAGCCAGTTAGGGGACCCTCCCGTACTGCCTGGAGAACCCTGCAGAATCATCTGCAACTCTGCAAGAGTTCTTGCTCAAAAGCATTGCAGACCGAAGCAACTCTGCTTTCTGTTTCCTTATCACTACCACGGACCAGCAGGGAGAGTTGATGTCTCCCCCTCAGTGAACACTGTTATACAAGTCCTTACACTTAGTGTGCAGGCCCGGAGAGGCTGAGGCCTACCTGCGACAAGATGGGATTCTGCAATTTGTGTAACAGAGTATATGTTAGTGAGTGAAACCGATTGAGGTGTCTGACTAACAATGTTTGGTTTGTTGTGTAAAGCTACACACTGTTGTCTTCATCCTTGCTGGTGAAGAGCTAAGCATGTAAGGTTAGTGAAAAGGAAAAGCAATGATGAAAAACCCTCCTTTCTCTGGGTTTGTTCCTTGTTTCCTTATTCATGTGCTTGATATGAAAGTCTTGGAATAAGACTTCCACGATGACAACAAAAGTGAATGACCATCCCTTTTTTCCCCAACAAAAATGGTTGGCAATTCTTGTGTTTACATTCAAAAATCATTTGCACCTTTACAAGAAAAAAGAAGTATTTGGTAAACAGTTGTTTACATGTATCATTTATGCTTTTTCTAGCATGAGTAACTTGTTAAAAAAATAGTGTTTACCTTAATAAATTTCTTTAATGCTATTTAGTGCTTGTCCCTTTTTATTTAGTGATCAGTACAGCTGTCCAGCTGCTTTCTACCTGCTTATTGATATATGCCTCATAGATTACCTTTACAGTTCAGATGTGAGCAATTTAAATTTAAAGAAATAAGAGAATTATCAGCCTAAATTAGAAAGCTTAATTATATAGTTTAATATAGGTTGAGATAGCATTAATACATCTGTAAGCTTTTTCCCAGTGTAGGAGTTCAAAAAAGGATTATAACTTGAAATATTGTCAGGAACCACATACCACAATAGATTGCATGCATTCCTTGTTTTTATTAAACTATGTCCAGTATTGATTAATAGGAAATATATTCATATTACATAACCTAAAATTTCTTACTTAAGAGTTTTTCCTTCCAGAATGCATCATGAATGCATTTGCAGCAACTAGAAGCAAAATATCAGTATTGTCCAGCATTGTTGATATTGTTTCTATTCAGAGGAAAGGAACAAAATCCCAAGAGTTATTAGAATCAGGGAATCCTCAGGCTTAGGAAGGATTCCTAGAGAAACATGTCACAAGACTCAGAGCTGGGAAGGTACTACAAAGCAATCAGTCATGAAGGAGCACCATCTACCATTTCAAAGTCTTCTTCACCAAAAGCTGTCAGTAGACTTTGTCTTTGGAAATGCATTTCCTTTTTTTTAATTGAAGATGGGTATAAATTTAGAAATAAGATTTGCTTTGTGGCCATCTTTCCTGATATACATCCATTCCACAAAACAAAGGATACCATAATGCAGAAGTTTGTTATGTATACTAATATATGTTTGTGTGTGTGTCAACATACATGCTCATGCACACACACACCCCTAATCCAGCATGGTTTTTTTTTCTCCCCAGCTATGGTAGGAATTTGGCAAAGAGACAAAGTTGCCTCTTTAGAAAGATAAAATGGTAAACCACATAGTATTCTGTGTATCCACCTGTGAACTACTTGTAGATAACAACATTTTCTCAACCATAACCAAGCTTCTTTGATGAAGAGGGGAAGGGATGAGTACCTACCCTGCACCTCTCCCAATCTCCCAACAGAATTTGCTTAGGGCCAAAGGTTGTGAAATGGTGGTGACTGGTTGTGCTGTTGCGGGGTGGGGGAGTGGGAACCTTTTAAAGGTCAAGTTTGACTAAGCAAATGAGAAAGGAAGAAAAAATGAGACAAAAGGAAATAGAAAAAAGACAAGGAGAAGAGGGAAGGAAGAGATTTGAAAATTAAGGGGAAGAAGAATGCTTGGGGCAACTCTTTCCCTCTATTCTGTAAAGAGCTTGTAAGATCTGGATTCTACGTGAATGGCTTCAAGGGCTCTGCGCTACAACTGGATAGATGTGACACAGCCCAAGAGAACTAATATTGTTACAGAGCTATGTTTTCAGAATGGCCGAGCTCCCAAATCTTGAAGTGAGGAATTTAGGCTTTTTAACTGCGGTGGAAGCGGGTATTACTTTGCCAAGCTTAAGCATTACCAGAAGGCAGCAGGGTGATGCAGGAAATTGGGCACAGGACTTAAACAGTCAGGAAGATGTCAGTTTGACTCCTGCCTCAGACACTAGCTATGTAACCTTGGGCAAGTTGCTTAATCTCTTTCCTCGACTGTAAAATGGGGATAATAGCATCTACCTCACAGAGTTATTGTGAGGACCAAAGAAGTTAATATATAAAGTGCATTTCAAACCTCAAAGTGCTATATAAATGCTAGCTAATATTATTAAAAGAAATCTGAGACATATTGTTAAATTTTATATGTTCCCATTCAATTTTTTTCGATCACTTTTTGCATCTTGACAAATAGGCAGACATTTAGTTCTCTTTTTCTTACAGAAGTGAGCTGGACAGCATTTAAAGCAGGGGTCCTTAACCTGGGGTCCATGGACCCGCCAAAGGATCTACTAATAGGTTTCAGGAAACCTTTGAATTTGGATCAGAAAAAAAAATATCTTTATTTTCCTTTGTAATACTGTATATTTCTTTTATTCTCTTAAAAACATGAGAGTGGGTCTGTTCATTGGCTTCACCAGATTCCAGAGGAGTCCATGACATACAAAAAGATAAGAATTCCCTAATTTAAAGGAAGGTAGGTATCCTAAGTGAGTGGAGTATTTTGAGCCTCAGAGATCTATGATAACTTCACATAAAGTATATATTTGGAGCATAGGTACTTAAGCATAAGTTGTCTGTAAGTAATCTCATCACAGCCCTTTAAAGGGTTTTAGCAGTTTAAAAAGCTTTATGTGCCTAGGAAAACAAGATAGATATATTTAAACTTAAGTTTTACAAACTTAATTCCACTTTCTGGCTACAACTTGCTTTTCTAGTATCATGTCACACTACTTGCCATGAAAAACAGGTTCAGGGTTGTAGAAAAAGCACTGGAGATTTGATCTCCAGGTGTGTGACTTTGAGCAAGTTACTCTCTGGGCCTCAGTTTCCTCTGGAGAAAAGAGGGTATAAGACTACTTGCCTTCCCTTCCCCAGAGTTAGGAGGAGTGTTTTGTAAACCCTAAAAGTGCTGTAGACATAGGAAGCTGTCGTCATTCTTTGCCTCTGGAATGGACCACTGTCCTCTTGTACCCCTTAAAAATAGGTCCCTTCATTTTCAAGGAGCAGGGTTGTGTCATTTCATCTTTATGTCCCCACACCTAGCACAGGAGCTATCACATCTACTTCATACCCTTCATTTTAAACTGATTGTTGCTGTTTCTATTCAGTAATTTGTCATATTTGACTCTTCATGACCTCATTTGGGGTTTTGTTGGCAGAGATATTGGAGTACTTTGCTATTTCCTTCTCCAGCTCATTTTACGGATGAGGAAAACTGAGGCAAACAGGGTTAAGTGACTTGCCCAGGGTCACCTGCAGTCAGAGTCTGAGGCTGCTTTTGAATTCGGGTCCTCCTGGCTCCAGGCCCAGAGCTCTATCCACCGTGCCACCTAGCCGCCACTAAAGTGCTATCTAAATGTTAGCTATTGTTACTTGCTCCAGCAGACATTGATAGCATGTGAAATATCATTATATATAATTATATGCTAGATGATTGAACTTAGATGTTTAGATCAGGTATTGAATCATAGACATAGTCTTACTTTAAATACGTGTTCTCACCCAGCACAAATTATAATGGGATAGAGGTTCTAGACACTCTCCTGGCTGTCTCTGGAAGTGCTTAATCATCTTAAAGTCAGAAGGATATTCTGTTTTGTTTAGCCAGCAGTTCTGCTGCAGCTAAATTCCATTTCTTATTATTCATATGAAAACTTACATATAAAACTATTACATATTGCAAGCCCCATGGAAACTGTTCAAAAACACAAGATATTTTAAAGAAAGTGGTTATATTAAGACAAGCAATTTAAGTATATAATTAACAGAACCAGATATTTGACTTAATGTGGGGAGGGCATTTTGATGCTGGTGAAATTAAAATGCAGAGTACTCTCTGTGTATTGACTTTTTCCCAAAAACTTTACACACTACTATGATATACTTCCCTGACTAAAATAGTCCTTTTCACAAACTTAAGGAAATAAGTAATGAATTATTTATGCAGTAGGAATGTCTTCAGGTTTAAAGATCGTAGCATAAGCATCACCTGGGGATCTTCTCAACTTTAGAAGTAGAAGAGACCTCAGAGAGCATCACCTAGTCCAACTACCTCACTTTATAGATGAGCAAACTGGGGTTAGAGGTTAAGTGACTTGCCTGAGGTCATGTATTCAGTTAAGTAACAGAGCAGGTAATTTAACGCAGAGCCTATACCTCCAAGTGCTTTTCTACACTGTCTTGTTTACACATGCCTATGCATTGTACTTCGATGAATCCATAAGGTCACTCATATATGTGGCTCATAAACCCTCCAGACCTTTTCATTCTAAGCAGTTCTTACCCATGTATTCCCTCAAATCCCCCCACAGGATCCAACAGAGATGCAGCTTGGCCCAGTACACAGACCGCTGGCTTTAAGTCTTAACTAACATCCTGGCTGTATGACCCTGCCCAACTCTACTAGCCCATCCCCCAATTAATACTCCATCTCTCCTACCCCTCTTCCTTGCTTCCTCATCAGCTGGAGCAGGCAATGGCAAACCACTCCAGTATCTTTGCCAAGAAAACCCTAAGTGGGGTCACAAAGAGTTAGACACAACTGAACATCAACTCCTACTCCTACATTCCCACAACTTAGGTGTCACCTCTTACCTCCCTAACTTCCCTAAAACCCCTTCCAAATAGCCTGTGTCTCTCCCTCCCCAAACATACATGAACCACTAACTTAAACTCATTAAGGGGGGGACTATTTTCATTTGCATTGCATACAGCAGTCATTTAATGAATATTTGCTAATTGAGCAGATTGAGTAAGATCCTTTTGATGTCTCTCTTCTTGCCCTTTAACAACAATGAAATTCTTTTGACCAGGGTCCAAGAAATTCCAAGCATAAAAGGCCAATTTAAGGTTTTACAATACAGTCAAATCATATGTCCATTTAACATTCTAGTTTAGCACCTGTGCATATTTACTGTACAGGGCTGTATACACAAAACCATCCAGCAACATTAAGCGGACCTTCTGTTTACATTTTCCTCTCCCTTCCAGAATCTCCACCCCCCCCTTTCTTATTTCATGTTTATTCAATGAAGAAAAATGCATTGTCTCCCCCATTTCTTACGTCATGTTTACTGAATGAAGAAAAATACATTGTCTCCCCGTTTTTTACTTCATGTTTATTCAATGAAGAAAAATACATTGTCTCCTATGAATAATGAGATCTTGAGGTAAATTCTGGGTACCATTAAGTTCTTTAGAAAGTCATTTTGCCTATACACAATTTCACCTTCTTTGCTGACTCTAGAACCTAACAGGTACACAAAGTATGGCTTTACTTACATATGGATTTTTTTTCTATATTCCTCCTAAAGACTACATTTTAAATCAGTAGTCACAAAGATATACATTAATTTCCATAACTTTTAACTAGACCTGAGCTTCATTTTTTAAAGATAAGTAATATATGGAGGGTTTGCCAGTCAATCAACAAGCACTTACTATGTGCTGGGTACTGTAATTACTGAGAAAACAAAGAAAGGCAAAAAACAGGCCCTACTCTCAAGGAGATCACTGTCTTAAGTGGGAGAGACAAGAGGAAAACAACTATGTATAAACAAGACATATACAGGATAAACTGGAGATAACCAACAGACAGAAGGCACTAAGATTGAGGAGCACTAGGAGCTTATTGCAGAAGGTGGGACCTTAGCTGAGACTTCAAGGAAGCCAGAGGAACCAGGAGGTGGAGATGAGCAGTAAGACAGTTCCAGGTATGAAGGATGCCAGTGAAAATTCGAGGACCTGGAAAGGCTTCTTGCAGGTTGATTTAAGCTGACTCTTGAAGGGGAAGACTTTATAATTTACCAAAGTCAAATCAATAAGCATTTATTGAGCTTCTATGTATCAGCCACTGTGCTAAGTACTGGGGATACAAATCATACCACTTCTATAGCACTTTAAGGTTTACAAAGGGTTTTACAAATAATCCACACAATGGAGATAGGTTACACCATTAACCCCATGATAGATGACGAAACTGAAGCAGGGGTTAAATGACTTGCAGTCACACAACTAGTAAGTGTCTGAGGTGGGATTTGAAATCAGGGCTTCCTGACTCCAGGTCCAGCTCCCTATCCACTAAGAATGGCAAATATTGTGCCTCACTTTAAGGAGTTCACAATCTTAATGAGGGAATCAACATACGAAGAAGAGATAGTCAATCCTCAACATCTGTGCATTTTTTAAGCATTTGTGTGACTTAATTGGTAACCTCATTTTCATTTTCACACTGGCAACTGTGTACATTCACAGCCATGTGCAGTAAAGAAAAAATTAGGCCCAATGCACATAAGTTTACGGGGCAGCTTGTACCCTAGTAGGCACTTCACTGGTCTTGCTCACCCTACTGTTGTAAAGAAACACTGTAAATTCGGTGCGTATTTTCATTGTTTATGTTTAACACTCAAGTTCTGTGTTGTAATTATGCCCCCAAATCATAGGGCAAGTCCTCTGGGCTCTAAGCCCAAGCATGCAAAGTCAGTGATGCAGCTTAGTGCGAAAATAAACTTGGATAAACTTCATGATGGAATATCTGCAGCTGTTGTCAGCTGCAAGTTTGGTGTTAACAAATCAATGTTGCATTATGTAATACAATGGCCTCATACCACCTGGTACAGTAGAAGGTATGATTTGGGTTAAAAAAATGTTTTAGTTTTTTGCTGTACAGTATGATACTATAGATTTCATGTGTTATGAATTCAGAGTGAATATTGTCTGAAATCAGTTTGTTTTTTTAAATTGAGACAAAAGGTCACAATTCTAGGGAATTACTAGAGAGAAAAAATGTTTTCATATTACCAATTTATTTTGTGTACTGCATCTTATGTGGGTTATTTCATAGTTAACATATTAGGAAAAGTATATATTATCAGAATTAATGTTCTGTTATAAAGAATTGTATGCAGAAAAGTATATTTTCAGCAATCTCTATTGAAAGAGGACAGTTTTTGGTGATCAAGGGGAAACTGCCTATTTCCCATAGGTTCAATGTATCAACATTCACATTTTGTTTACTTTCATGCCATCTTCTAGGAACATTAACACTTCTAAAAGTTGAGGATTGACTATACACAGAATAAATTGGAGATAATATCAGAGAAAAGGCACTAGCATTAAGGGGGATCAGGAAAGGCTTTTTTGCAGAAGGTGGGATTTTAGCTGAGACTTGAAGGAAACCAGGAGACAAAGACGGTGAGGGAGAATGTTCCAAAACAAGCGACGGTCAGTGAAAAGGCCTAGAGTCCAGAGGCGGATTGTCTTCTGTGAGGAACAGCAAGGAGGCCAGTGTCACTAGATCTCAGAGTATGGAGGGAAGTGAGGTGTAAGAAGACTGGAAAGGTAGGAAGATAGAAGGGAGGAGGTTATGGAACCAAAGAGAGGATGTTATATCTAGCCACTAGAGTTCCTTGATAGGGGGTGGGGTGGGGCTGACATGGTCAGGACCAGTGTTTAGGACAATCACTTTGATAGTGGAGTAAGGAGGAACTTGAGACAGTCAGTCCAGCCAGAAGGCCAGTGCAATAGTCCAGGTGTCAAGTGATAAGGACTTGGACCAGAGTGGTGGCAGTATCAGAGGGAAAAAAGAGACCTATACAAAAGATGTTACAAAGGTAGAATCGAAAGGTTTTTCGGTGTTTTTTTAATATTATTTATTTATTTAATATTTTTAGTTTTTAGCATTGATTTTCACAAAAGTTTGAATTACAAATTTTCCCCCCATTTCTACCCCCCCGACTCCAAGATGGCATATATTCTGATTGCCCCATTCCCCAGTTAGCCTTCCCTTCCGTCACCCCACTCCCCCCCCCATCCCCTTTTCCCTTACTTTCTTGTAGGGCAAGAGAGATTTCTATGCCCCATTGCCTGTATATCTTATTTCCTAACTATATGCAAAAACTTTTTTTTGAACATCTGCTTTTAAAACTTTGAGTTCAAAATTCTCTCCCCTCTTCCCTCCCCGCAAACCCTCCCTAAGAAGGCAAGCAATTCAACATAGGCCACACATGTATCATTATGTAAAACCCTTCCACAATACTCATGTTATGAAAGACTAACTATATTTTGCTCCCTCCTATCCAGTCCCCCTTTATTCAATTTTCTCCCTTCACCCTGTCCCTTTTCAAAAGTGTTCACTTTTGATTACCTCCTCCTCCTATCTGCCCTCCCTTCTATCGTTCCCCCCCCTTTTTTATCTCCTTCCTCCTTCTTTCTTGTGGGGTAAGATACCCAATTGAGTGTGTATGTTATTCTCTCCTCAGGTCAAATCTGATGAGAGCAAGATTAACTCACTCCCCCTCACCTGCCCGCTCTTCCCTCCCAACAGAACTTTTTCTTGGCACTTTTATGCAAGACAATTTACCCCATTCTATCTCTCCCTTTCTCCCTCTCTCAGTATATTCCTCTCATCCCTTAATTTGATTTTATTTTTTTTACATATCATCCCTTCATATTCAACTCACCCTATGCCCTCTGTCTATATGTGTACGTGTGTGTGTGTGTGTGTGTGTGTGTGTGTGTGTGTGTGTATTCCCTTCAGCTACCCTAATACTGAGGTCTCATGATTCATACACATCATCTTTCCATGTAGGAATGTAAACAAAACAGTTCAACTTTAGTAAGTCCCTTATGATTTCTCTTTGATTGCCTTTTCATGCTTCTCTTGATTCTTGTGTTTGAAAGTCAAATTTTCTATTTAGCTCTGGTCTTTTCACTGAGAAAGCTTGAAAGTCCTCTATTTTACTGAAAATCCATATTTTGCCTTGGAGCATGATACTCAGTTTTGCTGGGTTCTTGGTTTTAATCCTAGCTCCACTGACCTCTGGAATATCATATTCCAAGCCCTTCGATCCCTTAATGTAGAAGCTGCAAGATCTTGGGTTATTCTGATTGTGTTTCCACAATACTCAAATTGTTTCTTTCTGGCTGCTTGCAGTATTCCTCCTTGATCTGGGAGCTCTGGAATTTGGCATCAATATTCCTAGGAGTTTTCTTTTTGGGATCTTTTTCAGGTGATCAGTGGATTTTTCCAATTTCTATTTTACCCTCTGGCTCTAGAATATCAGGGCACTTTTCCTTGATAATTTCTTGAAAGATGATGTCTAGGCTATTTTTTTGATCATGGATTTCAGGTAGTCCAATGATTTTTAAATTATCTCTCCTGGGTCTATTTTCCAGGTCAGTGGTTTTTCCAATGAGATATTTCACATCGTCTTCCATTTTTTCATTCCTTTGGTTCTGTTTTATAATACCTTGATTTCTCATAAAGTCACTAGCTTCCACTTGCTCCAATCTAATTTTTAAGGTAGTATTTTCTTCAGTGGTCTTTTGGACCTCCTTTTCCATTTGGCTAATTCTGCCTTTTAATGTATTCTTCTCCTCATTGGCATTTTGGAGTTCTTTTGCCTTTTGAGTTAGTCTGTTTTTTAAGGTGTTATTTTCTTCAGTATTTTTTTCAGTATTTTTTTTGGGTCTCCTTTATCAAGTCATTGATTTGTTTTTCATAGTTTTCTCGCATCACTCTCATTTCTTCTCCTAATTTTTCCTCTACTTCTCTAACTTGCTTTTCCAAATCCTTTTTGAGCTCTTCCATGGCCTGAGACCAATTCATATTTTTCTTGGAGGCTTTTGATGTAGGCTCTTTGACTTTGTTGACTTCTTGTGGCTGTATGTTTTGGTCTTCTTTGTCATCAAAGAAAGAATCCAAAGTCTGAGTCTGAATCTGAGTCTGTTTTCGCTGCCTGGCCATGTTCCCAGCCAACTACTTGACCCTTGAGTTTTTTGTCGGGGTATGACTGCTTGTAGAGAGTGCTTTGTCCCAATCTTAAGCATCCAAGCATGGCTGTTTTCAGAGCTACTTCTACTCCATTGTCACTGCAAGCTCTGCCACAGCAGCACTCCTCCTCCCCCAAGAACCGCCAACCTGGACCACAACTCAGATCTAAGCAGGCTCTGCACTCCTGCTCTGATCCGCCACTTAATTCCTCCCACCAGGTGGGCCTGAGGCCGGAAGCAACTGCAGCTGTAGTTCTGGAAGCAGCCTCTGAGCTGCACCACCTCCGCCAACCCCGGGCAGTGGCCAAACCTTGAACTCCTTTCACTCTGTTCCCGCAGTTTTCCCACTAACCTTCTCTGTTGTCTTTGGTATTTGTGGGTTGAGAAGTCTGGTAACTGCCACAGCTCACTGATTCAGAGTGCTAGGGCCTGTTCCACCTGGCTCCCTGTCTGGTTGGTCCCAGCGCGGCCCATGCTGGGCTCTGCTCTGCTCCCAACTCCATGCAATAGACCTTACCCAGCGACCATCCAGACTGTCCCGGGCTGGAGCCCTGCTTCCCTCTGCTATTTTGTGCATTCTGCAGTTCTAGAATTTGTTCAGAGCCATTTTTTATAGGTGTTTGGAGGGTCCTGGAGGACAGCTTTAGGCTAGTCCCTGCTTTCCAGCCACCATCTTGGCTCTGCCCCCCAAAACTAAAGGTTTTGGCAACAGATTGGTTAGGGGAGTTAAAGTGAAGAGTACAGGATGTCACCTATGTTCTAAGCCTGAAAGACTGTAAATGGTGGTGCCCTTGATAGTAAAAGGGAAATCAGGAAGAAGGGAAGGGCTTAAGGGAAAAGATAAGAGTTCAGTTTTGGACATACTGAGTGTAAGACGTCCACGATTCAAGAAGTACAATACATTGTTGTACAGGTCAAGAGAGGGATTATGGATAGACTGGAGATCTGAGAATAATCTGCTTAGAGATGATTACTGAATCCATGGGAGCTGATGAGATCTGTCAATAAACATTTATTAAGGTCTACTATAAGCAAGGCACTGTGCTAAATGCAAGGGATACAAACACATGTTAAAAATAAGAGTCCCTGTCCTCAGGGAGCTTGTACTCTAATGTAGAAACACAACACACAAAAGGAAGCTTGAGGTGGGGTTACCCAGTGCAAGGGCAAGATGGAGAAGTCCCCAAACTGTGGTTCATAGGATACAGGAAGAAGAGTGTGTAGCTCCTTTCTGCCCTCTGGGCAGTACCTAATCTGAGGTGCAGAGGGAACTGATAAGGTCTGAATACCAGGCAGATTCAACCTTGCAGGAAAATGAGATTTCCCAATGATAGTGTTTCCTGGGGAAGGAAGGCGTGATGAAGAAGTTCAAAGAAATCCAAAAGCAAGTGGGAAATGGGGAGGTCATCAATCAGAATGGCATATAGAAAGAAGAGGGCCCAAGACAGATCCTTGGGAGATACAGGCAGGTGGGGCCTGGATGAAGATCCAGCAAAGGAGACTGGATAGTGGGTAGACAAGAACCAAAAGAATCAGTGTGCAGAAAAACCTAGAGCCAAATATCAAGAAGAGGCTGAATGGCAGTACCAGAGACTACAGAGAGGTCAAGAAGGATTAAGATTAAGACCCAGCCATTTCAATTAAGAAATCTTAGGTCATTTTGGAGAGAGCAATTTCAATTAAATGGTGAGGATGGAAGCCAAACTGCAGAGAATTAAGAGTGAAAGGAAGTGGAAACATAGATTGAGGCCATGAATTGAATCAGATACTTCTAACTGGAAGATAAACCTCTAATTTAAAAAGTTAATTATAGCAAGGAAAGGGAGAGCACTCAGGAATTTACAATACTGTATTAGATTAGCAACTATTACCAAGAACAGATATATAACTTGTTTTTGTACACAGTAAGCTTAAATATTATATATATTCTTCAAAAATAATTTTAGCAAAACCACATTCAAATTTTTAACTGTTTTAATTATAAATGTGAAATGTTTATTTAAAAAAAAAAACCAGGGACAGCTAGGTGGTGCAGTGGATACATATAGCACCAACTGTGGAATTAGGAGGACCTGAGTTCAAATCTGACCTCAGACACTTATTAGCTGAGTGGCCCTGGGCAATTCACTTAACCCGAATTGCCTCCCCACAAAAAACAAACAAACAAACAAACAAAAATAAAGCCTTTCAACCAAGTTCAATTTAAAATACTGAGTAAAGGCACAAACTTAGTCTTCATCTTCTCCCTATACACACTAAAATATTTTCCTAATTTCTCAGATTCCAGTTTTTCAGTTTAGATGGCTTATTTCCCCTAAAGGAACTCTTTCCTTCAATACTGAAGAAGATTCAATATTTCAATGAATTTGTGCTTTTATCAATTCCTCCAGTGGTACAGATAGCAACCCATTCATGCCCTGTTATCTTGTGCCATTCTTATCTATATTGTCCTCTTCCAGAGGATTTACCTAACTTGCTGGAGGCCTTTATCTAGGTTTTTCTTACATTGGTTAAGATTTTTCAGGAAATAGTGATATTTAAAATCATTGGCTTTGCCTTTTTTCTATTTTGTCTTTTTTGGGAATAGTTGTTTATTTGAATAAGTTTGGTTGAAGCTTCTTATTTGATGATGAACTTGACCTTTGCTTCAACTAGTCAGTGGTCTGATTGAACACTGAATTGAATCTGATAGGACTCTCATCAATAACCAGTTTCCCATAATAGATAACAACTTTGTTTTTTCAGACCTTTCCATGCCCAGAGCCTCCTAACTTTCTTCTGGAAGAAAGTATTCATGACATACATAGGTCTGAGGCTTCTGAAAAGTCTTCAAGTCTTTGTCTTCTTTCATTTCTTAAAACTGAGTTATCTTCCAAAATGCTTTTCATCATTCTTCCCTATGCCTGTGGTTGCACTGAAGGCATTAAGTATCAAAGTATATGCTGACTTAATTTGAAGGATCTTGTCAAGTTATAAAACAGAATTTCTCTGCCTCTTCATTCTCTCCGGTAGATTTTGGTCCATAAAACTCAATCATCTCATAACTGTCCTTTTTCTTCTGCAAATCACGAGTACTACAAAATAAACTGACCAAGTATCCCAAAAATTACTTTTTGTTACCTTTGGGTGCACAACAGACCAATTATGCCAATTTCTTTGTCTTTCCAAGAATATGTAGGTCTCCCTTCCATTTATCTGCACCCTCCTTGTGCCTTCTCCATTGGCCATAAAGGGATCGAAATAAATGAAGACTAGGGGAGCTAGAGTTAGAGGTCTGCTTGCACTGATGTTGGCTCCTTAGCAATAAAAGCTGACTTTTGTTTACAGTTCCTTACTGAGGCACAGCCTACAAACACCCACTTTTTAGTGGGCTCTTGTGCAAGTTCCACTCTGGACCCAAATACCCTAACTGAAAGACAGCATAGCACTTGCATGCAAAATGGCTATTACCTGTCAGCAGAATTAAGAGGTATTATAGACATAAAGCATTAAAAATCCCTAGTAAAAGAGCTTACAAAAATACAAAGCTTGAATTCTAAAATTAAGCGCAGAGGTAGAAGACACAATAGAAAGTTCTTTTCTTTCCCAGTCATTTGCTTGTGTCCCTCTATCAGAATTCTTTTCAGTCTAATAAATTTTAAAGTGCCTGTATCATAGGTTCAAGCCACTTAAGGAGATCCAAAAGTCTAAGGGAGGTTACCTGTTCTGAAGTACTTGGTCTCAATGGAGAGATGAGACCTACTAGGAACTTATAAGTACTTCTAGGATTTCTTCTTTGTGGGTACTTTGTTAATAGATAGTTTTCCAGGGATGCTATGGTCAAAAAATTCCATCATTCTTTCCACCATCACTCCTAATTTAGGCTGGTCTCAGACAAGAGCCATACAGTCTGTCAAAGGGCTTACTTTGTCCAAAAACAAAAACAAAAAAAGGCTCATAAAGCCTTTTCAGCTTAGTAAGAGCTGGCTTGCCATTGGCAAGGCCTTGGAGAACTAAGAATCACCTCCATACCACAGTAAGACATTAGAGTATAGCTTTAGCCCTATACATACATAATGTGAAAGAGTTTAAGGGCCAAATGATGCTATAAGAGAGGCAGCTATAGTGTAGTAGAAAGTGCATCTTTTGGAAGACCTGAGTTCTAGTCTTAGCTCCATATTGATGAGATTACAAAATGGGAATTTCATCTGCCCTGCCTACTTCAGAGGGATATAGTGAGAATCAAAGGAGAACATGTGAAAAAGGAATCCTAAAGCACTATAGAAATGTAATATTATAGCAGTTTATAAAATGGTGAGAGCATCAGGGCCCCAAAAAGTCTGCAAACGCATCATGGAACAGATGTGACTTGAGCTGAACCTTAAAGAACAGATAGAACACATTCTGAACAAGAGCAACCTTGAACAAAGGGAGGGAGATGATATCAAGTAAGAAAAAAAATTTTTATCTTCTCTTGCCTAAAACAATTTTTTCTCATTTTTTTGTTCTAATTGAAGACAAATTAGTTGCTTAATTTGTTTGTACCCCAATTAATTCACTTGAGCAAAATTAAGTGCCTATTTGGAAGGTACTAAGCCCAGAAGATATAAAATTAAAAATAAACGACAATTTACAATGTCAAAGAACTTACAAGTCTAGATGAGATACTAAACAATTATAGTACAAGTTAGAAAATAACTCATATGTGTCCTTAAAACTACTCCATGTGTAAACGCCCAGCTAAAGAAGGTAGGCCAAGATTAGGGCCCCAGTATTCATTGTCCTTGATCCTCCAGTCTTCAGGGAGTTAATCCTATCAAGGTTCTAGTACGAAGATAATCTTATGTAGTATATTTCACAAGCACCCTGTAAGAAATCAAGCTTTTTCTTCCATAGGATCAGACATATTTAAAGGAACAACCATCCTTTAACCAGATAGGGCCACCCTACTTATTAATAAGCTCTTCTTCTAGAAGGTCTTGGAGCTCAGTCAATAATAACAGCACATCTAGCTAATTGACACTGGGCATTAGTCTTCTCTGTAAAATAAGAATTAAGTGATCTCCAAGATCCCTCCCAGATCTAAGTCCTAGAGACATAGGATGGTACAGAAGGAAAAGAAACCTGGATCTACAGTCATAGGGCATAAGTTTTAATACTAAACTAAACATTATATAATTTCATAAGGCTGGGTTTAAACGGACTAAAAGATCTCAATGGTACCATCCCAGAAAGAAAAGCTTACCTTCCCACTTTCTACAAAAAATAAGATTTAGAGCTAGAAAACACCTTTTAAGATTATCGAGGGGAAATGGAAGGGAATAAGCATTTATTTAAGGTCTATTTGCCAGGCACTGTGCTAAGCACTGTACAGATACTATCTCAGTTGATATAGTCCAACCCCTACATTTTACAGATGAGCAAACTGAGGTCTATGGAAGAACAGCAATTTGCTCAAGCTCTCACAGGAATGAAATAACCAAATCAGAATTTGAACAGCTCATGTCTTCTGAATCTAAATCCAATATGCCCATGTTGTCTCTTTCCATATAAGAGATGACAATTGAAACCTTAAAGGAAAAGAGACCTACCATTTTAAAATCAAACACTTTATGTCATATTAAAATACACATATTTAATTCAACAGTGCAAAATAATTAAAGTCATTACAAAATAAAAGCAGATTAGCAGCTAAAGTTTTGCACATTAATCCAACCCCTCTTGCTTTTCCTCTGCAAATGCTTTTGTTGCACTACAGGAAAATGAATTAAAATATCTAGGGAAAGATTTTTAATGGACAAAACTAACTAGATAAGTCTAAGATGCCAATTGGGCTTAGGCTTTCCTATGTAATTAGAAAGACTTGTTTTAGTGTCCCATACCAATTTTAAGAGGACTTCAAATGGACTTCAAAAAAGGGTGATGTACAATGAAAATCAGCAATCTGCAGTGGTGCTAGAAGCTGGCATTGAAGGCCATCTTGTCTGACAAACCAGCACCTGCCTGTAACAGCCACTGCTGCTTTCTCCGTTCTTCTGGCTCCTTGTTAGTCTTCCCCACCGAGACCACTCCTCAGACACCATGATGGATGAGAAAAGCTATGGCCACTTCAGGCAACAGCACAGCTCACATGCCTAGCCCATTTCAGCCAAACAGCTTCCTGGTAAAAATGGCATATAATCAATCTACAATGTGCAGTCCACATAATGTCACTCAATTTGAAAAATTGCCAGTTCTGTCAGAAATGCCAATACTCCAATCAGATATTTGCTACAAAGAATCTGCAAAAGAAAGAAATGTTTAAGGTTAAACTATAGCAAAAGAAGTATGTCAAAAAGCAGTTTATTTGAATTACAATTATAATACCAATTTTACATCACATTGATTGCTAGAATGTTATCATTATTAAACAAACGAGGTAAACAACTACTTTTTATACTTGATTCTTGCTGCCAGACATTCCATTTTATGTGCGACCATGGGAAAATCCTTCTTCTTCTATAAAGTGTGTGTGTGTGTGCTTGTATAAGGTTATCCTGAAAGAAAAAGAGGACCAATGAAGGGATAGGACCTTTACTATAGGTGAATGGGATGAGTAGTTGTCAGTGGTTCAACGTCAACATAGCAGAAGCTCTCCAATGCAGAAGCCCAAGGATCTGTGTTAGCCTTGTACTGTTCCAAGTTTCTGCCAGTGACTTGGATAAAACCATAAATGGCATGTTCATCAAATCTGTGGATGACACAACGCTAGAAGGGATAGGTAAACTGAATGACAGATTCAGGATACAAAAATATTTCGATAGGCTAGAGCACTAAATCTAATGAAAGTAAACAAAAATAAATGTAAATTCTTATACTTGTGTACAAAAAAATCAACTTCACAAGTACAAGATGACTAGATAACAGTTTGTATAAAAAAGATCTGGTGATCTTGGTAGCACTCAACATTTCTGATGTGAGGCAAAAAATCTAAATCCATGCTGGTAACTGAGAGGTATAGCTTAAAGAGGTTGAGGTGATCTCCCCACCCAAGTTGTAGTGGAAGAACAAAGATATAGTTAGAAGCAGGGATCTCAATCCTAAGGAAAAAGTACTGCCCATAGTAAAAGGAATTAGAGAGGAAAAGACCATTTTGGAAACGGCAACCCTTTACTTCAGTTTCTGATTATTCACAGAAAGCTTCTTGACTTTGTTGACTCTTACCCATCCACTTATCAAATGGAGACAGCATCATGGAAGTAGGAACAGTCAGATTCTGAGAAAGAAAATGAGCTGTCCAGCGAATGACAGGAAATTCATCGTACAGCTTAGATTTTTGAAGGACTTACAGAAGATGAAAGAGCAGCTAAGGAAGAATGCAGAAAAGCAATACTTTCATAAAAAGAGTGTTGGATGTTGGACGCAATGCAGCTCAGCTCAAAATGACTTGAGGCTGGTGATGAATAGAAAGGTTTCTTAAAAAAAAAAACACTCAGGGCAAGAGAAAAATCTAAGAAAGACAAAGAACACTCCTCAGTAGGGATGGTTTGATACTAATGGATACTAAAGATATGACAAGTCTCAACTGTTACTTTGCTCCTTTTTATCTCCTACCACACCTTCAGACAGGGAAAGAAAAAAACAGAAATGATGAAGAGGGACTTGAAACCCAAATTAAGTGAGAAGAGGGTGGGAGAACCTAAATGACTCATCTCTATCCTATAGGACTAATGCTGAATCCTAACTCTCCTCTTTGAAGGGCAGTGATGGGCTACAGATACAGCAAGGTGGTAGAGCACCAGCCCTGGAGTCAGGAGGACCTGAATTCAAATTAGGCCTCAGATGCTTGATGCTTACTGGCTGGGTGACCCTGGGCAAGACACTTAACACCAACTGCCTCACAAAAGAACAAAAACAAACAAAAAAAAACAATGCAGATGCTGTTGTACATGGTCAGTGTGGTAGTCTGTTTTACTTAACTGCATTCCTTTTTTACCAGAGGAGCTATCAGAACAAGAAGAGGGATGTAATTGGAAAATAACAGCATTGTGATTAAAGCATTAATAAAGCATATAAATAAACATGAAAATTGTCTACCTAAACTCAACAAATTCAAATCATCAGGCCCAGAAAATCTTAAGTCATAGGATCATAGATTTAGAGCTGGGAGGAAGCTAGAAGTCGTCTAGTTCAAACCCCTCATTTATTAGAAGAGAAAACTGAGACCCAAATAGGTTAGGTGATATGCCATGAGACTCAGGATTTAAACCCGGCTCCTCTGACAACAGAACCAGGATGCTTTCCACTCAGCCACACTGCCCAAATGGATGAAAGCATTTGTACACTTAGAGATACAACATGATATAAACAGAAAGAAAACAGGGACCCCACGTCTGGTACATTACTAGAAATATCACAAGCAAGTCACTTAACATTTCTGAGTCTTAGTTTGCTCATCTGTAAAATAAAGAGAATACCTGAAGTACCAACCTCTCACAGGGTTATAAGGTCCCTTTGAGATCTAAACTATGATCCCACATTATCCTATGATGAGTGAATACAAGGTGTCCCAAAAATCTTAGTGCAGATTAAGCTTTTTTTTTTTTTTTTTTTTAAATAACTGCAAAATTGCACTAAGACTTTTGAGACAGTGTGTGTATAAAAGCTTGCAAGCCTTAGAATTATTACTATTATTGTACAGTGGAACAAAAGCTTTTTTTAAAATAAGAGGACCTGCCTTTGCATCCCAGTTCTGCCACTTACTATCTGCATGATCTTGGACAAGTGACTTAACATCTCTGGGCCTCCCTTCCCTCATCAATAAAATAAAGGCGCTGGATTAGATGACCTCTAAGGTCCCTCTCAGTTCTAAATCTCTAATTCTATTATCTTTGTCATCATCGTAATTATGTGATTACTGAACCACTGTCAGTGTTACTTAAAGGATGGTAGAAAATTGGAAAAATCTCACAAAACTGGAGAAGAGTAAATGTCCCAATTACTAAAACAAGTGAAAAGCATGGAGTCTGCAAAGAATAGACCACTGAGTTTGATTTTATTCCTGGAAAAATTCTAGATTTTTTTTTGTCTTTGTTTCTCCAGTACCTACCACACAGTAGGCACCTAATAAATGGTTGCTGGCTGAAATGAACACTTTCTGTAGACTGATTACATATGTAAGCATTTTAAAAGAAAAGTAGTATACACTAAGAGGCAGAAGTTTCATTAAAAACTATGAGGTCTCATGAGACTGCATTTCTTGGCAGAATGGCTACTCTGGTGGTAGTAGTAATAATAGCTAATATATCTAATGGTGATTAAGGTTATCATCATTTTACATATGAGATGGCTTGAGCAGGGTTACTAAGTTAGCAAGTAACTGAGGCAGGATTCAAATTCAGTTCTTGCTGCTGCCAAGTCCAAAGCTCCATCCACTATGTCACCCAGTTGGCCTGATCAGGGGAATGCTATGGATGTAATATACCTAGATTTCAGCAAAATATTTAATAGTCTCTTCTGCTTTCCTTGTGTACCAAATGTGGGCTAGATTAGAGATTCTCAATCTTGTGGGCCATGAAACCCCTGGGTACTGCTGAGTTCTGATGAGAGGTCCACAAATCATAAATAAGCACTCTTCCCTCTTTGATTCATCCTCCACAAATTGTCAAAAGAATGTACTGGAAATACCGGTCTCGCAATGTTACTCTCTGAATGAGAATCTTCAGTGCTTGCCTATTACCCATTGGATAAAACCAAAATCCTCAGCCTTCCACATGGAACCCTTCACAAATGAGCTCCAGCTCAATTTCTAGACTAATTTCCTGTTACTTCCCCTTTACATACTCAACATTTAGCCTAGCAGTTGGCCAACGTGCTGCTCCCTGAATTCAGCCTTCCATTTCCTGCTACCATGCCTAAAAGCCCTTCTCACCTGAACCTCTTGGAATACTTGAGTATCCTTCAAATCAAGGCCCATCTCAAATACAAACTTCTACAAGGACGTCTTTCTTGGTCCTTCTAATTGTCAGTGATTTATCATCCCTCAAATCTTTCTTCTTATTTTCATGTTGTATCCCCCAGAAGGATGTAAGCTACTTGAGGGCAGAGATGACTTTTCATTGTTTAGCCTCTTTCAGCCTCATTTTCCTCATCTGTAAAATGGGAATAAAAATACTAGCACCTACCTCACAGGACTGTTGTGAAAAGGAGATAACACATGAAAAGCACTTTGCAAACCTTAAAACATATTATAAACGCTATTTTATGATGATTAGGATGATAATTGTCTTTGCTTCCCTGGTCTTTGCAAATAGGAGGCACAAAATAAATGGTTGTTGAACTACCTAACTTCAGCAGACTCAGTGTTTCATATATAAATACACTACTAATTTTCAAATGAAGGTAGGTCCAGTTAACAATAAATTTGAAACATTACTGAATTCATAGTATTTTCTTAATAGACATTAATAGTACAACTGCTGTCACATGTGACATTTAAATATGTTCATACTCAAAAAGGCTTGGGACCACTGGGCTAAATATTTGAATATTCTGATGGAATCTAAATGAGTTACATGACTATACCCAAACAATAGTCATTAATAGGGAATTTTCACTTTGGAAAGAGGTCATGAGTGGGGTACACCACTTTTTCTATGGCCTTGTGCTATCTGGCATTTTTATTAATGATTTAATAGATGCCTAATAAATCTGCACTTGACAGGAAGTTGAGAGTGAGAGCTAAAACGGTGGAAGGCAAAGGATCTAAACAGAACAAAAGAAGATGAAATGTAACAGGGTTAAATGGGTTCAAAAAAATCATCCTCATAAGTATGGAATGGAGAAGGCCTATCTAGATACCAGTTCTGAAAAAGAGCTCAAGATTTTCATGAAGAGGAAACAGTGTGACTCAGCAGCCAACAATGCTGATGAGATTCTAGGTAACATTAAGAGAGAAGCATAGTGTCTACAAAAAGGAAGGTGATAATCCCTATGTACTCTGCTATACACAGGCCTCCATCTGCAATACTGTCTTCACTTCTGGGAACCACATTTTAGAAGACAACGATAAACTGGAATGTTTCCAAAGTATGGTAACCACAGGTTAAAGAAACTGGAAAAGGTTTAAACTGGCAGAGGGGAAAGGAGAAACGTGATTGAAGTGTTATCAAGTGAAAGAAAGCTTCTCTTGCCCAACTCTGCCCACTGCTAAGACCGATGAGTGTAAACTGTAAATAGGCAGATTCTAGTACAACGTAAAGAAAGGTTTCCTAACAATTAGAACTGTCTTTGAAATAAACTGTTTTGGGACCTAGTAGGTTCCCCTCCACTAAAGACTTTTAAGTGGAGAGTTCTAGAAGGGATTCCTCTTCAATTTAGACTATATGGTAACTGAGGTTGCTTCCATGGCTTTTGGTGTAATCACTAGTGTTAGAAAGTTTCTATCGTAGGCTAATTTTTGGTCAGATTCTTTTAAATCTACAGAAATACTTCATTTATCCATAGATCATTTATCTAGTGACTCCAACTACCAAGAACTCGAGGGTCAGGTGTGGTAGCCAGTGCCTATAATCTTCTAAGCTGCAGCAGGACTAATGCTGATCACAAGTCCACAATAAATCCAACATTAACATGGTGAGCCCCAGGGAGCAAAGAGCTTACAAAGGGTAGCTAGATGGTAAAGTGGGTAGAGTGAACAGAGGTTCAGGCCTGGAGTCAGGAAGACCTGACTTCAAATCTAGCGTCAGACACCTCCTGGCTGTGTAACCCTGGGCAAATCATTTAACCCTGTTCGCCTCAGTTTCGTCATCTGTAAACTAGGGCAATAACACCACCTGGCTCAAAGGGTTGTTGTGAGAAAGGTCGAATGAGAAGATATTTGTAAAGCCTTAGCAGAATGCCTGCACAAGTAGACAGTATCTAAATGTTAGCTATGATTTTTATTATAGAAGGGTAAAGTGACCCAGGCTGGACAAACAAAGCTTCTGTACCAGTGAACACTGGGATCTACCCATGAGTTGGCCCTGAACTTCTAGCCTGTGGGAGTTAGGGAGACCCAATCTCCCTACTCTACCCCCCAAAAAATACACTTCTAAGAAACAAACAAAACAGGACAAAAAGTAGAAGCTTTTAGCAGGTAAAACAGTTGTAACATGATAAAAGTGCTTAAGCTCATTTGGGTTCTATGACAATTTATATCATATATTATGACTAAAGTCCAAACTTAAACTCATGACTAAAGTCCTAACACAGTTTTTAAGCCTTAATAACTTACCTTGTTGGCTGAGACAGTTAGGTGGCTCAGTGGATAGAGTGCTGAACTTGGAGTCAGGAAGACCTGAGTTCAAACCTTGCCTCAGAAACTTACTAGCTATGGGACCCTGGGCAAGCCACTTAAATCTCTGTCTGCCTTAATTTCCTCATCTGTAAAATGGGGATCATAATAGCACCTCCCTCACAACCTCAGAGTTGTGGTGATAATAAAATGAGGTCTTTGTAATGCACTTTACAAACCTTAAAGCACTATATAAAAGCTAGCTATAATTATAATACAAACAATCTGTAAATGGCATTTAAATAGACAAAATTTTCTTCTCATAGATGATATGGATTTCGATATATAGGACATGGCCTACCTTTTTACCTGTAATAAGTCTTTTCTCATATAGGATCGTAGGAATATAAAATCATGGGAATGACCACTGGCAAGGACCTTCTGTATTATCTAGTCTTACCCTGAGGTCTGTGAACTTGTGCTTTTCTTCTAATATTTTGTTAACTGCATTTCGATAGAATTGGTTTTCTTTGAAATCTCATACATTTTATTTTAAGCATTTACAAACTTTATATTGAGAAGGAGCCCACGGGCTTCACCAAAGTACCAAAAGAATCCAAACCACAAAGAAGAGTAAGAACTCCTTATGTAAGTCCAGCTCCCTCATTTTACAGAAGGCAAAACCGAGGCCCAGATATGTGAACTGACATGCCCAAAGCCAGAGAGCTGCATAGCATCAGAGTCAGGACTTCTGGTTCCCTGTCCAGTGTCCTGGAAGGAAACAGAGGCTCAAACAGGCTCAATGATTTGTCCATAGGCAGCTGGATAGCACAGTGGACAGAGTGAATTCAAAGGCAGCCTCAGATACTCACTAGCTGTGTGATCCTGGGCAAGTCACATAACCTGTCTCAGTTTTCTCGTCTGTACAATAGGGACAGACCTGTTATGAGAATCATCAAATGAGAGAATATATGTAAAACACTTTGCAAATCTTAAAGCAGCATAAAAGTTAAGTGGGAAAGTAAGGACTCGAGCAGAACTCATCAATGAAATAAAAAGATGTTATGTACAATGGTATGGTGAAGTTGTCCTCTTTGTAAATAAATTTGCCTAAAAGTAAATTGTACAGATTATCTCATACTCACACTTAAATGATTTTTTTCACTTTCCTTATTGTTAATTGGAAAAATCTAATTGCCATTTATTTTTACAAGCTATGTCATAAAGCAAAACTAATTAATTCTGGTTTAATTGCTCAAACTAACCTTTATTTTCCCATCAGTATGTGCAGAAGCTACAGATGTTGACACACACACCAATCTTGTAGCTGACAAATTGATTTTGAAATGTCTGTGAAAATGTGAACAAAGGCAATCTATGAATAGGTCAACTTCCTCCTGCGTTATCTCCTCGGGTGTTTGGTGGACGCTGTCCCACAAAGCTTTTGCATCTTCAGGATTTATCGCATAAGAAATGTCCAAACTCTGAGGGCTACAGGGTACAGACCAAAGCAGTTCTGTAGCAGTCCCATAATGTTCCAGATTACATGAAGTCCACATAGCAGCCATCCAGGAAAGATTGAATGCACTAATTGTTAATCGAGTAAAGCAACAGTCAAAGGTTTTTTGAAACCAAGTTCCAATTAAGGCTGTATTAGACTCTGCCCCATTTGCAAGGAACAAAGGTAGACAAGTAAAATCATCTGGCACATTCTCCAGAAGACTATCTCCATATACACAGCAAAACCAACCTGTCCATACCACTTTGTCTTCTGCATTCTTTGATGACAGTTGGGATTTGGATACAATCTGCAAGAGAAAAAATACATAAAAATATTCAAGTTCAACTACCTACTTATAAATTCCTAGTTCTCCTAATTTGCTTTGATCATAACTGAAATACTCTGTCGGGAAATGAAGAAATATCTTTTCAATTAACAGTTTTTTAGCTTATTTTTTCTTTTTTTCTTATTCATTTTTAAAATAGATTTTACTGTATCTTTTGTTTTTATATCACCCAAATTTCTCCACATAATCCTCCCCTTTCCCTTTCCAGAGAACCATCTCCTGACACGAAGAACTTTTCCAATTAAGGTTTAAGAAATCTGGCCTTCCTCCCACTTTCATGATCACACATTTATCAATGTAAAACCATTAAATGTCATGGGTTGTAATTAATTCTATTATTAATCTATTAATTATTAATTGGGTTGGGATTTTTTGTTTGTTTTCTTTCTCATGGTTTTTCCCTTTGGTTCTAATTCTTCTTTACAACATGACTAATTGTGGAAATATGTTTAATATGATTGTACATATATGGCCTATATAAGATTGCACGCTGTCTTGGGGAGGGGGGAAGGAAAGAAGGAGGAGAAAATTTAAAACTCAAAATCTTGTAAAGGTCAATGTTGAAAACTAAAAATAAATAAATAAACAAATAAATGTTTTTAAATGCCATGGGTGCTGGAGCCTGGTACACACACTTAAACTATCTAATATCAACAACCAGAGACACAGAACCATAGAACTAGAGCAGCCCTCTGGTCTAACACCTTCCTCATTTTACACAAAGAAGCAGACACAGGAAGGTTTAAGTGACTGGCCCAATAAGGAAGTGGACCAGGCACAATGTGAACCCAGGTCCTCTCCAAAGCCACTACTCTCTCCACTGCTCCATGCTTGGTCTGGGAAGGACATAGCACAGGAATGCTTCTAGAGAACCTCTAGTCCAGGAGGTTCTTAATCCAGAAGCACTAAGAAGTCTGTGGATAGATTTCAAGGGGGCTATAAACTCGGGGCGGGGATAATTACATGGTTATTTTTCTTTTTAATTCTATTTACTTTATTTTAGACATTTAAAAATATTCTTCTGAGAAGGAACCCACAGACTTCATCAGACTCTCCAAGGGGTCCATGAGTAAATAAGCATTTATCAAGTGCCTAGTATGACACTGTGCTAAGCACTTGGGATATAAAGAAAGGCAAAGAACAGTCCCTCCTCTCAAGTAGCTCATATTCTATTAGGGAAACAACATGCAAATTAGTATACTAGATACTAGAATTAAGGTGGACCAGGAAAGGCTTCTTGCAGAAGGTGGGATTTTGGCTAAGGAAGCCAAGAGAAAGAAACAAGGAAAGAAAACATTCCAGACATGGGGCAGCAAGTGAAAATGCCCAGAGTCTGGAGATGGAGTGTCTTGTCTGAGGAACAACAAAGAGGCCCATGTCACTGGATTAGCATACACAGATGTATGGGAGGAAAGGGGGAGGAAGTAGTACGGTTTAAGAAGATTGGAAAGGTAGGAAGAGCCCCCAGGTTACTAAGAGCTTTGAATTCCAAGCAGAGGATTTTATGTTTAATCCTAAGGGTCACAGAGAGTCGTTAGAGTCTGTTGAACAGAGGGGCTGATACAGTCAAATCTTTGCTTTAGGAAGTCTAGTGGAGGATGGACTAAAATGGGAAGAGATTTGGGATCTTCTACAATACTACTAAAATGTAGCTCAACACCTTTGGAGAAAGTCACACAATCAGGTCAATTATAAATTTGCTAACTAATCTCAACTGGGCTCTCAATTTTGTATAGCATTTTTTTATTCTTCCCTAAATGACTAATATACTGCCCACAACAGCTACCTTCTCTTCCTTGCTTAATACACCTTCCTTGCCCAAACACCACCACCTCCTCCCACAGACATGTTAGCAAAAGCCCTCTCACCTCCTACTTTTCTTAAGAAATTGAAGCTATCTTCTGTGAGCGCCTTCTTTTCCCCTACTCCATACCTCAAGAACCTCAGCATCATCGCCCATTTTCTCCTCCTTTGCTCCAGTCTCTGAAGAAGAGGTACTCATGTCCCTGACCCCATGCCGTCCTGACTCCTCTGGTAGCTTACCCCTTCTCTCAGCTGCAATCTTTCCTTACACACTAGCTCCTTCCTGGCTTCCTACCACTAGGACCAGATTTTCACCAGCCACGAAATTATTCATTTGATCCTGCCATCTCCCTTGAGCTATTATCCTTTATCTCTTCTCTTTCATAGCCAAACTCCCATTAAAAAATTGCCTGCATTTGTTGTCTCCAATTTCTCACATCACACTAGTTCCTCAACCCTTGTAAAACGGCTTCTGATTACACCATTCAATTGAAGCTACTCTCTCCAAAATTTCCAATATTCTCTTTACTACTGAATCCAATGACCTCTTACTTGACTATTGTGCTGCTTTTGAAGCATCCCTTCTCCTGAATACTTCTGGTTCCCTTGGCTTCTATGACACTACTTATTTTCTTCCTGTCTCATTGCCCTTCCTCAGTTTCCTTTGCTGGATCATTATCCATATCCATCCCCTTTTCAGTGGGTGCCCCCCACCCCACTCGCTCTCAGTGAGTTCCTATGGGTTTACTTATCTCCACACAAATGATTCCTAAATCTATGCCACCAGCCCTAATCAAATCTCCCTTCTGATTTACAATCCAACACGGTCTGATGCCTGCTAGATATCTCCACCTGCATGTTCCCAAGACACCTCGAACTTAACATGTCAAAAACAGAACATATTGCCCTTTCCTACTTTGATGAAGCCACTACTGTGTATTTCAGGTTTCCTGTTTCCTAGCCCCAGAGTCAGCCTTGACTCTTCTCTCTCCCTCAAGCCCCCAAATCCAATCAGTTGCAAATCTTGTCAATTCTATCTCTGGAATCAGTCCCTATCTAATCATCCGGGCCACTGCTCAGACCCTTATCACCTCTTGCCTAGACTATCCCAATGGACTCCTAATTGGTCTCCCTGCTTCCTCAAGTCTCTCCCCTGTGCTATTTGTCTTCTGCTCAGGTACCAAAGTAACATTCCAAAGATATAGGTCCAATGATGTCACTCCCTCTGCTCTACTGCCTCTAGAATAAAATGCTTACTCTACTGCCTCTAGAATAAAATATAAACTCCTGTCTGATTTGATCATCTCCCAAGAGTTCAATTAACTATGCCAACCATTCCCAGATCTGTATACCTGGCCCTAAGTTCTCTCCTGAACTCCATTCCTGTGTCTCCAAATGCCTATTGAATATTTCAAATTGAATGTTCCTTACACATCTCAAACTCACTATATCCAAAACAACTCATTATCCTCCCCTGCCGCAAACCCACTCCTCTTCTGCACTTCCTTATTACTGTTGGGGACATGACTTTCCTCCAAATGAACCATGTTCCACACTTCAATGTTATCCTTTTTTTTTTTCTTTTTTGCAGAGGGGAAGGCAGGGCAATTGGGGTTAAGTGACTTGCCCGAGGTCACACAGCTAGTAAGTGTGTCAAGTGTCTGAGGCCACATTTGAAGGCAGGTCCTCCTGACTCCAGGGCCAGTGCTCTACTCACTGCGCCACCTAGCTGCCCCCAGTGTTATCCTTGATTCTTTATTCTTTCTAATCTCAAATATCTAATCAGTTGCCAAATCTTCATCACATCTCCTACATCCATCCCCTTCTCTCTATTCACACAACTACTATTCCATTCCAGGCCCCCTTCAGCCCTAATCAGGACTACTGCAATAGCTTTCTAGTTGTTTTCACTGACTCAAGCCTCTCCTCTCTCCAATTCATCATCCACACAGTTGCCAAAGTAAGTTTCCTGAGGGATAGGCCTGACCATGTCATCCCCTACTCAATAAACCCCAATGGCTACCTAATTCATTTAGGATCAAACATAAACTTTTGATGTTTAAAGCTCTTCATACTGGGACCCCTCCTATTTTTCCAGCTTTCTTACACATCATTCCCTTCTACATACTCTACAATCCAGCCATAGTAGCTTACTTGCTATTATTCACACAGGACACTCTATCCCTTGTCCTTATCTGTCACTATGCCTTTACATTGGCTGTTTCCCCATTTCCTGTTAAGTTTTCCACCTCACCTTCCCTGTAGACATCTTGGTTTCCCTCAAAACTCAGTTCAAATGTCATCTTTTGCAGGAGGCGTTTCCTAGTATCTTTGGTTGCTAGTGCTTTTCTCTCTAAGGGTTACTTCTATCTACTCTGTATCTGTCTTGTAGATACATTGTTTATATACATGCTGTGTCCTGCATTAAAATGTAACCTCCTAAAAAGCAAGGATTATTTTTGCTTTTCCTTTACAGCTGTGTCTGCACACAGTAAGTGATTAATAAATGCCTGTTGACTGACATGAGACCTATCTGCAAGTATTTGAACAGGTATCATATGGAAGAGATATTAGACTTGTTCTGTTTAGCCACAGAGGGTAGAACTTGGAAATTGCAAAAAGGCATATTTTAGGTCAATATAAGGAGAAATTTCCTAACAATTATAGCTTCTTGCTAATAATTTCCTATTTATAGCTTCCAAAAACAGAATGGGCTTCTTTGGGTGGTGACAGATTCTTTCTCACTAAAGTTTTCATCCAAAGATTTTTGTTCAGGTATAATTTAGATTAAATGACCTTTAAAGTGCCTTCCATCTCTGAGATTCTGTAAGCTTTGGAAGTTGGGATTCATGATTTGGATCCTATCCTGACAGCATAGATACAGCTTGGTTTTCAGGTTGCTGACTCCTAGCCATACTTGAGGAAAGTCAATCATAAAGACATATATTATGGAGTCTCTGATTCTCAGTTTTATCAACCATAAAATTTCTCAAATTAATATTATAAGAAATGCACTGCAAACAAATTGCAAATCATAAATGATGAGAGTCCTTCCCCCCCCCCCCAACTCTAAGATTCAATGACAGTGGAACTGAATTTAACTCAAATACTATCTCAATGACATGGATAAGAGTCACCATTTATTACATGTATTATTGTGGAGAGCATTAAAATATGCAAGTGAAGTAAAAGATAGTCTATATTAAATCAAAAGTTTCACACTCTTCCTCAAACCTCTTTTGATCCACCAGTTCTGAACCCACTCAACACACGAATAATATGAACTGATTTTAATCTTTTTCTGTTCACCATCTGATGAAGGCACTTAAGTAAGGAGTAAAATATTGAGCACCAGGCAGGAAGATATAAGAGGGCAACAGAGATGAAACTGAATAAAGCACAAAAGAGAAGTAAGTTGACTAAATTTGTCAAAATAAAACTATCAAATTTTTGTAAATTACTAAATTAAGAAATAACAGGAAATGGGTTGTAAAATCATACATCTAGAGCTGGAAGGCATATAAATAAAAATTTCTAAATTAAGTGGAAAATTAAAATCACTCAGCTATCTACACATTCTATTCAGTCATTAATTATAGATACATGAAAAAAATTATATACAAATATGCCTCATACCTGTACAAGAAATGCTGCAGGGTCCCGGTGTGTTCCTTTCATTCCTGAGAGAGTAGAGAAAGTCACTTTGAAATTAAAATCCTCTCCCATTTCCACAGCCAGTCCTTTTTGCTTTTCAGCAGCAATGAAGCACTTCAGAAGTGTAGAATACCGTTTAAGATTAGTGTAGGAGAACTTATACATGGGAGTCAGCGTATATAAAGTCCACTGTTTATGCAGAAGAAAGGCAATCTTTTGTGGGTCAACGTTTTCCTAAAATAAGTGGAAATTTGATCTTAGTGTTTAAGACTTTATGTATTCTAATCCAAGGATAATTAACTTATGGTTTCTGAAAAGTATTGATAGCATTTTCCCACTCCCTACCATAGATAGCTCTTTTCACAATTCTCACATTCCTTTCTTTGGCCTTTCCTGCTCTTCCCTGTTTTCCCTACTGGTACATAGTAGATGCTCAACAGAGAATTATATTCCTCTCTTCTTATACCCTAGCTCTATCACTTATACCCACAGGTCCAACTTAGCATTTACAATGCTAACTCCTAACTGCACTTGGAGAAGATTAATCAAAAAGATGTATGTGACCAAATTCTTGGTTCTCAATTGTGTCATATGTAAAATCTAACATAGTAATATTGTGAGAAATAAACTAGAAAAGAACTTTAAACTAATATTTAATACTGTTGTGTTTACATGGGCAAACAATATAGATAACAGACTAACTATATACATATTTATATACCTATTATGTTTTAAAAGTGAAGATTTCAAGAGTTATTTAGACATTCTGTCATTATCAATCTTCAAGAAAAATAGAAAAAAATTATTACTTCTGAATTATATTGAGAAAATCAAAATGTTAAGAAAAACAATAACTATAGTAAGAAGAGTTATGTTGGCATTCTATTGAATTGTTGATGAAATTAAACTGATACAATCTTTTTTTTCCCCACCTAACAGTATTTTTTTTTCCAATTACATGTAAAGATAGTTTTCAACATTCACTTTTATAAGATTATGATTTCCAAATTTTTTTCTCCCTCCCTCCTTCACTCCTTCCCTCCCAGGATGGCAAGCAATCTGATACAGGCTATACATGTACAACATATTAAACATATCTCCACGTTAATCATATTGTGAAAGAGAATCAGAACAAAAGGGGAAAACCGCGAAAAAGAAAGAAAAAAGAAATAGTATGCTTTGATCTGCATTCAGACTCCATAGATCTTTCTCTGGATGTGGACAGCATTTTCCATCATGAGTCTCTGGAATTGTCTTAGCTCACTATATTGCTGAGAAGAGCTAAGTCTCTCAAAGTTAGTCATTGCACAATGTTGCTGTTACTATGTACAATGTTCTCCTGGTTCTGCTCACTTCACTTAGCATCAGTTCATGTCTTTCCAGGTTTTCCGAAATCCGTCTGCTAATTATTTCTTATGAAACAACAGTATTCCATTACATAAATATACTCCAACTTGTTCAGCCATTCCCCAATTGATGGGCAACCCCTCAATTTCCAATTCTTTGCCACCACAAAAAGAGCTGCTATAAATATGTGTGGGTCCTTTTCCCATTTTTATGATCTCTTTGGGATACAGACCTAGAAGTGGTATTACTAAATCAGAGGGTATGCGCAGTGTTTTAGCACCTTTGGGCATAGCTCCAAATTGCTCTCCAGTAGTACAATCTTTTTTAAAGTTCAATCTGGCACTTACAATTACAAAATGTATCCTACATTTTGATCATTGCTTTTTGATCCCATTGCTAGGACTTTAAGTAAAGTGCTTTATAAACTTTAAGCACAAAAAGATGAGTTATTTTATGCAGTAGAAATGCCTTCTGCATCTTATAGGTAATTCAGTAAGGAGTTAAAGGATTAGCGGCTAGTTTGTGTGGTGACTAAACAAAAGAGAACATTTGAAAGGCTTTGTAAGTTCTAGTAAAGTGAGCTTACACTTTAGAGAAGGGAATTGGCCTCCTAATATCCTCAGTCTCTCCAAATAGGAATTAAAATTATAAATTTGTTCATTCACATCTACCTTTGCTTTACCTAGATATTAAACACAAGAACTAAGGATCTCAGGCTTGATGTTTCCACATCTGTATGAACAACTACATCACTGGCTCATCCCACTGAGATTCAGTCCTCCCAATTAGCCTTTTGTGGTTATGAAAGCCAAGCTATACATTTAAGTACTTAGATCATCTTATGCACAGATAACTAAAGACTTAAGAGGAACACGACAGTTCTCTTCAAGAACATGAGGGGCTATCACAAGAAGGAGGAACCAGACTTGTTCTGCTTGGTCCCAGATTACACATGTTGGAGCCTGGATAGAAGCTTTAGAGGGGCAAGTTTAGATTCTTTGTAAGGAAAAGCTTCCTAACAACTAAATCTTCCCAAAAGGGATGTTCCTCAAAATACTCAGCTTCTGTGAACTACTCAGCTACAAACAGAGATGGTCATGACCTTGAGCTCAATGTCACCCACAAGGATTCCACTTCCATGATCAAGAACTCCGAAATCCTTTATCTAATCATAATTTGTCACTCCATTCTTCCCATAGCCTTATTCCTATTAAACCTATTCATTGTCCTCATCTTCACCTCCAAGTCATCACCCTTTCCTCCCTTTTTAACTCAGATGCTTCATTTAATAAATCCAACTGTATGCCATTCTTTACTAAAATCCCTTGTTCCTTTATCCTCATCCTGCTATAAAACTCCACTCTGAAATTATTCCCAATATTCAGCACCTCACTTCTACTCATGTAACAGCTAAACGGAGATGAAGAAATTCACACAAACATGCTATTAGGCTTTAAAGTTATGTTATTTAATTTAATTTCAACTGGGCTCTCACTGACTTTACCATCTGCCTACAAATATGCCCATGTCTCTCCCATCCTTAAAAAAAAAACTTTACACCTTCCCCTCCCCCACGCCATCATCCTATACTTCTCCTTCCTTTCTCAGATGAACTCCTAGAAAAAGCTGTCTACACTAAATGTCTGCACCTCATCTCCTCTCAGTCACTTCTCACTCACTGGCTTCCAAATTCATTGTTCAACTGAAACTGCCCTCTACAAAGTCACTCATGATCTCCTAATTGCCCAATTTGATAGATTTTCCTCAATCTTTATCCTTCTGATCTCTTTGCAGCTTAAGACACAGCTGACCATCCTCTCCTCCCAGATACTCTCTCCTCTCTAGGTTTTCATGACACTACTCCTTTTTGTTCCCTTCCTATCTAATCATTTCTCAGTCTCTTTCATTGGTTTGTCTTCTGTATCAAGCTTCCTAACTGTGGGTACACCCCAAAGCTCTGTCCCGGGACATCTTCTTTCTCTTCATGCTCTCTGTTGGTGATCTGAACAGTTAACTCAAGTTTAATTATCATGACTATACTAATGACTTTCAGATCTTTATTTACTGCCCTAATCTTTCTCCTGAGCTCCAGTAACACATCATTCAATATCTTTCCCTTCAAACTCACCATTCTCCTAAATTTTTTTTCTTTTGTTTTTTTTCTGTCTGGGACACTACCATTCTTCCAGTTATTCAGGTCCACAATCTCAGTGCTAGACTCCTAATTCTTGCCCACCTCGTGCATCCAATCATTTATTTGCCAAATCTTGTAGTACATTCCTCCACAATATTCTAAATCCATCCCTTCTCTTCATTCAAATAGTAACTACTCTAATTCAGGTCTTTACCTAGACTGTTGCAATATAGCCTCCACAATGCCTGGTTCCTATCTCCCTACTCTAATCTATCCTCCACCCAGGGGCCAAAGATAATTTTAAGTTCAAGTTCACACATCCCTATTACCTCTTTAATAAAATATAAACAATTCTGTGTAGTATTAGTAGTAAAGCCCTTCACAACTTGGCTCCAACACACATTTCTACTCTTATTACAATGCCTCTCCTACACACTATGATTCAACCAAACTGGCCTCCTCACTGTTTCTTAGACATGAAGCCCTATCTCCCGCCTCCAGGCCTTTGCTCTGGCAGTTGCCCCTGCCTAGACTGCACCTCCATACACATACCTCCATCTCGTAGAATCCTTAGTTTCCTTCAATATTCAGTTCAAGAATATCTGTTACATAAAGCTTTCCCTGATGCTCCCAGTTGCTAGTACCCTCCCCACAAAATCATTTTATGGGCATTCAGTATAAGCAAACTTGGTCTGGCTAGACTGTAAGCTTTCTGGGGGCAGGGAATGTTTTCGTTTTTGTCTTTGGATCCCCAAGGCCTAACACAGTGCCTGGAACATTATAAGTGATTAATAAGTGTTTGTGGAGTCACTGATGTTTCTAGTCAGTTAGGCAGTTATACAGGTTCCAGAAAAGGAACAGTTTACCAGGCAGAAAAGCAGTAGGACCTAGAGCAGAAAGAACCTGCTGGAAATAAAAAAAAACAGTAGGCCCAGAAAATCAGAGGTTCTTCAAATGATGACTACCTCTGAGTTGTTATGAGTGAACTATTTTGAAAACTTTAAAGCACTGTGTAAATGTGAGCTATTAATACTCATAACCAAAAAGCTAGCCAGTAGATGACCTATTTTTGTCCACAGAAAGATATGAAGTCATCTATTAAGATCTGAAGAAGCCACCACATGCAATGGTTAAAAAAAAAAAAAACCTAGCTGATATGATAACCATGGATCCCTGGAAGTTAGAAATAAAGACCACATAAAGCTTACTTGCAATGGTGAGCACAGAGGAATTTTCCTTCTAGATGGTGTCTGACCAAATGGAGTCTGCTTTCTGACTGATGCTACTTGTCTTTGAAAAGGGCTGTCACCGGTAAAGTAATCTCTAAGCCTTGGAGGGACTCCGTGTTTTGGAGTAAATTCTGGCACATGTGATGAGTCCATAACTATACGAAAAGAAAAAAAAATAAGATTTTAGACACTAAAACTGTAATACATCTTTACAGATTCAACAACTACACTTACATATTATATACACACAAACACACACATATTTACATTTATACACACATATACCCCTCGAGCGCCCCTCCCTCCCCCCCCACACACACATTGTCTACTAGCCATTTTCTATTAGTCACTTAAGATCAGATCAGGTTTACAATTAAAAATAACTAAGCTACGTATGATGTTACATGAGGAACAAAAAATGGGGACCTTTAATGGAACAGGAAACTTCCAAGTATTTTTTGCTAAAAAAAAGACCAGAGATGAGTAGGAACTTTGAAATACAAGCACAAGAGCCTAGAAAAACCTAGAAAGGTAAATTTTTTTGTGCAACTGGATGGAGCTGTATGATGATGCAGGTGATAACGTTCTACTGGGGGAGAAGAAACAAATGCCCCTTTAGAATCTTAAGGTCTTCAAAGGGTATTTGGAGATAAAATAAGAAAAAAAAAAACAGAAGTCTTGGGGTTGAATAAGTCATATTCTAAGGGTTTTAGGAGAAAAAAGAGAATAGGGAAAGGAATAAGCATTTATATAGTACCTATTACGTGCCAAGAACTTTTATAAATATCTCATTTGATGCTTAAAACAACCCTTCAAGGTAGGTGCTGTTATGACTCCCATTTTACAGTTGAGGAAACTGATACAAACAGAGGTTATATGACTTGCCCAGGGTCCCATAGCTAGTATCTGAGGCTGGATCTGAACTCAGGTCTTCCTGACTCCAGGGCCAGAGTTCTATCTACTGTACTTCCATCTGCTTCAAATGGAGGATAAAATGAATACACTAGTGTAGATAAGAGGAAGAAAGAAGGGGAATTTTCCATTTCTTATAATTGGGATTCATAAAAAAGTAGACAAACAAGAAGAAAGGAATGGACATTTTCTTTTTTTAATATTTTATCTTTCCACAAATTACATGAAAAAACAATTTTTAACATTTACTTTGAGTTCCACATTCTCTCCCTCCCTCCCTTCTCCTCTCCCTGAGATGGTAAGCAATCTGATATAGGTGATACATGTGCAATCATGTAAAACATTTCCATATTAGTCATTTTGTGGGGGAAAAAAACTTGAAAAAGAAAGGAAGGAAAGGAGGAAGGAAGGAGTGGTTTGCCATTTCCTTCTCCAGTTTATTTTACAAATGAGGAACTGAGGCAAACAGGGTTAAGTCACTTGCCAAGCATGACACAGCTAGTAATTGTATGAAAGCCATATTTGAACTCATGAAGATGAGTCTTCCTGATCCCAAGCCTAGTATTCTATCCACTGTGCCACCTAGCTACCCAGAGAGGGAACAGATTTATAGATCGTACCTGTAAGGCATGTGCCTCTATTACCACATTGTGAAGAGGAATGTGGAGTCAAAGAGCAAAAAAAGTACATGAAAAGAGAACTGAGGGAAATACACAACGAACAATTATAACTATAGACATAAAAGACATGAATTCACCTATAAAAGGAAAGAGGATAGTAAAATGTATCGGAAGACAGAATCCAACAATATTTTTGTTTATAAGAAACACACTTAGGCCTGCCACAGTCGGGTCTGTGGCCTTCGCTGCGTGGTTTTGGTGCTGCTGCCGCCACCCCTGGGAGCAACCTCTCCCTCTCCCTCCCCAGCCCCGGCCCAGTAGCTGACGTAAAGATGAGCAGCTCAGAGGAAGTATCATGGATCTCATGGTTCTGTGGGCTTCGTGGCAATGAGTTCTTCTGCAAGGTGGATAAAGACTATATCCAAGACAAGTTCAACCTCACAGGGCTCAATGAACAGGTGCCCCACTATAGGCAGGCACTAGACATGATCCTCGACTTGGAACCTGATAAGGAGTTGGAGGACAACCCCAACCAGAGTGACCTGATCGAGCAAGCAGCCGAGATGCTGTATGGACTGATTCATGCCCGCTACGTCCTCACAAACCGTGGCATCGCCCAGATGTTGGAAAAATACCAGCAGGGAGACTTTGGCTATTGTCCCCGTGTATATTGTGAAAACCAGCCCATGTTGCCCATTGGACTGTCAGACATACCAGGTGAGGCCATGGTGAAGCTGTACTGCCCCAAGTGCATGGATGTTTACACCCCCAAGTCGTCCAGGCACCACCACACAGATGGTGCTTACTTTGGCACTGGCTTTCCTCACATGCTCTTCATGGTGCATTCTGAGTACAGGCCCAAACGGCCTGCCAACCAATTTGTGCCCAGGCTGTATGGCTTCAAGATCCACCCTATGGCCTACCAACTGCAGCTTCAGGCAGCCAGCAACTTCAAGAGCCCTGTCAAGACCATCCGCTGACTTGTCTTCTCCCCTCCCCTCACCCCCAACACCTCAGGATGTGACACCGTTCCCCCTCCCCCCAGTACACACACACACACACACACACACACACACACACACACACACACACACACATACACACAACTTTCCAGAACCCCTAATGCTTTTTAGTTTAAATTAAGAAGAAGTCATTATTGTGGTGGTGTGGTGGGAGTATGAAATAAAGTGGAGGAAAAGGCAAAAAAACAAAACAAAACACATTTATAAAGACGTACATAAATTTAAAATGAGAGGCTGGAAGAGAATCTATTATACTTCAGGTGAACTCAAAAAAGCAAGGATAGCAATAATGATTTCAGACAAAGCTACAGTAAATAAAGACATGATAAAAAGAGATAAGCAGGAAAACGATACTGTGCTTAAAGATATCCAAGGTAACAAATTAATATATAAATACTTCCCCTATATGCACTGAACTGTATAATTTCTAAATGTTTAAAGGAAAAGTTAATGAAAGTGAAGGGAGAAAGAGGTAGTAATATATAACGGTGGAAGACATCAATGTAACCCTTTCAGATCCAAACAAATATAACAAAAAGATAAAACAAGGAAGAACTTAAGGACCTGAATAGCAGCTCAGAAAAAATAGACATAATAGATATCTGGCTATTACTGAATGGGAAAAAGAGGAATTTTGCTTTTTCTCAGTCATACATGGCATATTTATCAAAACTGGCCATGACCTAGAGTATAAAAACCTCACTAAAAAGTAGAAATACTGAATACATTCTTTACTGGTCAAAATGTGACAAAAATTATATTCAACAATGGGGTTTAGGGGAAAAAATTAAAATTAACTAAAGACTACATATCTAATTCTAAAAATTGGTGGGTCAAAGAATAAAACATACGAACAAATAGAAAATGTCATGAAAGACAACGACAATAATAGGAAAATGTATCAAAACTTACAGGCTTGCTAATTCAACAGTCCTTAGGGGGGAATCTATGTCTCTAAATACCTTCATCAACAAAAGAGAGAAGGAACAAACCAATGAATTGGGCAACTAAAAAAACCTAGAACAATAAATCTAAAAACTGTCCCTAAACACCAAAGTAGAAATTCTGAAAATTCACTCTTATTGTATTTCTTGTAATCATTAACTACTCTGGAGAGTCTTACAGCATGCCCATTCACTCTTCTAAGCGTATAGTGCTATTATTTTTCTTTATGTCAATCTTTATGAATATTTTCCCCTCACTTTCTTTTATTCTGTAGGATTCATTATATGATAAGTTTTTGATTACTAATTTCTTTGTTCTGCTAGTTTTCCTTTGAGGATTATCCTACAAGGGATTCTTTACATTCCCCTCTTATTTCGATTCTGACTCTTTCACATCTTCTTCGAGATGTTGCAGGGGAGTTATCACTCATTAAGCTATCTTGCCTAAACTCTCACTCATTCATGAAGTAGATGGGCAGGAGATGTCTTCTCAAAGAAAGGAAGGGAAAGAAAACATGGGAGATGATGACAAGCAAAGTAGGGTAGTTGAGGGAACTTTCAGCTGGACTCAGTCTTGTCAATTATATAGGATATATTTGCTGTTAAGCAGAGGGCTATGTGATTGAAAGTGTAAAGAGCGAGCAAAGCTTTGGAAAAGTGGCCGCGGAAAAAAAGTCAGAACAGAGTGGAAGGATGCAAGTTAATGGGGTCCAGATGGGGTGAGAGAAATCGGCTAGATTTTGTAACTCTCTCCTGAAATACTCAGCAACCCAGGAGCAGAAATGAAGAAATGGGCTGGAAAGGTGTACCCTGGGGTTTACAAGTCCAAGAGGTGAAGGAGGTAGGACAGTAAGCGGATTCTAAGGCAAATTCCAGATTCCAGCCTAGGCACGGAGGACTGGGTGGGAAGAGAGGAAATGGGAGAAGCGAGGGGTCTAAGAGTGAGGGTGAAGGGCGAAGGGGGGGGGGGTTTGGTCACACGGTGCGTGGCACAAAACAGACACTTAATAACGACTGAAGCCGCAGGATCCTGAAGGCGAAACAATTTCAGGATGTTTGTGAAACCCGAGTTGTGAGCACACAGCTGTGGCGTGGTCGGTCACGCGTGGGGTCCTGGACATTCTATCTGAGCCTCTCGGCAATGACGAAACCCTGCACTGGTCAAGGCTAGGGATACGAAGGAAGTCATTTGGCAAACAGGCATTTATTGTTTACTTTATCAGTCAGTTCACAAGCACTTATTAAGCACCTACGAGGTTCCAGGCACCTGGCTACGTGCAGAGGATAAAGGGGAAAAAAAATAAAGCACAAGAGAGGGCAGGGCCCCAGGTGTCATTCGGCCGAGATCGGTACAAGGAGGAGGCCAGGGCGGACTTGTAAGGTTTAACCATGGTCTCTCTTGCTCCCCTACCCGCCGTCCCTGTCATTCCGGCAAAACAGCAGGGAGCTGGGTCCCCGGCCGCCCGAGCCCCCGCCCACGACCAGGGCTCAGAAAGAGCGCGGGCTGGAGAGAGGCCGGGCCGCCCGCCCGCCCAGCTTCTCCGGTCCGCCTGCCGGGGGGCCCATGGGCCGCGAGCCCCAGCTCCCGAGGCCGCTGCCGCGGCCGGGGCTCCCTTGCGGTGTCTCACCTTTCGCCCGCCGGGGACAGGGCGGCCCCGGGGCCGGCTAGCCCACGTAGCGATCCCCTCTGCTCCGGCCGGTTCACGGCATCTTCCAGGCGAGGCCCCGCCCCGGTTTGAAATTGTTTCCCGACGTGCTGCGCGGCCAGCCCAGCTATCCCGCCCCCGCGGCGCCCTCCTCCTCCTCCTTCTCCTCCTCCCCCCCTTCGGCCTCGTCGCCGGGCCGCCTGTCATCTTTACTGCGGGCAGAGGCGAACGACGTAATCCGATCTGACGTAAGCTACCCCTCCTCCCCCAGTTTAGAGCCAGCCTGCTTTCCGGGCTAATCTCCCCCTCTGGAGACCGTTGGCTTTGCCCGGGAAACCTCGCGCCCCTCCCCCGCGCCGCGGAACGTGGGAACGTGGTGGCCGCGGCGTCGCCCGGCGCGCAGGAGATGACGCAAGATGCCGGCGGGCGCACGCGCCATGCCCACCGCGGCTTTAAGGCTCAGGGCGCGGAGAAGATTGCGCTGAGCTTTAGTGGAGGTGGGGGTAGGAGCCAGGGCGGGAGCCGGAGCCAGAGCCAGAGGTGGAGGTTGCCTGCAGTGCTGGGCTAGGTGACAGGGTCGCCTCCTTGTTCTTCCTCCAGCAGGAGCCCTGGATTTGGAGGCCGAGGGTCTGGGCTCTAGTTCCCTTTGCCATTGATTATCTGTGTGACCTTGGACAAGTCGTTTGCTTTCTCCGGACCCCCGGGGCCTTCTCCTCGGCATAAGGGACCTGATGGCCTCGGCGCCCTCTTCCACCTCTCCAGCTCAGTGAGCCTCATCAGATCCTGTAATGTAAGCTCCTCGAGGGCCGAGGGTCTTTGGATCTCCAGCGCCTCGCATGCAGGAGGCGCTAAATAAATGCATCTTTTCTGTCTGGTGGGAGGACCAGAAAGGATGTGGCTTTTGAACCCACCTTCTGGGCTCCTCCTTGAGCCTGGTGCAGGCCCCAACTTAAAGAACATTTTTAGGCAAATTGGATGAAATGTAAGACCAAGTCCGGGTTACAACCGGCCTGTACCTGCAAAATACCTTATGTTTTGTCCTTTGATGCCTCCGGTGGGACTCGTTCCACCCTACCTAAACATACACACACACTCACTCTCCACCCTACCTGTCCCCCAGCACACGCACATCCCAGCCTACCTGTAGCACAGCTCTGGCTGCATCTAAGCTGGAAGCTTGCCCTAGACTTTTAAGTGCAGTACAACAGGACATAGGTCATACAACTGTTAGTCCCTGGACCCAGTGATGTCCAGAGAAAGGGAGTCAACAAAAATGGGATCCTTTTTCCCTTGAGCGGGAATAGATTTTTTTTTCTAAATAGTCCATTTTGTTTCTCCAAGACTGACAGCAGAAGGCCCACTCCAGCAGCTGCTCCTGTCTGTGGTTCCAGCATGCCTTTTCACTGGGGATTGTGCCTGATATACAGGATGTCCAGGAGTCGGACAGGACCTATCAGAAAGACAACCCCACCACTACTGGGCTCGCTCTCCCGATATCTGACGCTGAGCACACAGAAGAGAATTTCAGGTGAAATTTTGGTGGACTTCTGTTGGGTCTGCTTAACTGCCAGGGTATTCCGGCTGTCAGAAGCAGCCAAAGTTTAATCAATTTCAATAGATTAGTCTGAAGTCTGTCTCTTTTCTATACGAGTGTCCCAAAAGTCTTAGTGCAGTTTTAAGCTGCTATTAAAACCTTAAAAAGCTGCTTGGAAGCTTAAAACTGTAAAAAAAACAACAACAACAACTTTTAGTACACAGTTTTACCCTTAAACTGCATTAAGACTTTTAGGATGCCCCATATAGAGACATGTATATGTACATACATGTTTACTTCTTTTCACTGAGTTGTTGCTGCTGAAAAGTTTTGTCAAGCAGGATGTTAAAAGACCAGTCAAAAGTAATCAGAGAGGGTAATTTACTACTCTTCTAGGAAGAGGCTTGGATTAAATGATCTCTAAGACCCCTTTCCAGTTGTAATATCTGGGGGCTTTACCTAAGATCCTGGTACCTTTGCTCTAGTGATCGGTAGCCTACCAATGGGAAAGAAGGGAAGTCTTAAAGCAGTACAGAAATAGGAGTCATCATTTATTAAATTCCTTAAGGACAACTGCAGTGGAATGTTTACTGTGGAAACATCTACAATGGGAGGAGCTGGCTGGAAGACCTAGATTTAAGTCCAGTCTCAGACATTCAATAGGTTTGTGATCCTGAATGAGTCACTTATCCTCTCTCAGTTTTGGTTTCTTCATGTATAAAATGGGGATGTAACAGCACCTACCTCACAGGATTATTGTCAAGTCAACAAGCATATATTAAGCACTTGCTGTGTGCCAGGTGCTGTGCTAATCTCTTGAGAATAAAATGAGAGCATACATGTCAAGCACTTTGCAATCCTTAAAGTGCCATATGAATCTTAAACATTATTGTTAAAAGATCCCTTCCTGTCAAAATGTTTAATTCTAGAAATTAAGTAATCTTTTTTCAGCCAGCCACTGTGATACCATTGGTATAGGGAGCTCTTGTTGCAGAAACTCATCTACTAATTCCAGCCAGTAACTCTTCTACAGGACTCCTTCATAGCCTTAGAGAGTTACTTGGGGCCACTTAGAGGATAAATGACTGGCCCAGGGACACCCAGTATGTGTCTGAGATGGAACTTACCCCCAGGTCTTCCTGACTCAGCAGCCAACCCAGTATCCACTAGATCATGCTTCCTCTCAATCATTATTAATGTTAGATGTAATTATACTCACTCTGGTGTAGGGGCGACCTTTGCTAACCAAGACTAAACTGATGTGTCCAGTCCAACATACAAAGCCTTTCAGTATAGGCCTGGCCAAAAAAAAAAAATCTATAGTCTGGGAACTAGTCAGGTATAGAGAGGCTCACTAGTAGTTTGGTCACAAGGTGGTAACTTTCATATCAAGTCACAAAGATTGTCTACTAAATCTCAGAAGTGTTGCAGCCTTTGTTGAGATGGCCAACACTGAAGAAATACGTGTATCTGACTTCAAGTATTCTATAAGCTTTATCTGCTAGAACAGAATACCAGAGCTATTGTGGTTTGGGATCCTTTCTTTAAAGCACTTTGAATATAAATATAAATTCGTTTAAGAAGCAGATTTTCATTTTTTAAATTGATATCTCATGTAATTTCATTAGTATTTTTCATTTAATAGATTTCAATAGTTTTGTTGTCCGAACTAATACTTGTGGAGAATTGCGTGCCTCTCACTTGGGCCAAGAAGTCACCTTGTGTGGATGGATTCAGTACAGAAGGTAAAGTGAATTAGAACTTTTAAGAACACTTGGCATTTTTGAGTGTGGTAAAGTGGCAGTGCACTGGATTTGTAATCATAGGCCCTACATTCCAGTCTTAGCTCCCCTAACCAGAACCCCCTGGGACCTCCAACAAGTCTTCAATCCTCAATTACATCATCAAGAAAATGGAGGGGTGGGATTAGATGCTCACTCGGCTCCTTCTCTCCCAGTCTGAGGACTCTATGGACTTTGAAGACAGCTGGAAGAGTCAAAGAATTGATGGCTCCCTGTAGTTCTCCCAGAGTGTTTCTAGGAATTTGGGGGTCTTAAGATCTAAAGAGGTCTTTCTTTGTGAACTTCACAGCCTTTATCTGATTGTGGCTTTTAGTTCAAGGTAAAGATCATAATAGGAATTTATTTTTTTTTAAATGTTAATCTTGCCTGATTGTAGTCCACTATAGTCATATCTATAAGGAGGAGCTAACTGAAGCAGTGGTACCAGTAGCATTCGTTTAAGTGCCTAGTAGTAAGCCTTTACCTTCTGGTAGTGTTACTAATTGGAGGAGCCCGGAGACCTGTCCTTGGGTTGAACTATTCCCTTCTGACCACCATGACCAGGCTCCAAGAGGTGTTTAGAAAGAGTTTATCTTAGTCTAAATTTAGTTTATGGGAGTCTGATCTTCACACAAGAACATTATTCACTAAGGCAAGATTAAAAGCTGTGAAAATATTCTATTTAAAACTGACCTGAAAAATGGCAAATGAAGCCACACCTATGCAGTAGTAATACTAATGTTACAGTCCTGGTAGCACTGATTTACACAAATACCATATGTTTAACATTTTTAATGACCAAACCATTTATCCCAAATACTGTATGTGTGCACTTCTAATGTTGACTACATGATTCACATGGGAAAGACATAAAACATAGCATGATAAAATGAAAGCTATTTCCTCTGGAGTCAGAGGACTCAGATACTGCCTCTGGTGTTCCTGACTCATAGGACTTTGAACAAATCCCTTAAATTCTCTTGACCTTAGTCTTCTTATCAATCAGATGAGGGAGTTGAATTAGAAGGCCTTCAGGTGGCCTCTAAGAGCACTTCTAGCTCTAGGGCTTATCTGATAAAAAAAAATAACTCCAAAAGATGGAATATAGGTCCTAAAAAAATAGTGCTTTGGGGGTTGTTTTTTGCTAAAGGAAAAATATCTATATAACTGTATTCCAAATATTACTAATTAGATTTGCTTCTAATAAACTCAAAACAGAAATTTTCTGACTTGATTTTAACAGACCCTATAGAGAACAGAAAGACTTGGGTTCAAAGTCCTGCCTTGGATACATACTAGCTGTGTGACACTGGGTGATTCAATTAACCTAAGAGAGTGCCCTAAACCATCTTCTTTGACTAAGTTATAGAAGAGGTGCCAAGGAGGAAGAGTTCCCTCACCTAGGAGTTCACTATACTAATGAAATCATGGGTCCAATCCCTGTTTTTATATTTAACACTACATTTAAATATAGTGGGATAGGTAGTGAAAAGCACACAATTTTTATGAAAAATATATTTGAGAATCCTTTTAACTACTTTCATTTTTTTAACTCTGTTTAAAGACTCTGCCCTCAAAAGTTCATTTTGTTCCTGAAGGTGTTTATTCTTTATGAATTTAGACAAAGCCTTTTCCTGATCCTGAGAGATTTCCATGGGCTAATTCAAGTCGTCATTCCCCAAAATGAGGTAAGAGAGAAGAGTTTTTATTTGGGAAAAACTCTTGAATGCTGGGGAGGAAAGTTAGTCAAGTGTGGCTGCAGCTTTGAGCTCAGCTTTTATGGATGATTTAAAGTATTGAGTTTTTGTCACCAGGCCAGCAGGATGGCATTGGTTTCTACTTTGCATACTGGTTCTTGTTAGTGTTTATACTCCTGAAGGGAAAATAGTTTTTTGTTTAAATCTTGTGTTTCTGTAATATATATATAAACTCTCAGGGATGCAGGATGAGTTTAGTGACATCAGGTTGTGTTCCATCAGCCACATTAGTGTGTGTTACTGCTGTTGGATTGAATTCCCCTTAACACTAATAATCATAGAGGCATTTTCGTACAAAATACATGGGTTTTGATTTAAAAGGGTTAATCTGCCTTTCATCTTCTTTCCCAAAAGGAAGATTTAAGAAACTCTTGACTGAGATTTTGACTTCCCTTGTCAAAACTTTAATAAAAAAAAAAAAAGCCTTTCAGTATTCAAAAAGACCCTTAAAGTTAATGACAATGACATTATTTGATACACTCTGGCACCTGATCTGTAAAGCACCCATCCTTTTCTAAGAATCACATTGGTGACTCCAAAAATGCCTTCCAAGTCACTGTGTTTCTGGTAACTATTTTTTTTTTCCTTTTTGTAGTCAGCTGCCTCCATAAAGAAGCTATTATGTGAAGCTCCCATAGAATCTGTGGTTCAGGTTACTGGAACTGTTATCTCTCGGCCTCCAGGGCAGGAAAATCCAGTTAGTATTTCAAAAATTGTCTATGTAAATTTCATGGAACTGGGATTGGAAGTATGTCGCATATTATTTTACATGTGCATGTCTAGATGTATATGTTTGTTTCTTTATACACATGTGTATGTGTGTTTGGACATGTGGACACGTGAGCACATGTAGCTATGGATGTTGACTTTTACTAGAGCAGCACTAAAAATGGATAGCTTTGTCATGCCTAAATCTCTTGATGAGAGGTTGATTGGTGTGGGGATACGGGTTGACTTTGGAGTCAGGAAGACCTTGGTTCAAGTCCCACCTCAGACGTAACTTGGCTTTGTGATCCGGGACAAGTCACTTAATGAGAGTTCTTCTCTGGCAACTTCCAGTACCAATAAAATTGCAGGACCAGGCCAAAAAATAACCCCTTTCTATATGTTTGTTTGTGTGGTTTCCCATAATTGTGTGGCACCAACATGCATTTATTGAGCACTTGCTTTGTGCAAAGCGCGGTGCTGGATTTTAGAGATGCAAGGACCAAATGAAATAGGCCCTTCCCTCAGGAAGCTCGCATCCTGGGAAAATACAGCACATGAACAGGTGGCAAGGGCCTCTGCAGAAGTCTGCACAAAAATGATACAGCTTGCATTGCATGTGTTTACTTACATGTTGTCTCGCCTATTAGATTGTGGGCTCCTTGAGGACAGAAACTGTCTTTTGTCTCTTCTTGCATGCCTAGCACTTAGCACAGTACCGGCGCATAGTAGGCACTTAGTAAATGCTTATTGAGTTGAATGCGTACGTTTGCCATTTAGTACGTGATAAGTATTTTTAAATTGTGTGTATGTGATAAATGCTTGTGGATACAAACGCATTGTGCCTTTATGTAGATGAAAAATGAAAGTAGGTTGTGTATTCATCTGGAACATAAGTCTACTGAAATTAAGTTATAAGCTTAAATTTACATACACGAAAGGCAGCAAAAGCTGGAATCACTTTCACTAAATATAGGTGAGAGCGAAAAGGATAACGCATCATATCTTAAATTGTTGAATTCAGTTTGTCTTTTAACGCTGTGGGCAAATACACTAGCACGTATGAAAGGGGACAGTTAAAAACTCCTCAGCGTTTGGAGAGAGTCAAGGCCCTACGTCCTGTTGTGTGGTTTTAAAAATAGGTGTTTCTTTCCTCTTTTTAGAAAATGCCAACAGGTGAAATTGAAATCGAAGTGAAAACAGCTGAGCTTCTGAATTCCTGCAAGAAGCTGCCCTTTGAAATTAAGGACTTTATGAAGGTCACTACAGTCTTTTTTTTCTATACGGTTTACAGGAAACGTTGGTATTATCAAAGAAAAGTAGAACATTGATAGAGACTATGCATGATTTCCAAAGAGTGAAATAGAAACACTTTATGATAGAGACACCTTAAATTTTCCTGTGTCGCAACTTCTCTATGAACTATCCTCAAATACCTGTAGTTCCCTTTGTATCCAAAAAACACCTTTTGTGCTGTGAGGTAGGTTAATATTTCACCCTCACACATTCTAGATATCTGTTCTTTGAGGGCTGGTTTGTCACTTTTGGTAAACTCATCTGTCTCTGCCAGTCTGTGCAATCTTCCTGCGATTGTTTTTGATCTTAGGAGTAAATCTGTGCCTGGCATGAAAGTAGCGGTTGGGGTCTATTCAGAACACACGTGACACCCCGTACTTGCTCAAGCTGAAAACAGTGTTGAGGACCTTCATGTGATCATGGCTACCTCAGGCCTCACAAGGCACAATCACCATAATTTAGAATGCTTTCTGCTAAAGGAAAAATAAACTGTAGATCCAAAAATCACCCATTGTGTTATCAGGTAGGTAAGCATGGCCCTGTCACGCACTCTAGACACCTGAGTCGTCTGCTATAGTGTCTTCTTCTCCCCGTTCCATACCTTGAAATTCCGGAGCTTTATTAGCCACTTTCTTGTCCTTTGAATCATCTCTGTTGAAGAGATGACCTCATCTTGCCAAGGCCAGCCCTTCTTCTCTTTGTACAACCTTGATTCTGTTCTGTGCTGTCTCCTCTGGGAGCTTGCCCCTTCAGTTGTTCCCCTCCCTTTCAAATTCAGGATCCTTTTTATCTTCTAGGTCCTCCCTCACCACCAACAGATACCCAGGTTTCCTCCATCTTTTCAAGATCTTTCACTTGATTCTACTATTCTTTAAAGCTATCATCCTATGTATTTCTCTGTGGGTTTGGGTGTATATGTGTATGTTATGTGTGTGTGTCTGTGTATTGGTGTGTCTGTATGCATATACACACACACTGCTACTATGTGTGTGTATGAAATCTCCTTTTCACTGCCAAACATCTTAGAAAAAGTCATTTTTCCTGTTGCCTCTTCTCTCACTTCCTTTACCAATCACTCCCTTGCTGTCTGCTTTCTGATACACCACTCAACTGAAACAGCTTTTTCCAGGATTACCTGTGATGAATCTATTGGCTTTTTCTCCTGACTATTGAATCTGATGGTTTTTTCTCAGTAGTTCTGCTTGACTTTTATGTAATGGTGACATCAATTATTCCTTCCTTCTGGAACACATTTTAATTGACACTATCATTCTTTTAGTCCTCCACTTTTGCAACTTTGAAGTCACTTCTGTTTATGTAACCATTGTTTAGTCTTATCAGTTCTCCTTTCACAGTTTCTCTTTCATCTGTCCCTTTGCCTTCACTCACATAGCCACTACCCTAGTTCAAGCCCTCATCGCTTCTTTTCTAGATTACTGCAGAAACCTCCTGATTAGCCTCCTTGCTCCCATGCCAGCAGTGGTAAAGTCTAACAATTGATATGTCCCTGACTATTTGATCAATGGTTTTTACTGCTATGAAGGTTTGCATACTAGCTCTTCCCTTTCTATTCTATTCCCCAACATTTTATCCCTTTCAGAGAATCCTGTGCTAAGGAATAAATTCTTAGTTGATATGTTTATGGACTAAAACAATTTCAAAATTGAACTAAAGATCAAATAAATAGAAGTGACATGGTAGGTAGCATTTCTCAAAGCAGACTAGTTCCATTCAAGGGTGAAAAACTTGAAATTTAAATCAGAAACTGATTAAGTGGAAATCTGTAGAATTAGGATTGTGCCTTCTGCCATTTGATAAATATGAGGTTAACAGGAACACTACCCTTCCTGGATTATGAAGAACTAGAATGAAGACTTACTAGGGCTGTATATATAAATGCTGATGGATTATATGGTAGAAATTAAAGTTGCGCTAACATTTTAGGAAAAATATTTGTCTGAAAAATTATCTTTTAATGTTTGTTTAAAGCATATTTCTCTCTTAAGACTATATGGACATCACTTTTTTAAAAATTTGTTTAGAAAACAGAAGCTCTTCGTATGAAGTATCGCTACTTAGACTTACGTAGTTCCCAAATGCAGTATAATCTAAGACTGAGATCCCAGATGGTCATGAAAATGCGGGAATACCTCTGTAATCTGCATGGTAAGAACAATGTCGGAGTGTTCCTCTAAGCACTCCAGTATCTTTTCTGTTTACTGAAATGTACCTATCTGCCTCGTTCCTATGATGCATTCAGCATATACAGCAGCATGAGTAAAATAATGGTTGTTTTCAGGATATTTTTACCAGAAAAATAATCTAAAAGTCTAGTCAGTGGCTCAAAAGGGTCTGCTTTTTGGGAAGTGATTAATGGTTATCGAATTGAAATGGCAAAGACAAAAGGCATGCTTATCAGATCTTCAGTTGAAACACACTTGGGAAGATAAATAATAATAGCTCATCTCTATATCACTCTTTAAAGCTCATAAAGGGCTTTCATCACAGACTCATAAGATAATTATTGCCCATGTTTTGTAGCTGAACAGACTGAGGCTTCAAGTCTTAAAGTGCTGCCTTAAGAGAAGCAGCCGGATGTAGTGAAAATGGCCTGGGGCTTGGTGTCACGGGGCCTGGCTTTGCATGCCTGCTCTACCACTGACCCCCCTGTGCATGTGACTTGGGCAAGTCAAGGCCTGCTTCTGCTTAGCCTCCTATCTCGTCATTCCTCTCAGCCATTCTGAGTAGGACATGTGTGTCATTTTCTTTAACCATCTTCTTGTACTTCTATCACTGTTTGGTGCTGCCTAGGAAAATTTTTCTAGTTTTCATTTAAATTTTTTGTTATCTTTGGTATTCTCATATAACATTCAGAAAACCTGGACAGCAGCAGGAGATAAGGAATCATAAATAGTTTATAAACTGTTTTATGCAGAATTATAGGATTTACCAAATCCCTAAAACCTGCTTCTTGGTGGTATTTGTGGAAATAGAGATTAATAAACTAGGTGGTATCCACCAGCCATAATTCCTATTCTAGGAGCAATTACAGAGATGATGTACTTCATTCTGGGCTTCATTAGTTGACTAATTACAAATTTGATGTTCTTCTTTTAGGGTTTGTGGATATTGAAACACCAACATTATTTAAGAAAACTCCAGGGGTATGTATATTCCTTACTCAGTTTTCTGTTACTTTTTCCTTAATATCTTAATATTCTGGAACATTATGTCATTTTGTTTTTCTCCTGATTGCACTTTGACTCAGCAAGTATTAAGCACGTGCTCTTTGCCAAGAGCTGCTCCAGGCCCTGGAGTTTGAAAGACAAAAACGAAATACTCCTTTGCCTTAAGAAGTTTACCTTCTACTCGGGTAGTACCACATGTACACAGATAAGTCCATACAAGGTAACTCAAGGAGGTAAGGAGCACCAGCAACCTAGAGACTGTAGAAAGGTGTCACCCCCAAAGGTGAGACATGAGCTGAGTCTTAAAAGACAAAAGGCTTCTAAGGAGGGAGTGTATTCCTGGTATTGGAGACAGACAGAAGGTGGTATCTCAAGGTTAGGGAACAGTTAGTAGACTAGTTAAACTGGAACATAAAGTTAGCGAAAGAGAGTCTTATTAAACAAATCAGGAAAAATGAGTAGGAGCGAGAATGTAGACGGCTTTAAATATCCAACTCTGAAATTATATTTGTGCCCAAAGGAAATGATTTTTGAGCTACGGAGTGACACTGTCAGATCTATGCCTTCGGAAGATGATTTTGGCAACTGTGTGGGGAGTGGGCTGGAATCAATGAGGGTGAATTAAGCGGCTGTTAAAATAGTGCAGGTGGGAATTGATAAGGAGAAGAACCAGGGTGGCGGCTTCATGAGGGAGTAGATGCAAGAGGCATTATGGAACCAGGATCAATAAAGCTCAACACAGGTGGAGCCAAGATGGCAGCTGGAAAGCAGGAACTAGCGTGAGCTCCCCGCCAAGTCCCTCCAAAAACCTATAAAAAATGGCTCTGAACCAATACTAGAACTGCAGAACCCACAAAATAGCAGAGGGAAGCAGGGCTCTAGCCCAGGACAGCCTGGATGGTTGCTGGGTGAGGTCTTTCGCTCACGGAGCTGGGAGCGGAGCAGAGCCCAGCATGAGCCGTGTGGACCAACCAGACCAGGAGTCGGGCGGAGCGGGCCCTAGTGCCCTGAATCAGTGAGCTGTGGCAGTTGCCAGACTTCTCAACCCACAAACACCAAAGACAGCAGAAAAGAACTGCAGAACCCACAAAATAGCGGAGGGAAGCAGGGCTCTAGCTCAGGACAGCCTGGATGGTCTCTGGGTAAGGTCTATACTGCGCAGAGCTGGGAGCAGAGCGGAGCAGAGCCCAGCGTGGGCAGCATGGACCAACCAGACCAGGAGCCGGGTGGAGCGTGCCCTAGCGCCCTGAATCAGTGAGCTGCAGCAGTTACCAGACTTCTTAACCCACAAACACCAAAGACAACAGAGAAGGTTAGTGGGAAAAGCTGCTGGGGACAGAGTGAAAGAAGGAGTTCCTGGTTCGGTCACTGCCCCGGGGGCAGTGGAGGTGGGGCAGCTACAGAAGTACAGCTGCAGTTGCCTCTGGCCCCAGGCCCACCTGGTGGGAGGAATCAAGTGGCGGATCAGAGCAAGAGTGAAGAGCCTGCTGAAGATCTAAGCCCAGTCCGGGTTGGGGGTTCTTGGGGAAGGAGGAATGCTGGTGTGGCAGAGCTAGCGCATCCCCCCAAGCTTGGAACATAGAACTCTTCACTCTACAAGTAGTCATACCCCGCTGAAAAACTCAAGGGTCAAGTAAGTTGGCTGGGAACATGGCCAGGCAGCAAAAACGCACCCAGATTCAGTCTCAGACTCTGGAATCTTTCTTTAGTGACAAAGAAGACCAAAACGTACAGCCAGAAGAAGTCAACAAAGTCAAAGAGCCTACAACAGAAGCCTCCAAGAAAAACATGAACTGGTCTCAGGCCATGGAAGAGCTCAAAAAGGATTTGGAAAAGCAAGTTAGGGAAGTAGAGGAAAAATTGGGAAGAGAAATGAGAAGGATGCAAGAAAACCATGAAAAACAAGTCAATGACTTGCTAAAGGAGACCCAAAAAAATACTGAAAAATATACTGAAGAAAACAACACCTTAAAAAATAGACTAACTCAAATGGCAAAAGAGCTCCAAAAAGCCAATGAGGAGAAGAATGCCTTGAAAGGCAGAATTAGCTAAATGGAAAAGGAGGTCCAAAAGACCACTGAAGAAAATACTACCTTAAAAATTAAATTGGAGTAAGTGGGAGCTAGTGACTTGATGAGAAATCAAGATATTATAAAACAGAGCCAAAGGAATGAAAAAATGGAAGACAATGTGAAATATCTCATTGGAAAAACCACTAACCTGGAAAATAGGTCCAGGAGAGATAATTTAAAAATTATTGGACTACCTGAAAGCCATGATCAAAAAAAGAGCCTAGATATCATCTTTCAAGAAATTATCAAGGAGAACTGCCCTGATATTCTAGAGTCACAGAGCAAAATAGAAATTGAAAGAATCCACCAATCGCCTCCTCAAATAGATCCCAAAAAGAAATCTCCTAGGAATATTGTCGCCAAATTCCAGAGCTCCCAGGTCAAGGAGAAAATACTGCAAGCAGCCAGAAAGAAACAATTTGAGTATTGTGGAAACGCAATCAGAATAACCCAAGATCTAGCAGCTTCTACACTAAGAGGTCAAAGGGCTTGGAATACGATATTCTGGAGGTCAATGGAGCTAGGATTAAAACCAAGAATCACCTACCCAGCAAAACTGAGTATCATGCTCCAAGGCAAAATGTGGATTTTCAATAAAATAGAGAACTTTCAAGCTTTCTCAGTGAAAAGACCAGAGATGAATAGAAAATTTGACTTTCAAACACAAGAATCAAGAGAAGCATGAAAAGGTAATCAAGAAAAAGAACAAGAAAAAGAAATTGCAAGGGACTTACTAAAGTTGAACTGTTTTGTTTACATTCCTACATGGAAAGATGATGTGTATGATTCATGAGACCTCACTATTAGGGTAACTGAAGGGAATATGCTCATATATGTGTGTGTGTGTTTATGTGTATATGTGAGTGTGTATGTATGTATATATGTATGTGTGTGTATATATATATATATGGAGAGAGAGAGAAAGAGTGAGCTCACAGGGTGAGTTGAAGATGAAGGGAAAATATCTAAAAGAAATAAAATCAAATTAAGGGATGAGAGAGGAATATATTGAGAGAGGGAGATAGGAAGAGATAGAATGGGGTAAATTATCTCACATAAAAGTGGCAAGAAAAAGCAGTTCTGTAGGAAGAGAAGAGAAGGCAGGTGAGGGGGAATGAGTGAATCTTGCTCTCATCAGATTTGACCTGAGGAGGGAATACCATACATACTCAATTGGATATCTTACCCCACAGGAAAGAAGAAGGAAGAAGATAAAAAAAGGGGGGGATGATAGAAGGGAGGGCAGATGGGGGTGGAGGTAATCAAAAACAAACACTTTCGAAAAGGGACAGGGTCGAGGGAGAAAATTCAATAAAGGGGGATAGGTTAGGAAGAAGCAAAATATAGTTAGTCTTTCACAACATGAGTATTGTGGAAGAGTTATACATAATGATATGCATGTGGCCCATGTTGAATTGCTTGACTTCTTAGGGAGGGTGGGTGGGAAGGGAAGAGGGGAGAGAATTTGGAACTCAAAAGTTTTAAAAACAGATGTTCAAAAAAAAAAAGTTTTTGCAGGCAACTAGAAAATAAGATACACAGGCAATGGGGCGTAGAAATTTATCTTGCCATACAAGAGAGGAAGGGCAAAGGGGGTGGGAGGGGAGTGGGGTGATAGAAGGGAGGGCTGACTGGGGAACAGGGCAACCAGAATGTACACCATCTTGGAGTTGGGGGGTGTAGAAATGGGGAGAAAATTCGCAATTCAAACTCTTGTGAAAATCAATGCTGACAACTAAATATATTAAATAAAAAAAATTTAAAAAAAATAAAGCTCAACAGTTGATAACATCAAGAGGATAGAAAAAGGGAAGAGTCAGCAATGCCAAGTCTATCAGCCAATGTGACTGTAAATATGGCTGTGCCCTAAGGGCCTAAGCAGAGACAGGGACATTTGGAAGAGGGGAGAGTTTGAGGAGGAAGATTTGAACATACTTTCGTTTGAGGCATCTACAAAAAGTAGGTGGCAGTGTATCAGGCAGTTGGTGATATGCAGCTGAAGTACAGGAAAGATTAGGACTAGATCTGTACGTGTGTGTGTGTGTGTGTGTGTGTGTGTGTGTGAGAGAGAGAGAGAGAGAGAGAGAGAAAGATGCTGAGATAATAATTGAACTCATAGAAGCAGATGAGATCACCAAGCTGGGTCCAACTTTTCTGTTTTATTTTCAGGTTTGTTAGATACTTAACTGGTATTAATTGATAAGGGATTGGGAAAGATTCATAGTCTACAATTGGTTGTCTTTCATCCGAAGGATCCAAGAAGAATACTGAGTTACCAAACTTTGGTATTTTTGCACAAAATTTTATTGATTGGCTTAGTAACTATAGTTTAAGCAGCAGTTCAACAAACATTAATTGAGTGTCTACTGTTTACAAGAAAGGTGGTTAAGTAGAGAAGGCATAAAGATAAATAAGAACAGTCCCTGTTTTTAATGAGTTTATCATTTCAATGAGTTTACATTTAAATGTAGGAAATAAGTTAACATTTATTTGAGTAGAAAATAATGCACAAGATAATCTTGATTGTCCAGCTGCTAAGCCAGAACTTTTTTTTAACTTCAACTTGCTTGATCTTAGCAATGTATAACAGTAGTTTAGGCCAATTATTTATACTTTGCTTTTAATTTTCAACAATCTCCCCATTCTTTTCCTTGCTTTGATATCAGGGTGCAAAAGAATTTGTGGTACCATCAAGGGAACCCGGAAAGTTTTATTCTCTTCCTCAGAGTCCTCAACAGTTCAAGCAGCTTTTGATGGTTGGTGGTTTCGACAGGTAAGATTTCTTTAATCTAGCTGTTACCAAAAATGGGAATGTTTAGGAACTCAGACTTTTGAGAAGGGTAGGATATTTACAGGTGTTTCATAAAATGAAATTCTGTACTGATGTATGGATTACCAAATGATTCCAGTGTAGATTTGGGAATGATACTCTTTAAGTGATGGGCAGAAGAAAAAAATTAGGTTTAATAAATCAATAAGTATTTATTAAGACATTACTATGTGCCAGGCACTCAGTGCCAGAGATTCAAGTACAAAGAACAAAACAATCCCTATTTATAAGGAACTTACATTGTAATGAAAAAGATTAAAAGTACATGTAAAAATATATATAACATAAATATAAAGTTAATAAATGCAAATATATGCAAAGTAGTTAAATAAAAAGTAATTTCAGAGGGACAGGCTATCGGGAGGATCAGGAAAATACAAAAAAAGGTGCCTGAGCTGTAAAAGAGGGTCTGCTCTGAGGCAGAAATAAGGAAGGAGTACATTTCTGGCATCCCCAGAATGGAAAGCAGAGTGTCAGTGTTTGTAAGGAATAGAAAGAAGGCCAATTTGAATATATCCCAAAGTGGAATAATGTTCATTGAATCTGGAAAGAAAGGTTATATAAGGCTTTAAAAGATAAACAGAAGAACTTATATTTTATTCTACAGGCAGTAGGGAGCCACTGAAGTTGGTTGAATAGCAAAATCACATGGTCAGATTTGTGCGTAAGGAAAAATACTTTAACAAAAGCGTGGAAGTGACAGAGTAAAGAGAGACATAATGCAGGAAGGTCAGTTAGGAGGCTTTTGCAGTCATCTAGGTTAGAGGTTAGGAGGGCCTGAATTAAAATGGTAGTTATGTGAGTGGGGAGAAGGAGCTGCATTTGAGAGGTGTTGTGAAAAGTAAGAAATAGCAAGATTTGGTGACTCTTCAAATATGTGGGGAAGTCCAAAATAAGGCCAAGGTAATAAACCTTGGAGACTAGAAGGATGGCAGTGCCTTTGACAGAAATTAGAAGGGTTAAGGGGAAAAGACAAGTTAAGTTTTAGTTATACAGAGTTTGAGATATTTCCAAGTCATCCAGTTTGAAATGTACAATAAACAGTTTGGGATACAGAACCGGTACTCAGGAGAAAGACTGGAACTGCACAGTAGGGATGTATGAGTCACCTGCACCACAATGATAAGTAAACCCATGAGAGCTGACAAGGTTACCTGGAGGGAAAAGAAAAGAGGGCCTTGGATGGTGGTTTTATGAATGGGAGAGTCAGAATCACTAAGACTTGAGGCAGAACCAAGATGATAGAGTAAGGGCAGGGACTTACTTGCCTGAGATCTCCCAAATTCCCCTCCAAACAACTTTAAAATAACGCCTCAAAATGAATTTGGAGCAAACCAGCAAAAGGACAAAATAAAACAATTTTCCAGCCCAAGACAACCTAGGTCAGCAGGAAAGGTCTTTCATGCTGGGATGAGAGTGGAGCTGAGACTATACTGGCCTGGATCAGCAGCACCTGCTTCGAGAGCTTTCAGCTCACAGACAGTAAGGAGGTCAGACAACTGGTCAAAAAGAGATTACAGGGGACCCTTCACTGGCACTGGGCACAGTAACTTGTTGCATTGCCCATATGCTTTTTCAGGTCACAGTCCCAGAGCAAAAAGGAACAATAGAGCATGTAACCCTATAGAGCAGGGACCCTGATTTCAGTTCCAGGGCAGAAGAGAGCTCTTGTGGTCACTCACAGACCAGAGCACAAGCCAGAAAAACAGAGATCCCACCTATCCTTAGATCATGCTGCCTTGGAAGAATGGAAAACTTACAGGACCTCTCCCCACCAGCTCTGAAAACAGCAGCACAAAAATACAGGAATTTGGGACAGTGCCCTCTCTACAAAATAAAACAAAAAATAAATAAAAATGAGTAAGCAAAGGAGAAAGAACCCAACCATAGATAGTTACTACAGGGATAGAAAAGATCTGAGTTTATATTCAGAGGAAGATAATAGAGCTTGAAAAGTCACTCCTTTTTCTTTTTTGGGGGGTGGGGGCAGGGCAATTTGGGGTTAAGTGACTGGCCCAAGGTCACACAGCTAGTACATGTGTCAATTGTCTGAGGCCAGATTTGAACTCAGGTCCTCCTGACTCCAGGGCCGGTGCTCTACTCACTGTGCCACCTAGCTGCCCCAAAGTCACTCCTTTTTCAATGAGAACATGAAATGGTCCCAAGCCCAAAAAGAGTTCGTGGAAGAACTTAAAAAGGACTTTAAAAATCAAATAAGAGAGATCAAAGAAAAATTAATAAGAGCAATCCAAGAAAATCAAGAAAATTATGAAAAGAAAGTCAACCAACTAGAAATAGAGAATCAAAAACTTAAGGAAGAAAATAATTCTTTGAAAACTAGAATTGGGCAAGGGGAAGCTAATGACATTCTAAGACACCAAGAAATCATAAAACAAAATCAAAAGACTGAAAAAATAGAAGAGAAAGTGAAACATCTCGTTAGAAAAACAACTGATCTAGAAAACAGTTTGAGGAAAAGTAAAATGAGTAGTTGGACTACCGGAAAATTATGATTAAGAAAAAAGTCTTCATACAATATTCCAAGAAATTATCAAGGAAAATTGCCCTGAACTTCTAGAACAAGAAGGCAAAGCAGAAATAGAAAAAAAAATCCACTGATCACCACCTGAAAGAGATCCCAGAAGGAAAACTTACAGGATTATCAGTGAAGTTTCAAAGCTCCCAGGATAAGGAGACTATATTGGAAGCAACAAGAAAAAAAACAATTAACCATCATGGAATTTGCAATAAGGATTATACAAGACCTAGCAGCTACTAAGTCAAAGGATGGTAGGTCTTGGAATGCTGTGTTCCATAAAGCAAAAGAGCTGGGGTTACAACCTAGGTTAATTTACACAGTAAAATTAAGTGTTATCCTGAATGAAAAAAAATGGACATTTAACAAACTCAAAGACTTTCAGGTTTTTGTGGCAAAAACCCCAGAATATAAGGGAAAATTTGACATATAACATCCAGGAAAAATATAAGATTAACATTAAAAACCGATTATAAGGGACTCAATAAGGTGAAATTGTTCACTTCATATATGTGAAAATATTGGCAGTACTTTTATGATTGTCATCATTTGGGTATTTTGAAAGAAAGGCATGAGCAAAGCTGAGTATGATGGGGTGATTCTAAAAAATAAAACTGTAGGGAAAGAAAAAAAAGCAATTATCTCATACAAATAAGGCATAAAAGGAAAAATTGATACAGCAGAAGCTAGTAGGGGGGTGATTGGGTAGTGCTGAAACCTTACTCTCATTGGGAATGAGTTAAAGAGGGAACAACATACATGTCTAGAAGGGTATAAAAGTCTTCTAAATTCAGAAATAAGAGAGTAAGGGGAGGAGGTAGGAGGAGAGGATAAGGAAGGGACTCTTAGAGGGGTGGGTAGAGTAAGGAATAGAAGAGCAAGGTAGTGGGTAGAAGTAAAGCAGAGGAGTGAGGAGAGATAGGGTAAAAGGGGTGAGAAGGATAGTGAGGAAAAATAGAAAGGAGGAAAATACACAACAAATACTTGTAGCTTAGAATGTGAATGGGATGAATTTACCCATAACACAGAAACAGATAGCAGATTAAAAATTTGAATTCAACAATATGTTGCTTTCAGGAAACATTATAAAAATTAGAGATACACACAAAGATAAAGTAAAGACCAGGAGTAGAATTTAGTATGTAAAAAACATCAGGAATAGTAATCATGATCTCAGACAAAGTTAAAGTAGATTTCATCAAAAGTGAAAAATAGAGAAACTACACTATGTGTCAGCAATATTATTCAGTCTTGTTTTAGACTATTAAAATACCTAGTCTAGATACTAGAGCGTATCTAGGTAAAACACCTAGAGTCTAGGTCCTAGACAGTATAAGATACTTGAGTGTACACCTGCCAGAAGAGACACAGGAACTATATGAACAGAAACATAGAACACTTTTTATACCAATAAATTCAGATCTAAATAATTGAAGTAATATTTATTGTTCATAGATAAATAAAGCCAAAATGATTTTTAAAATGACAGTCTTACCTAACTGATCTATTTATTTTGTCATCCCAATTAAATTACTAAAATTTATTTTACTGAATTTGAAAAAATAATAACAAAGTTCATTTGGAAGAACAAAAGGTTGGGAACTTCAAAGAAACCAGGGAGAAAAAGAGATGTAAAGGAAGTAGATTTAGCAGTATTAGACCTTAAACTATATCATAAGGCAAGAGCATTGTTGAAGTGTAAAAAAGATAATTTTAGTTATTTTAAATTAAAATTTTCTTATATAAATAAAATCTATATAAACAAGAATCGAAGAAATGCAGAAAATTGGGTGGGGGGTACCTTTCATAGACAATCTCTCAGATATGATGTGAGTGCTTTGGAATATTGCTGTGGTGAGCTGGTTGGTGGTGAGGAGATGGTGAGCTGGTTGATTTAGGAAAACATGGAAAGACTTGGACTTATGAAGGAAAATGCTATCCACCTTCAGAGAAACATGATAGGAGGAAATAGGCATAGTATGGTCTTACATATATGTGCATGAGTATATATGTGTGTATATATGTATAGATATAGATAGATATGTGTATGTGTGTATGTATGTATATATGTACATATACATACACACATATATGTGTATATGTGTGTATATATATGTATATCCACACTTATTTGTAGCCTTCTTTAGGGTGGTGGAGGGAGGGAAAGGGGAAAAAATTAAAAGTGCACAGCAGAGAACAAAAGAAAACCAACAAGAAAGCAAAACAAAGCTAGGAAACCTTGAAAACAATGTGTAGTATTTATTATATAGGTTTTTGTGAAATGGAAATTTATTTTATATTGAATCCTCTCTCATGGTCTGCTGTGTACATGGCAATTTTTTTTCTCATTTTATATTTAAGTTTAAAATAAAAAAAAATTTTTAAAAATTTGTTCAGTCATTTCATTTGTATCTGACTCTTTGGGATCCTATTTGGGGTTTTCTTGGCAAAGATACTGGAGTGGTTTGCCATTTCCTTCTCCAGCTCGTTTTACTGGTGAGAATCTGAGAAAAACAGGGTTAAGTGACTTGTCCAGGATCATATAGCTAGTAAATGTCTGAGGCCAGATTTGAAATCAGGAAAATGAGTCTTCCTGGTTCCAAGGCCAGTGCTCTATCCACCATGCCACCTAGCTGCCCTCCTCAAAAAAGGAGAATAGGCCAAATGGTAAAAGCATAATTATCCATTGCGGAAAAGAAAGGCAAAATTGGCCAAATGGAAAAAGATGTACAAAAATTCACTGAAGAGGAGAACTTAAAAAGTAGAATTGGCCAAATGGAAAAGGAGGTACAAAAACTCACTGAAGAAAATACTAAAAATACTGTCTGCCCCCAGTGAAAGAACTGATGAAGTCTAATTGAAGATCAAAGCACACTTTTTTTTAAACTTTCTTTTATTTTCTTGGGTTTTTTTTGTCTGTTTTCTTTCACAGCATGACTAATAATGGAATTATATTTTGCATGACTGCACAAAACCTTTATCAAATTGTTTGCCTTCTTAATGGTGAGGAGGGAGAGAATTTGGAACTCGACATTTTAAAAAAACAAATATTCGTTGTTTTTACATATAATTGGCAAAAAATTTGAAAAATTTTTAAAAGAATAAGGCTCAACTACAGTTGGGGGATATAATAGGGATGGTAAGCTAACAAAGGAAACTGAGGAGTAATAAGACAGGAAGCAAACCAGGAGAGAATAGTGGCACAAAAACTCAGAAAGAAAAGAGTAAACAAAGAGGGTGGCCAGAGGTGGCAGATGCAGAAAACAGGTTGAGAAGGGTTAGATCTAAGAAAAGACCATCAGAGATGGCAGTTATGAGATCATTGCTAACTTTCAGGAGAGCATTTTGAATTGAGCGATGTGGAATGAATGGAAGTCCAGTTGTGAAGGGTTGAAGAGTAAGTGAAAGGAGAAAAATGGAGGCAACAAAGGTGAACAACTTTTCCAAGGAGTTCGACCAAGAAAAGAGATATAGGACAACAGTTTACACTGATGGTAATATGTAGTGAAAATTTTTAAGCATGAAAGAGACTTAGTCTTGTTTGTTGAAGGCAGTAGGGAAGGATCCATTTGATGAGGAGTGGTTCAGATTCTGAAAGATGGAGAGATGATTAAGGGTGAAGAAGGACATAGGATCGAGTGAATGTTGAGAAGTTGGCCTTGGCAAAGAGAAGGGCTACCTCTCTGTCAGAGACCGGGGAAAAAGAGTGGGAGATGATGTCAGAGGGTTTTAAGATGAATAGAGAGAGAGAGAACTCACCTCAAATGACCTCAGTTTTTTTTTTTTTAATAAAGTAAGAAACAAGATGATCGACTTAAGAAGTGGGATGGACTGTGTAGAAAGAGGAATGGAAAGGTTGAGGAGGGAAGAGAAGGTTTGGAATAGCTTCACACAGGTTGAGAGATTAGCTTGGAACAACAGCAAAAATGGTAGAATGTGTCTTCCTTATGTGGCATTCATTCTCATTTGTGTTTTGCTGGCATGACTAAGATGGTGCCTTGTTGGAAAATGAGTGTCTTTCTTTCAGAGCTTAAATTATTGGTGTTCTTTAATTGCAGATACTTCCAAGTTGCACGTTGCTATCGAGATGAAGGTTCTAAGCCAGAAAGGCAACCTGAATTTACCCAGGTATAATGAGTTCATTCATCTGAATTTTATAGATTCAGGCTAACCTGATGCTGTATTTGTGTTAAGCACTATGTAAACACAATTTATCATCATTATTATTCACTGTGTGAGAAATATTTCTAAGACCACAGTTGCCATTCTGCCTTATTTTATTTTACTTCTCTTTTAATTTTAGTCATATGTCTAACATAACTTCATTGCAGTTATACTTCTAATTATCCTTTTTTGACCTATGGACTATACCTTGATATTGTTCCAGGTTACCAATAGAATGTCAAAATTTTCTTCTGCTTTTTAATGATGCCCATAATTTACTGATAAGGTTCCTGGAAACTTTCATCTATGTCAACTTAATTTAGCTACCCAAATCTGAATTAAAAAGCAACCAGAATGTGGCTTCTGTATAGAAATCCAGTGATTTTTGTCATCCATAGAATATATCTATATAAAATCCTTTCTTTAAAAAAGAAAAGAAAATTTGGTTATAAATGTTAGTAACAGCTATTGAAACTGATATCCATGTGATGTTATCTTGATTTCAGGTTGATATAGAGATGTCTTTTGTAGACCAGGCCGGGATCCAGAAATTAATTGAGGGTTTGCTTCATTATTCATGGCCTAAGGATAAAAATCCTCTTACTATTCCTTTCCCTTCTATGACTTACGCTGAAGCTTTGGATTTATATGGGACTGATAAACCAGATACTCGCTTTGGAATGAAGGTAATTCTTTTTTCTGCGAAGCATTTTGAGGTATTCCTGCAGTCTTCGTTTTAAACTTATTTTGGAGGCAGCAGTCAGTTGTGTGCTGTGGCACTGCCTGATTTTTAAAATTAGGATGCTTTCTAATCAACCAAAATGGAAAGGGTATATTAGAGTAGAGATATCAAACTCAAATAGAAAGAGATCTCTATGGGCCACATATTTACTTTAAAAAAAAAAACCACTAATTTGCATTATTTATGTTGTATTTTTATTTATTTTGTTGAACATTTCCCAATTATGTTTTAATCTGCTTTGGTTTGTACCTGGGCCTCACGGGGCCATGAATTTGACCCCTCTGTTTTAGAGCCCTTTCTATTCACTCTAGTACTACATTTTAGGGGTACCGACTTTAGTAATCAAACTCTAGGCAGCTTAGAGACAGCTAGGTGGCACAGTGGATAGAGCACAGAACCTAGAGTCAGGAAGACCTGTGTTCAGATCTGGCCTCAGACATTCGCTAGCTGTGTGTCAATCACTTAGCCTCTGTCTGCCATAGTTTCATCAGTTGTAAAACAGGAGTTGTAATAGCATCTGCCTATTGTTGTTGTGAGGATCAAATGAGATATTTATAAAACTTTGCACAGTGTTTCGTGACCCCTCCAACTTCAGATTTTGTGTATGTGTGTACACACATGTATATATGTGTGTGTAAATACACACATATACATCTGTAATGGTCTTCACAGCAAAATTGATGACACGAGAATAGAAAGTAGCAAACATTAGTGAAGGATGAACTCTGATGATTTGGGAAGAAGCCATGCGATTCAAGTCTTATATATGTCTTATCTCACTACTCTGAGGGTATCTCAGGCATGATGCTATTGAAGTCTGACGTGAAATATGGTAATTTTTCCAAATTGATTAAAATAATCTTAGCCCAATTTCAACTGAATAGGTACTCATAAATTCAAATGAAAAATCCTACTCTTCACTTTAGCATGGAGACTAAGGATCAAGCCTGTCATAAAATACTCTTCCAACCAGAAATTTTTTTAACATAATTTAATTTATTTTCAGTTAACAAAAATCTATTTTCTGCTCTTTCCATCCCCCATTGGGAAAAAAAAGAAAAACAAAACATTTTAACAAATACACAAAGTCAAGAAAAACAAATTCCACACGATTACTTCTGACTGTACAAGAATGATGTCAAAAAACAGTATAATTGTCAGATATGCAAAATATGCCATATTTAACCAATTTATTCATAATTTAATGTGAATATACTATCCTTAGTAGCCAAAGTATTTAATTTGAAACTATAGCAACTGAATAGCAATTAAAATAGTAGAATGCATTTACCTTTATTACATCTCTGACCTAGGAAACATTTCAAGTACATCACTAACATTGTGATTAAGAAACATTATCCTCTTACTCATATACTTCCACACATTTAATAATACTGATGACTTTGCGATGTCTTAAGACTGGTCTTGGTGTGACGGAGTGAATGCTTTTCCTAGGCCGGTTAATTACCGTATATTTGTTAAGCACCTGCTGTGTTGAGCATCTGCTAGGCATTAGAGATACAAGACAAAAATTAAAGTCCTTCAAAGAACTTACGTTGTCAGGAGAAAGAACACACACACATTTATAATTATATACAAAATATACACATTATTTTGCTGGAGAAGTACTGGAAGCTAAGGGATCAGGAAAAGCCTCATGGCAGAGGTGGCACTAGAGCTGAGCTTTGAAAGAAACTAGGGATTCTAAGAAGCAGAGGTGAAGAGGGAGTGTATCCCAGACATGGAGGGGGCAGCCCCAGCAATGTCAGGGAAATCGTCAACTAGAGATTTTTGAGAAAAGGATGTACTTTGAAAGATGGTGATGATGATGGCAGTGATGACATTGATGGGAAATAACCATTTTGTGTCTTCACTAAATTATTTAAATTCAAGGCGTATTTAACTGGTAGGAAAGGATGTAACCCTTAAAGCAGAGCATCTATTCAAAATGTCCTCAGTGTTTTCCTCTGATTTATATAATTTATATAATACTGCAATTCTGTCACTTGGTAGGTTATTTGAATTGCCTGTGTTTGTACTTTTATTCAGTCAGTCAATAAGCATTTTTAAGTACCTACTATGTGTTAGCCACTGTACTAAACACTGGAGATTCAAAAACAAGTAAAAGTTCCTGCCCTCAAGGGAGTTAGTTCACAATCTAGCAGGGGAGACAACAAGCAAACAAATAATGCACAAACAAGCTCTATACAGAATAAACAGGAAATAATTAGCAGAGGGAAGGCAAAGCTCCCTGGAGAAGATGGGATTGTAGTCAGACTTAAAGGAAACCAGGGAAGACAATGGGTAGAGATGAGGAAGGAGTACACTCCAGGCAAGCCAGAAAATGCTTGGAGCACAGAGATGGGGGTCTTGTTTGTGGAACAGCCAGGAGACCAGTGTCACCAGCTTGAAAAGTACATGTCAAGAAGTAAGGTGTAAGAAAACTGAAAGGTTGGAAGGGACTCGGTTATGCAGAGTTTTAAATGCCAGACAGAGGATTTTGTATTTGATCCTGAAGTGACAGGGAACCACTGGGGGGGTGTGACATGATCAGACCTATACTTTGGGAAAATCGCTTTAGTGACTGAATGGAGGACATAATGGACTGGGGAGAGACTTGAAGCCTGTTGTCCAGGCATGAGGTGATGAGGACCTGTCCTAGAGTGGTGGCAATATGAGAGGGAAGAAGGGGAAGTGTCAGACTTATGTTTCAAAGGTGAAATCCACAGGCCTTGGGCAACAGATTGGCTGTGGGGAGTGAGATGGTAGGGAATAAAGAGTGCTACTTAGATTGTGAGCCTGAGTGACTGAGATGATAGCATTGTCCTCCACAGTGACAGGAAAAGGTAAGAGAAGAAATAATGAACACAGTCTACTGTGTGTGTGTGTGTGTGTGTGTGTGTGTGTGTGTGTGTGTGTGTGTATTGAGTTTAAGATGTCTTCTGGACATCTAATTCAAGATGTTGGAAATTGGAGGTCAGCAGAGAGTTTGGGGCAAGAAAGGTAGATTTGAGAATTATCAGCATAGATATGGTAATTAAATTCTTGGGGGCCAACGAGATCACCAAGTGAAATAGTTTAGAGAGAGAAGAAAAGATGGTCCAGGACATAACCCTGTGGCATACCTAAGGTTAGAGGGCATGGTCTAGATGAGGATCCAGGAAAGAAGACTGAGAAGGAGGTCATGTGGGTAGGAGGAGAACCAAAAGAGAATGGTGTCCTGAAAACCTGGAAAGAAGGGAGTAACAAGGAGGACCAAGTGATCAACAGTGTCAGAGGCTGCAGAGAGGTCAAGGAAAATGAGAAATGAGAAAAGGCCATTGGATTTGGTAACTTTGGAGAGAATAGCTTTGGTGGAATGATAAGGTCAGAAGCTGGATTGTAGGGAGTTAAGTTAGAAGACAGAAAGGGGAGGCTCCTATCGTAGATGGCCTTTCCAAGGAGTTTAGCCACAAAGGGACAAAGAGGCATAGGAGGGTCGTGAGCGGGGACAGAAGGATCAAGTGAGGGTTTCCTGATGGGGGAGCCATGGGCATAATTGTAAATGATAGGAAATGAGGCGGGGAAAGATGGAGGATAGGTGATAGGAGTAGAGGTGACAGAAGGGGCGATCTTTTGGAGTTGTTGGACTGGAATGAGGTCACTTGAGCACGGAGAGGGGTTAGCCTTGGTAAGGAGTAAGGTCCCTTATGTGAGTTAGGTTTGAAGGAAGAGTTAGTGTCAGATGGCATCAGAATGATAAAAGGTAAGGAAAAAGGTAAAAGAGGAGCTCACAGTGAACAGCCTCAACTTTTTCTGCAAAATATGAGGCAAGGGGAACTCCTTAAAATGTAAGCTCTACTTAAACCTTCCAAAGTGAACACAATACAATTCAGAAAAGGTGATATATAGAGGTTGGGGGAAGTCAGGACACCCAAGTCTTCTCACTAGGTATTTACTAGCAGGTAGTTCACAACTATTCCTTGTCTCAGTTTCCTCCTATGTCATTTGAATTAGATGAGAAATTTACTAGTTATAGAAAATTTCTGTGTTGAGCAAAAATATGAATATGTAAGTATGAATTAAATTAGCAAAATTATTAAAACACAAAATAAAAGTTTTGATGTGACTCATGTTTTATTTTGTTGCCCATTTTTGTTATTCATCTACCAGATTGTTGATGTCAGTGACATATTTAGGAACACAAAGATTGAATTTCTTCAAGATGTGCTGAAGGAGCCCCAAGGCACCATCAAAACCATCTGTATTCCTGGAGGAGCAGTAAGTGATATTTTGCTACTAGCAGAGCAGTCCAGTCAGGAAACAGAAATATGCCATATCAGTAAGTTGGTGCAGAAACAAATTTTATTAAGAGAGATGTTTATATTGTAACTTAAATAATTTCCCTAAAAGTCATGGCTTCATTAAGCATTTATAAAATCCTCTTATAGCAGTAAGGTTGTTAAGAACATCATGTTCAGGGCAGCTAGGTGGCTCAGTGGATAGAGCACTGGCCCTGGAGTCAGGAGGATCAGAGTTCAAATTTGGCCTTAGACACTTGACACTTACTAGCTGTGTGACCCTGGGCAAATCACTTAACCTCAATTGCCTCACAAAAAAAATTAAAAAAAAAAGAACATGTCTATGTCAGATTGCATGCCGTCTTGGGGAGGGGAGGAAGAAAATAATTGGAACTCAAAATCTTGTAAAAGTGAATGTAATTGGAAAAAATAAAATACTATTAAATGGGGGCAAAAAAGTTTTCTCTCTCTCTCTCACACACACACACACACACACACACACACACACACACACACACGACACGTCAGATTCTTTTCACCACTCAAAAGGCATACGCTAGGACCTGTCCTACTGTTATCTATCAGCAGAGTTGACACCTCTAGGCTGAAGAGCAGTTGCAGTATTTTTAGCTGATTTCATTATCATTCTTTTAAGATATCAAAATAGTATTTTTAAAACCTAACAAAGTGACCGAAGATGGCTTATTCTTTTATTTTCAGGACTAAGAGTTGAGATATTTTTGATATACTAAAGGCCCCCAAGGAACATTTAACTCATTTTAGATATGATAAATTAATTTTATATTCATTGATAGATAGTGTACATTTTCTGTACATTAGCAATAGAGTCATGTTTCCTGGAAGAATTAACATTAACAAAAGTATCTTAATTGTGGAACATCAGAATACCTGACTATTGTCCCTGTTTGCACATAATATGTATATTAGGCAGAAAAGGAGGGTAGATAAAAGACAGAGGCAAAACATTTTTGAGGATTGACAGAGTTAAAGGAGAGTGTGTGAGATGAACAGGAGGAAATAGGATGGAGGGAAATACATAGTCATCATAAATGTGAAAAAATTTTACAGCAAGTTTCACTGAAAAGACCTCGTTTCTCAAATATGTAGAGAACTGAGTCAAATTTATGAAAATGAGAGCCATTCCTCAACTGATAGTCAAAGGCTGTAGCAACAGTTTTCAGACAAAAGAACCAAAGCTATAACTATATGGAAAAATGCTCTAAATCAGAATTGATTCAAGAAATGCAAATTAAAACAACTCTGAGCTACCATCCCACACCTATCAACTTGGCTAATATGACAGAAAAGAAAAATGACAAATATTGGAGTGGATGTGGGAAAACTGAGACATCAATGCACTGTTGGTGAAATCGTATACTGATAAAACCATTCTATAGAACAATTTGGAACTATACCCAGTGGGCCATAAGATCATGCATATACCCTTTGACCAAGCAATACTACTATTAGGTCTGTATCCCAAAGAGATTTAAAAAAAAAAGAAGGAAAAGGACCTGTATACAAAAATATTTATAGCAGCTCTTTTTGTGGTGACAAAGAATTGAAAATTGAGGAGATGCCTATCAATTCGGGAATGGCCGAACAAGTTTTGGTATATGACTGTGATGGAATTCTGTTGTACTTTGAGAAATGACGAGCAGCATGCTTTCAGAAAAACCTGGGGAGACTTACATGAACTGATACAAAGTGAAGTGAGCTGAACCAGGAGAACAGTATTAAAAGCAAAATCATATGATGATCAACTGTGAATGATTTAGCTATTCTTAGCAATACAATGATCCAAGACAATTCTGAAGGATTTATGATAAAAAACACAATCTACCTCCAAAGAGAGAACTGATGGAGTCTGAGTGCAGATTGAAGCAGAATTTTTTTCTTTCTTTATGTTTCTTGCTTTTTTTTCTCTGCAAATGTGACAAATATAGAAATATTTTTGTGATTTCACATGTATAATTAATATCACATTTCCTTCTCAATGGGTGGGGAATGGACAGAATTTAGAGTTTGGAACTTAAAATTTTTTAAATGAATGTTTCCAAAGATAAATAAATAATAAATTGAAGGGGGATGGAGTATGCCATATGTACTTTATCCCCCCAGAAAATTGGTTGTTAAGCATTTACCAGCACAACACTACCTGGAAATAACTTCTTACAATTGGAAAGTAGTTGTACTTGTACAGTTCAGACCTGCCTCAGCTAATATATACCTGACTATGCTCCTCTGAAAAGTTAATAAACTGTTATTATTTACTCCTTAGACTCTGTCCTCCCAGCTCCCACGGATGAAATGCCATTTGGAGGGAAGGGAGAGGTGTCTCTAGTACCTAGTAAAATAGGCACGGTAGGCACTGAGTAAATGTTTAGTGATGATGATGATCCTAATAGAAAAAAATAATCAGATGAATATAAATACAATTAAAAAGTAAAGACTTGAGAAATTTTTGGGAAAGCTCTTAATCATCAAATTATGAATATGCTGTTATTTAGGAGGTTTTACCTATTTTTTAGAGTATAGTAGTGATACAGAGACTGTGAAAAATATAGCACTTCCTCCTACTGAGTCCCCACATCCCAAAGAGAGAAGGTCAACAAATGTGAGAGATGTAGCTTAAATAAGTACAGTAACATAAAATTCTGAGTAATTATCATTCAGCAGCAGAAACTAGTTTTATTGAATTCCTCTGTGTTGTAAAATGGCAGTGAGTTCATGTCCCATTTAGTATATCTTATACAAAGGCCATAAGTTTGTGAAACCACATGTCATACTAAGAGCTCTACCTCTTTGTTTTGTTTTTCAGAAATATTTTAAAAGTAAAGACTTTGAGGCCATTAAGATATTTGCTGTTAACCATTTTAATCAGGTGAGAAGCAAATGTGTCTGTTGTATTAGGGGCTTTTTTACTTCCTTTTCATGATCTAGAACTTTTAATGAGGTTCATCTTGCTGTCATAGAAAAAACATTGAACTTAGAACCAGAAGAGCTGAGCCCAAGAGCCTCTTTGGAGCTACAAGTCATTCAGTCTCTCCAAGCCTCATTGAACCGTCTGCCTCAGAGTTGTTGAGAAGAGAGCATTTTATAAACTGTAAGGCCTATATGGGGGGTATCTAGGTGACACAGTGGATAGAATGCCAGGCCTGAAGTCAGGAGGACTCATCTTCCTGAGTTCAAATCTGCCTTCAAACACTGCCTGGCTGTGTGACCCCAGGAAAGTCACTTAGCCCTGTTTGCCCTAGTTCCTCACCTGTAAAATGAGCTGGAGAACAAAATGGCGAACCACTCTAGTGTCTTTGCCAAGAAAACCCCAAATGGGGTCCAAAGAGTTGGACGCAACTGAAAAACAATATAGGACTATATGAGATGAGCCGTTATCATTACTTAATTAAAATTCACATGACCTGTTAAGCCATAGCTAATACAGAAAGTTTTGTTATTTAGGGAATCCTTCTATGTCTTTCACCTTGCGGGATGATGCTATTCATGTCTTTTTGCATCATTCTTAGGTTTTAATGGTTTAAAAATCAGACCTCGTGTTCATTAGAGGCAAGACTCAAGTTGAAATCCTGCCTCAGACATTTATTACGTGACCTTAAATAAGTCACTTAACCTGTTTACCTCAATTTCCTCATCTGTGAAAAGGGGATAATAATAGCACCTACCTCCTCGGGTCGTCGTGAGGATCAAATGAAATAATATGTTAAAGCATTTTGCAAACCGTAATGTGCTATGTACGTGTTAGCTACTATTGTTATTTGACATGACATAACACAACTTGGCTTCCTAAACTGCTACCCTGAACGCATTTTCTCATAGAGAAGGTACCACTGACTACCAACCTTTATGTCTGTTTTTCTCATCTCTTTTTGACTATGCCTTCATTAAGGGTATCTTATGAAAATATGACTAGGGAACAGGCATTTTTCAAAGACCATTTTCTCCAGCAGACCACATTTTCACAGTTGTACAGTTGACTGAAAGATAGAGAGAGTCTACCATCCAGCTGTTTATAGTTTGTTGTTTCAGAGCTTTTGGCTCAGGAGAGCCAAACACATACTTGACCACTCTTCTCCAACAATGTGTCTCCAGTAACATGATTTACAAAATGATAAAAAACATAAATTACACAGAAAATAATTTCTTGCTCAACAAAAGCCCTTTGCCAAATTTGTTGGGTAGTATTTAGAAGATAAATGTGACTTTTTCTTTACCATAGGAGGTTTCACCCTTATTTCTGAAAACCAGTGGAAGCGGGAAATCTCCACTTACCAAGCTCTTAAAGGAAGAGGAGAAATCAGCTCTGATCAGTCTAATGAGGGTCCAGGAAGAAGATGTGCTCTTACTAACTGCTGGGGAGTACAATAAGGCGGTAAGGAGGAATACACACATGTCCACATTCCCAACTCCCAGCAAAGGCTTTTCCTAAAGAGGAAGTCATGTATATCTGGTACGTGCCAAGCCTAGGAGCTCATGGCAGGATTTATAGCACCACTTCCATTCTATGTAGGACACATTAGAAATTAGGTAGCATTTCCATAAAATGGTGACCCTGTGAATAAGTGCTGATGTGTTTGAAAGTACTTTGTTAATCCCAACATCTCTATGGAAATATATGTTCGCTCCAACTTTTTAAATATATTTATTTTTAAATATATTTCATAATGAAAAAAAGCATCCTTGATTTCTCGTTGTCAGTAAAATATAACCTTTAGATTTTGCACATAGATTAAATCTCTGTCTATTTCAGTATTAATGAATGAAAAAAGCATTTTTAAGAACTTACTATGTGCCAGGCTGCTAGGTGGCTCAGATAGAGCACTGGGCCTGACCTGAGTTCAAAACCAGCCTGAGATACTTACTAGCTGTGTGAACCTGGACAAGTCCCTTAACCTCCATTTGCCTTAATCCATTGGAGAAGGAAATGGTAAACCACTCCACTCTCTTTACCAAGAAAACCCCATGGATGGCATTGGTGTGCTATGGTCCTCAGAGTCACAGTGGGTCTGGCATGACTCAACAACAAATATGCCAAGCATTGTCCTAAGCATTAGGGATACGTACAGAAAAAGTGAGACCTCACAGTTGGGAGAAACAACATCTAAAATAACGTTTAGCTACAGAAGAGATGGAAAGACCCCAAAGTCCTCAGAGTTCCTTTGAGTGGGTAGCAGGGCCCCCAAAGGTCCTTGGGTTCACAAGTGTGTCAGCCGACAAGTTCAGCAAATGATCAGACCTCTCATCCTCCATCCCAGCAGAAGGAATAGAGGTGGTGACTCCCAGGTTAGCATCCAGGCAAAGGGGGAAAAAAAAGTGGAGAGTGGGCTCCTGGATGGCTGAAGGCAAGGGAGGAGGGGGGCTAGTGACAAGGAAGTATAGGATTTCTCTCGCTAGTGCGTAGGATCTCTCCTTTATAGTAATTGTGAGCACTTTTATGAAGTTCGTTTTTCCACTCTGATAGTTTTACTTTGTATTATCTCTTACAAGGGGTCCTGAAGTACAATTTGAAAGCCAAATGTAACCCATAATCTTTGCTTATAATAGCAATAATGTGGAGAAGACTGAACAACTACAGATTTTATTGCTAATGAATTCATTTAAAAGATTTGGTTGTGTGGTCTTTTTGTTTTGTTTTCAGTAGGAAAATCCTATTTAAATAGGATAGCCAAATAGTGACATAAGCCAAAAAAAATTGTTTCATTTTGCTTAGTTTAATTCCTCCTGGATCTTCCTTGGAAGAAATCCAGAAATCAGGCTTTTGAAGAACATAATCAGCTTTTTAAATATTCCAAGATGGTGGGGTGGGGTGGGGTGATGGTATCTCAAAGATATCATGCACAGTTTTGAAATCATAGAATCTTGTATTTGGAGAAGATTTCAGAGATCATCTCGTCCAACCTATACCTATGTAGGAGTTTCTTCCACATATGGGTGTCTGCAAACTACAGCACAGCCAAATCCAGCCTGCCAGCCAACTTTTGTACAGTTTGAGCTAAGAATGTTTAATTGTTTAATAAGGTTATAACTGTATTTAAATGGTATGTCGTATTTAAAAATGTGAAAACCATTCTTAGGTCACTGTCCTGGCTTTACAAAAGCAGGCAGTGCACTAAATTTGGCCCACAGACTGTAGTTTGCCAACCCCGGCTCTCTGAGATCTTCAGTGAGTGATCATTCAGCCTCCACTTGAAGACCTCAAGTGAAGGAGACCTTCTACCTCCAGAGGCCAACTAGTCTACTGCTGTATAGCTCTAATTGCTAGGAAGGATTTCCTTAGCTCACACCGAAATGTGCCTTTCTACACCATCTATCCATTGTTCCTAGCTCTTGCCTCTGAGGCCACGTACAAGAACAAACTACATCTGATCCCTCTTAGAAAACAGCCCTTTAGAAACCATTATCTCTCCTATTCTGGAGACGAAGTGTCCAAGTGCTGCAGTACGTTGTTTCTACATTGCTATTTATTCATGTAGGGTGGTTTGGGGGGTTTTTTTGCTTGTACATGCTCTTATTTGTAACCAGTTTTCAAGGACAAAAGGTTCTAGATTTTATTAAAAACAACGAAGGCTCCCACTCCTATGATCCTGGGCTCTAGTCAGTGAGAGTTCTACCGTCTCTTGCCGGGTCTCAGACCCACTGTGCTACTTCCCGGCCTCTCCAAGCCTGTTCCTCACCTAACCCAGAATACGAACTCCCACCCCCATGACCTTGACTGAGCTCTGGTGGCTGAGCATCCCTTGTTTGGCCCAAGTTCATGCTTCCCTCATTATGCGGTGCCATAATAGGCTTCCTGCTCCCATCCTTCCCTTCCAAGGCTAGCTCTGAGAATCACAGTCAGGTCAACACTGCCGTTCCTGGAAAGGATACATTAGTCATTTACTGTCCTTTCCTCTCACCTCCTTGTCCAAAGCACTCCACCCTGGACACCTCTCCCCTGTTGATGTTGTCTTCTCCTATTAGAATGGAAGCTCCCTTGAGAACTTGACCTAACTCACTTGCTTGTATTTTTATCCCTAGCACCTAGATCAATAAATGCTTTTTTCATTCTTTCCTTGCATGTGTCTGTTCCAACATTATCATCTTCAAATGTACCTAGTTATATGAAGTTCCTGAATGTTATATACCACTGAAACTTGCTTAGAAGGTCACCAGATATACTCCTCTTAATTTGCCATTTCAATCTCATCGCCCTAAGGCTTTACCTCTGTAAAATGGAAATCTTAGCAACAAATTTAGCCTTTTAAAATTTGATTCATACTGCACTAGGTTTTCATTTCTTGGCTTCTTGGCTTCTTGACTTTTCCCCCATTAGATCCAAAGAGAATCAGTGTTATCATTATCTGTGCTATCTATACCTCCATTTACTGTGGTATCTTCCACATCATTAGGACCGTACTTGCCCAAAGCCTTCTTTACTCCTGGCAAACTTGCTTTTTACTTTTCATTAGGCTTAATATAGTTCACCAACAGAGAGCATAGTACAAACCGAGTGGTGGGCCGGAGGCTCCTTCCAATACTGCCACTTCAGACTGTAATGGTACATAGCCCTTGATGTAGCTCTCATTTGCCAAAAAGTCACTGAGGTGCTTATCACCCGTTGATGACTTGAGATCTCTCAAGTCCATGGCAGCAGGTAGGTTTAAAATAATGTGGAGGCAGCAACATCAAAACACACTCATCGTGGGAGAGAAGTACGCATGTGACTCCAGCACTATTCACTTACAGAAAATAGAAAGTATTTATCCAATACCCTTCACTTCCTCTGTTAAGAAATGTGGCTTTTTTGTTTGTTTTTCTATCTGAGCATGAAGCCTCAAGAAGGAACAAAATCAACCTTGGAAATTAGTGGGAAAATGGGTGTTACTGACATTACCTTTTCTCACATCCTTTTCATCCAGGAAAACAACACTTGTTAACTGATAGCTCATAATTTGTCAGACAAGTCTCTATAAATTCCAAGGACTATTAGTAGCTGAGCCCTTCCATCCAATCTGAGTGTCAGTTAACTAGGTTTCCCACTATTTATTCTCTCCCTGTCATTCACAGTGTTCTGTATTAGGAAAATTACGCCTGGAATGTGCTGACCTTCTGGAGGCCAGAGGAGTAGTGCTTCGTGACCCAGCTGTGTTCCACTTCCTTTGGGTGGTGGAATTCCCACTCTTCCTTCCTAAGGAGGAAGATCCCACAGAACTAGAGTCAGCCCATCATCCATTTACTGCTCCTCACCCCAGCGACATCCACCTCCTCTACACTGAGCCAGAAAAGGTACCATTTTCTATACTTTCAAATAAAAAGAGAGAGAAGTCAAGACAGAAAACTTTAGATTCTGCATCAGAGTTTTCAATACTGACTTTCACTATTAGCACTTCAAAAAAAAATTAAACTGTTCCACACATGGCCTGTTTTAAGTCAGTAATTAGCAAATTGGTACTCATTTAATACTTGCAATATGTTCTTCTTATAGGACTGAATCAAGACAGGGCAACAACCTTCTGTTATATGAAAATCCCACTTCTTTTCTAGGTTCGAAGCCAACATTATGATTTAGTGCTGAATGGCAGTGAGATAGGAGGTGGCTCTATCCGAATTCACAATGCAGAGCAGCAGAAGTATGTCCTGGAAGCAGTGTTAAAGGTAACCTTACCCCTATGGGTTTCTCTGCTACCATCCATGCAACACCTTGGCATTTGATAAAGCTTATTTTAATCAAAGATATTTTTTAACCTAAGTAAACCAGTGCCATTTTACATTACAAAGTTAACTTTACAGTCTGCTGTTATAGTTTTTATAGTCCTGTGTTGAGCTTGTGTAGTAACAATCTTGCTAGCAGCTGCTGTGGGGGTGTAAGATCCACCAACAACCAGAACCCAGAAAGCTGCCAACACAGGTTCTTTTGATCTGCTTTACTACAGAAAGTAGCATTAAGGGGTTAACAGTCTTTTTTCAAACGAACATACAAATATCATTCATAGTTCAGGGTGTGGGATAGTTCCCCATCCCCAGTATCACATCATACACAAATCAATGACTCCCAATTGTCTCTGTGCCAAGACAAAAAGATCCCACTTTATCTGCCCCATTCAAACAAGGCCAGAATCATTAAAGGCACTTAAGAGAAGAAAAGCAAAAAGTCCCACCTCAATTACTATTACATAATCTACCCCTCCAGGGTCCATGGCCTAACAAAAATCTAAATTAAATGGCCATGGATCCTGGAACAAATAGAAGCATTATACATGGTGATCACATTCAGGGAAATATAACAAAACATATCATTCAGTATCATTCCCAAAATACTTGTTTACAATACAACATGGATGTTGTATTGTAAAACCCAACCTGGGTGAGGTCAGAGCCCTCAGGGCTCTGAACATGATATAATTGAGAGCTTGGCATTTGATTTTTGGATACACTCATAGAAGGAGTGTTGAGACTCTGGGTAACCTGCAACTGCCCCCCAGCTTTACAACTCAGATGTTGGTTCTTCTCTGGTAACTGTGTTGTGATTTGATTCAGACAGGGTCCGTCTGTTGATGTTTGTAATTTCTGTTTGTATTTGCCTTGAAGTTCAGGGTGCTGATCTTTTCCCCCTGAACTATGAATGATATTTGTATGTTGGTTTGAAATAAGATTGTTAACCCCTTAAAGTTACTTTCCTTAGTAAAGCAGATCAAAGGACCTGTGTTGGCAGTTTTCTGGGTTCTGGTTGTTGGTGGATCTTATACCCCCACAGAAGCTGCTAGCAAGATTGTTACTACAGCTTGAGACATTGCTCATAAATACAGAGCATTTAGAATGTGAAGCTGAAACGATGGTGAAAAGACTTAGGAGGGAGAAGAATTAAAAGGGCTTTAATACCATTCATTATATAGTCTTAATTTGAATTTGAAATATGACAAATCTCTAGGATTTAAAGCATAGAAATTAGAATATGGTATCCAGAATATAAGCCAGTACTCTGGAAATTAGGATTATTAGAAAATATAGAGTAGATTTAAGGAAGAAAGGCTTGAGGAAATGTAAATACAAGATGAATGGAATTTCTACACTTCTATAAGTATTAGATTCCCCAGAAGTAGAAAAGGAAAGTCTGTGCAGCTTTAAGACTATTGTCTTTTTGGAATTACAGGAGGATGTTAAACTGCTCTCTCACCTACTTCAGGCTTTAGACTTCGGGGCACCCCCCCATGGAGGAATTGCTTTAGGTAAGTGCATGAAAATCATTCCTGTCACCTAAAAAACAATGTGCTGCTTACCTTCTGTTTGCAAGGGCTACTTGTCCCTCATATCTTATCAAGCAAGAAGAGGGACAAATTTCAGGCAGCCCCAGCCAGATTGTAAATATCCCAACAAGAAGTCTGTTTTCTTTTACACTTATGCTACCTAGTAATATGTTACTGCCCAGACCACAGAGGGCCATCAGTAAATTCTTGGCAAAACTTTGCTGTTCATTATAATAGCATTTGGATATTGATCCTGAATACTGTTCCAGAATGAGTGTGTAGAAAAAAGAATATAGTCTCAAAACAAAAAATTGTTGCTACGAATTGGATTCATGAGCCAATTAAAACCCTTAAGGTATTCAGTAAATTATATTTGATGTCTTCAAGATTTCACATAGAATATTATCTAGAATTCAGATAGAAAGCTATTAACCCTAAGTCACATGGCTTTTATTTAGTTAACATGAGATTTCACTTCCAGGGCTAGACAGACTTGTGTGCCTTGTCGCTGGAGCACCAAGCATAAGAGATGTCATTGCCTTTCCAAAGTCTTTCCGGGGACATGACCTGATGAGCAATGCCCCAGATTACGTATCTTCTGAAGATATAGAGCCCTACCACATCAAGGTCAAGAGGCCAGAAGTCACAGACAGAAAAGATGTCAAGTCTGTTATCTGTGAAACTGAGTCTTCACAACAGTTGGTCATTCCAAGCCTTGCCAAGACTGAGAATCCCTTGAAAAAATTGGCTTCAGGCCAAACTCCTGAGCTTTTGGAAGAAAGGAAGTCCAGCAGATATCCAGATAACCAATGAAGAAGGAGTGGAATACATGGAAGATGTCTCCTTTTCTCTCAGTAATAGAGCACATCGGGTGTCTCAGACTGAAGGATTCTGTGCCCATTGGATGGTGAGGGTGGGTGAGAAAGGCTCCTCTCTGAGATCAGTCATGGCTTCGTGCCCACTAACTATGGCTCTCCAGTGCACCCAGTCACTACCCACTCGTGCATCCTTTACAGCAAAAGTGATCGAAATGTGTCGGGTGGAAAATGCTATCGTCGCTGTGGTCGTAGGGTCAAGACAGTGTGGTTTTGTCATCACCCTGGTATTACTGGCTAAATTGTAATGTTTCACTTTCACTGTCGGGGAGGAGACTGAATACCAGGCGAGAAGTTAGTCAGGAGGCCGGCTCTAGGTCCAGGTGCCCCAAGGTCATCTCACCCGTCTCAGCCTTGGTTTCTTCATCTGAAAACTAATCATGATACCACTTGATGACCTACCTCACAAGGTGGTTATGAGGATTAAATAATATCCATTGAAAAATCAAAGTGCTATATATCTATTAGGTGCTATTATTAACTACCAAAAATATTATATACAGAGAGGCAGCTAATCAGTTGTATATTATGACTAAAGCCCAAGCAAAGAGTAACATCAACAGATTTATAAATCAGCTGTTCATGTTGTTTTAAAGAATAATTTCATCATTAAATGCGATCCTTTGCCCTGATTAGAAGCATCAGCATACGACAGTACTAATTAAGATGTGCATGACATTAGTAGAAAGAACACAAGGTTCAAGTGCTGACTGCCACACTACCTGTGCCTAGTAGGGACAGGACTCTTGACACTCCTCTACCATTCCTAAATTACTGATCTCAGGAGATCATTGTGAGGAACACATTTCATGGCCTATAAAATAGCACTATATAAATGTGACCTTAATGGCGCTAATGAAACAGTAGAAGGTTGGTTCCATTAATTAATGATTAGGGTTGACAATAGAAATACAAACAAGACTATGATTAATTATACTTCCTTGATTTACCTTAAATTGGACAATATGCATTTGGTCCAGAATTTTCAAATACCTTCATATACCTGGCTATTTTTCGTTGGGTTACAGGTGACATATAAATATTGGGCCTATGATCTAGTCAGCTAAGAAAAAAATTTTTTTTTGTGAATAAAATTTGTCTTCGATCATGTTGTAAGTTATACATAACATAGATGGGGTTATACAATAGGAAAGGTGCTTTTCCCTCAAGTTTGTCTTGCCAATGGTGTCTCACCTTACTTTGGTGGGCACTTGGTGACCAGAAAATTTTTAATGAGAGGATTTGGATGGTGACATAAAAGGTGCTGGTGTTCTGCTCTGTACCAGCTGAAGGTTTTTCTGAAGTGAACAGAAACCTTCCTTAGGCAGAGTGGTCCCATTTTTTCCGACTGCCTCTTTCTCATTGACATGTAATCACCCATTTCCTGATATTATTAAATATATTCACCATGCCTGCTACACACTGACAAAAAGCTACCAGTATCCCAAAATCTCAAAGAGGTCAACATTAGATCCCAGAAAATTTAGTCATATTGCCTAAGTCCTTTTCAAGTCTGCCAAAAAATGTTTATTCTGAAATTTAGTAATATTTTACCACTTTTAAATCTTGGGGTTTTGAACTAGAACTGTGATTCTGCAGATACAGAAAAGTCCTTGCCCCTTCCCCCCACAACACACACAAAATTGGGCAGGTGCTCCAAGATTTAATCTAGGAGACCTTGAGAAGTTAACGTGCCTGGCATCACAGCAGCAGGATTCCATCTCAGCAAGTCTATCTGTTTTTCTGCCTACCAGATCGAGGATCTCCAATTAGTCATTTAAAGCTAAGTATCCACTCTTAGTTTAATTTTTAAGATGTCCTAGAGCAATTTTAAGAATAGCTTATATTGGGAAATCTCTGTTCTTTTTAAGTTCAATTTTATTTGGTTATCAGTTTTAGATTCTTTGCCTCCTCCCAATCTCTTCCTTATCCATTGAGAAGGCAAGAAAAATAAAACCCATTACAGTGTGTATAGTTATGCAAAACAAATTCCTGGAGTAGCTATATCAAAAAAAAAAAAAGGAAGAGAAGAAAATATGCTTCAATTGGAACTCTTGCTCCATCAGTCTATCTGGAGGTGGCTAGCATGTTTCCTATGAGTCCTTTGGAATTGTAGTTGGTCCTTGTGTTGAACAGTTACTAGGTCTTTAAAAGTTAATTACTTTTCCAATATTATTGTCATTGTATGAATTGTTCTCCTAGTTCTGCTTACTTCACTTTGCATCATTTCCTATAAGTCTTCCCAGGTTTTTCTGAAAACATCCCCTTCATCATTTGTTATTGCACAATAGTATTCCATCACATTCATATACCATACCTTGTTCTGCCATTTCCCAATTCATGGGCTTCTCCTCAGTTTCCAATTCTTGGTCACCACAAAAAGAGCTGCTATAAGTATTTTTGTATGTATGTGTCCTTTTCTTCTTTGATCTCTTTAGGGTATCACTTGGTCAAGGACGTGTACAGTTTGAGGGCTTTTGGGGAATTGGGGAATTCTTAAACTAATTTCAAATTGAAGCCAAAATTTTCAATTCTAGCCAAAGCCCTGAGAAATAACTGTAACATACATGCTTAAAAGGAGAGGGGGAACTGAAGGGGTAGAGAGAGGCTGGCCACTGCGTCTTGGGGAGAACAGTGGTAGCCATTGTCCTGCAGTGATCCTTGTCCTGTGAACAATTTCTCCTTGTTGTCATCTGATACTTCTATTCCCATGTCTGATGGATTCGTTTTATGCCCTTCTGCTTTAGAAACAATGGTCCTATGCAACTGGTTTGTTTACTCCAAGAATTCCCCTTCCCTTTGCCTTTTAAAAGTTTAGGTCTCTTTATATTAATTAGTAGAGCCCTTTCTACCAACCTTTTTTAAGTATGAGTCATTCTAAGGTTGGCTAACCCCACGTTTTTTCCTTACTTCCAAGGAAAGGAATAATAATGATAATGCTCAAGGTGATTACACAGTACTTAATATTTCTCTACAGAAACTGATCCTCATCTGTAACAGAAAGTTGGACTTGATCTTTAGGGAGTTTTTTGGCTATAAAATTCTGTCAGGCACATCTGTTAAAATATCATTTCTCATTTAATAGATTCCCACATCCTCTTCTCACTATTTTTTATCTTCTCTAATTTGAAAGTCTATCTCCTCCATGAAAACTTATGGAGCTAATAAGAGAACTCCTCACTTCCTTTAGCTAGAGGCCCTTGGCCTCCAGCTAATAATACCTAGATTAATAATATTACTAATATTTGTGCGGCACTTTAAATTTCATCTCATTTGAGCCCCACAACAACCCTATAAAGTGTTGCTACCAAGGGTGTCCATAACCACATTTTACAATTAAGAAATGGACTTAGAGAAGTTAAGTGACTGCCCCAGGGTCCCTTGGCTGGTGTCAGAAGCAGGATTGGAACTAGGTGAGCACTTCACAAAGGCCACTCACACTACCTTATCCCAAATCCCATGATTTTTTCTTATAGGCAGAGTTCAGGTTATTACAATACAAACAGCAAATGATCTTCTTCTCACTCATGCCAGTGATGCCCCTTAGAATTTTTCTTTTAAAATTTTTATTATGAATTTAATAAACATTTCTGTATAAGAATAACAATAAAAAATAGGGTTGCATATGAAATTGAGCTTCTGTTTAAGTGAATATAAAATTTCACACAGTAGTAACAAAATTCCCCTTGTCTCCAATGTCTTCTTCTGAACTTCCTTTTGCCCCCTTCTATATATCTTTTCAGTATCTCTTTGATACTCTTTTTCTGCATCATTATCACAACTCCTCCCCCAAACAGCTCTCCCTTCACTAATACAAGTATAAAAAAGCCAAACAACCTGCACACTGCCTTGTCTATTGTCAACTGTGTGCGGTGTTTGTGCAAGAAGGACTAGCACTGTTCAGGGTTGCTCATCCTCCTTTAGTGTTCCTCTGTCACCCAGCTCTCACCTGGGGTTCTGCATCCTAGGTCATTGCTAGTCACCTTGACTTTTGTCCTGCCACTGGACTTCAGTGACTCTGGAAGAGAGAGTGAGGCTGCTGACTTTGTGCAACTCTGCTTCACTTAACTACAATTCACAAGCAAATCAAGACAACAGCCATGATGTCATTGGTCCTCTTCAAAATCTAAGGACCAACATCAACAGCCATTACCTCTCTGCCAAGAGCTGAGAAAGCCCCCTCAAGTTGTTTTCATTATTGTAATTGTCTTATAAATCGTTTTCTCGTTTTTGCCTTCTTCACTCTAAATCTATTCAGGTCTTCTCAGGTTTCTCTATCATTTCTTATGGAAAAATAATGTTCCATTGCAACCCCTTTCAGCCCTAAATCCTATGATATGCTGTTATGTTGGTTAAGCCATTTTCTGACTGATGGATATCTACTTAGCTTCCAGTTCCTTGCTACAACAACCACACACAAAAACAAATAAACAAAAAAACAAAAAAAAAAAATAAATGTCTTTTACACACGGGTCCTAGGATTTTTCTCTTTCCTCCTCCAGCAGCTGCTGTCCATGATAGCCACTTGTACCCACCCCAAACTCCAGGCAGTCAAGCCCATCTCTCTGAGTCTCAGTTTCCCCATCCCCAAAATGGAAGGGTTGTACTAGATGACTGATCCAAGTGACTTCCCCAAGGTCATACGGCTATTTTAGTTATGTTAACTCAAACTTGCCTGAATTAAAAGCTTGGAGAATGAAAGAACTTAGGTGAGGTCAGGTTGCAAATAAGAATTAAAATCTTCAGCGTAAATTTTTTCAGACCCCTGGTATGTTTGCTGGAATACCATCAGTCAGTATGAGAAAGGCATCTTTAAATGTTTACGGACTAATAAAATGTTTTGAGTCTATATTATGTGGGTTTAGTCATTTCTAAATTGTACCCTAAAATTTTGAAATCGTGTTTAGAAAAAGCAGAAACTGCCTACCATATGTGGCCCTGAATCATCTAGGTCTAAACCATGTAATTGGAATGTCTTCCTCTTAGAACAAAACTGAGGCCTCTGCTTACTTCAGTCTTTATATCTCACTAGCTTATTCCTGAAAGTCAGTCCAATCTTAGTAGATGGTGATTATTCTTTTATTGAATTTAGGCTAGAATAGAGCAGTGGGCTTGGAGTCAGGAAGACCTGAGTTCAAATTCAGCTTCACACTTACTACCCTGAGCCAGTCACTTAACCTCCATCTGCCTTAATTTCCTCTGTTGTAAAATGGGGATAATACCTTGCAAAGTTGTGAAGGTCGAAAGAGAAAGTATTTGTAAAAAGCACTTAACACAGGGCAGCTAGATGATACAGTGGATAGATCACTGGCCCTGGAGCCAGGAGGATCTGAGTTCAAATCCAGCCTCAGACACTTACTAGCTCTGTGACCCTGGGCAAGTCACTTAACTCTGATTGCCTCACCTCCCCCCACTGTCCCCCCCCACCAAAAAAAAAGCACTTAACAGTGCCTGGCAGGTAGTAGAAGCTATATAAATGCTTATAGAAGCTATATAAATGCTTACTCTCTTCCCCTTTTAGAGTAAAGTAGCTCCCACAGAGAGTCGAACTGAAGAATTCTTAGTCCAGATTCCTGTCTCAATTCTTTTTTATTTTTTGGGTCAACCTGATGTAAACCCTTGTTAATCCAGACCCTGTGAATTCATTGGCACGGGAGCGCACCAAGAGGAAACTCCACCAAGTGTAGTGCGATTTAGCCCTGGGGCACTGTGAAAAGATGAAACCTAGGAGTTGGTCCTTTTAAAGGCAGTGTCATCTTTATCCTAAATGGGCAGAATAGAAGCTGTGTTATTATGTAATATCAGCTTTCTGAATCTTGACTCCTGAGAACAGCAACACATAAATCCTCTCTTTGTGCTCCTCTTAACGTCTGTGGCAATAGGCTTTGTTTCAGGCTCCGTTAATTAAACAGATGGCATACCAACCCAGAGTGGCCATATGTGGGTGCTGGTGCTTAAAATGCTCTGGTTCTTATAATAGTTTGCACCAATAGAAAAATGGAAGGAGTGTCCTAGTCTTCCAACAGTGACATAAGTGTTCTCACACGTACTGGAACACGTACATCTGGGTATGTGTTAGCACTTTGGAAAACAGGGACCAGGGAGCTTGTGTTTTCAGATGTAAGTATTTGCAATTCCTTAATCTCTTTCCAATTCTAGGAATTGGGGGAGGTCTGGGAGGGGGAGGAAAGAAGGGAATGGAAGGAAAAGGCCTCATACAGTTATGGTATGGTATAAGACTTTTTTTTTAAGATTTAATTCTGAAAATTGTTTGAAGGCTGTTACCAAATTATTGGTTAATAAGTCAAATATTATAAAACAGTCCAAATAAATTAGACTACTGATCAGCTTCCATCTCCCCTGATGACTGAATTGAAATAAGAAGTAATAGCATTGAGACTGTAAGAGTGAAAAGCTTATGGCCTATTCAGCTATCTTTCTTGCCCTGTCCAGTAGTTGAGAATCAGTGAGTGCTGATCTCTTGCTATGGGTAAGAAAACAAAAGCAACGAGCATTGAATAAAACCTATTGGACTAGTGTCACTCTCAATTTCTATATGACCTTCAACAAAGTACTTCATCTCTTTAGGCTTCAGTTTCTGCATTTGTAAAAAGAAATTAGATGAGATGATCCACGTCCAAGGGCCTTTTTCTATCTCTAGACCTTTGATCATATGAATTTTCACCTCATTTATACATCCTTCGATTTTCACAATAACCTTGCATATTACACAGGTTAGATAGAGTACTGAAAACAGGGGTACGCATCCTACTAAAACCTATTCCTCCTGCACCATCTTCTCAGATGTTGGCATTCCCTCGGTCTCTTCTCCTTTAATGTGGCAGTCAGAAAGCCAGTCAGCTTCCTCTGGCAGGGTAGTTGTTCCTGCCTGACCCAGCTCAGCCTACCTGTTGTCCCTCAGCCATTCAACTGATGCTGCAGCTTTTCCAGACTCTCCAGTCTATTGGAAGAGAATTCATAAACAACTAATACCAGCTGCCAAGTGGGACTTGACTTAATACTTGCATGTGCAATTTAGAACAAGCATGTGTGTAAGCAACAGCAGGGAGAGAAGAGAACGAGTTGTTACAAGATAGGGTTTGCGTTTGTTTTTAAATGACCAATGTTCCTTTCTACAACAGCTGCGTCACACTGCTACCTTGTGGCCAACTAAGATATAATCAGTATCTCTATGGTCCTTTCTAACTATATGTATGAGTCTTTAGTTAAACATTTTTTATGGATTCTTTTCACTTTTACATCATTTCTGGATATAAATTTCCTCTCTCTTACACACACAAACACACACAGTCATCTCCCTTGTAAAAAAAAGTTTGAGCCAAACCACCAGGGTAGGTGGTGACCCCATCTGATATATGCCACATTCCATCCTCAAAGTGCCTTCCCATATCTTTTTCAAATGAAATCTATCAAGCTAATTCTTCCCTGCCCTATATTTATGCCATTCATTTAGCAAACCTCAGTACGATGCAGGGTCTGACATTTTACAAGTTGGACGAAAAGTCTTAATGCAGTTATAAGCTATTAGTTTCAGCCCACAGTCCCAACCTATTAAAAATCATTTTAAGTTTTGATTGTGCTCCCAAAAAACATTACCTCTCTGAGCTTTGGAGTAACTGCAGATTTGATAAGCATACCTGTTGTGTCTTCTCTAACATCCTGATTTCATGGCAACCATTGTGGTATAACAGAAAGCACACTAGCCTTGGGGTCAGGAAGACCTGAGTGTGACTCCGAGTGAGTCACTTAACCTCCGCCTGTCCCAGTTTCCTTATATATAAAATGAGCATAACACCGCTCACCTTTCAGGGTTGCTGTGAGAGATTGATGTTATTTGTAAAGCAGTGGTAGTGGTGGTGGTGGTGGTGGTAGTAGTATACGGCTGTCAAATCATTTCTCTGTGCCCGTGGCCTCTCCTGTAAAACAGGAAACTGCCTACTCTTACTTACCTCAGTAATTTTTGTAGACCTTAAAACTCAAGTTATGTTGTACAAGGTGTCCAACAGAGTTCTGTAGCCCACTGACTACCGATTTCCATCTAGGGCTATTTATTAATCACCACTTTCTGGAGTCATTCGACCAGTTAATAATATTAATAGCATTTATTATATTCTTTAAGGTTTATTAAGTGCTTTACAAACATCTCATTTTATGCTCACAACCACCCTGGGAGGGAGGTGCTGTTATCATCCCCATTTTTACAGATGGGGAAACTGACACAGAGGTTAAGAGACTTGCCCAGACTCACACAGGTCTTCATGGCTCTTAGACCAGTGCTCCATCTGCTGGGCCAGAAAAGTTAGCTGCCTGAAGCCGTTAAGCTACTCACCAGTAATACTCTCCAAATCATGTTCCATCATCTTATTCAAGGATATCCTGAGAGACTTCCAAATGTCAAGTGTTCCCTACTTACCAACGTAGCAACTCTATTAAATGTGGACATGTTATGGATGATTTTTCTTGGCAAATACACTCTGGCTCCTAGCAATCACCTCTTTCTTTTCCATGTGTTCACAAATCATCTGTTTAATAATACACCTTAGAATGTTTTGCTGAAGATTTTTATCAAACTAATCAGCCTATAGTCTCCAGAAGCCACTTTTTCCCATGTAAAAAAAATGACTTTCATCCATCTCTAACCTTTTAAAGACACTCTTCTTATGATTTCTCAAAGACTGCCAAGTGATCACAACTACTATTCGTTTCAGTGCCCTGGACTGCAGCTATTGTGGGTCTGTCAGGAGAGTGATTTCAGGAGTGGCTCTTCTCTTGATACACTCTCCTGTCCAGTTTAAGTTTATTTATAAGATAGAAGACAGAAAAAGCACAATCCTACAAAAAGTGCCCCTTTGCCAGTTCCTGGACATCAGACCTCCTTTTTCTTTGCCTATTCTTTCAGCTGACTCCACTTAGGCATCTAAGTGTGGACATCATGATCAGATCCCTAAAAAAGACGTTGCTGTCTCAGAACTTGGAGTCACCTAAATGGAGTCCAGCAACGGTTGTGGTAAATACTGCCATTATTTGGGGTAGAGATAATTGTGGTGGGAAGTGAAATGAGATTTATCATAGGGGGTTTCTGCAGGAACTGAGCCAACTGAAAAAGGATCCTGGCTTGCAGTGTGGTTTGACACTGGAGGGTTTTTCTTGGGTCATACTCTACCCTCAAATCAATAGGCATTAAGTACACCGAGATGGTAGAGATCCTGCCTGACTAAAACAGTGATGGATGTCAGACATTCAGTATGTGGCTAGACAAAGGTTAACTACAGCCTAGGGCTGTTCTCCACTCTTTATGTCCCTAGACTATTTTTTCACCACTGAGATGTTCTAAGACCTCACCAGTGTCAGCTTCTGAAGTAAGCCAGGGTTTGTCAGCAACACAAGGACAAATAGAGGCTACCAACAAACTGATTAACCTGTTCGTTATGGGTCCAGTTAGCTGCAGGACTTGGTTTTGTTCATGGATCTATAAAGCCCATCAGATAAACAGGATTTGATAGCTGAAAAGCTTTGGGAAGCTGGTATGACAAGGCCACTTCCTAACATAAATAACAAATAAATGGTTGTCCACCAGAGCACATCCTGAAAGATGGTTGTATTCCCAGGTGCCCGGGTGTGAACTCCGGCATTATGAGGCTGGCCTATGGGCCAGCACTGTGATCAAAGGTGGGAGCCAGAAGGAGGCACTTCGTCAAGGGTTCAGCAAACTCTTCCACTACTTCCAGGGAGAGAATGAGACAGGTATCCAGCTATTCAACCCCCCAAACTCTACCCAGAATGACCTTTCTTACCACTGTAGGTGGTATTCCTAAATCAAGAGCTGGGCTCCATAGGCAAGTTGAACTATGCAGAAGACCTGAGGCCACTTAAGCTTCCATTTGGATTACAAAACCAAATGGCATTCATCTCAGGTTTTGGCCTTTTCTCTTAGAATAAACCATTACCACTATTGGAAGGCCGGTTTTGCAGTTGAGATGATTTAAGGCGGTGACCAGTACTGAGTACCCTAACAGGTAACTGCTTAGTTCTCACCATAATTAAGCAGGCCCTCCAACCTTTGAGGTTATAGCCAGAGCTTGTTATAACAGTTGACATAACCCTACATCACCATCTAAATCCAAACTAAGGCTTAATCACTGTGGAGTGGCACCACTTCTATGCCCAAGGTGACTGCCCTTAAATTATGGTTAAAATACTAAGCTATTTTTGGTCACACCCCAAAAGTCTAGGTTAACAGCCTCTTTTAACTCTGTCCCAGAGCTTAGGTTGGTGCTTTTACTGGCACGAATACAAAAATGCGTATTACATGTATACTCAATAACTGGCTTGGGCTAATTTTCCCTAAATAACAAAAGACCTATCATGAAAGCCTTTTTCCTATATAAATGCATATAACCCTTACTATATTATGCTACTGTACCATAAGACCAGTATCTTTCCAAATACAGGGTGAGTCACCAAAATATCCAAACCCTTCTATCACCTGCTTCTTGAAGACTCCCAAGGCAGGACATTGATCAGATGACTTCAAACTAATGCCCTTTTCATGGTTTTAGCAGGATACGTGTAGGTCACTATTGAGTTTTTTCTTACCAGAGACTAAGATTGAGATGACAGTGCCAGTGACCTGCTTGGTGCAGCCTGGCAACGCTGAATACAAGGTTTCCTTCTTTGTACCAACTAAGCATCAGAGTTCTCCACCAGAGCCCACAGACCCGGATGTGTTCCTTGAGCAGAGGAAAGGAGCAGCCATTTTTGTCAGGTAGCTATTTGCACTTCGACTTCAGTGAGGTAGTGGCCCCCCCATGGCACGGAAGTACAATGTTATCATCAGGACTTCATCCTACATTGTACTAGTTTTACCACTCACCATAGAATGTCAATATAAAGTGCTAAAGTAAAACCTTTCCATCTCATTACAGGTCATTTGGAGGATTTGCTTCTGCGGAAAAATTCAGCAAAGAAGCAAAAGCTCTGGCAGATACTTTACAGAAAGAGGGCCAATCCTTTCATTCTGATTTCTACTACACTGCCCGTTATAACAGCCCTTTTACACTCTTCAACAGACATAATGAAGTATGGTATTTCAAGAAGGAAGAGCTAGAAGGGTTGTGGGTAAGGGATTAATCTTTGTGTTGACTTAGATAGCCTCAATTCACATGCAACTTACCCCTTTTAAAACTAGACCTGTTACAAAAAATGCCAGTTTTGCAGGGGAGGGACAGGGAAGCCATCAGTGGCTTTATCTCCTAGAGCACTGGTTAAGCAATGACAATTTCTAGGTCATCCAGTTCCACATGAATTCACTCATCTTTCCAATTTAAGGATACCTAGTATAAATGGGGAGGGCAAGTTAAATAAAGCCCCACATAGTCATTTTGTGGAAAATATTTGATTTACAGATGGCAAAGAACTTCCTTGGAAAAATTGGCAAACTTCTAGTCTAATGGACACTATAATGAAGAAAACCTGGGCGCCGACCTCAACTGCCATTGACTTGCACCTTGTGAATCTGTGTATGTACCTGCAGTTCTTTTCAAACTATTTTCCTGTCAAAGGAGATATGTACAGTTTTTGCAAACTTAAAAGTACTCTATATAAAATTCTAGCTTTCTTATTGTTAAAAGAAAGTTACTCAAAATGACATAAGCTCACTCAGTGAGGCTTATGAACTCACTTTATCTAATGTCACTTAAATGATCTTTCTTTCCAAGTATACCTCATAGAATAGAGTGGATGTCATAGATCATCCTTCCCTTTAATGGTGCTAAGTGAGCTGAGCTTTAATATCTATTTGAAATTCATAGTTCTTAAAGGAAAATCATGACAGCAATTAATGTACAATATCATTTTATTAAAATTCTGTTGTGTACACTTTAAAAGCATACTGGTGTTTTGTTCCACTTCTCAGATCCCCAAAAAGGTCCTAACCTGTAAATGCAAAAAAGGCCACCCTTAGTTTAAAAAAAAAAAAAACAACAGATACATTCCCAGTTTTGTCCTAATCAGACCTTAGGTTCTCATCACTTGATCAGTGAGAGAGTTCAAGTAAAGGATGATGTCATCATATTCTAAAAGGCAGGGCAGGGAATTAGTTTGCTCTTCCTCACCCCAACTTACTTGGAAGTTGGGCCAGCAGTCTTATTTCTGATGATTCATCAGAAGGATTCCTATGTGGGAAAAAAAGGTAAAATTATCCAAAGTTTCTGAATGCCTGCAACAACATTTAGTTTTGTAATAACCTCAGAATAAAAATGGAACGGTTTATGAGTGAAATCATAGCCATTTCATTTGGCAGAATCATTAACATCACTGGTTAATCAGTTCTTACCCCGCCAAAAAATCAGCAAAATCTAGATTAAAAAGGTCTTACCTTTGACAGTATTTAAGTTCCTGTGGGTTTTTTGCCAAATCTATATGAAAGGATGAAAAAACTTTAGAATGTATAAAATGTAAAACTTAAGACATTTGGTCCCCATTTTGTCATTTCTCCTTAGTTGTGTGCTGCTTTCCCATATACCCTCACATTCAGGCCATTTATAGCCAAAACCTCAAGACTATAAAATTCCTAATAATTAAGATAATGCCACTGCATTCATGTATCTAAATGTAACCTCAGTGTAAAAAAATGGAACGGTTTAGGAGTAAAATCACAACCCATCATTTGGCAGAATCTTTTACATCATTGGTTACAATTAAACACACTCAAATATCCAATAAGATGAACTAAATGATTTCACTTACCAGTTTTCTCCAACCCCTTGACATTTTATGCTGAAAAAAGAAAGACACAATACAATGAGGGCAAAACAACTATAAAAACACTAATTCTAATACTTACTACAGGCAGCAAAGTACAACTGCCACAATAAAAAAACTTAAAATCAAAATGGTACTTGGCATAGTAAGTACTTAAAGGCAATGACTTACAGGTATTAAACATAGTCCTGGTGTCTCCAATAGCAGATACATCAGATAGGAGCGAAAGACAAAACCAGTGTTCACCACCATACATCTGCTGAACTATGTTATCATCATTGTATTAGCTTTGAGACACCCCTTTAGCTTTGCAATTTCTGAAATTTTATTAGATTATAATCACCTTTTCGACATCTTCACCTTTGGCTCAGGACAGATAAGCCCATTTGATCAACAGCAACCCAGATCAATTCATTTTCATCTGCCAAAAAAAAAAAAAAAAGGAGTTAAGTCCTTGCTGAGTTGTCCAGCCAGTCTATACACATTTTCAAAACCAGTACTGTTTCAGAAAAAGAAAATCCTCATTCTCTTTCAGAGAGATTCCCATTGTTTTACTATATAAATCATCACCAACAGTACATCATAAGGCAACTCTACAGCCCCATAACATTTACAGATTGGCCTAACCCAGAACCAGGTTTGGTCTTTATATCCTTCTTGAATGGAATATTTACATTTGGACTCAATAGTCTTAGTCACTGATACATCTAAAAGAAATAAGCCTTCGGTACTTGCTTTTTCAAAAATCACTTCATACACTACGACTTCTTTAAGGTTTGGAATTTTACACATACAAAAACAGGGACTCATTTTACAAATGGATCAACTACAGCCCAGACTACGTACCAAAGGGAAGTTAGGGTAAAGCCAAAACAAGTACTATAGCTCCTTCCACACAAATTAATGTTTTCTTTTAACCTTAAACCAGGAAACAAGAGTCCCTGAAGAAATCTGGATAATGTAACCAATGACCCTCAAAACTATCCAGGTATCAGTATTTAGTGTCCTTACCCATTTCATGTGATAATCACAGAATCTGGACAGACCAGGGAAACCTAAACCAAAAGTTTACATTAAATGTAACTTTGTCACAGAGAATCAAAGGTTGTGCTTAATTTGTTACAGGGCACTTCAGTGCTATGATTTATCTACATGCTGATTTCAGGTCAGACATTTGAAGACATCATTATAAACCCTGTTAAGTGGTTGATTATTTCCAAAAATCCTTACAAAATCTAAACTGAACATACTGCTATAAATTTTGGAAAAGGCTCTTTAAATCTCAAGTGATCCATACATCCTCATGGGGATAGGTATTACCTACAAAGCTATTCTCATTTTACAAGTAAATCCCAGCATGGTTAAGTTACCTATGGACTTTTACAATTAATCAAGTTGAATCTGAAACCAATTCTTCCTGCACTAGTATTGGTATCAACATAACTGTCTCCTGGATAACTCTTAAAATTCACTTACAAAATAATCCAACTGCAGCAACTTAGATTCAGCTGACACCTAAAAGAGACCAATCTTAGTTAAGTAACAGTCAAAAAGGAATTAGTATTGAAAGTTTAAAACAATGCCTGAAATCAGGTAGAGCTAATTAGACCTCCATGATAAAGTCAGTCTATTGGCTTATCATCATACAGGCTTTGAGACTACTGGATAACTTCCCTGGAATTCAGCTATGAAACTAGGTAATAGGAAATTAAATCTAACAGCATAAAAAAACTCTTATTGTACACCAATACAAGCAAAACCTGAACTGGTGAACTAACCTTGAACACAATACAAATTTCCTAATTAACAGCCAAAAGTATCAACCACCTCAATTTGTCTCACAGGAGTTTTTACAGAGCCAACACAAAACCTGACAAGGGTAGAACCAACCTCAGGTTTATTATATTAGTGTCCTTACTTAAAGCCCTGGAAGGAGCAAGCTACAGTGCAAATTTCTTATCCATAAGGATAGGAAGTAAGGTCACAATTTTTAATTCAAAGTCAAACAAGCTGTTTTATCAACCTGTGTCCCTGGAGTTCCTAGTGTTGATCTTGTCAAATTTTCAAGTTTTGATTAGTATAGGCCTCAAATAGCTTTTACTCATAAATGGCACTATCCCCTGGGATCTACTTTGAATGGCTTCAGGCCTTACCATTTCTATTTCCAGTTGTCAAGTTCCTAGAGGTAAAAGCAGGGAAAAAAAAAAAGTCATTCCTTTGACTTTTGTGGACATTTTAGCAAACTATTTTCTCATAAGCCAGACACATCAGATAATAAGGTTAAGCATTCTTCACTATTCTATCTGCTGAACTATGCAACCATCATAGTATCTGTTTTACTGTATCATTTAAGTGTCAATGATTTTCACCACAGTGAATACTTAAACTTGGCATTTGGTGATTACCTGTTTGCCTGTGATTTTAATACCTGCGGAGCCTAGAGAGAGAAATAAGCAGCATTAAATAACGATTTCCTTGTGCACACATCTCCAAATTAGCATAGTTTGAGTGCTTCAGTGTAAGACAAAGGTGGTAATAATTCTCATCATATTCATGATCAAGAGTAGCAAATAAAAACTCATCATTAAAGCACAGTTGTTCAATGCTTTTGACAGCTTTGAGGTCGGGCCAAATGCTAAACAGCAGAGCACTGTTTCCCAAAGCTGCATTTTAACTGAAATATATTCAACACTTACTTCAGCAACAGCAACTTCATCCATGATGCATAACTGCAATATACAGAAAAAAAAGACTTAACACTGCAAAGAGCCAAGCTGAATGCAATCGTTATCCCTCAACATCAAAGCCTCAGTATGTAACATTGTCAGAAATGATTTCTGTCCACTACTCTGAAACCATCATAGGCTTAACAGCTTTAGAAATCCCCAAGACCTGTTTATCCAACGCTACTGCTTTAAGACTATCGAGATTAACTGATCGCAGCTTGACTTGTTCACTCTAATTCTAAGAGTTAATGTCTGGAACATTTGTTAAGTGCTCTGCAAACCTCACAGTACTACAGACACTATTTTTGAACAATAGTTATCACAGCCAAAATTAAATAGTACTTTTTACAACTCAGGCTGTCCACACTGCAGGCCCTAGGCTCCCTTAAAACCCTGTCTTCCCCACACAGCTCACCTTTAAAGCCAGCAAGGGCCATCCTCCTTCGGCTTTTCTGAGCTCCATGCCTAAAAACAAACAAAAACAAGGTTTTGTGGAAACCAACCCACGCCAACGTTGACTCTCGAGTTATATTTTTAACCTCCCGTTGCAATGAGCGTCTTAAAAATTCACCGACTGGTATCCAAGATTAATATGGTGAAAAAGCTCATTAGTTTTCAAAAAATGCTCCACGCCAAAACCTACGTGTTTACTTCGTGTCCAGCCTGCTCCCTTTACTCACAATCTAAACCTAAATTCAGTCAGAAGCTGGGCCTGAATCTTAACACGGTCCAAAAATCCGCCGCAAGGTGCTTGGCCAATTAAGTAAGCACGGGCCTCAGGCCCTCGGCTGACTCCCGATCCAGCCCGGCTCCAACGGCCGGGTTTTCCCGCTCGGGCACGTGGGCCAAGGAGCACGTGGGCCAAGGAGCACGTGATGCCTGCGTTCAGGCCTAGGCGCCGGGCAGTCACCCGGCCATTTCGCGAAATTTAAAGACAGTAATAGCCTCTAGTGCAAAGCCGCCCTGGCCTTGGGCACCACGTTGCCCTCGGTGCCTCCTCGAGCCCTCAGCAGCCCCCCACCCCACGCTGGCGCGGCCCAGGCTACTCATCAGAGACGTTGGCATTCATCAGCAGTCTCAGATGTCCCTACCAACGTTGCTTTCATCACATAGAGCAAGGCCTAAAGGCCAGGCGCCCTCCCCCAATGGTGGCCTCAGGACTTCATTACAAGCCGGGGAGGCCTTTCGGGCTCCGAAGCCTCGCTCCCCAGGGCGGCCCCGAATGCAATCCGGAGCCTTCCAAAATTTAATCAACACGCGGCTGAAAATTAGCTCGCCGCGCGGAGGTGGGGATGGGCCGACAACAGAACCGTCAGGCCCACAGACGCTGGGCAGCACCCGAGGCCGCCGAACTTACCTACGACAAACACACCCAGCTCTCTCGGAAAGAACGAAGGGGCGCCGTGAGGCCCTTTATATAAAGGCGGCGTGACGTCATGACGCCCCCGCCGACGTCCGCCCCGCCCCGCCTCCGCCAAAGAGCGGGAACTGAAGACCTCAGCTTCGCCCTCCCTCTCCGTTGGTCCACCTGCTCCTCCCTCCCCGCCCCCCGCCCCCGCCTCCGCCTGTCAAACGCATTCGTGGCCCCTCCTCCAGCCCGCGGCGGGGGGCGGGACTCGTGGGGGGCACGTGATTCAGGGCTGTGGCCTGGGAAGCGGAGCGGAGAGCAGAGGAAGGGGGAGGGGGGAGGAGTGTAATGGGGGAGGGGGCAAGTGAGGAGGAGGAGGAGGAGGAGGAGGAGGATGGGGGGCGGTGTAAGGGTGAGTGATTTCCTTCCGGCACGTCGCCCGCTCGGGGGGAGGGGGCGGGGGGTTTCACTTCCGGGACGGTGTTCCGGCCCATTCCGGCCCATTTCCACCCCCGGAGGTAGGTACTGCTCCTCGGCGGGGTCCGGGCCCCAGATCTCCTTCCCGGCCTCCCCCCTCCCTTCCTTGGCCCGTTCCGGTCCGCCCCGCCCCGTGCCCCCCCACTCAGCCCGGCCCTGGGGTGGGGGCCCGACCCCGGAGCTCGGGGCGACCTTTCTCGCCCCACCCCACCCCCTCCTCTCCGCCCTGTGAGCGGGTGGACCCGCCCCCCCGCTTGGGGCCCCTCCCTCCAGACCCCCGAGACCCGCACCCACCCTGGCAGCCGGCGGGCACCGCTCCCTCGCAGCCACACCCCGCCCCACCTGCCCTGGACCCACGGGGGGGGGGGGGAACGCCCCCTCCCGGGGGTAGCCCCCCTCCCCGATTGACCCGCCCCCGTGCCCTCTTGCCCCAACTGCCCACCTCCCAAGTGCCCCCTTGCCCACTTCTCCCATCTGCAAACTGAGCACAACTCCGCGGCCTCGCGGGACCCCCAGCCACGCAAGGCAGAGACAGACAGACAGACTTTTCTCCTGGGGATTCCTCCCTTCCCACTTGGGAGTTGCTGGAAAAAGGAAACAACTACCACCACAGAAAAAGGCGCTGGTGTAGGCTCCAAAATAAACACGTCTGAATTCCGTGTGGCATCGGCCGGGCTCTTTGAATTAAATGTTTCAAAAACAAACACAAATAGGCTTGGGAGGAAGGGGGGTCAAATTGTGTAACAGCAAGCTTCAGAAGTGGCAACCACGTAGATGTCTATGTCTCTGTGCACCCCTTGGTAGCTGCGAGCTTTCTTGGTAATGAACGTAGAGCAAGGTGGTGAAGCCACTGTAGTAAGTACGTGAAGCGAGACACACTACACGAGCAGGTAGGAAGGTAGGTAGCTGCACACTGGTGTTCAGACAGTGGGCTCCATCGGGGGCTCATGCGCAACCCTTTTTGACTGTCAGCCTTAGTTTCCAATGAGTTTGAACACAACATCTTAAACTTGTAAGTTTTCTGAATCAGATTAGGCAAAGGTTCATCAAGTTATAAACCCACCACAAAAACTCCCACGTCTGAATTCTGATGGGGTGAGTCGGCCCAGCCTTACAGAGCTCATGGAGATAATGATACTTCTCTTCATCTGCACTGTGTACTCCAGTTACCTATGGCACTTTTCCTAAAACAAGATTTGCCTTTGTGTCCTAAGCCAGCTTTTTCAGGAACTGGCTGGTTTACTTGGGAAAACTGGCATATCTTTAAATAGGCTATTAGTCATACCACAAAATATTTAACATAGGGTAAGGATCGCAGTAAAATGTTCACAGGTGCCTGACAAACCTTAGTTAATCAGAATCTGCCCCAATTTTTGTATATCCTTGCTTATTCATTGTATCTCATCCCCCCCCCAAAGTTTTCTCTACTTTTTCATCTTGAAAAAATTAACTTAAAAATGTATACATTTAAGAAGTCAAACATTTAGATGCTTTATTCTTTCTCTGTTGAACTCTTGCATCAAAGTTGAAGCTACAGAATTATTAATAAAGATAGTGTAACAAAAGTCTAATGGTAGTGTAATAAAAGTCCAAAGTTTCTTCCCAGGTTTCATGGTGACTTACCACAAACCCTGGAGTAGTAGACTTAATGTTTTGATAACTGCTGTTTTTGCATTTAGATCCAGGGAAAGTAACTTTCTTCTCTAGAGGCATTTTGAAGTAAAATTTCCAAATACTTGTGTGATGTAAAGCACCCCGGGAATGTAGTCATGACTGGTAGTCATTATTCCTATTTCCTCTTTCAGCAGGGCTGAAAGCCTGTACCATCAGGCACATCATGGAGAAAGGTGGGAACATACAGTTGGAGATCCCTGACTTTAGCAACTCAGTCCTGAGCCACCTCAACCAGCTTCGTATGCAGGGTCGTCTGTGTGATATTGTGGTCAATGTGCAAGGACAGGCTTTTCGGGCCCACAAAGTTGTGTTGGCTGCCAGCTCTCCCTATTTCCGGGACCATATGTCCTTGAACGAGATGAGCACTGTCTCCATATCAGTCATCAAGAATCCTACTGTTTTTGAGCAGCTCCTTTCATTTTGTTACACTGGGCGGATATGTCTACAACTGGCAGATATCATCAGCTACCTAACAGCTGCCAGTTTCCTACAGATGCAGCACATCATAGACAAATGTACACAGATCCTGGAGGGTATACATTTCAAGATTAATGTAGCAGAAGTTGAGGCAGAATTAGGCCAGACAAGGACAAAGCACCAGGAAAGACCCCCAGAATCTCACAGGGTCACTCCAAATCTAAACCGCCCCCTTAGCCCACGTCACAATACACCAAAGGGGAGCCGAAGAGGCCAAGTTAGCACGGTGCTGGACATCAGGGAGCTAAGTCCCCCTGAAGAATCAACCAGTCCTCAGATAATTGAGCAGAGTTCCGATGTGGAGAGCCGGGAGCCCATCCTTCGGATTAACCGAGCAGGACAGTGGTACGTGGAGACTGGGGTAGCTGACCGGGGGGGTCGAAGTGATGATGAGGTGAGAGTTCTTGGAGGAGTTCGGATCAAAACTGAGAATCTGGAAGAGTGGCTTGGGGCAGAGAATCAGCCCTCTGGAGAAGATGGGAGCAGTGCTGAGGAGGTTGCCGCCATGGTGATCGATACAACAGGCCATGGGTCAGGAGGGCAAGAGAATTATGCCTTGGGGTCTTCAGCACCCAAGGCCACTCGGCCAACCAGCAGTGAAATGGACAGGTAAGGTTTCTTTTGCGCATTTCCTGACTGTCACTCAGGTACCACTGATCGAGGCCATCGCTCTGCCTTAGAGAGCATCTTCCCTACCTGTTGTTTAGATGAAATAAGAATTGACTCTGTTGGGGAAATTGGAGGTGTGCCAAAAGACTTGCATTCTTATTTTTTTAAAGCAGGAAGCTCCTAGTCCTGAAGTATTCACAGTGTTGTGAGAACTATGGTAAAGTTAGACACTTCCATGAATCAGAATAGCATCTGCAGCCACACTAGCGTCAGTAATTGCCAGGGCTTCCTCGGATTCGAGGCAGGGAGCTGACCGTCAGCTGGGAACCAGGCGGCCTTTCCCTTCCTTGGTATGTTATCACACAGGTAGGTGGCTTGGGGGAGTTTCACTTTCCTTTTTAGCCCTGCTTCACTTTCCTTTAGCCACCGCCTCCAGAGGAGGCATCGGTATGGTCCTGGTGATTCTTTGGCTCTCGGTGGGTAATAGTGTGATGCCAAGGAGGTTCTTTTGGGATTATTTTTCCATTTCTTTCTCAGCTTGCCATTTGAATATATTTTCTGTCTGGCCTTGATCAGTGGCTACTGCTGCCAAGGGCCTAACCATTTCATTATTTTTTGTCTTCGTTTACTTTTCTCTTTCTGACATACTTTTATGTAAGTAGCTAAGGACATACCTTCAAGGAGGAATGGGCACAGGTGTTAAATTAAGTTGAAAGTACATTAAGCATCGTCCCCCACAATTTAGATTGGTTAAATTCAATCCAAAGAATATATTCTGCTATTTTTTTCTCCCGTCCATAAAAAATGAATTTTGACCGCATAAACAGCAGATCTAAAATATGTTACTGGCCTTTTAAGACCTAGTTGCAGAGATCAATAAGTGCCACAGAAATGACCTCTTGTTTCTTCAGATGGTCACATTTTGGATGTTTTCTCTCCTTTCTCCCTTGGCTTATGGATCGTATGTAGCACTCTTTATTGACTGTACCGATTCTTGTCCCCCAGGGTTTGGCCAGTGAGAAAAGTAACTGAAGTTTTAATCCAAGTGACCTAGAAGTTAGCTTAGCTCCTATCACTCATTCACTAATCTGATTTTTGAAAATATAATTTGTTGGCATTTGATCTCTTACTAATTTAAAATGTAATTGTCCACACAGACAAAGTAACAGGCCCAGAATCATAGCCCTAACTTTAAGTTTTGTTCGTTGAGTCATTATACAGATTTCTTTGTGTTTTTCTAGTACTGTGGTTATGACATAAGCATTTTACTTACATATTGTGCCTCAGTGTCATTAGGTCATCACGTGCCATTGATCACTTATTCTGCAAAATGGTTTTTCTTTAATTTATTAGACCAAATGTGATTTCTTAACTTCAAGTCAAAATGGACCCAGTGTGAGCATTTCTCAGTTACCATGCTGCAAATCCTCATACTGTTCCATATGCTTTCCCCTTTATTATCCATAGACTAAGGGAATGACCTCATCACACATTCTTTAACATTACTGTTCTGTTACCCCATTTATGCTCCTCTGCCGACAGATTTAGCCCTTCTGGCAGTGTTGTCACCCTGACTGAGCGACACCGAGCCCGCAGCGAATCTCCTGGGAGAATGGATGAGCCTAAACAACCCAACTCCCAGGTATGTAGTGACAGATCTGAATGACTTTGTTGAAATTTAAGAATGCCTTTCAACAAGTACAGCATAGTCTTTTTAAGTTGTACCCCTTTTGATCACCTTGGGAAGTCTTGGTTACCATTGTTTTTGAATTAATGGAAAAATAAAGGTTGAGAAGAGAGGGAGTCTTAAATATTATATTTAATGTTCTCTCATTATTTCCGAACACTTGTTCTGCAACACTCAAAAAAAGTGTTCTTTTGGTGGAGGTTGAAGTTTGGGAAGAAGCCGTAGGAATGCAACATAGCATTTCTTTTAGAATACTGGGACAGTTTGTGTCCTTGGAGAAATTAAACCTACTTCGGACAAAGTACATGCAAGGAGAGTAGGACTTAGTTGGCCTTTCTAATCGATTATGCATTTGAATGAAATGAATGAAAAGGCATTTATTAAGTACTTGCAATTCATATTCTTGCATATTCTTATTTGTATTAGACTTATCTCCTCTGATAAATTATAAAGTCCTAGAGAACAGGGACTATGATTTCTATTTTCACAGAACCTTGTTCAGTTTCTTGACTAGTGAGCACTTTGCAAATATGTTGGACTTGTTGCTTATGTGTGAAATGGTATTCACATGGTAGGCCGACTGAGGACTGGAAAAACATGTGCCAAGTGAAGACATATAATGAAGTTTGAGCAGTTCTGTCATTTTTCTCTGGCCACTTAGTTAGAAAGAGAAGCAATGGAGGATTTTTTAAAAAATAATTTCATGTAAGATACTGTGTGAGCTGCCCTAGTCACCACTTATAAATGAGAGGCAGTATGGCCTAGTGGATAGAGGGCTGGACTTGGAATCAAGAGACTTTGTTTCCACTTGCATCCCAGCATGTAGTAGTTGTGTGATCCTGAGCAAGCCATCTCTTGTCTGTGAGCTTCAGGTTCTTTATTTGTACATTGGCACTGACAGCCCACCTTAGAGAAGTGTAAGGAAAATGCTTTTCAGAAGCATTAGTGTTCCAGATAAACATGAGTTATTATCAACTTCTGGCACACTGGTAATATTATGTTCAATTTGTAGTTGTTGGCTATAATCTCATTTTTTTTAACTAGACCTGTGTTTTGTTATGTGGAACTCACAGTGAGGAAACCACACATGCCAATGCAGATTGGCATCTGCCCTTCAAGTTTCTGTCTTAGTTGCCTAGAGTGAGTGCTGAGTGGGCCTGCCTGTTACTTGAATACTTGTATCTGTACTAAGTTCGTGGTATCTTAAAAGGGAATTGTCACTATTACCATGGAAAATTTTTTCTTCTGAAGTTGGAAAAAAACAGCAGGAAATTAGAGGCACAAAATAAAAGCTTTGGGGATCTTTTTTTCCTCCAGCCTCTAAAGAAGGATATAATTTCTATATAAAGGTGACTGCCATGCAAATAAAGATGTTAATAAGCAGATAAAATTAGCATCTTGCTGGAAGATGAGACCACTAACAATAACTAATTCACTGGAATACTTAAGTAGGACCAAAGACTCAATTGCACACCAGCATGCATCTTCCAGAGTTCAAGTCTGGCCTCAGACACTTACTAGCTATGTGATCCTGGGCAAGTCACTTAAGCCTATTTGCCTCGGTTCCTCATCTGTAAAATGAGCTGGAGAAGGAAATGGCAAACCACTCCTGTATCTTTGCCAAGAAAACCCCAAAAAGAGGTCACAAAGAATCAAATGCAACTGAGACAACTCAACCACATGTACACAGTCATAATGCTGGGGAAAGATAGGATGAATTCATCTGCTTAAGAAAGACTTCATGGAAGAGTTTCAACCACACTTTAAAAGAAAGGAGTAGGCAAAAGCTGATTGCTTCAGGCGTAAAGCCTAACCTGAAGTATCAAAATGAGAAAAGATAGAAATACATTAAGAAGACTTTCTTGACTAGATGCAGACTGGGGTGCAGACTAGGAAGAAGCAAGCAATAAACAATACTGTCTGGAAATGAAATTAAGGATTTAATTCATGACATCATAGGGTTAACAGGTACAAAGGAACCCTAGAACTTTTCTAGTCCTGCTAATAATGGTCTTTATATACTGTGTCTCAAAAGTCTTAGTGTTGTTTCAAGGTTCAAGAGAGCACATATGTATATGAAGGATTATTCTGAGGAGGCTGCTCACCTGTTTTTCTCCATTTCTGCAGAAAACCAAATAAGGAAATGAAATTTGTAGTAAAACAGAGTTTGTTGTTCACTTGTTTTTCAATTGTGTCTAGTTCTCCATGACCCCATTTGGGATTTTCTTGGCAAAGATACTGGAGTAATTTGCCATTTCCTTCTCCAGCTCATTTTATATCGGACAGGGTTAAGTGACTTGCCCAGGATTACATAGCCAGTAAATGTCAAACCAGGTTTGAATTTAGGAGAAGTCTCCCTGACACCAGGCCTCACACTGCACGGCACCACCTAGCTGCCCAAAAAGAGTCATGTCTGACTCATGAACCATACTATCCATGGGATTTTCTTGGCAAAGATATTAGAGTGGTTTACCATTTCCTTCTCTAATGGATTAAGACCAACAGAGGTTAAGTAACTTACCCAAGATCATACAGCTAGTAAGTGTTTAAGGCCAGATTTGAATTCAGGTCTTTCTGACTCCAAACCCAGCACTCTATCCACCGAGCTACCTAGCAGTCTCCAAAACAGTTTATCTGGGTTTAGTGAGGGGGTATTTGACCCTAAGAGTGATAGAATACTAGAACAAACTATACTTAGGTCACTCTACTGACTCAAAAACCTTCAGTAACTTCCCATTTTCTACCAAAACAAATTTAAATTTCGCTGGCTTCAGGTTCTCATGTAATTTGGTTTACCCTCTCTTTTTAGTTCTCCTCAGCAATTTCAGATAGGTTAATCTTTTCATTCTCTGAGAAACACTTAGCTTGCTCCTAACTTCAAAATATTCTCTCTTGCTCTTCTCTTTATGCCCCCAGCTCAAGGCATACTTCCTCCACTAATTCTTCCCTAAATGTAGAGAATGGATGGCAGTGGAAAAAGCAGTGAACTCCACAGTCAGATTTGCCTTTGACTGCTGGTGAATAAGAATCCTTACACTCCCTATGTCAAAGGCAGTGAGGGAGAGGCCTTGTTAACCTTAAAAAATTACATATATAGAGATAAATATATAGGTATCTATATCTTTATATCTACATATGAATTGTTATTAATTAAGCCATCACTGAGCCCCCTTTTCTCTGAACACCTACCTTACAAAGATTTTGTTACACAACTTAGTACTTTTATGTTGTATTGTTTGCTGTTACTTTATGTGTGTTAGTCCCATCTCCCCAGTAAGGGTCACGGTTGTAGAGCTGGAAGAGATCTTAGAGGAACTTGTCCTAAAGAAAGGGAGGCCTAGCAGAGATTAAGTGACTATTCCGGAGTTACACTAGTAGTCTGAGACAAGCAAGAATGTGAATCTAGACAAATTCGTTCTCAGTCCAGTACTCTTTCCATTGGACCATCCTGCCCTCTTGACATGTCTGTGTTTTCCATAGTACTGAGTCTATAGTAGGTACTCAATAAATACTACTTGGTTGATGATGACATTCTCAACCACAGAAGTCTTTAAATGAAACTGACAAACTGGACCAGATGACTTTTAATCTAATATTCATCCAGCCAACACCAGGTAGAGAAAGTCTTTGAAGACCATACTTAGAGTGTTAGATTTGATATATCATATTGGGGAAATGAGATTTTGTTGACCAACTAAGTTGTAATCTTTCATTCACATTACTAAATTGTTCAGACTTAATCTAAAACAAAATAATGATGCTCTAAAACTTTAGTCACTCTTCAACTCTTGATTTCATAAACTGCTCCCCTTCCTCTTAATTCTTCTGTGAATTATATACTAAGTGAATTATGAGAACTCAATAAGTATTATATATTGATTACTTCCAATGAACTTTTCATAAAACTAATAAATGTATAGGACACTAGATTCATATTTCAGTCTAGGTTCTCTTTCTAGCTTTTCTGCTAGTTTGCTCTAAGGTGTTAGATCAGCCACCTGTCTGTGAGATACGTATAAAATGTTAATAGTATGTTGAAAAGTCACTAAGAATGTTACTGCCTGCAACTTAAGCTTTTATAGAGGCTTTCAGTTAGAAAACTCCTTAGCAATCACCTAGTCCAACTTAAATTGAGCTGAAATATGTCTCCTTTTAATTTCTACTTATTGGCGCTAGTTTTGGCCTCTGAGAAGCAGCATGATCAATGGATTTAGAATCAAGAAAACCTAAGTTTAAATGATAGCTTAGACACTACCTGTGTGACCCTAGCAAGTCACTTAACCTTTTCGAGTCTCAGTTTTCTCATCTGAAAGATAAGAGTGTTAGACTCATTGGCCACTAATGCCCTTTCTGGCTCTAAATCTATGATTGTATGAACTACACAGGATAAATCTAATTCCTTTGTGTCCTCAAGATTAATCCTATTTTGTGTCTTTCTTGTTTTTAAATGACTACTTAGTGTTCACACAGTTTGTTGTTTTGGTATTTGATTTATGTAGATGGATCAGAAGGACCTCACCAGTTCAACATTGCTTGTGAGTCTGGTGAATAAGAAGAGGTTGTTTAGTTGTTTAGTTATAAGGTAGTCTATCCAAAAGGTGCTTTAGAAGCATCTAGTTTGTCTATCAACCAGAAAGTCACCTTTAACTTTCTTGCTCTTATGTGATAATGGAGCAGAATACTTCATAGGACCTGTGATTTCATTAGTGTGGGTTCTTCCTCTACAATTTAGTTGACCATCTGTAAGAGTTGCCGTGTTTGAAAAATAAGTCTCCCTGCAGCCAAACTGCTATCAGTCCTTTCTGAGGCTGGTTCTTGAATGACATTCATCCTTCCCCAGTCCCGTGCTCAAATATTTGACGTCAACCTGGTTTTAGCCCATCTGCCAAGAAGATGGCTTACCATGGTGTGGTCGATGTGTGTGCTACAGCTTCTTGGAGCCACAAGTGAGTGTTGGGTGATAGGTAGACACCAAAGGTGGATGAGCCCCTGAAAAGGGCTCGGCAAGCCCTCACAGCAGAGGTGCTAGTCCTTGGACATCCATGTACCCCATCTTGGCAGATGGGCTAAACCAAGCTGTGGGCCAAAAACTCAGCAGGTTAGGGGGGCTGTCTACCCCAAGCATGTGAAGACTTCCCTCAACCCTTTTCCCCCACCCCACCTCTGATGGAATGGGCAGATGAAAACAGTTGGTCACAGTGACCATGAAGGCAATTGAAGCAGGCGCTGTGAAATGCTTAGAATTTGATCAGACATTGAAGACACCAAGGTCCTCCACTGCATCCCAGGCTATTGCCAGTCATCTTGACTTTAGTTTGCCACTGGACTTCAGTAACTCTGGAAGAGAGAGTGAGACTAAGTAAGACTTTGTGCAGTTCTGTATCACTTAAATCCATTTCACATGTAAGTCAAGACATCACCCATGATGTCATTGGTCCTCTTCAAAAATGAAAAACAACTACTCAAGCAGCTGATGTAGGATCTGTCAGAGATTTAAGAATTCCACAACATAATAATGCATCGATGGGAACAGGACTTTAATAAAACAGAATACTACCAATATTTTTTCATTTTATTTCTGTACTTAAAAATGTAAGTGTCTGTAAAAGTTTTTTCTTATTTATAGTAATTCCAGCAGTCATTTGGTTCTTAACCTTATTCCTCATCCCCAGATATTTCTTTTGATCTTCCAGCAAGTTCTTTAGGTAGAATACAAGTGTCAGGTAGTGTACCAGTGTTACAGATGATAAAATTCAGGCCCAGAGAGGTTAAATTGCCTAAGACCACATAGGCATATAGTAGATTTTTAAAAAATAACATACTTAGATTTACTTGTATTTGATATTTTATGTGCTTGTGTATTGCTACTCTTGGTACAGGTTGAAGAGTCAGCAATGATCGGAGTAAGTGGTTATGTAGAATATCTTCGTGAACAAGAAGTATCTGAGAGGTGGTTCCGATACAATCCCCGCCTCACTTGCATCTACTGCGCCAAATCCTTCAACCAGAAAGGCAGCCTGGATCGCCATATGCGCCTACACATGGGGATCACACCTTTTGTCTGCCGTATGTGTGGCAAGAAGTATACCCGCAAAGATCAGCTGGAGTATCACATCCGCAAACACACAGGCAACAAACCCTTCCACTGTCACGTTTGTGGCAAAAGCTTCCCCTTCCAGGCCATCCTGAACCAGCACTTTCGCAAGAATCACCCAGGCTGTATGCCTCTAGAAGGGCCTCATAGCATCTCCCCTGAGACAACAGTCACATCCCGGGGACAGGCTGAGGAAGAATCACCCCCACAGGAAGAGACAGTTGCCCCTGGGGAGACTGCACAGGGATCTGTATCCACCACTGGGCCTGATTGAAAGATGGCAGGGGAAAGGGGGAGGGTCCTCTGCCCCCTTCTGGGCCATAAGCAGCCAGCATCTGGGCCAAGGGCTGGTTCTTGGATTCACAAAATGCCACCTCACTAGACAGGAAGAAGCTCCCAAGATGTTGCCAAACTAGAGGATTAACAAAGTACACAAAAAAACTCAAGGCTCTTTCCTTCCCTTCCCCCACTTCACACCTCAGAAAATAATTAAGCAAAACAGCTTTCTGATTCAGGGATCAACAGCTTTGGTTTGTTAATTTTTTTAAGAAAAATTTTTTAAGAAAATCCAGGATAAACTGTCATTTAGTTACCAACCATGGTTTCAACTCTGTGAATTGGTCCAGGTGACTGACCTTGGTGGCTGTAATGTCCCAGCTCCAGCAAGCACAGCATTCAGGCTTCCGTCGTCTGGATCAGCTACAGGAGAGGAGGAGGAGGAGGAAGAGGTAGTAAGGACAGGGCCTTACTCCTCTACCTCCCCTGCCAGTTATTACTGTTTTCACGGTCAAAGAAAAAAGAATAGTTCTGGTGGTCCTTATTGTTCTCAAGTTTCTTTTCAACAGAATGTGATTGGGGGCTTTCTGTTTGCCCCATCCAGGTAACTGGCTTCTTGCCTGATTGCTTCACGTAGGCAACCTCTTGCAGCAGTATTCTAGTAGGCAATACAACTGTAAGCACCATAGGGTACCAAAAGTTAAGTTAGCAGCTATGAGGTTTGCATTAGACAATGCTGCATTTGGGGGATTAGGTGTGTGGTGAGGGAGATGGGGAGGAGGGGAAACGTTGTGTGTCTGTAAATGTGGACTAGCACAGGACCACATTGCGACTTCTTAACTGGGACTGGGGACACACGACAGTGCTTTCTACATCTCTAAGCATTAGGCAGTGGCTCTGGCCCAGATGGATTAATGAGCTGGAGGCTGACCACCAAAGTCTTGTCAGGCCTCTTTGGCTCCTGGTCTTATATAACAGCAATATTGTACATCAAAAATGTCACTTCCCAGTGAAGTGATGCTGGGTTGTGTTTTTAAATCCATATATCTCCATGTTTGATAAGTTTGATAAATTTTATACGAAGTTTTAAAAAAAAATTTGTGTTACAACAGCATCGTGATTCAGGAAATATAAAGCTGTTATTCCTATCGCAACCATAATTTAGTTCACTCCTACAAATATAATAGCTTATATTTCCTGCTCATTTGAAGAACCTCACTAATTCCTATGTCTCCAGTCTGCCAATTCACAAAAACCCCTCAGTAAATTAGTGTTTGTTCGAGAGTATTGCTTTTTAAATAGTACCCAACAGGGCATTTACACAGAGCATCATCACGAATGCTCAACATGAAGTCCCATTTGTTGCAGCAAATGAACAGGGGGTCAGTTTTGATCATGTTTGTTCTCTCGTTCCTTCTCAAGATTCAGCAATATTCACCGGGCCTCTTTGGCATTTTTAGGTATTAATGAGGTTCTCTCAAGTTGAAAATCGTGGAGAGAGCTAAGCAGACCTGCATGACCCCTGCCCTGACTGGGAAGGGGAAGGAATTAGGCTTGTGCCTATGGTAGGATTTTTTTGAATACTAAGGCATGCAGGTAAGTAGTAGATAACTGCTTTCAGACCCAAGTGCAAATAGAAGAGAAAAATCTCTGGCCTCCCTCATTGTTGGAAAAGTTACTGATTTTTTGTTGAGTTGCTTTAAAGTATCTAAAATCTGCAGTGGTTTAAGAGATTGCTTTGGTGCAGAGGCACATAAAAGTGAAAAAATAACATTGGATGTTAGTTGTGCTAGTGCAGGTGAACTGATTGTGAGCACGCTGGTCAGGCCCTCTTCCCCTTCTGAGAACATGTTGTGATCTATGGAAAGGTGGGCAGAGAAGAAGGATATTTTTCTGAAAACAAGAAGTTGGAGTACAAAAGGTCACTGTTGAAAAGTAAATTGTGTTATTTGTTCAATAAATTATGGGTGCCCTACCGTACTCCCTCCTCCAAGAGAGATCATTACATTTTTTGGAGGGGCCCAGGAAGGCACAGTTTCTTCGAGTGGTATGATGCTATCATGTAATGAGAGCCTGCCCATAAAGGGCAGAGCCTGCTTCAGAGTCTGCTCAGGGGCAGGTGGTTCCTTTTCAGGAGCTGCATTTTGTTTTTAGAACTATGGACTGTGGCATCCCACTGTTGAATGGGGCAGCAATGCAATGTGGTGAGACCTCTCTTCAGTGGCCATCTAAGGATTGTCAGTGTTTCGTGGCCAAGCCAAGAGGGAGTTCAGGTTAGACCGGGACCCTTAGAGGAGTTTTTCATCGGTCACTGATAAAAGAGGGGCTTGGACAGATTTTGCCATATTTGAGTGGGAGGAAAAGGGGGGAGAAGTCCAGAAGATGCTGCTTTAGACATAGCTTTTAAACCTACCAAAAAGGAAGAAGAAAATTTAAGTCTATTCTGCTCATAAGAGAAAGTGTGCCGGGAAATACTTTGTTGCTTTGTTAATTACTTAGACAATTTTAAATAAGAAAGTATAGCTTTTATACCATTACCAAAATGTAAAGATGAAGTTAAGTAACTGCTATAAAAGAAAAAAGTTCTCCTAGCCAATGTAGTTAATTCCATCCAGGTATAGCAACAGAGGGCTCCAATGAAGTATGGACAACATTATTCATATAGGAAGACCATGAGTGTGTGGTGAGGTTTAGTCTCTTTTTTTCCTTTATTTGACTTTTCACAGGTTTTTACTGTGTTGATACTGTGAATAGAGGAAAATCCCAATTATCCAACACTTATCAGCACAATTCTCTATGCTGGTTCTTTCCTCTTAGTTGGCCTAGTCAGGACCATAACACTCATGAAATCCTTGCCTAAGCTAGTTTTAAATCAAAATAAGGCTTGAGAGAGCAGTTATTGTTTTTTTTTATTTGTTTTTTATCTTTCCTTAGAAAAGATTTACTCTTTATAACTGCCCAAAATTCTTATTCAGGTCTCACTGTGACGTTGCCCTAGTTCATAGTTAAAGTCACTGTAAGGTCATTAGAATAGGAATTAGTAATATTCTTTCGACATCTGCTGAATGTGTATGTGTGTCTGTGTGTGTATGAAGAATGCCTCTTAAATATGTCCAGAATGGACTCTTTATTTGACTCAATTTGAACTGAACCACTGACAGCCAAATTTGAACCACCGTATGTGTCCCCTGGGAAAATGAAACTGGGTTGGCACTAAGGGCTAAATTTTTTTTTAAAAGATCATTTAGCTCGTACTAGTGTAACTTTGTCAGTTTTGTATAAAATGATGGGCACTAGGTATGATCTCATTTCATGTTCAGTAAGTGGTACTTTAGCATAGAAGCTGCTTCTGTTCTTGGCAAGAAAACAAAGATGGCAGCTGTCATCTCTATGTTCTGAGATGGAACTTTCATTCTACTGAATTCTTACCTATCACCTGAATGAAAGTATAAATTTACTATCTACATGTACAGTTATAACTGGGCACAAAGACTAATGCTTTATTCTCTCTCTACTCAAAAGACTCTAATGTTTTGTTTTCTCTTTACTCAGAATCATACTTACCTCTGACCTCAGTTGAATTTATCATGTCTTGAGTTTCATTTCGTGTACATCATAAACCTTCCAAGACCAACTCATCAAAGGGGTGAGTTATGTCTCTTAATCTTCTAGGAGAAGCTAGTATGACAAGATTGGAGAGAAAAGGAGGTAGGAGATGGAGGAAGGCTTTTTTGTTTCTTTTTAATTTTGTTTTGATTATTAGTATCTTCCCTGCTTTTGTGAAATGGGGCTTTCCAAAGATGGTATTGGCAGTAAAAATAGAAGCATTTTCTCTTTATGGCAGTAGTTGAAAACTAGAATGCATTGGTGGATAGTGCTCTGATAGGAGGGAGAATGATGGGGTAATAAAGTGGTATAACTGCTGAAAGCTTCAGTCTGGCTATACCAGCTTTGGTTGGGGAAGAATTCCATTACTTTCTCATCATAGTATAAAGGCCACATTTTGATTAGGCAACAGATTTGAAGATGTTATTTCAGAAATGCACATGTGGGAAGAGGAGGCTTGACTTGAAAAGAAGTTAACAGATTTTGAGGGATGATGAACAGCCCAGCAACTTAATATGCAGTAGCCATCACATCACCCTCAGTGGAACCTAATTACCAAATCTTCCTTTCAACTGAGTTGAATCTATTTACAATTATGCAATGCATTTAATTTATTTGTGCACCAAACTGTACAAAGACTAGCCTCTGCCACTTCAAAGATTGGAAGAGAATGGAAAGTGCCAAGGATGTATTTTCCTGGGGCATTCTAGGTTTGGAAAAACAGATCTATTTTAATAAATGATTGAGTCAGGGAAGTGATGAAGGCAAAATCATTAGCAAAGTACTTCCCCTGGAGCTATGGTTTGGTTTAAAAGAATTCTCCCAAGATTTACCATTGCTGTTATCTTGTCTCTGTAAAATATAGGTTGGGGAGTTTGAGCTATATAGCAATAAATCACCAGTTCCTTTAAAAAGTTTTTGTTTTTTATTTGTCTCTCTTGCAGACTCCTTTCTCTCTTTACCTCTTTTGTACTGCTTCCCCCAGATACTAAGGGCTTTAGGGGGAAAAAACCCTTAGAACTGAACCTCATGATTTGCCTCGTTCTTGAAATTATGGTAATTCATTGATTAGTAACAGGCATGATAATGTGGCTCTCTTAAAATAGTTTCCATATAATATAAGGTAAAAGTAAGCCTTAAAATCTTTTTAAGAATAACCGCAAAAGCAGAAAGGTGTGTGCCTGTATATGCATATATACGTATGTGTATACACACACACACACACACACACACACACACACACACTCTCTCTCTCTCTCTCTCTCTCTCTCTCTCTCTCTCTCTCTCTCTCTCTTGCTCTCTCTCTCTCTTTCTCTGTCTATCTCTCTGTCTCTCTATACCCCTTTTGTGAGATTTTGTACCAGAAGTTCCTGTGAATTTACTGGAAACAGATAGCAGAATTAGTCCTGCTGGAGAAAGTGTGTTTGGACTGTAGTACCAAGTACTTTTTTTCAGAGACCACCATCCCCTTTTTCTGGTATTAGCATTTTCCCCAAATAAGCATAGTCTGTTTCAATTGAAATAACTGAAAATTAAGCCAGATTTCTTCATAATTTTGTATGCATGAGAATGTGTGTGTGAGTGTATGTTTAAATACTTATTGTTAAGGATTGTTGAATTTTAAGTTTCTCTTAGAATCATCCTCCTTCCAACTGTGAACAAGTTGCTTTCTTGTAATTTATTTCTTTCCTGAATGTATGTTTGTCCATCATCTATTTCATTGTGAACTGTGGTTCTCAGTGTTCTAGTAGCTTCTGTGCACTAGGAGTGGCTGCGCTTGGACATGGAAAGATATTGGAAATAGAAGATTATGAGAAATAGAATTCCTTGGTGGGGAAAGCTTTCTTGTCCATCCTTCAAGGTTATATGTAGAATCTTGAGTTAAAGAATGTATACGGGCAAGATTCTCTGAGCTGTACCGATAGACTTTTATGTGTTACTTTGTGAAGTTAGCAAGTTTAGCTCAAAATATAGCTGAGAGCCCTAGTTTTGTGTAGTGCATATATTGATCTAGCATTTTTTCTTAAGTATGCCTTCTTCCAGGATAGAGATTTGTGGGCCTGTTCACTATATCCAGTATGTACTCTTTCTTAATCCTCCTCTATTGAATGGGCATTTGTCTCCAAGATTCCAGAATATTTATTCAAACTAAGTCACTGTGGAATCTACTCTGGTCTAAGAGCAATTGTACTTAAATAGGCAGGAAGCTTATTCAGTGTTGCATTTCAAGTTTACCTAGGTTTTTATCCTTCTTAAAGAAATTAGGTTAGACAAAACCAATTGATAACTAAAATCTGTCCTTCTTGGGGGCTTCCCTTCAAAAGAAAACTAGTCTCAAGAATGATAATTTTCTTTAATTACAAATTTTCAACCTTTAAAAGATTTAAAAACCCAAATTTTAATCTCATTTATACGTTTGGTTTTCCGGAATAATTTTGTAAACTTATTTTTTTCCTTACTTTCTCTTTCAAGTCATCATTTTTTTTTCCTTTCTTTTGCTTTCTCATTTTCTCTCCTTAACTTTCTTGTTCATCTGACAACTTTTCTTTTGACCTTTTATGTAATTCCAGTGAGTGATCTGAATCCACTCACTTATGATGGACCAGTGGCTCATCCCAGGCAGCCTCCTGCACACACTTAGGAACATCCATATGGGTGCCACTCCAGAGTGGCAACCCAAAGGGATAAATGAGACTGAATCTTGGGAGATATTCTTAAAGCAGCACAGTCAACTTTATTCTCAAGATGAGACATTCAGTTTTTAAATTGTTATTATTAATACCTAGCTAATTCAAAAACTGTATCCTCTAATCACCAAACCAGAATAATCCTGGTGCTAGCATTTAGGAAAGATTGCAGAACCTCTTTTATGTCTCTAGGTACACTGCCCGCCCCTGCCATCACAGAGGCACCCTTTTAGACTCTAGCAGCTGAGGTCTTGAAAGGAGCTCAGAACTCAACCATGCTGAGTATGATCCATTGTTGCAGGTGATTTGAAGTGGCAGCATGGTTGGGTACTTTGGCAAAGCAAGCTTGAGAAACCTAGCTGCCTTGTAGCCCTCTCATAGGAAAGCCAGTGGTTACCTAACTGGCTTTTCATTTCCTTCATCATGTTGAGAAATTTAAGAATATACCAGGCTACTGCCCTCCAAGCTCTAGTTTCAGGCATTTCAAAGCATAAATACAAATAGTTTTTGGCAAAAATTAAGATACCATCTGGATTTGCGTGACTCTTTGTCAGGTGAGTCAGTCTTTTGAGGTGATAATAAGTCTTTCCAAGGCTATAAATTGATCTACTCTATGGCAGTGATGCAAGTTTAGTTGCTTGTAGCACAAAGTTGTTCATCCTCAAAGAAGGCAGAGAAAGACTGGAGCTATTTTTGGTGCTGGTGTTGATTGGATGAAATTCTTAACACTACCAAGAGTGCCACAGACTGACACAGCCTTTGAAGGAGTCGGGTCACCTAAAATCCACTGACTCAGGTGAGAGTCAAAGAACAGGCTCCTTTTGGAAAGAATGCCTGGCTCCATCACAGCTTCTAAAACCATTCTCTGAAATACTCTTATCAAGAAGAGTTTCCATGCAGCCCCTAAATCAGCCTGCGCAGAGGCCCCTGATTCAGATAGCCACTTTTCATCTCTCTCAAGCGTGTGTGTGTGTGTATATATGTATGTATACACACATACACACACACACACAATATAATTTCTCCCATTCTAGTGACAAATGCTAACACCTCAACTGAAAGCTGTGACGTGGTGGGATGAGATGGAATAGTTCATGATCACAGTGATCTCTTTCAATGGAATTTAAATCTTGGGGCCTACATTAAGATCTGCTTTAAGTGCATATAATAAAACATCAGTTTTTTGAGGCCACCTCTTTCCCATCAAAGAAACAAAGTCCATTTAGTATAATTGTCCCTACAAGAGGCTGGTGGCTCCAACTGCCAAAGCCGTCACACTGAGATTAAGGAACATGATCTTGGTAGAAGCTTTCTCAGCTTTTGAGCCTTTTGTTCCTTGGCCTCTGAATCCATGTCAAGGAGCCAAAGTTGACTGTTAAATTAAAAGGAGGGATGTTTATTGCTGGCAACATGCTTATGTACATAACAGTTTACTGTACAATGGATTCATGGGGAATTAGGTAGCATTTTGGGATTTGCACAGATGTTAGTAGTTGAAAGTACAGTAGTGATTATATTATAATTGGGAGCCTATTAAAAGTGAAGGTGGTCCAGATTCCATGTAATTGACAAACACAGCCTCAACTTACTCTGTTTTTAAATCTACGCACTTTAAATGAAATTAAAGAAAATTTTATTCAGATAGCTTTGGAGGTTTCTTTAAGGAATATTTAGGCTTTAGGAAACCTCTGACCTTCCTCTGTATAGAGCAAAGATTATAGAATCCTAGACCCATAGCAGAAGCAGAATGACATCCTAGACAAGTTGTCATTTGAAGACAATTCTATTTGAAGCCCTCCAAGAATGAGGAACCCACTACCTCCCAAAACAGCCCATTCCACTTCTGGAAAAGATTGTTAGGAAATTCTTCCTTACATCAAGCCAAAATATGCCTTTCTACAACTTTCACCCACTGGTCTTTGTTCTGCACCCTGGGGCCAAGCAGAATAAGTTTTCCCTTTTCCACACAATTGGCCCTTGAAGTACTTGAAAACAGCTATTATACCCTCCCTGGCTCTTCTTTTCTCCAAAGTAAACATTCCCATTTCCTTCAGTTAACGTGGCTGTGAGTTTCTTCATCATCCTGGTGACCCACTTTTGGGTGTCCACCAACTTCCCAGCGTTCTTCCTAAAATTCAGTGCCCAGAATTGAATATATTACTCCATATAGTCTGATAGGGCAAAGTAAAATGGGACTACGATCTCTTTTATGGGCTCACTCTCCTTTTATCAATGCAGCCCAGTGCTTGTGGCTGCTGAAGTACTTCAGTGGGGCAGAGTTTCATTGGTGTGCAGATTGCTCCCCATCCTTGCCTGTCCATTCCTCCCCGTGAATCTTCAACAAAGGCTCCACGTACTTAATGATCTGGAAGCCCACTTTCTGGCTTTTAATATTTTGTGGGTCCCAGCTCAGCACCTTCTCTGTCCAGGTTTTATGCCTTGCTCTTGCTCACAGGACTGTAGAGTTAGAGCTGAATGAGAGCTCAGAAACCATCAAGCCCAGGAAACTGAGGCACAGAGAGCTTAAATGACTGGCCCAGAATCACAAAGTCTGAGGATCTCTCTGGTCAAACTCAGGTCTCCCTGGCTTCCCAGCCCAGCATGCTGTCAGCTATTCTTCACTGCTTCATGACCAATCCACTTCCTTAAGCCTTTCCTGCACATCCTCAAAGATGTATTTATGCCACTTTTTGCATACTCATAGTTGCCTACTGAAGCCTCATGCTGGGAGCTTTCAGCACCCAAAGCTCTGAGATCCTTTTCACGTGAACTGTTGTTTCACTGTCTGCCTAAGCGGTTGAGTTTGTGAACCCAAGATTCTCTTAAAAGATAATAAATATATAGTTAATCCATTCTGTCCTGTATGGACAATTCAGGAGCACGTGGGTCCATCCTTGACATGTGCATTTCTCTTACAAGTCTTCTGATTGCAGGACTTACTAAAAGTTTAGTCAGCTGTTCTTTTCCCTACCCCCATGTAACCTTCATGCACCTGCTAGGCTATGTGTGAGCTGGAGTACGTTGTCATGATGTTATCAAGTACAAAAGTGACTGGAGGAGTTTTTGGAATGCTGGAACAGTTTTTCTCTAAGAAGGTGATTGTTCTCAGTAGCCTTAGCTTGCTTTATATATCTTAGGCTGTTATTGCCACAGATCCAAGTTACCAGTTTGCTAGGTCTTAGTGTGAATGAATGATGTGCTCCAAAGTTAGCCCTGGCAAAAGTAGCATGTGGGGGCTTTTGAATTGTAATATCATGGCTTTCTTGTTACTCAGCTTTGAAAAACCTAATAGTTATTGGTACAGTAGTGTCAGTTGATAACTATTTTAGATCAGGGAAGGAGCTAAAAACAAGAGAATGGGACTGATTTCAGAAGCCAACAATAATATACCTCAGGCTGATTCGGCACTGGGATCATAGTAGCAGTATGTCGATTCATTTATTTTGAGATGTGTTCCAACCTTAGAACATCCTCCCATATATCACATGGAGCTTTTGCTATGCAAGGTGAGCCAGAGTTACTACGAAGGGGTGAAAAATGTGGTATGTCAACACATACTAATTTGAGACTTCGATGACATTCATAGTATTCAAGCAGGTGACAGTAAATGCTGTGGCCTGTTATGCTTATGTGGCTCCTCTCTCTGAGCTGTAGGTTCCTTAACACAAACATGTTTTATGATAACTCCCTTTGGAATGTGAGCTCCTTTTACTGATCTCTGAATTCGAACATTTTTCTTTCCCCAAATGTTTATGCTAAGAAATGAACAGGTTCCTCTGGGGAAATCCACAGCACAGTTTTACATGAATTTTAATCCTTAAACATTAGCATGTGATGCCAGGCCCATTTTAGACAAAAATAGGTAACTGAAATTTAGGATTCTTGAATAGATCTATCAGATTTAAAACATAATTCCAAGGCACCAGATGGTAATAATCAGACAATCACTCTTTTTAATAGGAAAGGTACATTAAAGAAAATAGGAGCAAAATTGGAACCCTAGTCTAACATGGCAGATCACCCCAATTTAATAATCTTTCTCATTAAAGAAAGATTTTGAGACAGTCATTTCCTGTGCCTTTATCTACTAACTTCTCCAGTAATTACAGTCTGAGGAGAGAATTGCTTCCTATCAAGTCCTGGGTGAATGCATACAAAGGAAAGGAAAAGGGGATTCTTGAAAATCCAAGGCCTTTGATTCTGTCATGATTCACCAGCTTCTTAGCGATGGGGGAAAGCAGGTTCTGGACTTCATGATTTGAGAAGCTAGGTGAGAGCTGCTTACTGTTCAAGCTTCACATCTAATTTAAAGAAGGGGAAATGGTACACCTTTGTCTACTGTAATAGGAGCCACTTACCTCAGAGCCTGCTCTTTGTGACAGAGAAAACCCATAAAGATCACCTGGAGGAATCATTCTTGGGAGAGCTAGTTCTTTTGCCTACTCTTCTTCCTCCTAGATGGAGTAATTGTGTGATTTACTTAACAGAGGTTCCCATTTTAAATATCAGTAGATTTTGTAGTTTGGTACTGTGAATGAGATAATAGTATAAAAGGAATGGGGACCCTGAAAAGACCCTAGATCTTTATTCTTCCTCGCTTAGCTTTTCTTAGGAGCAAAAGTCTGAAAATTATAAGCCAATTAAAAATAGATTCAGTAAGGTTAGAATTTCTGCTTTCATCCTCAACCTGGAGAAAATTTGTATAAGTTCGTTAACTAGGTTTTTAATAGACATAACAATTATAAGGCAGAAAATAGTGGCCAAAAGAGCCACTGTAAAAACAGTTACAAGGAGGGAAAGTTATTTTAAATAGTGGCCCCTTAAAGCTAGTGACACCAAGTTGGGGGAAATCACTGAGAAATGTGACTGACATCTCTCTATAGAATAGACAAGGCAGTCACATAGCAAAAATATCTAAAATTTATATGGTATTCCTAATTTTATTTTTACAAAAATAATTTTAAATCATGTAACTTGTATTAAAACAGTGAGCCTCTTTTCTTTCTTTTTTGAAAACTGGCCAACTTAAAATAACACTAATATAATTCAGTATAATTCAATAGTTTATGCACATTCATTTGAATACAGATTGGTATATTAAAGATAGCTCCTGCAAAGGAATTCATGGTTAGTTTGATTATTTTCTTAGATAATATCTATCTTTTTTTCATAAGTGTATGTTTATAAATATATTTACTCATCTACTGTGATCTTGGTAACAAAATAATTTCATTTAGTTATGTCAAAGATTCTAAAATTCTAATTCTAGACAAAGAGCTTTTTTATTGCTTTGGTTGTATTTTGGCCAAGAAAATGTTTCTTTGCACTTTCTATTTATAAAGAAGCTATATAGCACATTGTAGCCACTTAATACAGCTGTTCCCTTGAGATGAGATAGAGGTGTTAAAATAAGGTGCATGTTAAAAACTAGGGGAAGTAGGAAAGGGACTTCAATAGAACCTGGCCTGCATCTACATGGGATGGAAGTGGGAGTAATACAAAAGTTAGATTATGAAAAACTCTAGGGATTGGTCTAATAGGGCTGTGAGGTAGCCAGCCACCCAGTAGGATGTGTGGGTATGGGTGTTTTTGCGTGTCTGTGTAAGAGAGGTGTTCAGTTGAGGCAGAGAAGTAACTGCAGATTCTTCTACCTCCCATTCAGAAATAAACATGTACCCAGTTGCCTGGTCGCCACCGGGTGGAAGCTGGATGTGTTAGCCAAGGCCTGCTTCATCCTCTGTTCTGCTTTAACCCTTCTACCTCCAAGCACTAACCGAAGGGAATGTGCAGCAAACAGGAGCAAAGAAGAACCAGGCCCACATTGGACAGGCTGCAATGTCTGACGTTTTCTTTACTAGGCTTATGTGTTAATGTTTTTATTAGTTTTCCAAATCAAATCCATTTCAAAGCACTTGAGAACCTGGTTTAATATTTTATCTATAGGCTTTCATTTGGCAGGAATGGAATCACTTTTTCAAAGAGTAATAGAATAAGATAATCTCAAAAGTCTATTCAGATCCAAAATTCTTGTTTTAACTACTGTTTGTAAAGTGTTAGGGGGGTAACACCCCTTGAGTTGTCGGTGTGTCTGCCTGTATTTGTATGGGGAGTTAGGGAGTAAATGTGGTTGCTTACATAAAATGGTTTTAAGGCTTTCCTTTTCAGATCATCCATTTTGTTTTTATTCATTTCTAAGACTGCCCTTGGCCCACAGTCAATTAACTTCTGACTAGACAGGGCCAAAACTCAGAGGTCAGTCGTTTGCTTTTAGGGCATGTATGTCTGAGAAACTCCTTCATGCCTTCCCATGCTATTACTCCTGTAAGTGTGTGTATCTCTTGGGAAAAATATTTGTGAACAGTAAAGACTACCTAGTCTAGTTAGTTGGCTTACTGGGACCAGTACCCAGATTTCCTGCCTGTGGTCACTTTTTTTTCCATGTTATCACATTACCTGTTCATCTCCAGATGGACAGCAGTAGTGTCGTACAAAGATGATTTCTTGCTTGGCATGTAAGTTCACCTCAGTATCTCCTAAGGCGCAGTTACACACAAACCAGATAACACCCTGGTGTCTTTATTAGGGCTTTTTGACACATCAAAACTGTTAACCTGGCAAAGTGAGATCTTGAGAGTTTAATGATGATGCATGGGCCTGAAGATCTGGGTTTCATGGGAGCTAACTTCTTTAAAATTATGCTTCACTTGGTTGACATTGTTAGGGAAAGATTTTCCTGCTATTGGCAGGAAAAGGGATTGATTGACAGCCAAGAACCCTCAAATTCTTCTAGTCTGAAGGAACTTACATCAGGGTTAATGTGACTTCTAGAATTCAGGGGTTAAATTTGAAACCAATACATTTTTTTAAATTAATGATCTAGATTATTTAAGTTAAATCTAGATAGGGTGATAAAATATGAAATTTTCCTAAATATAATTATTTAGGATCCAATCTCTTTTTGATCCTTTTTTTTTAACATAGTACAAAATAAGTCTTATTGACCATTCATAGCTAAAAACAACCTTCAAACAGAAAATGAAATCATTAACACAAATTTATCCAAGGTTTTTTTTAATCTTAAATTTAAAAAAAAAATCTTCAAAATACATAAGTATCAAAATCTACATGTTTGGTTTTTTTAATCTGAATAAACAAGCAAACAAACAAAAAAAAAAAACCTCATGTAGTCTTTGAATGTAGTTGTGAGTACTGAGTAGATTTCCTTCTTTGAGTAATTTCTAACCTTAAACTTAATCAAAACAAGGCCATCACTTTGCCTTCAAAGTACTTATTAGAGCCGATGAAGTTGATAGCCATCTATTTTTAATGCTTTCTACCTTTTAGTGATAAAGCTTTGGCCGGCCCTCTGTTATTAAGGCTTTACAGACTGCGACTAAACAGTAATTCTGGCTAAAAGTGGGTAAGGGAATGAACCAGTTTCAAAGATGGGCGTCTGTTCTGTGTAGTAGTTGGCAGGTCAAGACAGGTAGCCTTACTGATGGCTTTAAATAGTTATAATGACATTATCGGGCATGTAAAGGTCAAAGTAATGACCAACACAAGCTTCTGCCCAAATACATTATGAATATTTTAGGAAGGCAAGGGTGAGTAGAATCATGGGAATTCATTTACTGTGACTGCTTGTTATCTTTTTCCTTCTTTAGAATAGTTTTCAGTCTCTAAGCCATGGTAATACCCTAGACTCAGGAATAAACTCCTGCTTAGGAAAATCCTTTCATTTGACTTTTTCATTCATCAAAGAAGAATTCTCTTTTGTTCTGGTGCTGCCCATATATACATGGCTGGGTTTTGTCTAAGTCAATAATTGTTTTTTTCTGCACATGAAGCCAAAGTTATCAATGCCCAAGAAATTCTAGCAATTCTAGTAAAGCATGTTAAACCCATGAAGCTGGAGGGAGAATACAGTCACCCTACCTCTCTTCTATATCTCTCTTCCACGTGTCTTGGATTAACACTGGTTTTTAGAAATTATTATTATTATGGAGCCAACCTAGACAATTTTTTCATGGTTAGTGACAGGGAGGGAGTCTTCTCCCATTTTCTTTCTTTCTTTCTTCTTTTTTAAATTTGACTGATCTAAGGCTACCTTGATGCATGGCCATTAATTGTGAAGATGAAGCTTACCTGATGCTTAGTCACTGATTGGCAAATGATGAAATGGGCAATCTGTGGATAAATGTATCAAAGTAATTCTGAAAAGAGATGAAGTCATTCTATGTCTACTTTTGTGTGTCTATACTCATTCTTATTACTCCCTAAAACATAGATATATATATATATATGTATGACTACAAAACTTGTCTCCTATAATAATTTTCATGTCCCAGGTTCCAGTCTTCTGAAGCACATCTTGATCAATACTTTGGACTGTATCTCCTGTAGCTCCACCTGCTCTTATGGTCAAAGCCAAGATACCTAGAAGTTGTCATGTGTGCTGCTAGGCAAGTAGGCATTTGCTGGAGGCAGTTATTGACTAACAGAAGAGGCACAAAAAGATTTCTCTGTCATTTCAGGTTTCTTTCCCCTTTGGTGTATTTGTGCTGGGCGGGAAGAATGGTGGATAGGCAACAAGAAAGAGAGTGACTTACATAATATAAATTAAATTGTATAAGTCAAGCTGAGCAAAGGGGGTAGACCTAGGTAACTTTGACTATTTGTCTCTTAGCTTGACTCTTAAGTGAAATTTCAGCCAAAATGAGGCTTTTCATTATTCACTGGAGTGATTGAATGAAATGCACTGGCCAATGCCTGGGTGTTTTAAGTATTCAATAAGGAATCTGAAATAGCTCCTTTCAATATATCTATTCTAGAATATAAAAGACCTAACCCATTAGTTCCCAAATGAGGAGCTCTGACAGCCCTGTATCATATCTTTGAGGGAATTATATCTTCAATTACCTGGAAGCCTTGTTTCTGTTTTGTCCGTCATCATCCCTGGTTCTCAATATTTTGTAAAACCAGAGTACTAAAAAGGTTGATACCTTGTGTCAGTTACCCCTACCCAAATAGAGAAAGCAAGAATGAGGTATGTAATCAACCAAAAAAGGAAGAAAGTACCCATGAACCATTGATCTAAAATAATAGCCCCCTCAGCTCTTCCCACTTTGCCATTCCTAATTCCAACCCAAATGTTCCAGGGTACTAGTCTCTTGCCTCAGAGAACAAATTCAGCTCACTACATTTGCCACAACTTATCACTTGAATTTTAGTTGGTGAAGGGTGGGAAGCAATGGCGACTGCTTATGGTTGGTGTGGAGGAGTTTGATGTAGAAGCTGAGTCAGCATCAGTTTAGGGCTTTTTGATAATATAGCAGTTCCTTTCTGTTTACTGAGTTGGTAAATGTTGTAGTCTCATTATACCATTTATAGAACAGGTCTCCTTCCTCTTGGGGTGATGGACCTAAGCTTTCTGTCCCTGGGTCATGACCGTTAGACATTTACTACTGCCATTGAGACTTAATGCTCATCATGGTGAGACCGTCAGATGGGCCAAAAGGGACCTTAGAAGCCATCTAACCCCTTCATTTTCCAGATGAGGAAACTGAGGCCCAGAGATTTTAAGCGATTTCTCTAGTGTCCCATGTATAAGCAGTGACAGAGCCAAGATTCAAGCCAATGTTCTTGAGACTCCAGATCCAGCACTCTTCCCACTATGCCGCGTGCCTCCCTTTGGCAGGGTTTTCACACTGAAGCAGGATCTATGGATTACTGTGAAGCTTTACTCCATTTTTATGCTACTCTTAGCCGCACTGGATTAATGTGTTTTATTTTGGGAGACAGGAGGAGATGGGGAAGAAAAAAGAACAGCTTCCACCTTGCACTTGAAGCAAGAGATGAAGTAAATTCCATTTTGGCAAAATAACTGTAAACCTTGGACAGATTCCCCTGGCCTCCTGGGCTTGTGTGCTGCTTCTCCTTGACCCTCTAGAAGATACTTCTTTAGACAGCTAACAAGACAGCTTTAAAGATTCCATTTAGTGATGGGAGGAAAGTTATTTCTAATCCTAATCCATTGACTTTTCAGCTGGCTAAGGGTTTTTTTTTTCCAGGGTGCTACTAGCCAGTCCTTTTCACCCCATTACTATCCGTCTGAGCCTCTAAATATGACAGCAGGAATTGTGAATTGGGGAGGTTGGGTCTGGCATGCTTCTAGCCTTTAGAGAATGTCAGAAAAGTTTTTCTCCTCCTTTACTTATACTCAAAATTAGTACTTTTAAATTTGGGAATTTCAGCTGAAGTTAGTGAGGGGGAGAGGTTGATTCGAATAGCCCTTATACTTGTCTCCTCATAATTTTAGTGAGAAGTCTGCCTGTGCTGGTGGGAAGGCGTTGAGGGTAGGATAAGGGAAAAACTAATGTAGCAAATATTTAGTTTCTTTCAGGTGATTACAATCTGAAAGAAGTCTATCCAAACTGTTCTCTATGGTGCTTTTCCTTACGTGATGGGAATTGTCCCATCTCTCCCTCATCATCCCTGGGCACTGTGCCTTCCCACTGGCCTCTATGAAAAGCAAATCATGCTAAACTCAGATGCCAGGCTTCCAAGACACATTTTCCTTCTTCACCTCAGGCTTATCACTTCTGCACAAAGCTGGGGATGTAGCATTTTCCTTCCATTTGGAAAGCGCTTTGGTTTTCCTAAGAAGTAGAATATCAAATTGAAAATGGCCAGGTTATATTCTGGTAGTAACTAAAGGAATTGGGGGGGAGGGGGCAAGAAATCCCCTTTTTCCAATCTTACAATGATACTGCCCCCACCTCTCCCTGTGAGTTTGTAGGTCACCATAACATTCCTAAGCAGCATACAGGCTTAGCTAACATTGCAAGTGGTTTTTCCTCATAAATTAACCAAGAAGGATTCACACTGAAACAGACAATCAGTTTCTAAAATATCCCCTAAAAGGGAGAACGTGATAGACTATATTTATCAATTAGAATGTTTACCAGTCTCTTTTTCCCTTTTGAAAAATTAACATTTGAAGTTATGTCCTTCTCCTGGAGCAATTACTCCATTTAAAAAGATGCATCAGGAAAACAAATGGCCCAGTACTGCTTTTCCTCTTCTCTGTTACTGCTGAGGCTGAGGGGCTGGGCATTTGCATCTTAGGTTGAAAAGTATGTTTTACTGTAACCTTAAACATATCTACCGATAGATATGAATACTGTAGGGTTATTTTTTTCCCCCACCTCTTAACCATTATCACTTAAATGTAAACCACCCCTCCCTTACTGAAAAAAAATGCACTTTAAATCTTACTATGTGTGGCTGTTGCTGGCTTTGTAGCCAGGTCATTTTGGTAGGAGTTGAGGAGGGAGAGCTGTTGCCAGACTTTCTGCTGCTGCCATCACCTGGCAAATGAGTGCAGCTCTGCCTCCTGCCTCAGCAACCCTTCCCCAAGAAGAGTACATTTGATGGGATTGTGGAATTCAGAGATGTCCCTTTTTAAAGGAGCCCTACCCCCAAAGAAAGAAAAAACAACCCAAATGGGAAGAGGTCTCAAAATGTTAGCTCCCCCCACCATTCAAAAATTTGGGGTAAATTCCCAACCTTAGGGATTATTTTTACAGTTAGTAAAGTTCCCAACTGTATTAACTTCTACTTAATGTGGAAGGTGATTGTTGAGGTCCTTTTGATTTGAAGAGTTAGTGTTCACACTGAAGAACCAAGTGGTTGAGGTGTGGTCCTACTCTGTTATTTCCAGATATCAGAATTATTCCCTTAGATTATTTCACAAGTTTTCTCAACACTCTCTTCCCTTAGACTCTTCTCTTCCCCAGATCACAGGATAATAGTTCTTGGTGGGGCTGCATGTCTCCTGGAGGGTAGCCCCAGGAACAGTGTTGTGGGGGGAGGGCACAAGGGTGGGCAGAAGACTGGGTTTGGGGCAAGGGGAAACAAACAAAAGGTGAAGATACAGAACTATATTAATGTATTTAAAGCAGTTTAGCAAAAGCTTTCTCGTTGAACAGCTTTAAGAACAATGTGAATGAAAACTTAGCAAGTTGGTTAGGAATCTTTGAAAATTCTATAAATGTATACTTGAAATTCTGTTTGTATAAAGAAAATGCATTTTCCTCTTTATTTTAACACTGTGTAAAAGAACATTATGCATGTGAGTGGTTTGAGAATTAAATGGTTTAATACTCTTATCTTGACGCCTCTTTTTTGTATGTGGAAACAGCTTATTTTCAGTAATTTTGTATTTGGCTATGTGGTGGAAATACTGTGACTTCATGGATCCCCGGTTCCTTGGCCGTGTCCCCAGTCTTTCACAGAAGGGCAGCATAATCTTTCTGCTGTACTTTCTCAACTGCAGATGGTTTTGTGGGAACCCCACCAGTAGCAGGTAGCTTCTCCCTCCCCTTCTCAGTGGTTTTTGAGGATAAAATGTTCACAAGTAACCAAAAACAGGAATAGTCAACATTTTATTTACCAGTATCCACATGCCATCCTAGGGAGAGGTACCAAAGAGCAGGAGCACCTCACTTCACACAAGGGTTGGATATTCTGCCCATGAAAATGATAGTATTGAGAGCAACTTCCCTGATCAGAACCAGGAAAGGCCTATTGGCCTTGAAGGTCACCCTGTTGAAGTTGAGCGAACGACCAGAAATCACAACCGAAGTGCTTGCAGCAGCTTCACTACCTTCCTCATTTACCTGCCATTAGATGGGGGGAAAGATGTCACATTAGCTGACACAAACATGCAACAGTTCTTCCTGGCTGGCTATTTAAGCTCTTTAAAAATGCTGTTGGGCTTCCTATCAGGAAGCACATCGACTCCTCGAAGGTGAAACTGGGTGAATGGAGCATAACTGCATTTGTTACAGAAACACACCTGCCCTTCTAGTACAAAAAGCTGGGGTCGGTTGAAATCACACCTATTCTTCATTCATCAAGTGGTTACTACGTGAAAAGTGATCCCAACATCCCCAGGTCCAGACATCTCAACCTAGCCTAAGACAGCCGTACGTGAGTTCCATAGAGCACTGGCAGTACCTGTCTATTCTGACAGTGCTGTAATGTTATGTTGCACTAGCTCTCACGGGAAGAATCTGGATATAAGCCATCTGAGTGAACCATAATTTTGCTCTTGGGCCAATGAGGTCACAATTCCTCCAGCATCCACACAGGATGCAAAACCCATAAGAAGAGGGAGGTGGCCTCCTACCCTGGTGAATAGTGAAGGAATTTCTGGAGGTGAAACATTAGAGAGTGGATCTCTCAAAAAAAGTTTTGCCTGGGCCCCAAAACTCAATTTATGCCACTTGAGCAAGTTCTTTGTGCCCCCTCCAAATGGAACTCTGTGCTCTTTGCTATGTACAGTTGGATGCTATCATTGATTTCCATGCCCCTCAATTCCCACTTCTTCACCATGGCTTTTGCAAGGCCAGGCATTCTGAAAAAAAATTGCAAGAGAGTGGTTCCTATTCTCGATCACGGGTACAGAGCCCAATACAGAAACTAGAACAGTGCTTAACTGGTAGGTTTCACCAAGGCCTGCAAACAAAAAGAGGCTCCATCGCTTACTTCCCCAGAGATTAAGTTCTTGTTAGCTGTGGCCCTTAGGTTTCTAAGCTGACCCTGGATCGTGTTGGCTTCTCAGGGCCCCGTAGAGGACCTACAGAAAACTGATATTATGGTGTAGTGGCCACAAGTGGCATAGAGTAAATCGGTCCTGGGCTTTCTTCCAGTGGTATTCCAAAGCCCCTAAGTTGTTCAGAAGTCTATCTGGGTTCCTAGGAACGGAATTACCAGCGTCAGTTCAGAGCCACTTCAGTTTCTGCTGATAGGAGCAAATTTCCCCATGGAGAACCCAAATCAGCTCGATAGTGAGATCAATTTAAAACATTTGGCCAGAAAAAAGGAACAGACTATAAAGCTTCCCAAGAACAGACACCTTTTCCTTATATGTTAACTTCTGAGATACCTCCAGCTTCCTGCGATAATGCCTGGCCCACTTCTGAGTACACTTAGCCAAATGACTACATGACCCTCTTAGGGCCGTTCAAAATCAAATTCACACATTTTGAAATAGGGTTAACAATCAGATGGCATTGGTAAATCATTTGGCTTTGAAAGCTTTGCTTTGAAATGCCAGAGAACCAGTTCCCACGCAGGTAGTGGTTTAGTCCTACTTAAGTCAAACATTATGGCCCTAATGTTTTTCAGTATCTGTCAACTTCAGGCAACTGCTAATCTCCAGCAGCGTTCCAGACACTCTTCTAGGTGGTGGAGAGGCAAAGACAAAAATGAAATATCCCTTGCCCTCAAGGCATTTACATTCCATTGGGGAGAAGACAACATATAAACTCATAACTATATACAAAATCTATGTCAGAGGAAACAAGGAAGCCTTCTTTCTTCAACTCACAAAAAAGTAATTCAAGTTTTGAGTTTCTCTTCAGTGTTTATAGAAAATGCTGCATTGTGCTTTGTATACTTAATTCATCATTTCAATTAAGTAAACACCATCTTCCCTCTCAACATTCATACCCTCAGCTTGTGTTCAAAGACGGCTCTCTGGCTTAGGGCCTAGCACCTAAAAAACACTTAAATGCTTGTTGATTGATTGATATATAAAGTAAATACAGATTTATTGGGGGGCGGGGGGCGGGGAGGTGGAAGGATGCACTAGCAACAAATGGCTTTTTGACCTTGAGCAGGATCTGTCAGGTAGGTTACAACATAGGTATACACCATTGCTCTTTAGTGGAAGGCTGCCAGAACTGAGATGTCATTTTATTTTTCACGTGGTTGAAGATTAGAAATCTATCACTTCCTCCCACTTTCTGTATTCAGAACTTGGCCTCTGTCAGCAATGTGTAATACTGATAATAAGGATTCCCTGCTTCTGGTTAAACTTTATTTGTGGGTAAAAAAAAATGCATAGTAATTCGATTTTTTGTTGAGTTCCCAGTGGTTAAAGGCTATTATTTTAAGGGTTGAACATCTGAGAGGCTAGTAGCCCCCTTTTTGATTGATCATTAGGGTCAGTCCTCTGTACAGAGGGAGTAAGTAGTTGCTTCCATGTTATTATCTAAGCAGCACCTAACCCCACCACCCCAAGAAAAATATCTACCCTACCTCAACTAGCCACACCGTCTGAAATGTATTATTCACCCATTTGGCCCTTGAAGTTTTCTGTTAAGAACTAAGTAAATTGCCCAAGAAGGCCAAAGTACTGAATTGTAGTTACCCTGTCAACACACCAAAAACAGGTTTATTAGATCATCTATGAAGTTACCTGAAAAAGCTATGAAGGGCTTGGATCAAAGCAGGGACATTCTCAATAAAGAGATGGTGGAGGATGGTAGAAGGAAGAGATGCATTGCATTGGACCCTCAGGGAGGGCAGTTCTGGGGAATTTGATGGCACTTGACCCTGAAGGGAAGAAGGAGCTGGTGGCTTGGGGACCAAGGGATGTTGTAAACCTTCATGACTGCAGAGGTGAGACCCTGCTGGTCATGATTAAAGATGCCCTTCCCACCCGCCTATACCTATAGCCACCCATGGAGCAGGTGCTGCAGAGTTACATCTCTATGGGAAAGTAGTTGGGTAAAGTGAGAACAAATCCCAGTAAGAAAAGGAGGAAATGGACAGAGAGATCTACTGACCTCAAGGAATGCCTTGTGGAATGCATCTGAAACAAAAAAATCTCCATGGCCTTCTGCAATGATCCCTGAAAAAAAAAAAACAATAGAAGCATGGAGGGAGCTAGCTACTCCCAAGAGAGGATCCCCTCAAGTTAAAGTGGTCAAGTGTTTCAGAAAATACAGCACAAAGCCTTGCACACAGTAGGCTTACTTACAGTAAGTTCAGTTGAACTAAGTGACCCCAGCCCTCCCACTCAACATTATCATCAACATATTATCACACATTGAAAGACAGTCATTCAGACTGGCTCATATGAACTCAAATTTGTGCTTACAAATACAGGATGGCACAAAAGCCCTATTGCTAGAAAAATAAATAAAAGCAAAGCCGCATCATGTATGAGGGTGCTTTAGCATCTCGGGCGGGCCAGACTCTATAAAACCCATTGTGCCCTCTGTAAATGGAGGTGACAGCAATCAACAGACTGCCAGGTATAATGAAAGGCCTACCCAGATAAATACCTAATATTAAAATGCCCCTTCCTCTGACATTGTAAAGAATGTTGTATGGGACAGCTAGGTGGTGCAGTGAGTAGAGCACCGTCCCCGGAATCAGGAGGACCCGAGTTCAAATCTGACCTCAGGCACTTGACACACTTACTAGCTGTGTGACCTTGGGCAAGTTACTTAACCCCAAATCCCAGAAAGAAAAATGGAAAAGCGTGTAATTGTGAAAGTCATAAGGACAGTGACTCCTGGATCTATTACATAACATGTAACATTCTGTGTTGGGTTTAGGTAATTTTATAAAACTTTATTCTTCCAATTTGCCATCTATTCTTTATCATATTTTCAAAAACCAAAATTTTGTAATTAACCAAAACTAGCCTTTTCTACCTCCAATCTTATCACATACACACACATTGAAAAAAAAAGGTCTTTGTAACAAATATAGGAGTGCAGTAAGGCAAGACAAATTCCCTTGTTGTCCATGTCTAAAATATACGTATATATACATCAGTCAGGCAGCTAGGTGGCACGGTGCCTGGGCACCGAACCTGGAGTCAGGAAGACTCATCTTCCCTGAGTTCAAATCAGAATTCAGACACTAGCTGTGTGATCTTGGACAAGTCACCCTGTTTGCCTCAGTTTCCTCATCTGTAAAATTAACTGGAGAAGGAAATGGCAAACCATTCTAGCATCTCTGCCAAGAAAACCCCAGATGGGTTCACAGAGAGTCAGAGATGACTGCATGATCAAACAACAGCATATCAATCTGTACTCCTTGTTAGGAGGGTGTTTGCCATCTATTTAGAAGCATTGATTTTAAGAGTAAATTTAATTACCATTCACTGTGACCCTGTGGATAGAGCTGAACCTGAAGTCAGGAAGACCTGATTTCACATGTGGCCTTAGACACTAGCGAGGTGACCCTGAGCAAGTCGCTTAACCTCTGTTTGCCTCAGTTTCCCCATCTGTTAAATGGGCATTAGAATAGCACCTACCTCCCAGGGATGTTGAGAGGATCAAATAAGATATTTGTAAGGCACTTAGCACAATACTTGGCACACAGCAAGCCCTTAATAAATACATGTTTCCTTCCTCCTCAAAAGATGGTGACACAGTGAGTAGAGCGCCAGCCCTGGAGTCAGGAGGACCTGAATTCAAATCTGGCCTCAGACACTTGACACATACTAGCTGTGTGACCTTGGGCAAGTCACTTAACCTCAATTACCCTGGCTTCCCCCCTCTAAAAAAAAGATAAATTGGAGGGGTAAAATTTTATAAAACTAGGACTAATTATGTAAAACATGACAAATTCTCAAATAGATTCAGCAGTTATTCATTGCCTTAGTAACCTTAAAAACTAAATGTGCTTTTCCATTTCTCTTTCTGTGATTCGTGGCTATAGCATTCTTTGGAATGGCAGAGGGAGAAGAGGAGCATTTTAATATTGGTTACCTGTCTGTCTCTGTGGGACCCGAATTCTACCTGTCATCGTGTCTCCAGCTCTTTTCCTCTTCAGAACCATCCTGGGAGGAAGGAAGAGTACTAAAATGCTCACACTCACCTGGCAGCTTGGCCTGTTGTGGGTTGAAAAGATCATCCAGGCCCATCTGTTGTAGGTTATCCTTCACACTGAAGTTGTCCTCGATTCGGAATCGGGGTACGTGAACTGCCAGCAAGGTCTCCTCTAGGCTCTCCAGCCATTCACGAAGTATGTCAGGTGTCAGGTCCCTCTCCACCTTGTCCAAGGGCTTGTCGGGCTTGGGCAGAATCAGCACCATGGTGATGTCGTCGCCTTTGTAGGGTAACTCGAGCACCTCCACCTGGCTGCTGCCCCTCACGTGGCTGTAGCGGAACTTGTTCTCCTGGTACATCATGGATACTGAGCACTGCTTCCCATCAGCCTTGTGAAACAACTCCTTCTTGGTGTTCTCAGGGCTGAACTTTGACTTCCACAGGCCCTGGGGGATTAGAAGGAAAGTCATGGCTCCCGAACAAGACACAAATCCAGGCTGCATTAGAGTGTGAATCCCTCTCTTTCCTTACATGTAACTTCCATCTTCCCCAGGCCTTCCCTTCCTCCAACCCCATCTTCCCCAAGTCTTGTCTTCTTCCTCTACGAGGAATGGCTGGAATTCTTTTATAATGCCAGATCACCAGGGAGAGCTGGCACTTCTGCTCCTCTCTTAGAAAAGTGCGAGAAGGCAGGTCACCCATTTGCATTCTTAATTTGAGGCTGGAGACTAGTACTACTGCCCTTTAGATAAAGGCATCCAAGATTTCCCCCAAAAGGAAGTAGCACCATTCTCAGGTAAATCAGGCCCACCATCAGTTAGATATTTGTTCAGTAAGGAGTCTTCTCTCCCATCCCCCTCCCTAAAACGTATGGTTGATTAATCTCCCATTTCCTTCCTATGCACCGTCCCAGGTGTCACCAAGTAGGAAATCTGGGTTTGTCAGAGACACTGTGACACTCTGAAAAAAGGGATTAATAATAGTCGTTGCTAACATTTATATGGTACATACTATGGGCCGGCATCGCACTGAGTGCTTTACAATGACCCTGGGAAGTACCTGCTATTATTATCCTCATTTTACAGATGAGAAAACGGAGGTTAAGTGACTTGCCAGGGTCACACAGCTAGCTAGTAAGTGTCTGAGGCTGCATCTGAATTCGGGTCTTCCTTACCCCAGGCCAGGTGTGTTACTCACTCTAACACCTGACTGCCTAAATCTGGATCTGGAGTCAGAGGACCTGTTCAGCTTGTCCAGAACTGGGTCTCCACATCACTTCCTGAACCACCATTTCCAAACCAGGCCACCACCTATGTCAGCCTCCCCCCACCAACCCTTTTCCAGTTCCCTCACTTTAAGTGTTATCTTCCCTCTATTAAAATATAAGCTCCTTGAGGGCAGGAACTGTCTTACTTGCTTTATTTGTATCCTTAGCATAGTGCTTGAGACATAGTAAGTGCTTAATAAATGGCCAACCTCACCTCCTCCTCTTCTCTCTCTGTATGTTTCTCTCTCTCTCTCTGTCTTTTTTCTGTCTCTGTCTCTCTCTCTGTCCCTCTTTCCCTACCTAGCTATCTTTTTATCTCTATCCTGGCTCTGATCTTAATATTTGTGTGACCTTGGCCAAGTCATTAATGGTCCTGGGCATCAGTTTCCTTAAAATGAGGTGGTTGGAAGATGATAAATGATTTAGACATAAAGGGTGATATCATAAGTAAATTAGGGGAGCATGGAAAAATTTACCTCTCAGATCTGTGGATAAGGGAAGAGTTTATGACCAAACAAGAGACAGAGAGGATTACAGGAAGCAACATTAATCATTTTGATTATATGAAATTAAAAAAAAAAAACTTTTGTACAAACAAAACTAATGCAGGCAAAATTAAAAGAATAGGAAACCAAGGGGAGATGTTTACAGCAAGTTTCTCCGATAAAGGCCTTGTTTCTCAAATAGATAGAGAATTGAGCCAAATTTATAAAAATACAAAACATGCACCAGTTGATAAATGGTCAAAGCATATAAAAAGGCAGTTTTCAGAAAAGGAAATCAAACCTTTCAAGAGTCACATTAAATAATGCTTTAAATCACTACTGATTAGAGAAATGCAAATTAAAACAAGTCTAAGATATCACCTCACACCTATCAAATTGGCTAACACGACAGAAAAGGAAAATGACATGCTGGAGGCAGTATGGAAAAAGTGGGACACTATTACATTGTTGGTGGTGCTGTGAACTGATCCAACCATTCTAGAAAACGATGTGAAACAACGGCCAAAGGGCTATAAAATGTGCTTACCCTTTGACCCAGAAATATCACTATTAGGTCTACATCCCAAAATGATCTAGGAAATAAACCTATATATACAAAAATACTTATAAGAGCTCTTTCAGTGGTGGCAAAGAATCGGAAATTAAGGGGATGCCCATCAATTGGGAAATGGCTGAATAAATTGTGGCGTATGATTGTGATGGAACGCTGTAGTGCTATAAGAAATGACAAACAGGATGGTTTCAGAAAAACCTGAGAAGACCTATATAATCTGATGCAAAGTGAAGTGAGCAGAATATTTATTTGGTAGCAGCAGTATGGCAAAGCTGATCAGCTGTGAGGGACTTAGCTACTCTGATCAGTAAAATGATCCAAGAGGATTCCAAAAGACCCATGATGAAAAATACTATCTACCTCTATGGAGAAAACTAATGAACTCTCACAGCAGATTGAAAGATACTTTTTTAAACTTTATTTTTCTTGTTTTATTTTTCTTCTCTGTTTTCTTTTGCAACATGACTAATATAGAAATATGTTTTGCATGATTTCACACGTATGTTGTTTTTCAGTCATTTTTCAGTCACGTCTGACTCTTCATCACCCTGTCTGGAGTTTTTTGGGCAAAGACACTGGAGTGGTTTACCATTTCCTTCTCCAGCTCATTTTACAGATGGGGAAACTGAGGCAAACAAAAATAAGTGACTTACCCAAGGTCACACTAGTATCTGAGGCCAGATTTGAAAGATCCTCCTGATTCCAGGCCTGACACTCTCTCTACTGTACCACAAAGGGTAGGGGTTGGGGAAGGAGTGAATGTGGAACTCAAAAAAAATTTTTAAATGATTGTTAAAATTCTTTTTACACGTAATTGGGAAATATTGAATGAAATAAATAAAAAATATTTTATTAAATGAGGGGGTTGGACAAGATGTTTTACAAGGTCCTTGGAGGATTTTTTGCTTCTCTAAGGTAGAAAGTGCAGGTCATTTTTGTAGACTGAGTCCTAGGTGATTCTTGACATCCAGATTTACAGAGCAACTGTTACCTTTGAGTGGCTGAGTTTCTACAATTGCCAGAGACTCAGCAATGCTACAGGTTGGTGTTGCATTTGAGTATTTTGTTGGTTGAAAAGCCATTTGTTACTTTAAAAACATAATTTATTTGTTTCCATATTTGGAGCTGTGTTTGTGATTTCATTGATTTGGGGGTTCTCTGCATGGCTGCTCTCTGCCAGGCCAATGCCATCCACCAAGGCTCTAGTAATGCAGGTAGTCAGTCAACAAACATTTGTTAGGCACCTATTATATGCCAGAGGAGGCAACTTCAGCAATTTATAATTCTGGAGAGTTGCCTGGGATGCAGGTTAAATGACTTGCCCATGGTCATAGCCTTTATGTCAGAGGGAGAACCCAGGTCCTCCTGACTAAAGCCAGCTTTCTATCTAATATGCCCATGGTGCATCTCTATCTTTGTCCTTTTCCCCTTCCAAAAGTGGCCAGCTCTGGAGGAATTAGAAACGTTACTTCATTCTTCTTCAGTGGACAACTGGCCTCTGGCCTTGGTGGATGGCATTGGCCTGGCAGAGAGCAGCCATGCAGAGATCTTCCCGGCATCTGCTGTATGTACAGGATGTGCCAGATGCTGCTGGGGTGGCTTGAGGATTCCTCTGCCTAGCCCTTTGTTTCAGCACCACCACAACGCCCTGCCTGCCACCTTCTCTCATTTCTCAATGGAGCAGCCTTGGATCAGCCCATTGGAACAATGGTTCCCATCCTTAAAGATTGCTGGCCTCATGGGTCTGCATTACACTGGATGAGGAAGCTGGAGCAGGTGGGCACAATCATATGTGCCAACACAGCTCCCAGAGATGGAAAGGACCTCTGTCTTTGTTCATTAATGTATGTACCTTGAGATCCTGAAAAACTTAAAATTTTCCTAATGGAGAATGCACTCTCCAATGGCACATTTCAAGAGCTACTGTGCATGAGAAATTCACCATGTAGCCAGCCTTCTGGTGATAGGCTGGTTCTCAAATGAAAGACACATTGCCTATTGCTGGGACCTGTATTTCAAACATTCCCAAATTTCCTGCCAGAACTTGATTTTTGTTGGCAGAGTCAGGGTTTAGAACATAACCAAGAGCCTGGTTGTTAGCTAATGTTGTTCTCTTTTAGAGTTGGGCAGGCTTGGATCCAGGGAGCAAGCACCCCACTTTATTCTTTAATAAAGAGACTAAAGGGTATACGACAGAGGGGTTAAATTAGCAGGCCAGAACCAGATTAAAATGTAACTGGGAAATGCTTAACAAAATAAATGAAAATGCAATACAACATAGATCACGTTAACTTGTGGTTTTCTAAATCACTATGCTGCCCACAGAGATCCAGAATTTCTCTTTAATTTAACACAGTAGGAGTACACAACATCACCAACACACTGTACAAGTTGCTTGCGTTGATTAACTCTGTGTTGATGTATCTGTACATGCATGCAGTTGTGAACATGTGTATACACAGAGTTAATTGATACTAACAAACTTCACAGTTAGTGTACTAATTGTGTTGCTCTCTACACCCTTTAATACTTGGAATCCCTAAAGAGGAAACTTTTGTATTTGTTCCTCAAACACCATCCTGACAAATGCAACTGAACATAAGCTACTCTCTTGGCCCTCCAACCCCTGGCATGGTTCTCTGGCAGCATGCCCACCACAATGTCCCCCCAGCTTTTTCTGCCTGTCCAGTTCCATGCTTGACCCCCAGCTTGAATGGTGTCTCCTCCATGAAACCTTCCTTGATCCTTCCAGCTTGAAATAATCACACCTGGGAAGACTCCTCATTTTGTACCTCTCTGACGACTTTAATATTCTATCCCATATATTCTATATATAGTTTTATATATATATTCATATAACTATTCTAGTTATTTGTCTGATGACTTTTCTTCTCTCCTAGTGGACAGGAACTATTACCTGATTCATCTTTATATTCCTCCATAGGTCCTAGACCAGTGCCTTGCAATAGATCAGGAAATGCATTGAAATTCAATGGTGGTGTGTTCAGAAGTAAAGAGGACAGTCCCAAGTCTCTAGGTGAGCATTTTTTCTCACCTCAAAACCTTTGCCACGGGAAGATGGGGAGAGAATTACACCCCTGGACATCTCTAGCATCTAGCTTTTTAAGTACCTTGAAGTAAATAGTGTTGACCAGCACCAAGACGGTAAGGTCAGTGATGGCATCCTTAGGAATGACGTCAGTGATGAGCCCTTCGGTCTTGTTTGCAACCCAGTCATTAATGGTCATTCTTGACAGCTCTGGGTTTCCCTAGAGAGACAAAACAAAAATGAAATGTATGTGCTTCCCCGTATTTGTCCACTCATTTCTTTATGCAACATGTATAAGCACAGTACAGATTAGTCTTATCTGTCCATTCTTCTGCAAATTCCTTGAGCATGTGGATTGCTTCCAACGGCAGGTAATAGAGTTATCCCTTCCACATCATGAAGATTGTCCCTTGTGATCTGGAATCCATGTAAAATTTTTTGGCCCTCTCTTTGTATCGGAGAAGAAATTGTGTGTATTTATGGTATTAAAAGATAAAATATGTTGATATAATACAATACCATACATATATTTTATGCATTTCTGAGTTTCTAAATTTTTTCTCCATCATCTACTGGCCTTCATGTGTTGTCTGTGGCTTCCACAAAACTCACAAAAAATTCCCATTTAATTTTTTACACTGACTCACGATATATCAAAACTGCAGTGGGGAAAGTCGTGATGTGGAAGGGATAACTGTACAGTGCTTTGTATCTTTTGGTACTCAGTAAGTGGTGAAGAGAAGAGGAGGAAGAAGAAATTATTTTAGACAGGGGACACCAAAAAATTGTTTTTTTCTCAGCCTTTTAAATAAAATAACATAAGACAACTACCCAGAGTAGTATTTGAACTTCGGTAATCAACAAAAAGAATTAATCTGGTGAACTGTACTGTACAAGGCCTTTCAGGAAAGCTACTGAACTTCCAAAGCCAAATAAAAATAAATTTCCCCACCTGTTTAGGGTCCAAGCAAGAAACTCAACTAAGAAGAGAAAGATACAAATTGGCAAAATCTGAGAAACAATCCTTTTAATGACTCTCTTAGTCTGGGTGCATAGGGTGTTCAGGGAGAACTAGCAGCTCTGGTGTGAGAGCTTGCCGAGCCCTTTTCAGGGCTTCTCGTCCACCTTTGGTGTCCACTTTCACCCAACTCTCACCTGTGGCTCCAAGAAGCTGTAGCATGCCTAGTGGCCACACCCCCATAAACTTTCTCAGCAGAAGCGCTAAACCAACAGGCCTCAAACCCATTGGTGAGTTAGGGGTGTTACAATGGGGGAAGTCTTTACATGCTTGGGGTACGTCTACCCCAAGCATGTAAAGACTTCCCCCATTGTAATGGGCAGATAAGAATAATTTGTTCAAACAGCCATGAAGGCAACTGAAGCAGGAGCTGTGGAACCCTTAGAGCTTGGTCAGACATTGAAGACACCAAGGTCATCCACTGCATCCTGAGCCATCTCCAGTAGTCTGACTTTTGTCTTGCCACTGGACTTCATTGAGTCAGGAAAAGAGAATAAAGTTGATGACTTCAGCAATTCAGCCTCACTTAAATCCAGTGCACTCACAAGTCACGACATCACTGCATGTCCATGATTCTGTCATTTGTCCTCATTGAAAAACAAAGGATGAACGACTAAACCAACAACAAGGGGGCCAGTCTTGTTATTGTCTATTGTCTATTCCAGGCCCATCTTGTTTAAAGACAGCACTAAATTTTCAGGGGAACAATCCCAAGGGCACTTGCCTATGGTGACCCTTCCACTGCTTTGGGGAGACTGCTGATGGAAGGAATGACACTCGTCAAACTCACCTTGAAGTCCAGTGGCTGAAGCTTGGCTCCATACACCACCTCACTGATATCCTGGTAGCTCTCATTGAAGGTGAGCGACTTTTCTCCAAAGAGGCGATTGGCTGCGACCAGTTCAGAGGATTTGTTGGCTTTTCGATAAAGCCGGCAATTCAGTTTGGCAAAGAAGAAGTGGATCTGATCTGATGTTTTCTCTGAGATCGTATCAAACTTGAACACCTGAAGAAACCAAGCAGAGATGCTAAAGGACAGCAGAGGAGTTTGTAGGAACATAGAACTAGAACCTTATTGTTCATTCAATCCAGGGGTTCTTAACTGTATTTGTGCCACCTTGGCAGCCTGATGAAGCCAAAGAATAATGTTTTTAAATGCATAAAATAAAATGCATAGGATTCCAAAGGAAGCCAACTATCTTGAAATTATTTTTAAATACATATTTTTAATCAAAATAATTTTTCAAAAAAGTTTATGGACCCCCAGGTTTAAAAAGCTCTGATTTAGTCGAACCCCTTCATTTACAGATGAGGAACTCAATGCCCAGACAGCTTAAATAACATGCCAAAGGTCACACAAGTATCAAATGGAAGAGTCAGGATTTGACCTCAGGTCTGATTCAGCTCTCCCAGTTCAGCAACAAGGTGTCCCACCAACATCATGTTGCCACTCCTATAACTGAGACTTTGTGTTAGGAAGAGTTCTGTCTCATCCTAAAAAAAAAAAATGGAGGAGCTGGATCAAAATGGTGTAATTAAGGGGCGGCTAGGTGGCGCAGTGGATGAAGCACCAGCCCTGGAGTCAGGAGGACCTGAGTTCAAATCTGATCTCAGTGTGATTCAAGTCACTTAACCCGGATTTCTTCCCCACAAAATACCACCCCCAATGGTGGAATTATAGCGATGGCCATTAATGATTCAAGCTTCACCTGCTCACACACTGCCTTTCCTTCCTTAAGGAATCTGTCCTGCCATCTCAGAAGAAACTCTGTGCTCTGCTTCTAAAGTGGGAACAAGGGGCAACCCGCCTTATACCAACTGGCCATCTGACACCCAGATTGGAGGGATCCTCCTATCCAGGGTCCTCCCTAATAGAAAGCAGTAAGGAAGAGGCTTTTGCCAGCTGGTTGGGACTAAAAAGACATGAGATTCATATGCATACAACCAACCCCTCCCCAAACAAATGAATCCTCAACCCCACATTGCTAGGATCTTTATCTTCACCCTTCAGACTGCTTGTGACTTCTTTTAGGACTTTCCTTTTTCTGATTTCTTTCCTTTCCTGATTTCTCCATTACATATAAGCTACTTAAATGTTTTTGTTCACTTTGGTGGAGGGGAAGGTGTGATCCTCCCTAGACCCTGCCCCATACCATTCGTGGTTGGCCCAGCCCAAAGTCTTGGTTCCAAGTTTCCATTTTGATGGAGTTCTTTACTACGACATGCCACCAACTCCGCTCTCCAAACCATGCCCAACTGCACACCTCAAAGGAAGGCATGCAGAACCCAGGCCTACCCCCTGCATTGGGAGGGAGGACCTAGAGAAGGTTGCTTGTTTTGGAACCAGTATTTCAGAACTATTGCTCCTCTCCCAGGAAGGATCATACCTATGAACTTGCAGAGCAGAGAGACTGGGCTTCATTAAAGGCTTGGACGTTTTTAAGTCCGATAATAATTTAAATACTGTTTACAGATAGACATGGAAAAGGCAATGTGGCCCCCCCATGTTTTCAGAGCTCTGGTGTCTTCTGAAGTAAAGGGCTGAGTTAGTTGTTCTCAGAGGGCCCAAGTCCTCTCTCTGCGCAAGTTCCCAAGTTTGGTTAAGCCTGTAAACTAACCCTTGTTTCCCATCATGCTCTGAATAATAGGTCAGGAAAAGAAGTTCTAGAACCTTCTGCTAAAAGTTTAGGAATATCTTATTAACAAGAGGAAGTGTTCCTCATTTCTCAAACATATGGGGAACTGAGCCAAATTTATAAAAATACAAGCCATGCCCTGGTTGATAGTCAAAGGATATGAACAGGCAGTTTTCAGAAAAAGAAAGTAAAGCCAACAATAAACACATAAAAATTAATCTAAATCACTATTGATTAGAGAAATGCGAACTAAAATAACCAAGCTACCACCTCATACCTGTCAGATTGGCTAATAAGACAGAAAAAGAAAATGACAAATGCTGGAGGGGATGTGGACAAATTGGGACTCTAATGTATTGTTGGTGGAATTGTGAATTGATTCAACCATTCTGAAGAACAATTTGTAACTATGCCCAAAGGGCTATAAAACTGTGTATACCTTTTGACCCAGCGATACCACTACTATCCCAAATAAAAGGGAAAAGGACTTATTTGTACAAAAATACTTATAATAGCTCTTTTTGTGGTGGCAAAGAGTTAGGAATTGAGGGGATGCCCATGAATTGGGGAATGGCTGAATAAATTGTGGTTTTAGAAAAACCCGGAAAGACTTACATGAATCGATGTAAAGTGAAGTGAGCAGAACCAGGAGAACAGTGAACGCAGTAACAGCAATACTGTACAATGACCAATTGTGTATGAATTAGCTATTCTCAGCAATACAAAGATCTATGACAATTCTGAAGGACTAAAGATAAAAAAGGCTACCTAACTCAAGAGAGAGAACTGATGAACTCTAAGTACAAACTGAAGCTTACTTTCTCCCTATTTTGTTTTTGCAACATGGCTAATAATGGAAATATGTTTTGCATGACTTCACACGTATAATTGAAATCATATTGCTTGTCTTCTCAGTGCAAGGTGAGGAACAAGCTGGAGGGAGGAAGAGAATTTGGAACTCAAAATTTTTTAAAAAATGTAAATAAATAATTGAATTAATGAATAGATTATAAGAAAAAGAGGTGGTTCCTTCTTTTGCAGAGTATAAGAGATATTTCTACTCAGGGGCATGGCACTGTCTACCAAGTAGGCACTTAAAATTCCTTCTTGGATTTTATTTGATTCAGATCCCTACCTTTCTTCCTGGGCCATCACCTAAGGCAAAGGTTCTTAACCTTGTTTGTATCATTGGGTCCCTTTGGCAGGCTAGTGAAATCTATGGACCCCTGCTCAGAATAAAGTTTTTAAATACATAAAATGAAATACACAGGGTTACAAAGGAAACCAATTATACTAAAACACAGTTATCAAAATATTACCCCCCCCAAAAAAAGTTCACAGACCGCAGGTTAAGAACCTGTGCTTTGTGGAGAAGCCTTTCTTCTTGACCCCTTTATTGTGAGAGTTTGCTTCCTCTTCGTCAAATATACACATCTGTTTACATGTTGCATCCACCCAACGGAATGACAACTCCTTAAAATCAATGACTGGGGTTTTATAAAATTTTGTCTGTACCCACAACACCAAGAACAGGGTCTTGCATGTGGTGTTAAATATAGGGACAAGACCTGGGTCTCCGAACCCAGTGCTCTCACCACCACGTCACCCTACCTCAGGGGATCTCTTGACTTTCCTGAATTCCATACATCCAAACCTCAACCACAGCTAGCCCTTTGAGTCTGAGACGGACAGGAGGAGAGAGCAGTAGAGGAATACCCCACTTGAAGAAACACTGGTTTACAAAATGATAAATTGGGGGGTGATCGTTCACATTACAAAAGGATTTCTTTTACAAAAAGGTCTACCCCTTTGTTCCTCTAAGAAGTAAATGGCTTCCCCGGAGTACATAGGTTGTTCAAATACATCAAGGGAAGTGATCACAGGCTGCTGGTTGAAGCCTTGATCCCAGAGGGAGCTTGGACTAAAGATCACTCTTTAATTACCTCCATGAGTTGCTTGAGTGTGTTGTTACAAGCACCCAGCTTGGTCATGGCAAAAGCCGTGGAGATACTGAGAGGCGACATGAAGATGTTGTCATTGTTATGCTTGGAATCTGCCACCTGCTTGTAGAACTCTGTGGCAAAGCGGGAATTGGCTTCAGACAGTTCCCACACCCGTGGGTTGGTCAACTCCGGGACCTTCTTTTGTTCTAAGCCCTCATCTTCCGAAGGTTTCTTCTCCGGGTGGCGGTAAATGCACATGGGATTCACTGGAATATCCCGGGGCTTGGCGGTGCAGATGTCACCCACAGGGTTCCAGTGAGAGGTCACACAGCCCCAAAAGCCAACGAGCAGCAAGGAAAGAAGACACAGCTTTCTAAAAGGAGGCAGAAAAGCAAGTCAAGCAAGCTGACAGGACCTCTGATTTCATCCCACACATCTCTGATGACTTGTAATAGCTGCCAAGATGACTGGGCTTCCTGCCTCTCTTCTATCCAGCCCACTCATCTCTCTGCCACCTATATACTGTGATTCTCACCTCTCTACTCAAAACCCTTCAGTGACTTCCCATTCCTCAATGAATGAAACCCCAACTGATTCTGACACTCAAGGCTCTCCAGAGTACAACTCTGACTTTTCCAGCCTCGTCTCATCCTAGTCCCCTTCACAGACCCTTTATTCTAACCAAACTGGACTACTTTTAATCCCTCTTTCTTTCCTTTCCTACATACCTTTGCTCATACCACCCCCTGTGCCTGGAATGGACTCTCCTCTCCTCCCCCATCCCCATCTTTGTCTGTTGAAGTTCCAGGCTCAACTAAGGTGCCTCCTCCTTCATGAAGCCTTCCCTGACCATCTCCCCCAGCCCAGTCAAAGTGACTTCTTCTTCCTCAGATTTCATCTGGCCTTGTCCTTTGCACTTACCTCTCTTGCTGTTGTATCAGAGTTGCCTATTTACTTTTCCCTCACATCCATTTGCAAGAGTCTTGAAAGCAATGTCTACACTATAGCTATCTTTCTATCTCCTATTCCAAAATGAGGGAACTGATTGTCCTGCCTTAACTCTGCCCAATCAGACCGTATCTGAAGTTCTGAGCAGCACGTTTCAGAAAGAACATTGATTCCTCTGGAGAGCATCCAGAGGAAGAGGGCCCCCAAGGTCCAATCGTTTACTCAGTCAACAAGTATTTATTAAACACCAGTTACTTGTTGGCACTCTGCAAGGAGCTTGGGATCCAATGACAAAAACATAACAATCTCTGCTCTCAAGGAGCTTACATTCTATTAGGGAGAAAAAACTTAAACGCAGAAAAGTCGACAAAACATGTACAAAGTAATTTCAGGGAAGTGAGGGAAGGTAAGGATAAGGATAGGCTTCCAGTAAAAGGCAGCTGCTGAACTAAGTTTTGAAAGGAGTTTGGTAAGACAGACAAAGATGCAAAGGAGAATAATGATTTATTATAAGCATTTAAACAGCACTTATGGTTTGCAAAAATGCTTTACATATGTTATCTTGCTTGATCTTCGTAATAACCTAGTGAGGTAGGGTTATTATCATCTCCAATTTACGGATGAGGAATTTGAAGCTGAGCCAGGTTAAAATCCTTGCCCAGGGTCACATAGCTAGTAAGCACCTGAGGCGAGATTTGAACTTAGGTCTTACTATCTGCAAGGGCTGCACTCTATCAGTCTAGACTGAAGACTGTGAAGGGGTACTCCCTTCCCCCATACAGAATGAGGCTAGAAAATTAAGTTGGGGGCAGGTTTTGAAGCACTTTAAATTCCAGAGAAAGGAATTTTTATAGTTGACCAGAGAAGTAATAGGGAACCTTTGGGGTTCATTGAATAGTGAGACGATTTAGTCCTGTGGTCTAAGAAAATCACTTCGGCAGCTGTGTGGAGGATGGATTGGCGAGAGGAGACCCGTGAATGTTGAAGGCCAATTAAGAAGCTATTAACAGTAGTCCAGGCTAGAGGCATACGAGGTCCTGAACTAAGGAGGTGGTTGTGTGAGTAAGGAGAAAGGAGGGATGGGAGATCTGAAGGTAGAAAGGACAAAATTTGACGACCGACTAGAAACGTGGGAAGCAAACCAGGGAGAAAGGCTTTACTTCCAAGAGACAGGGAAACCTGGAAGGTGGGTGAGTTGAGTCGGCAAGATCACAAGTTCTCTTTGGGCTTTGGGTTGAGTATCACCTCTTGCCCAGACTACTGAAGAGGTCTCCAAATTGGTTTACTTCTCTCGAGTTTCTTCCCTCTCCCTCTGTCCTCCACACCAGCTCCTCAAGTGATTTTCCTAAAGCCTGGATCTAATCAAGTCACTACCCGGCTCATTAAACTCCGCTTACTCCTTAGTACCTCCATAACCAAATACAAACTCTCAGCTAATAGGCTGTGGAGAGGATTTTTTTCGGGTGCCAATGAGACTAGATTAGATCTCTGAGGCCCCTCCTGTTCTGAGATTCTGTGATCACTGTGGCCTGAGGAGGTAAAGGAACTTATGTAGGAGGTTGGGACCAGAGCTGAAGAATGGCTATGAATAGGCAGCTAGTTGGTACAGTGGGTAAAACCAATGGACCTAAAGTTAGCAAGACTTGAGTTCAAATTTTTACCATAGATGCTACTGTGTGACTTTGGACAAGTCCCCTCTCAGACTCAGTTTCCCCATCTGTAAAATGGGGGTAATAATAGTACCTACCTTTCAAGACTGTTGCGAGAATCCAATGAGATAACATGTTTATAAAGCTTTGCCGACTTTACGATGCTATAAAATTGTTGTTTATTAGTTTTCAGTCATGTCTGACTCTTCATTTGGGATTTTCTGGACAAAGATACTGGAGCGGCTTGCCATTTCTTTCTCCAGCTGATTTTACAGCTGAAGAAACTAGGTGCCATATACATGCTAGCTATTACTATTATTAGGGAGATAGAGTCGAGTCTCATGCTTTGCCTCTCCATGCCATTGAAAGGGTTTGGAAACGTGTTGTGTGGCAGGCCTCAACCCCATAGACAGCTACACAGGCTTGATTAGTAAAAACAGCATCCTATCGGCCAAAATCTACACGAATTATCTGCCATTTCTATACGAACGATAATCCTAAGGTGTGCGGGATCTTGAGATACCTTCCAAATAATCAATCACCAAATTAGAATTACAGAATCTCAGTCTTACGGCAAGGATGGAGATCCTGTATTCTAATTCAAACCCGTGACCAGTAACCCCTTCTACAACATCCTGAGGAAGAGTTACCCAGCCTCTCGCTTGATGACCAGTGACAAAGGGGAACCCACTACCTCATGAGCAAAACCATTCCACTGTATTGATAAGGAAGTATATCCTTACATACATCACCAGAAGTCTGCCTCTCTGCCCCTTCCTCTGGGACCAAACAGGACAGATTTAGACACGGCGGTCTTTCAGATCCTTAAACGCGGCTCTCATGCCAAACACCCGCAGTTCCTTCAACTGATCAAAGGTAATTTTATGCTAAGGATAGTTTTAGCATTTCCCCTGACTTTATAAACTGGCAAAAAATGGTGACTCTTTTGCCCAGAACTTTTGATTAGCCAAAGCATTTCATTTCCCATCTTTGCCGGATTAACAGGGAGTTTACTGTAAAGGAGAAAAGAATGAAATCATACCTCACCATACAAACCATATTGTTAGTTGCCTTCAGTGTGTTGAAGCTTTTAGGGTGCTTGGTTCTGTTCTTCTTCCTGACCTTTCCCAGGCCTCTCCCTTAATCGGTCAACCAGTAAAAACTTATTAAGACTTATTAATATTATTTATTATTAACTTTATTATCCTACTATATGCCAGGCATTGTACTGGGAATACAAAAAAAAAGGCAAAAGACAATCCCTGCCCTCAGATGAATAAGACATCTTCTAAGAGGGTGAACTAACTACCATTTTCTCCCTTGGGCACAGGTGGTTGCTCTGATTCGAGCTCAGGTGTATGCCATTAGTTGCAAGGGGGAACCTTGAAAGAGTATGGCTGGATTAGAAGAAACTCATCCCCACTACTAAAACAACAACACAAATTCAAAGTGCATTCCCGATTGATGATTGAATAGCATCTTTCTGTGCAAAGGAGAACATATTATAGAAATCAAAGAATTTCAAAATTGAAAGGAAACTTAGTTTCTTAAGGTTCCTCTCTCTCATCTGTAAGAGGGTTTCCCCAGTTGATTTCTTGGGTTCCTTCCATCTCTGGGTCCTATGGCCCAACACCACCAGAGCATAAATCTTCTCCTCCAACAACTAATCATTGAGCATTCCCTCAAAGACTCTCCAATGATGGCAAACTCACTGGGTCCTTTTATCATCTATCAAGTCACCCCCAGATCTTCTCTAGGATAAACATCCCCATTTACTCCAAACAATCCTGACGTGATATGGTCCCCAATCCCCTCACCATCCTGACCATCCTCTACTAGACTCTCTCCAGGTTATCAATACTTTGATATTGATGGACTTGTGACCTCGTCTATACGAATACTCCTTCTAACATTTCAAACGCACCCATGGCATGCCTCCTTGTCCTATGTGACTCTCGTGCCCTCCACAGGACTGTCCTCAGCTGCCAGATACTTTCCTTTGTATCTGTTGATACGGTGTGCGTATCAGTGGAGCTGTTTTTACTAGTAATTCCTCATTCTCATTACCTGACCAACATGTCTCTTTTTCTAGTTCTATCTCTCTGACAATAAATAGCTTTTACATTGCTACCCCTGTGAAATCTATTGAGTTAACCTGTTGTAGGCTAACTATGCCCGAGGTACCCTTCCCCATTACCCCTTGGGCGACCTTTAATTTTTCATCAATGGTGCTGTCTTCTGACTTGTAGCCCTTTGGGAATCACTGGAAGAATACTGATGTTAAATAAATGAGCCTTTTGTTTCTAGTAGAGTTGGGGGATTATTAAAATCACTGCAAAATTTCCTAAAGTCAAAACAGTAGCTTTCATCTTCTGGTGTAACTTTGGTTTCAGTAGCGTCATCCTCCACCCACAGCAATTGTCCAAGACAGATATAGGGGAGTTTGCAAGGTTTTGTGTCAGTCAAAAATTCAGGCTTTGTTGTTAACCAATTAGCATAATAAAAGCAAGAGTGTGGGTCCTGAGGATGCGAGGAAATGACCTGGCTTTCTCCATTTAGCAATTATCTTTGCTCAACTTCCTTCCCATTGCTTTTGGAGCAAAATGAGTTTTGTAGACCTAGCCTGGCCTTCACAGAGCTTCTGAGGGGTGGGGATGGGGAGGAGTTTGGTTTTTTTGTTTGTTTTTGTTACCGGCCCTGATTTGGGCTTTGGGGGCACAGGATCTACACAAAGGGTTAAACAGTTGCTGTCGTTCAGTCGTGCCCTACTCTTTCATGACCCCGTTTGGGGTTTTCTTGGCAAAGATGCTACAGTGGTTTGCTGTTTCCTTCTCCAGCTTATTTTACAGGTGAGGAAACTGAGGTAAACAGGGTTAAGTGACTTGCCTGGGGTCACACAGCTAGTAAGCGTCTGTGGTCGCATTTGAACTCAGGTCTTCCTGACTTTAGGCACAGCACTCTATCCACTAGCTGCCCCTGGTTAAACAATAGTTACAAGGAATTTCTAAACCTAAGTGAGAAAGTGATCTGGACTTTGAATCTGTATTAGACTGAGTTAATAAAAAGAATAGACTTCTTAAACTGGGGGGCACTCTGTCTGGTCTTTTATTGTCTGTCCATCCTTAGACTAGTTAAGGGCAGCTAGGTGGCAGGCACAGTGGAGAGAGCCTAGGGCCTGGAGTTAGGAAGACCTGAGTTCAAATCCAGCCTCAGACACTTATTAGCTGTGTAAGCCTGTCTGCCTCAGTTTCCTTATCTGTAAAGTGAGCTGGAAAAGAAAATGGCAAACCACTCCAGTATCTTTGGGACCCAAATGGGGTCCCAAAGAGTAGGACACACGTGAAAACAACTGAACACGAAAAGTTAGACTCAGTGACTAATAACCTTGGCAATGGAGTACACAAATGTTAGTCTGGCTTTTTCAAGAAGAACCCTTTCTTATTACTCAAAAGCCAAGACTCAGAATGCCCTGAGAAGCTGACCAGTAAGGGATGATATGCCCAATGGAGAGCTGTGACACTATGTCAAGCAGAGATGGCATTGGCAGCCCTATAGTGTCGGGGTTGCCCTTGGCCACACATATCCCCTACATATGTGCCTTCTAAGTGTGTGTGCTCTGGCTACACCCAACCCAGGAATATGGGTTCTTGGTATGTTCTTTGCATGTATACCCTCCACATGTTCCTGGTCATACCTGTTCTAACCTAAGAGAGAATATACCCCAAGTGTTCATGGGGAGATTTTTTTTTTCGTTGTCACTTCTTTGAATATGCTATTTGATTGGTGAGGGGTCATGAAGTATAATTTGTGAGTAGATGCTAACACAAAGACTACCTCAAATCTAGGGTAGGTTTTGTGGGGGCCCATGTGAGGGAACCCCCAGGAATATACTTTACTGATGAACTTCATCTATCGGTTGTCTCTGTAACTGCATATCACCATCTGGACAAGGACTGCTCTCAATCCACTCGTGTTTTCCTGTGTGGATTTTTAAGTCATACTCTGAGTGGTTTTGGATGTGTACTGTACCAGGGCTTGATACAATCAGCACGATGTTATATACAAACTGGAGCATGGAGAACACTTCACCATATATGGGGAACATTCATTTCTACTTTATGCTGGAAAGCCTCCATAAACAAGGCAAACACCTCTGGTCGGTGTATGTTTCCCTGCCTGTTTTATGTTTTCCTACGTATCAGAGGGTCGGTCATCAAACAAAATTATCTCTATATTTACATCATTCAAGGAATCTTGTATGACTAACACATACATGGGAGATACCTTATTGGAGAAGTTTTCAAGAAACATTTTATCATAGAAAATAAAAAAAAAATTAGTTAGCGAATAGCAGCCAGGTGGTACAATGTAGATGATGTGATGGGCCCGGAGTCAGGAAGACCTGGGTTCAAATCTGACCTCAGACACTTATGAGTTGTGTGACCCTGGGCAAGTCGCTTTCTCAGTTTTATCAGCTGTAAAATGGGGATAATAATAGCACCTACCTCCCAAGATTGTTGTGACGATCACATGAGACAACATTTGTAAAGTGCTTAGCACCGTGCCTGGCACATGCTCTGTTGGTTGTTGTCCTTCGTTCTCAAAGAGGACCAAAATGACACCACTGTGCTAGAGTCAAGTTATGGTGTGTCCAGCTGTGGCTAATCAGACCAATATCAACTCAGAATGCTCTAGCACAAGTTGGGCACAAATAGTTTGTGTGAACATTTGGGGTGGATTCTCCAAATTTGTTCATCTTCTGTTTCTTTTGAGCTACTTCAGTTCTGCTTTGCTCATAGAGCATAGCACCTTCTCTGATGAAGGCACACCATGCTGGGCAGTCCTGGGCCAGTGTCTCCCATGTCATACAATCAGTTCCAGAGTCCTTAAGAGACACTTGGAGAGTACCCACCATGTGAGTGCTTGCTCTGAGTTCTCCATAAAATAGTCTTTTTGGCAAATGTACATTTGGCATTTGAACAATGTGGCCAGCCCATAGGAGTTGCCCTCCCTGAAGTAGAGTTTGAATGCCTGGCAGTTTAGTTTGAGAAAGGACCTGTTTCTAGTACCTTATCCTGCCGGGTAATCTTCAGAATCTTCCTAAGACACTTCAAATGGAAGCGATTGTTTCCTGGCATGGCACTGGTAGACTGTCCAGGTTTCACAGGTATACAACAATGAGGTCAGCACAATGGCTCTGTAGACCTTCAGTTTGGTAGTCATTCTAATACCTCTTCTCTCCCACACTTTCCTTCGGAGCCTCCAAAACACTAAGCTAGCTCTGGCAACGCGTGTGTCAACCTCATTATCAATGTGCAGATCCTTGGAAAGTATACTGCCAAGGGAAGTGAACTTATCCAGAACATTCAGAACGTCTCCATTTGTTGGTAACCCATGGTTCCACATACAGATGGTGCAGTGCTGGCTTATGGAGCACCTGTGTTTTCTTGGTGTTAATTGTTAAGCCAAAATTAGCACAAGCAGCAGAGAATCAATCCAGACTTTGCTGCAACTCAGCTTCAGAGGCTGCATTGAGTGCACAATCATCTTCAAACAAGAAATCGTGCACCAACTCTCCTTCCACTTTAGCCTTGGGATAACCTCCTCTTGCCATATTACCCAGAAAATCCCACTCAGCTTTTGTATAAGCAATGGACAACCCCCCCACCTTGTTAATCTCAGCTGGAATAGAATCAGCAACAGGTCTGTACCGCATGAAAGGAGCCTAATGGCATTCAAAACCTCTTCTTCATTTGAAACTTCAGCTAGGGAGGGATTGACTTCAACCTGAGGTAAATGATCAATGTCTCCAGCATTGATTGATGACAGTCTGTTGAAGACTCTATGGAAGTGTTCAGCCCATCTCTCTAGGATCATGTCTTTATCACTAATTAATGTGACTCCATCAGCACTGAGTAATTGAGATGCACCATAGGTCTTTGGCCCATAAACAGCCTTCAGGGCATCATAAAAGTGCTTTGGATTGTTCCTATCAGCATAAAACTGAATTTGATTTGCCTTTTCACTGAGCCAAGACATCTAACTAAGCTTTGCTTCTACTTTACTTTTGATGGAATTAAATACTGCCTTCTTAGAGATGGATGAACTATCCTACTGGTAAACCCTGTGGAGTTCTCATTTTTCATTTAGCAGCTTCATTTTCATCAAACTAGTCTTCATGTTTGCAAGTATTCTGACCTAGATGAGCAAATGCAGTGCTGTACACCAAATCTCTGAGAGCAGCCCACTCCTTTTTCCCTCCATCGCTGCCAACTGTGTGTTGGCTCAACTTTCCCTGCAAGTTAGCTAGGAACTGTTCCTGCTCAGAGAACTCTAATCTGTTGACATTAGTTCTTTTGATAGTCATTTTGCTTTGGGGCTGCCATTTTTGTTGAATGTGAATATTTAGCTTGGAGAGGATAAGTCTATGATCAGTCCAGCACTCTGCGCCATACATTGCCGTTGTCACTCTCACGAGCTGTCTGTTTCTTCTCCTTACAATCACAAAGTCTATTAAATGCCAATGTTTGCTGCAAGGGTGCATCCACAAAGTTTTGTTGAATTTAGGTAAATGGAAGACTGTGTTGGTGATGAGGTCACGAGATGCACGAGTCTTCGGTAGTGAGTGACCATTGCTGTTGCTGTTTCCAACTCCATTCCTTCCAAGGACTCCCTGCCATGTCTGGTAGTCTGAGACTACTCTAGCATTAATTTATAAACTTCTCTTTTGGCACATTGATGATAAGGGGCTCCACGTCTTCATAAAATTTTTCTTAGACCTCATCAGGGTTAGTCATGGTGGAGCATAGGTGCTGACGATGGTGGCGTGGCATTTTCCTGCAAGTGGCAATTGTATTGTCATGAGCCTGTCATTCTCTCCTCTTGGTAAGCATAAAAGCTTTTCAGCTAGATTAGTTTTGAATGCAAAACCTATGCCAGCTTCACAGTGCTCCCCTTCACTGCAGCCACTCAGAAAACCGTGCACCCAGCTCTGACTTCAGTAACCTGGCCTTCATTTGCCAGCCTTGTTTTACTCAGGGCTGCTATTTGGCTGTGATACCTGCTGAGTTCTCTCACAACAAGAGCTGTTCATCTTTCAGTACTGGATTTTGTGCTGTCTATTAAGTGTGCACATATTCCATGTACCGGTGGTGAGTGAAGTTTTTTTGCATTTTTTTGTGTTTTGATCACAGGGTGGGATCTCTGTCTGCTGTAGTAATCAGGCCAGGGTTGGGTAAGTAGACAATTTTGGGGGCACCTTTTCTAGCCCCTTCCTCACACCAGGAGGTGAGCAGTGCTATCCTTAAAAGGCTGCTCAGACACCCAGGAGGCTGCAGAATCCCACTGCTGCTTCCAGTAAGAAGACAACCCTATAGCCTAGGCGGCCTGTGTGCAGGGTTGTGACTACAGCTCCCAGTGTATCCACACCTGCTGCTTTATCACCTGCCTGTCACCACAGGACTTTGAGGTAGGTAAAATGGTAAAACTGCATGGGTGATGTCTTTTGATTCATGCATAAACTAGATTTAAGTGAGGCAGAGTTGAACAATCAGGGTGATAAGGGTGTTAAAGGGTCTAGGAACCATATTAAATGAATATTGATTAACAGAACTGGGGGTGTTTAGTCTAGAAAAAAGAGTAAACTAAAAGGAAACATCACAACTGTCTTCAAGCACCTAAAATTCGTCATTGTGGAAGAGAGAAAGTTGTTTTATGTTGCTCAAGGAGTATAGCAGGACTAAGAATGATGAATGGAAATTACAAGGGGATGTATCTCAGTTTAGTGCAGGGAACAATTAGAACTCTTCATCAATACACTGCCTCTGTGGGGTGATGAGTTCCCTCCCTGGCACTGGGATTGTTTAAGCAGAGACTGGATAATCTTATGTTAAGGATGCATATAGAGAGGATGCCTGGCTGTGGGAGGAGGCTGGACCAGATGACCTTTCCAAGTTCTGAGATTTTATGATTCTGCGTCCCAAGGAAGATTATCCTGGGAAAGGCGGGTAGAACTTTTTTGAGTGAATAGAGTAGAGACTAAAGGAAATTATAATAACTAGACCTCCATTCTGTCCTCAGGGAGATCCCCAAGATCCCAGTCCTGGGAAAAATTTTATGGAGACATGGAGACTCTTATCATCGATGTGCCAAAAGAGGACAAGTTTATAAATTAATTCTAGAGTGGTCTCAGACTACCAGATGCGGCAGGGGGTCCTTGGGAGGAATGGAGTTGGAAGCAACAACAACGACAGGCGGTCACTTGCTGCTGAAGCCTCATGCCAGCAGAGCAGAGGTCAGAAGTTGAACCATTAACAAAACACATTCTAAAGGAAAGACATAGGCTGATCAAAGGGTGTGTTCCCTGAGAGGCCTCCCACCTTCCCTATTCAATCAATCAAGTAAGTAACCATTTATTAAGCACCTATGTACTCAGGCAAAGGCAGGTGGGGGTTCAGTTGGTAGAGGGTGGGCTTGGAGTCAGGAAGGCCTAAGTTCACATCCAGCCTCAGATGCTCACTAGCTGTGTGACCCTGGGCATGTCATTTAACCTCTGTTTGCCTTAATTCACTGGAGAAGGAAATGGTAAAGTACTCCAGTATCTTTGCCAAGAAAACCCCACGGACAATATGGTCCATGGGGTCATGAAGAGTCACACAAGACTGAACAAAATATGCTTGGGCAGTGGGGCTACAAATAAAAATGAGTCAGTTTCTTCCCTTAAGGAGTTCACATGTTACTGTAACTTGAATCATATAAAATGTTCACAGATCAACAAATCCAGGATTCTTACAAAATAAAAATACACAGTGATGGGTGTAGGAGAGAAGACTAACACCCGGGCCGCTCCAGGAAGGCCTCCAAACCCTTCTATTTTGTGTTTGGGGCCAGAGTGTTTCTGGATAAATCTGCTCTAGTTTTCAGGGGCCAGAATGGTCTAGTCCTAGAGTCTGGAATGTGCAGGAACCTTTTAGAAGCAGCTGGAACTCTGAGGAATGTGAAGGACCAGTCATTTTACCCAATCAAGAGTTTTTCTGGACTGAGAAGGTGGTTCAGCCCTAACCTTCCTAATTCTCACAGCAGCTGGGGTGTTCCTGGCATGGTCCCATGGCTTCCTGAGGCTGCCCTGGAGACTGTCTTTGGGCAGGAGAATCCCTGCTGGAAGCATTTGTTCTATATTGAGGGGAACACCCTGTCTCTCCTGCTCAGACCTTCACCCAGCAGGGAAGGAAAAAAAAGACACGGATCTTGGCATTCACTGAAAGGACAGAGACCTCAACAGGCTGAGAAGCAGAGTGTCTCTGTTGCGTCACTTCTGATGCACTTTCTGGAAATGGATTGAGGATTGACTTTGTTCCTCAGCAGTGAGAGCAACTGGTGGATAGAGCTCCAGGCCTGGACTCGGGAAGACTCCCCTTTCCGAGCTCCAATCTGGCCTCAGACACTTACTGGCTGTGTGTCACTTAACCCTGTTTGCCTGTTTCCTCATGCATAAGATGAGCTGGAGAAGGCAATGGCAAGCCCCTCCAGTGTGTTTAACAAGAAAACCCCAAATGGGCTGGTGAAGAGTTGGAAAACATGACTGAAAAACAAGACTTTGAGGGAAGAGTGGGGTTAAGGAAGAAGATCCAATAGATCTCAACAGAGGAAACTCCCAGGCAGAAAATATAACTACGGCTAGAAGCCAAGGAACACAGAAGGAGGGAAGCACAGTGAGTATCCCCCCTCCCACTTCATCTGCCCAACTACCCCCCCAAAGCATTTCCTAGTTTCAGATTCTAGAAAAGAAATTTGATTTATGAGATTGTAAACTCCATAGGGTCAGCAACTGTCTTGCACATAGTAGGGCTTAATAAGTGTTTATTGATTGATATGTGAGCAGCCCCAGGAATGAAAATTCTCATGACACAGATGTTTCAGTTGTAATATGGAAGTGTAACTGTCAAGGAGCCTGATCAGGAGAAAAAGGAGGAGACATCTAAGGAGACAGATGTGGTTTCCCAGAAACCCTCCAGGAAGCTGGGATTTTAAGAACAGCCACAAAAGATAAAAGCAGGGCAGAGGAATGGCATGGCTAAAGCGTGGAAATGTTTTGAGGAATGAGAAAAATGCTAATTGAGACCCCCAAAATACTATATCTGGGCAAGAGGAGAAATGTAAAGCTCTGTAGAGTTTTTTTTTGTTGTTGTTGTTTTGTTTTTTAACGCACCAGGACAGCATGGAGATTCCAGTTGTGTCTGACTCTTTGTGGCCCCATTTTGGGGTTTTCTTGGCAAAGATACTGGAGTGGTTTGCCATTTCCTTCTCCAGCTCATTTTACAGATGAGGAAACTGAGGCAAACAGGGTTAAGTGACTTGTCCAGGATCAAACAGCTATTAAGAATCTGAGGACAGATTTGAACCTCAAGAAGATGAGTCTTTCTGACTCTAGGCCCAATGCTCTATCCACTGCACCACCTAGCCGCCCACAGGATGGAGCAGAGGAGAACAAACTGCGGTGAATGGGAAAAGGACATAGGGATTCTAGTAGACTGCAAGCTCTGGATGAGTCAACTGGGTTCCCTTACTGTTGGAAAAGACTGATATCTTAAATTGCATGAACAGAATCTAGAATCTGGTATCTAGATTCTCGAGTCAGCACCCCCCACCCCAGCGTTTCAGCTTCCTCTTGTGTGTTGTCTTCCCTTCTTAGATAGTAAGCTCCTTGAGGGAAGGGACTGATTTTCTTTTTCTTTGTACCCCCAGAACTTAATACAGTGCCTGGCATGGAGTAGGTGCTTAATAAATGCTCGTTGAATTGAATTGTGGAGGGAGTAAATGTTTGGAGAGCCTCAAAGCTAGGAAGACTCGATACATACCAGCTGTGTGCCCTTAGGGAACTCCAAACTTCACGATGCCCCAGACAACTCTTTAGGACTACAAATTGTGAGACTACTGTGGATCTGTATTGGTAAAGGGAGTTTCCTTGTCAAGAGTTCCTTCCATTAGTGTAATCACAGATGGAGGGGGGCGGGGGGATATCTAGATCAGCTGTTCTTGGTGGTGTCCCCAGATACCTGGAACACTAAGCCTAAAAGATTTCTCAGGTTCTGAGCTACAGTGGGCTAGCTCAATCTGGTATACACACTAACTATGGTATTAATATAGTGAGCCTTTGACAGGGGAGGGGGTGGCGGTGAGGGTAAGCAGGTGATCAGGTTGCATAAGGAAGAACAATTTGGCCCAGGACAGGAACAAAGCAAGGTCAAAGTTCCCATACAGATGGGTAGTGTGATCTACCTGGAAGTGGCTCCTGCACTTCCAGCCTGGGTGAGGTAGGCGAGAATGAGTTAAAAAAAAAAAACCAACCAAATAAATAAAGTCCCACTATACTCAAATCAATAAGCATTTATTACATTCCTATCCTCTGCCAAACACCGAGCTATGTGTTGGGCCCCCAAAGCATTTAGGCCAGCAAACTGGAAACATGTTCCATTCAGGGTACCATATTTGAGGTGGGACATTGACAAACTGTAGGCAGCATGTTCAGCAGGAAGGGGACCTGAATGGTGAGGAATGTGTAAACCTTGCCATATGAAGTTTGAACCATTAAAGACATTTGGAATCTTGTCTTGAAAAGGCCTTAGAGAGGGAGGAGAGGATATGATACCATCTTTGGTTACTTGAAAGACTTGTGTGAGAGAGGGGCTAGAACTTGTCCTGCTTGACCCCAGAGGGCAAGACCGGAGGCAAAGGGTAGAAATAAAAAAGGGCAGCATTCAGAGTCGTTTGTTTTGTGAACCAATAAACTCATCAGAGAAATGTCCAAGCAAAGCTTGGATGATCCAATGTCAGTGACAACAGGTGGGAGGGAGGCTGTGCAAGGTGATCTCTAAGGTGATAATTCTTTATCTCCTGTTCTCTTTCTCCTTTCCATTTGCTCCTGATCCCAGACTGGAAGCACAGTTAGTATGCGAAAGGTGGTGGGGTAGAAACACAAAGCCGCATGGAACTCACAAAATAAATCTGAGAAGTCAGGTTTCCCCCTACCAATCCAGGGTGCCAGGCTCTGTTGGCCTTCAGCTTCCTTTCTCCTAAACAATCTTCTACAACTCTTTATCCCTGTGGTTTAACTTGCCCCAAGGCTCAGCAAAGAATCCAGCAGTGTCTTCCTTCTCTATTGCTGGCCCTGGGGTCCGAGATCCAACCAATTCAGAGGAGGACAGAAAACTTGTCGACCTATTGAATCACATCACTGACAAGACTTCTTAGACTACCTTGAGTATTTGTGATCAGGGCCCCTTTGGCTCTGAATTATCATCATCATCATTATCATCTTCATCGTCATCATCATCTAACATTTACATAGTACTTTAAGATTTACAAAACATTTTACATATATTATTTCATTTAATAATGTACCAACCAACCACTCCTTAGGCCATTTAAACTTTACTCTGAAACTTTAGTCTTTCCTCCCCACCCCAACATCTATCATGTCTGCTCACTCAGGAATGCCAACTTCCCAGGGACTCAGAAAAAAGCCACACACAGAGGTATACACAGGCAGTCAGGGAAGAGTGCTGAGGACCATATTGCCAAATGATTTCTGCAAGTTGAAGAAGCAAGCCCAGAAAATTTGGAAGGAAAAGAAAATGGCCTTCTTTGCTGACATCAGAGATTAGAGGGAGGTTGGAACCACGTGGCCAACTGCCTGATGAAGTCCTAGCCTGAGTGATCAATACCACTGACTCTGACTCCAGTTTGTTGCATGACCCTGGGCAAGACACAGTTTATCTCAGTTTGTCCACCTATAATACTGATAACTTCCCGTTTCATACTTCAAAAAGGTCTTGTGGGACATGCTACTATGGAATCTGTTTTTAAACACAAACCTCTGGGGACCAATGTAGTCCAGAGGCATTCTCTTAGTCAAATATGTGAACATGTACAGAGGTCTATAGAGAGAAGGCTCATTTAAAATTCTGGCCACTGACTCACCCTTCCCCAAACTGTCACAGCCTTCCCAACCTTGGAACACCTCCATAGTGGGTAGGGAGTCTGGTATCCAACCTTTCAGAAGTGGGTATAAGATAGTCATCTTTGTTCTGGTGCATATGAATGGGGGGGAGCTCAGTAAAGGCAAACGACATTTTGAAAATCTCACCCTATAATGTCATGTAATGAGAGAGTCCTTTTGGTTGGCAATTTTAATGAGCATAGCACTTTGGGAGCTTCAGAGTGAGGATTTTGTAGTACGGGTACTGCAAGAGATGGCAAGACTGGGTATCTAGTTTTGGATCTCTGAGAGTCTAGAAACAAGAAGAGAAGGAGGAGGCATCAAGCATTGGGAGAAGGTAGCCACAAGGGGCAGCTAGGTGGGATCGTAGAGTCAGGAAGACATGAGTTCAAATCTGGCCTCAGACTTACTAACTGTGTGACCCTGGGCAAGGCACTTAACCTGTCTGCCTCAGTTTCTTCATTTATAAAATGAGCTGGAGAAAGAAAGGCAAACCAAATGGGGTCATGAGGACTGAAATGACTAAATGACAACAACATAGTAGAAACAGAGGAGAGGCAGTCTATTAAGAGCTAAATCTTGCCAGATTTGCAGCTTCTCAGAGGGAATACCCTAGTGATACTGACTCCCTCCATGAAAATGACTGCTACGCTACCCCTCAGCTGTGAAATGAGGGGCCTCTTCAGCTGTGTATTCAGGAACTCCATGAAAAAGTATTTCCCCTCCGCCTCAGGATAAAGTTCTTCAGGATCCCACCTTCCAAAAAGATCTTTGGGGTATAGGTTAGTCAATCCCCTGAACCTAGCAAACCAGGCCAGGGCTGTCATCTCTCCCAAGGTAATCTGCCTGCCATTTAAAAGTCAGAAATCCCACTGAGCGAATACCCACTCTTGGTACCAATACCGAGAGATTCCTCTTACCTTCTTCCACCATCTCCAGGTCCTTCCCCATGAAAAAGCATGGCGCCGAATATCCTCTTCAGACCTGAGAAAATGGAGACTGGTGTATTCTCAGGCACTGATTCATTCCCTTCAGATAGGCTGAAATTCCCGGAGGTTGGGGGGTGGCCCATAGAGCCAGGAAGGGGAGTACTGAGGTCAAAGGTTGATGACCAGCCCCAAAGGGTTAAGCAAAGAATGAAGCTGAGCAGTTGTTTAATCAGTAGAGAAGTTTTAAAGTTCATTTGGGCCAGGAGAAAGTAGGAGCCATCTCTGCCCAAATATACATTCTTTGTCATCTTTTACAGATCATAAAAACAAAGGCAGTTTAGGAATTTTTTAAAAACTGCATCAAAAACCACTTTTCTGAGTAAATTTTGTTTGGGGGGGGTTTCTGTTTTTCCCTGATTAAATAACCCATAAGTTGGAAAAAAAAAAGGTTGTAAATAACTGGCCAGATTGCATCACTAGCAATGTCCCTCCCACTCATCCATCACTTTTCACTCATTTCATCGCCTTGTGGGGGTGGAGGATGGGAGGCAGAAAATCCACAAAGACTAAGAGGCATGAGGTACACGGAGAGGTTTCCGAGGTGGGAGCTTTGATCTAGGTTGAAGTGAACAGAACAGTTCTATCTGGGAGCCCAGAGGGAGGAAAAAACACAGGTGGGTGAGATAGGAGTGTAGAGGTACAACCTATACTCAGACCCTGGGACTTAGTGGTTCAAGATTTAAAGGAATTCCGTCCTGCCACCCCAGAGTATACGGCAAGTATGTTTCTGGGAGCTGGAGGGGAGACTGCAAAATTTTGCTATAAAGCCTAGAATGGAAGCTTAGGTTTTTAAGTTGTATCATTGTTATAATATTAAGCAGGGTAAAAATAAATGGAAGGAAAGTAGTGTTCTCTGCCTCTGAATATCCTTTCAAAGGTCTTCTTGTTAAATATATTTATATTTACTAATGCTTTTCATCTTTGCATTACATTCATTCCTGAGACTGAACCCTCTCTCTTGTGACAATGGAAAAACACCCACTACGGAAATCTTGTCTGACAAGGTATACAATATTTTGTTCTCATATCCCCTCACCTTCGTGTTGTGATGAGGCAATAAATTTCATCATCTCTTGTCAAGGATCTTCACCAGTTTTTCCTGTAGAGTTCAGTTTCTTTTCAGTGATCTTTGGAGTTACTGAGTAACTAAGAGATAAACTCTCTGATAGCAATTTGGCAAAACACCCAGGACTTGAAAGAACAGTCCTACAAAGACATTTCCTATTTCCCACCTAAATTCTATTCAAATTTAACTCCTGTGGTGGGACATCTTGAGGCAGTAAGAGTACTTTTGGAGCCATAGATCTTACTTACTGCCCCTATCCAGAATCCTGGGGAATAGCCAGGAAGACTGTAAATAATTCCACAATTGTTTCTGACCACATGCTCCACCAAACCAACCTCCCTTTCAGTTCTCTCTCCCACCCTATATCCCCCTTCCTATAGGGTAAGAGATATCTATACCCAACTGAATGTGTATTATTTCTTCTTTGAGGCAATTGTGATGATTGTACGGTTCAAGAATCGCCTGATTGCCTGCCAACCCTGCCCCCACAATCTTCCCTTCCACTGTAATAGGTCCTTCCTGCCTTTTATGTGAGATAAGTCACCCTATTCTACCCTCCCTTTTCCCCCTTCTCCCAGTGCATCCTTCTTTCTTACCCCTTATTTTTTATCATCCATCAGTCAACTTGCTGTTGTACCTTCTATGTCTCTCCTCCTTTTAGCTGCCCTAACATTGATAAAGTTAAGAGTTACAAGTATGATCTTCCCATGTAGAACAGTTTATAAACATATATACCAAATATATATACATATAAAAAGTTTAACCTTATTAGAATCCTTTATGTTTTTTCTTTCCTGTTTGCCTTTTCATGCTTCTCTTTACTTTTGTATTTGAAGAGCAAATTTTCTGTTCTGGTCTTTTTATCAAGAATGCTAGAAAGTCCTCTACTTCATTAAATATCCACTTTTCCCCTGAAGGCTTATACCCAGTTTTGCTGAGTAGGTGATTCTTGGTTGTCATCTCAGCTCCTTTGCCTTCTAGAATATCACATTCTAAGCCCTCCAATCCTTTGGTGTGGAAGCTCCTGTGTAATCCTGACCATGGTTCCATGGGACTTGGGCAATGCAAGAATCCTGCACCCAGAGCCAGCAAAGTGTCCCCTGTAATTTCCTTCTGACAAGTTGCCCAGCCCCCATACCATCTGTGGCCTGAGAGCTCTGAGAACCACAGCCACTGATTCAGTTGCCCCCAAGGCCTACATTAGCTTGTGCAGGAGCACACAGCCTCCCTGCTACCTCGTATCGGGTGCAGCCTGCTACTATCTCGTCCAGGTCACCTGCACTGGTGTGTGCTCCACTCCCACCTCAGTGAGACAGATCTTTCCTATCCACCTTCTAAATGGTCTCAGGCTGGAAAACTGTCTCACCCCATCCTTTTGTTGGTTCTGTGCTCCAGAATTCATTTTGAGGCATTATTTCAAAGTTGATTGGAAGGGAATTTGGGAGAACTCAGGCGAGTTACTGCCTTACTCCACCATCTTGGCTCTGGAAATTGGTCCAATTCCACAGTTGCAAAGAGAATTGCAGAATCTGAACTGAAGGTACTTCAAAGGTCATCTAGTCTAAACCACTATGTTCATGTCTCCCCTCTAGCATACCCTGCAAATGACTATCCAACCATTGCTTGAAGACCTCCAAAGAGAGGGGACTCATTACCTTTGAAGACAGCCCATTGACTTTAGGAGCTCTATTAGAATAGTTTTTCTTTATGTAGTGCCTATACTTGCCTCTCTGCCACTTTCACCCCTTTTGCTTCCTCATTACCAATAAGTAACATATTTTTTACCCTTACAAATTCTTTAGATCTTACCATTCTCTCAAACTACCGTTTGCAACCTTGTTTTTTTCCTAGTGCCAAACTCCTGAAAAAACTGCCTCATGCAATCTGGCTTCTGATCCCAACCTTTCACTGAAACTGATCTCTTAAAAGTGGGTTGAAGTTTGAATTTGGCTAAAAGAAATTCGGAGAACTGAAGGAAAATTTGAAGAACAACCTCTAGGCCCTGACAGATCCAGATTCTAGGTTCCAGGTTGAATGAAAGAAGAGCAGAATTATGGATAAATAAGGACATTGTTGGACCCTTGTTCTCAAAGAGGACTAATAATAAGGAATAAAAAATAAGGACTAATGTGAATTGGGAAAAAAATATGAAGAGGGGCGCTCGAGACGAAATCAGACAGCTGACAAATTAAGGAGAGGTAAATAACAAAAGGTTAAGTGGAAAAATTGCAGGGAAAAGCAAATTGATAGAGTGGGTTGGTGGCTGGGGCGTATTTGTGAAACAAGATTAGAAAAAGGTAACGGGAAGGTAGGTGAGCGTGAGATCATGGTTACAAAAATTCTAACCAAGTGCTTAGGGAAAAGGTATAAGCCCCCCCGCTTCCCCCCAGTAGTTTAAAAATCAAAATGCAACCTACAAGACTAATGCATTGTTGGTGGAGTTGTGAACTGATCCAACCATTCTGGAGAGCAATTTGGAACTATGTCCAAAGGGCTATAAGACTGTGCATACCTTTTGACCCAGCAATACCACTTCTAGATCTGTATCCTAAAGAGATCATAAAAATGGGACAGGGACCAACATGTACAAAAATATTTACAGCAGCTCTTTCTGTAGTGGCCAAGAATTGGAAATTGAGGGGATGCCTATCAATTGGGGAATGGCTGAACAAGTTGTAGTTATGTGAATGTAACAGAATATTATTGTTCTATAAGAAATGACAAGCAGGCAGCTTTCAGAAAAACCTGAAAAGACTTGCATGAACCGATGCCAAATGAAGTGAGCAAAACCAGGGAAACATTGTATACAGTAACAGCAACATAGTGTGATGACCAACTTTGATAGACTTAGCTCTTCTCTGCAATGCAATGATTTAAGAATTCCAAAAGACTCATGATGGAAAATGCTAACCACATCCAGAAAAAGAATTATGGAGTCTTGAATGCAGATCAAAGCATACTAGTTTTCTTTTGTTTTCTTTCTTGTGTTTTTTCCCTTTGGTTCTAATTCTTCTTTACAACGTGACTAATGTGGAAATGTTTAAAAAGACTACATGTGTAGCTTAAATTGCATGCTGTCTTATGGAAGGGGGAGGGGAAGATTAAAACTCAAAATCTTATAAAAGTCAATGTTGTAAACTAAAACTAAATAAATATTTTTAAAGCAAAGTCAGCATCTTGAAATGCTCAAGAAAGGAAAAAAGGGAAGGGAAAATATTCCAACAAGAGAGAAACACAGGATTTATCCAAAGACTGATGCGAATGCAGTGAATATACAAATCACTTTAGATTTTAAAAGAATGTACAAAAGATGAAAGGCTACATAACACAGCATGTCACCTTCTTGTAAAAACATACTGTTGGAACATCATAGCTCATAAAAAGCTGATGCTGACAAGGTTCTTAGTTTACATTGGGAAAGAAAAGTGGATCAAGGCAGGCATAGGTCTGGACATATTTAGTCTGGGGAGAAGTGTGAGGTGGGGACAGGATAGCTGATAGTATTTAATAGGCTGTTTCCATAGCCTCAAACTCTCTTCTGAACCTGTCCTTCTTTTCGACCTGTACACTTCACTGGCATCTTGAAGTTGTGTTCAAGAAGAGTTTCTATTTTCACATCTCACCTTCCTTTTCCTGTCTTTGTCATACAATGCTTTCTGATCTCTTCTGAGTCCCTATCAGTTGCTAAGTGCTGCTCCACAAGATCTTCTATCTTCTTTCTACTCAATCACCACCCAAGTTCAGGCCCTTACTGCTTCTCACCTGCCTCTTCACTGGTCTCACAGTTTCTAGTCTCCCCACTCCTCGGTCTCTCCTCCACAGTTGAAAAAAGAATCTTTCCACAACTGCAGGTGTAGAACTATATACTTCCTTTGCTCTGTAATCTTCAGAGGCGCCTCACTATCTCTAGGATAAAATTCCTCAGTTTAAAGCCTCAACACTCAAGTTCTAATGTCCCTTCTCATCTTTATTGTACACACTCACCTTCATTCTAGCCAAACTATAGGGCTCCTGCACTTGTCTCCATTCACACAAGTCCCGCAATATCTCCACTCCTTGCCTAAAACCAATCCCACCTCTTAAAATCAGTGCCTGAGCTGCTTCTCATTTGAAACCATTCTCTGATTGCTATCCCTACCCAGGTGCTAGTGTTTATTTCTTTTCAAAAGTACCTTGTACTTACCTTTCTTTGGGGGGTGGGGTGACAGGACCTGTTGTCCCCTTTAGAAGCTAAGTTCCTTGAATTTAGGGACTTCCCTCCCTCCCCATACAGTGCCTAGCACAAAGCTGTCATGACAGAGATCTTTTTAGGTAGACAGACCCTTGTGAGCTTCTTTCAGAGGCCTGGAGGTCATATCCCAACCCCACAACTGTGAAACCTTTAGCAAATTACTAATCTTTTCCCAGACTCAGTTTCCCCATCTGTCAATCCTGTGATCTTCAATGTTCCTACATGTTCTCCACAGCCTCTCAAAACCTCAGGAGGTTCTCTTTCATCTTCTCTTGATGTCCTCCATGTCTCTCAACAAATGTTACTCTGCACAACACAATAGATCTTGTGCTAGTTATTTGTGGCCTTCTACCCCAACATACACTGGGCCACTCCAAGAACTCTGACACTTCCATACACTGCAGAGGTGACATGCCTCCACAAAGCAGGCTACAATCTTTCCCCTGATCCCTGAAAACATGGGATGGGTGACATTTAAACCTCTGTGCTAGCAGCTTATTAAACCTAAGTCTGTGGTTGCCTGTTGGCAATTTTACATGAAAGAGCTGTCATGTTCCTCCTGCTTTTTAAAATATTGGGGCCAAGCTGTGTGACAAGTAGATATGAAAGATTTCCCAATACCAGAACAAAGTAGTATAGGCACATTTACTCTTCTTCCAACAAAAAGAGACCACACATTTCTTCATTAATTTATCATTTAATATAAATGCTGACAGAAAGCAGATAAGACCTTAAAGACACTTTCATATATTTACAGACCAAAAGGTGAATCACCTCCCTTCCACTTTTTAAAATAACTTCTCTTATCTGCAACTCATATAGGAGCCTTAAACCCTATGCAGGAGCAACATGAGGCTGAGTCAGTTTGAAAGGTAATGGAGAGAAGGAAGAAGAGTGGCATCTTCTATATGAACAACATGCACACAATTTTCCTCTAACATAAACTTGAAAAAAAAATTGGCTCTATACCTCTGAAAAAACTTCTAACAAATGAAATATATACTTTTTGAGACCCAATTAGCTGCTGCTTGCTGCCTTTTGCATCCACAACTACTATTTCTTCCTTTCTACCTCATATAATGTTTAGAAGGCTTTTGAAAAAAGTAAACATAAATGGATTAAAATGTAACACAGAAAAAAATTATCCATTTCAAACTACTTTTCTTTCTCTTACTCCAAAAAGACTTTTAGGAGATAGTCATTACATCCACTTTCACAGTTTCCCCAAATCCTAATAGAGTGAAAGAATGATTCACAGATTGCAAATTTCACCCACAAATTCCAGTTACACTCAATTTTGGGGGGTTTGAAACATGAGAAGAAATATAACCACCATTTAGAAAATTCAGCAATTTCAATCAGCTGCTGCTGTAAGGCTCAATGAATTTGTTTTTTTGTTTTTTTAAAAAGAGGTATGTTAGGAAGAGAGTAGGGAGCGGAGGCATAGGAAAAAGGGGCAGGGAGAAACCAAACTACAACAAAGATTAGATATTTTAACATTGATTTAAAACAGTAGATATGAATTTTCACTTATCTAAAATTCTAAGTGATTAGATATAAGTGAAGTCACTTATAATCTGACTCAAATCTCATGGTCTCCTTTATTAACCTAGACTATTTTTGCTTTGTTAAATATACCTCTGCAGGGCACAATCACATACAATCAATACGATTGGTAAATTACACGAGCTCTAACCCAAGCATATATGCACCAATGTTAAAAAGTTACTTTTTAAAAAATCACAACATAAAATAAATTCCACCCAAAAAGGTGATAATGACTGCAGAAATGTCTCGGGAGACTGGTATGAGCCTAAAGACCAAATAACCATAGTCAGGTAAAAGGGAAACAGGGGTGGGGGGTGGGGTGGAGAAAAGAAACCACACATACCATGAAAGGAACCTCACAACTACAAAGTTGCTTTTGGAATTCAAAAAATGTATCCCATGACTACATCTTAACCCTTCTTTCTTCATCTCTTATCTTCCCAAAAAGCCACAGAACTATCCAAAAGCAAAATAACCATGTACCTGGACCAATGAATAAAAAAAGAAAGAAAAATAATTTTGAGTATTTCGAGTTCCAGTTACCAGAAGGGAAGGAAAACAGTATAAAAATGTTGGCAATGATGTACTTGGAAAAGAGTAGCCTTTTCCTGGGTGATTCCTTAGTAGCATAAAGAAAAAATATATGGCATGCACAAGTTAAAATGAAAATTCAAAACCACATAAATCAGAAAACAAAAGAATTTTTAAGGGGTTATTTCAGATAGTATTTGAATTACAGTCAAATTAAAGCTGAGGGATCAAGCCAATCTATGGTACTACTGATAGCTACAGGTAACAAACTCATGCCTCACTATAGTTTTTTTAAAATACAAAGTTAGGAAGGGCCACAGGACAGTTTCCAGTTGTAAAATGACTGAGTGCACACTCTGTTTTGGATGCCAAAGACTTGCTTTGCCTGCTGAGAATGGGATCTCCTCTCCTGCCTCCCAACCAGACTGAGACCTCAATACAAGAACTCAGTCATCAAATTTTATAAGAAACATTAAATATTCCACAGGTTTATCTTTTTCATTTGATGCACATTCAATTTTGGACACCGAATATTTTTGGTAAAATATAGCCTCTCCCTCTAGCCCAAAGAAAAGTGTATTACTCTAGGAATTTTTTTTCCTTTCTTTTTTGTTGGAGGTGGGGGTGGGGGTGGGGGGAGGAAGAGAAGTTGAAAAAGGAAGTAAAGGGTGTGCCAGGCTTTTGGTTTGAAAGAAATTCATTATCTGGATGAAAATCCAAGGACAGATAAATATGTGCTAAAGTTGGAATAGCTGTTAAAAAAAATTTTAGCTTAATAGTTTAGGTAACATCACACACACGTTCCTTGTTCCTTTTCATAATTTCAAAGGGCTGTTACCCACTTTGCTCAGTACAGTACAGAAAAGTTCTCTTAATGGGAAAATAGTTCTTACTCCTGGTATTTGAAGTGGTATTTTTCTTATTCTTTATCAAGAAAACAACTTAATAGTCTAAGTGTATCCTTTATGTATTATTTAGCATCACTTACAAGTGATAGCCAACTACGGATCCTAATGATCCAACAAATTTCTTTGCTTTTTAATGATCACATAAAATCTAAAAGATTTAGGTATTCAAAGTTAGCTATTCTTTCTAAAAAAGGCAAATTTCCCATTAAAAATATTTTTGAAGTGACTAAAAAGCTAATTTAAGAATATTTTGTGTTAAATCCAATACATCCAAAAAATACAAACCTAAAAGTCTTTTCAGCAGAATTTACTGAAGCAAACAAATCTGGAATTTAAAAAACAAAAAAAGAAGCCACTCTACTTTTAAATACGAGATTATCTGAGGACACAAAAATTATCATATTGAAATTTAATTTAGGCTATGTCACAGCAGGAAGGAATAAATGAATGAAGGCAAACAAAGAATGGATATCATAGCAAAATAATGCTATTAATGAGAGGCACCTTATTATATTCCAGATGTTCTGCTTACATTATTCTTCAGTCTGACAGTGCTGTACCAAAAACCCACGTGGACTAAGGACAGACATGCTAGGGGAAGAGAAAAAGTGGGCCACACACACCGCTGCCACCCGGACTCTTGTTTCAATGGCAAAAACAATCAAAGACGACCGCTCAAAACAGAAACCTCAGTGACAGACTGAGCAACTATTTTCTGGAAAATATAAAGAGGTTGGAGGAGTTGAGGTGGGAATTGTTTAAATGACTGATATAACACTATGACTTCTGATAAAAAAAAAATTTTCAATGGAGCTTGAAAAGATTTTACACAGGGATTCCCTAAAAAAGAAGAAAAAGTGAGGAGAGGCAACAAATAGTCTCAAGTTCCTTAGAATATATTTTCAAAAACTACATGATCCTTCCTTCACTAGTGGGGAATCAGTAATATTAACTGTATCCTCTTTGGTAAAAAGGACCTATGTGCATATTAACAACTCCACTTGTTCTTGTAAAAAACTCTCCCAAATGCAACACAAATATACCTTGCTTACTAAGCTGGATATCTCTTAACACCATTTCTAATCAGTGATTTGTTCAATAATTAATTTGTCGAGTCCCATGACTTGATTACAATGATATTAGCCTCTCTTTCCTTTATATACAAAGTTACAAGAGGTTGGGAGAATACAAAGAAATGCAAGACATGTATATGAAAGCAATAATGAGTTTCTTACAACACACTATTGTAAAAGATATGATATTAATCAGTTTAAAGAAATGACTTTCACTACCTTTATGCTTTATAAGGCTTTAGCAGTTAACTTTAGACACATCTGTCTGCACAGTACTATCACAACTCAGACACTAAAAGGTTTCACAATCAAAAAAAGGCCAATTCCCCCAAACCAAAACAGAGTAAAGCACAAGTCTTTGGCTCTCCTTTAAAGAAAATAGCAGGCTACCATTCTTAATCAGACCTTTGTTTGCCTACCAGTAGGGCAATACCACATTTGTGCATCACTGAGTAATAACACCATTAGAAAAGGCAACTTCACAGAAGTTATTGGCTAAGCGAATTCATTTGAATGCTCTGTTTTGAGGCAGCAAGCTGTCACTGTTGCACGATTGGGGAGGGTGGTGGGTGAGCAAAAGGGGATAAGCAGAGTGGAAAATTGACAAAAGAAACCAGGAAGCCGAGGAATTATTTTTTGGGTTAAATCTAAACATAGTGCTGCAAAATTTGAGATGTTTTAGGAATTCCTATTCTGCAATGTGATGGAATTAAATAAATAATAAAGTGGCAAGTGAGAATCATACACAATTCCTCTCTTATGGGAAATAAATGAAATGATAAAGTGTGGAAAAGGGCAAGTGAGGAATAGGGGATGGACAAGGTGAGGAAGAGGAATCACCCCCACAATACTAGGTGTCAAATACATCTGTATTTCTTGATTTGCCGGATGATTATCTGAGGCTGGCCTTGGAGGCAGGGTTATGTCCCTGTCAAACATTTCTCTAAGTGTGGGCTTTCGTAGGACAAGCTCTCCCTTTAACCATGAAGGTCACAAGGAATGAACCCTCAGTCATTTCATTCTCTTCAAAGGCACATAAGGAAGACAATCTACAGACTTAAGTGATGGATTTACTTTAAAAATATTAAGGTAAATAAAGTAAATTGCATATTTAAAGAAGGGCAACAGGGTCTAAAAATCATCTTCCAGATAACCTGTGAAAAATCCTGAAGGAGTATTCTTAGTTTAACATTGCCTACCCCAATGAAACCCTTATTCTGCTAGCTGAAAAAAGAGAACTGTCACAGGGCAATGCTTGTAAAGTCTTGCCCTTAATCCACTCACCTTTAATTAAGCCTTATAGCTTTTTCTAAAACTGTTCGGCAAAAAAGCCATGTTTTAGGTCATGCCTTAAATTTTACTTTCCTGGTACACATCAGTAAGCCAACTTCCCATTAACCTGACTGCATAAACAGAAACAGGAAATGAATGTCTTTGATATCCTGAAGAAATAATAATGTTCAGAAAAATCATTTTTCTAAGGAACTATGGTGTCAACCAACAGTTCTTACAGAGGAGGTATAATCATATTTACAGAGTTTCTCACACCTCCCAGGAAACTCACTCATGGGAAGAGACTATAAAGTAGTATTCAGAAGAATTTAAATTTTCTAAAAAAGTGTAAAGTTTGTAAACTATATTTCTAACCTGACTGGTTTTACTTGCTAATAACTTTCTCCATGGAAATAGGGAAACGACAACCAGAAATTTAAAACTAACCCAAGCAAGTGAGGAAAAGAAATCAATGCCTTTTGCAGATATTAACAAAAACTAGTTTAAGAGCCAATAGATTATGTCCAAACAGGACATTCACCCGGCCAAGTTAATCGCAACAAGGACACTGTACAAAGTGCAGCATGAATACAATTGGGGGGGAGGAGAATAGAACCACCACATACAATATTTTGGATTTTCTTTTGCTGCTGTACACAGAGAAAAAGTAGATGGATTTGAATTAAACAAGTGATGAGTATAGTTTTAATGATCATCTACCTGCCCAATTTTTTTTCTGAAATATGGAAATAGGGAATCAGAAACAGTAAATACATGCAATAACTCAGAGATTATTTTTTCAAAATCACATTTTTAAAAATAAAAACAAGGTGGCTACAAATTCAAGTTCAAACAACAGAATTTTTTTGGTTTACCCACATAGATGTATAGTGTAAATTCAACCTAGTTGGAAAAAGCTTTTGCATTACTAAAAAATTTTTTAAAAAATGTTTCTGAAGGAAAAAAGGTAAAAATAAGCTAGTGAGGGCTGCGCTAGCAGTAGAACTCACCAATTTTTCCATCAAAGAAACCTCCCTATGGATCTTTGCCTTTATTTGTGCTGCTACACAATCGAGGTCCCTAAAACTTCTACAGAACTACTTCTACCATCGGAATACACCATAACTTCTAAAATTAATCAACTTGCCTCTCAAATGAAGGAATTATCTAACATGTCCAAATGAGAAAAGGGGATTTGTCCAAATCATTCTCTGATGAAAGATCTACACATTGCCTTTTGTTTGTACAAAAAAATGAAGTAGAAACCTTGAGAATCCATCAGGGATATAGAAGCTTTTTCTTCCTTGTCCCCATGGAAAATAGGTTTTAAAAGAAGAATCAACTTAGGGGCTTAATACTCTGAAGTCAAATTTCAAAAGGTCAGAAAATCAGAATTTTCAAGTGAGCGAAAAAGAAAAAAATGTGGCTATTAACTGGAAAAAAGGTCTAGTTTTTGTTCAAGTTCAGTGCTTCTACCTCCCAATCGGACATTTGATCGCAACAGCTGCGCTCATGCGAAAAAATCCTTAAAACATACTTAATATATATACAGATATAACTATGTATATGTGTATACATATATAATATATATATAAATTTTTATTTAAATAAAAAAGAAAGCTCGAATCCCAAGCCAATATGTGTATATCAAATCCTTGACCAGCCAGGTCTGTAGGGCATAATCAAATTCAATGTGAAATAGTATATAAATGCGGTGCCTTGACTGGGCAAATTAAATAATTGCTACTCAAAAGAGTGTTCTGTTTGGACTCTCCTACTGGTAGGCAATGGCAGGACTGTATCACCTTCCCCCCCACCCCTCCCTTAATTAACAGTATGATGGACAAAAAGCTTAGCCCAAGGTTGCTATGACCTTAGCAGGAGTTAAGGGTTAAGAAAAAAAATAAACAAGAAAAATATTAACTCTTGCTTTTACCCAACCAAAGCAATGCAGTAACTTATTACATAACCAGTGCTTTCTGATTTAGTAGTCTAATACAGAAAAGGAAACAAAACAATCAGGCCAAGAGAGGGCAATAGGCAGGAAGAAAGGGTGACTTACATCAATTTATTCCCACTGAACACCAGATTTAGAGGCTTTCGGGCTCAGGTAGATATAAAATATCAGAATACGTGCAGCAATAATTAAATGTTCTTTTAAGTGGCTGGCAAGAAAAATTCTTCATTCCTACCAATGGCTTAATGAAGAGTAATTTTTTTAAAATTATGGTCAGTGAAAGTCCACCAAACTTGATTTTCAGGTATTAACTACCTACTTCTGCTAACTGTTCTGAAGAAAAACAGATGATTAGCCATTCAGACTGTCATCAAATGCCAGGCAATTTGCTTTCTTTTATCCTTCTTGGAAACAAAGAGCTTTCAGTGTCTCCAGTGCTATCTTCTCAGGACATAAAGAGAAAATAAAACAAGCTAAGACATGTAAAAAGGAACTTAGATGTTGAATTCATTTTCAGTTAAGACCAAGTGATACACTCTATCATATAAGATGTACTGGCTTCTGAATACACCATGATTTTTTCAACTGGAGTTCAGAAGCCAACAACAGAGCCCCAAATTTCTAGGCACTGCCTCAATATTTGCAACAAGAATCTCTAACCTGGTTAACAGAAGAAAGTTAGCATATTCTGTGCTTTCAGTGCTAAGCTACAATTGGCTTTCATTATAACCTGGGCTAAGTAAGGTAAATCAGTATTCTAATTATAACAAAGAGAAAGTTGGTAATGATAGCTCATATCTAGGGGTAAAAAAAACCCCTAAGACTTGCTTACAAAAAGGCAAGATGTTTAGCAAAGGAAAAAAGGTATTAATGATTGCCATTAAAAACAAAAACAACACACTTTGTAAAAAAAAAGTTTACTGCACATTTTCTGACATTACAGTCAGTAACCGAATTTTTGCCTCTGAAGCACCTTAAAATTCACACAAGGAGTTCAGGTGCTTTTTTGTTTAGGGGAAGTTGGGGCGGGGAGGGGAGGCAAGTTAAAGAAGGATGTGGGTAAGAAGTATACACTGGGTATGTAATAATACCAAAATAAAAGAAAAACCTACTTCATTAAGATCATACAATTAATCAAACAGAGTATATATATAATATCTTCTTCTTCTTTTTTTTTTAAAGCCCTGGATCCAAGGCGTCCAAAGTTATTAAAATAAAGTTCATTCACAGAACAAAAACAAATTTAATCTGAATTGCTTGCAGATACTGCTTATTTTCATTTTTTTTAATTAAAAAACGCATTAATGTGAACTATGTGCAGGTTTTGTTTTCAGTAGTGGTGTCTGTGCACATTGTCTCCGAACCTGCTGCTGTTCCTGGGTTTCTCTGGTTACCCTCAGAGCAGGTCTGGAAGTTATGAACACCACTCCTGCCCTTCTCCTCCGCAAACTGAACGAGGGAAGAAGAAAGCAGCTCTTCTCTCGTTTTAGGGAGCAGAACTGGGCGTGACTCCTGTCCTCTGAGAGTCATTGTTATCTCCTCCTCCCTCGGGATCCTCAGCCAAGGTCAGAGAGGAGGTCTTGTTTGACAGGAGGCTGATGTTCTCTTGTGATAAGGTTGATCCATTCGGCACCTCACTGCTAAAGTCGAAAGGATGACATAGTAGTGTAAAATGAGAGAATGAGAAAGATGATTACTTAGCTATGAAATGAACAAAGTTATCAAGGGGTAATACACATGTAGTGTTCTCTGCTCCACATCTACAGGGGGCAGCAAGGGGGCACAATGTATAGAGCACTGGCTCTGGAGTCAGGAGGACCCGAGTTCAAATTCGGCCTCACACACTTGACACTTAACTAGTTGTGTAACCCTCGGCAAATCACTTAACTCTTGACTGACAAAAGAAAAGAAAAAGCATCTACACTTTCAACTGCTGTGAAAATGTATCTTCTTGACATATTATTAATTCATCTTAAGAAATTATATCAAAGTCTATGATAAATTATTTTTTCCAACCACTAAAGAACTCTCATCATTACTTGATGGCACACAGTGCTAAAGCTGAATCTTATATTCAAATACAAAGATATTTGAAACAATGGCATTTAAAAAGTAATGTTGTGTATAGCTGGGTATTGTGGGAGCTTAACAAATAGACATGGTGGGAGTTCCTTAATTAGTACAATTAATTTGAAAGTCAGGAGGGAGTCTGAGTGAAAAAACCTTTGAATATTTCATTAAGTTTACGTTAATTAGCCAAATCACTACAGCAGCTTTGGTAGAGGAGTTATGAAAGCTAAATTTTTCATCTTAAGTATACATTCAAGATTAAAATTCAAACTAACAAGATCTTAAAATAGCTCTTAAATTTTAGCACAAACCAAAATAATCTTCCTTTGGATACCACATAGACATAGAAGATTACAAAGAGCAGAGGAATGCTCACTTCTTTACCTGAATGTCAATGCCAGGTCCTCAGCTGGAACCTTGTTTTGTGGTTCTGCTTGTCCGTTTTCTGCTTGCTTACTGGTACCCAATTTGTTCTTCATGTCCAGAGAAGATTGGTTCTCCTTTGAAAGAGGAGGAAATTCAAGTCATCTCTCAATTACCCAAGCTAATAGACAAGAGATAATACAAAACCGCAGGTATTCCAGATATTTTTATTGAGCGTTAAAATACAGAGTCAAAAACGAAGTCAAATTTACTCTAATATCCAGTTCTTACTTCCAGTGAACTGATCAAAGTCCTGGGACTACATGGGCAATAAAGGGGAGTAGGCTCCAAGACAAAATGGATAATTTTACTCATAAAAAAGGAGTTAACTCTATTTAACAACAACAAAAAACCCCCAACTTTTAAAACAGTTTAAAAAAATCATATTACTAACATGGAAAACCCAAGAAAACTAATACAAAACTAATACAAAACCTAAGAACATCAGTACTCTAAGTAAAACCCCACACACTAGTACTCTTTGGAAGAAATGGGTAAAGAGGGTGCATGTCACTAATTGTGCATGGAAAAACAAAAGGAAAAGGTGCTGGTAAGAGCTTTCATACACTACACTATTTCTACAGTGAGTGACAGCAATTCTATGCCTCCCAACTTGATTCCAGATTTCAAATCTAGTTTAAACATTTTCAGGTAATTTCTGTCTCTTTCTTTAAACAGAGAGCCTTCAGTAGGAGTTTTTGTTTTCTTTTTTTTTTGGAGGTGACAGGACTTTTTATTTAATCAATTAATTACCCTTTAGTTTTCAACATTCACTTCCCTAAGTTTTAAATTTTCTCCCCCTCCCTCCCTAAGACAGCATGCAATCTGATATGGGCTCTACACACACATTCCTATTAAACACATTTTCACAACAATCATGTTGCATAGAAGAATTAGGAGTTTTTCTAAATGCAGAGTATGAAGGAAAAAAAGAATACAACCACACAAAACAGGAGCATCCAACAAGGAGAGAGCTAATTTTTATAAAGCCGATGTGATCTCCTTCTCTGACTGTCAACAGATCTCTCTCTGATCATAGCAATTACTCAACTCACTCACCATGCTCAGCTCCCGAGTTCTCTTTCCGATTTCCCGCTCAACCTGGTGTAACTCCAAGCTCAACTGCTCACTTGAGACCATTCCGGGCCACTTTGGGGGTGGTGGTGGAGGCTGGGGAGGAGGCTGGCCTGCCAGAGTGTTCGTCTCCCTCTGCAACAGCAGCCTGTTACTAACAGCCTAAATGCACAAAGCCAAGCATATACCACTCAGCACTCATACCATGCAAAAAACTGAACGAGGAATAAGTGGTGATCACTGCTTTATGACAATAAGGGCAAATATATTTCCAACAAAAATGATGGCATCATAAAGCACTGCCTCTTTCTTTAAACACTATGTAAAATATTAAGGTCTAGAGGCACTAAGTTTTTGCCTTCCTTTGTATCCCCAACTGAGTATTTATTAAGTTACAGTGACTTCAGATGTTCCATGTTTAGTGTTCTTTTTCTTTTAATTAAGTAGGACAAACTGGTAAAGATTTGCCCATTCCAACCCATTTAAAAAAATTTCTGCTGGGATTTTAAGCCCATAAACCTTTCAGTGGGGATTATTTAACGTAATGGCAAAGAGGTCTGGCTAAAATAACTGACGTGACTAGCAGCTAGCAAAGTTAGAAATGACCCTAATCTGCCTTTCAGATAGATAGTTCTAGAAACTGACAGAATAAAAGACTAAATTAAGCAATAAATCTACAGACTGCAAATATCTTCCTAGAGGGAAAAAAAGGCACCAGGGCTGAAGACTCTAAACTTCTGAAAGTGCAGGATCTAATTCAAGATAAATATGCTCAACCACAGCTGCATTACAGTGATCAGATGTGGCAGAAAGGAGACTGAGACAATCCAAAATTATGATACTGACAAAAAGCAGACATGCAAAATATAAACATATTCCAGACCCCATGAATGCTAAAAACCTCAGCACAATAGCACAAAGCAAGACATGAGATTAAAAACACCCTCCTCCCCAACAATTCTTATTTCAATGATAAAAACAAGGACTGCGGTGAGTTATAATTCTCTCCAAAACAATCAACAATCATTTTTCCTGAAGGAAAATAATATATTAATATCCACACTTGGTGTTCTAATGGTTTTCTCTAGAAGACAAGTGAAATTATCACCAAAGGGTGATAATTTTAGCACAAGAAGATTTAATCATTCTTCATCTATGCTCCCATAAGGATGCCACCAACATTATTTGTTACATTTGATATCCAATATTCCTTTCACAAACTTGCAATCACAATTACAAAATAAGACAGCAAGCTTGTCTTCTGAAATTTATTCCAAAATCTCATACGCACATGCAAGACTGGAGGAGGTAGCCCATGAGCTGACCCTTAGGGCCATATGGACTACGTATCAGATAAAGCACAGGGGCAGATGGGAGTACTGAGTTCAGGAAATAAAAAGAAAGCCCCTTTAGCTAAAACACAGAATATATAAAGATTAATGTGAGCACAGGTCATTACTTTTTTACCTCCCTTTTTTTTAAGATTTAAGAAAAAAATTTATTATTTTTATTTTTACTGTATAACACTCAGTTCTACAAGTTTTTGAGTTCCAAATTTTCTCTTCCTCCCTCTCTTCCCCTCTTCCCCCCCAAGATGGCATGCTATCTGATATATTGCCTCCCATTTTTCAAAGAACATCACTGATGGAATTAATTACAAATGGTGGCAATCTTAGAGAGAAAGAATACAAATCAAGACTTTAAAAAAAGGGCACTTATACATAATATGCACCTAAACGTTTGCTGAATGACATTAATGAACAGGATTAAGCTAAGACCATTTGTTCCTCATTACCATAATTCTTGTCCCTTCAAAGTCTCTAGCCAAAAAAGCAAAGGCATATCTGGGCAAGTACCTCGAGTCCTCGAAGCTGGGTGTGCTGATTAATCTGGTGGTTCAACTGCTGCAGCTCTAGTCTGAGCTGTTCTCTCTCAGCAGAGGGCAAAGGCTTCCCATGACTGGCCACTTCCGACATGGACAATCTTTCCCTTTGATGGGAAAACAATAAAAGTAATTGAAGTGTAACCATTGTAGCCAGAATAACTGAACGGCAAGAGAAAACTCACTTAAGGTTCACAGAGAACTCTCTGTGAATACTTTTAACCCAGTGATACCACTACTACGTCTGTATCCCAAAGAGATCAAAGGAAAAAGACCTATATGTACAAAAATATTTATAGCAGCTCTTTTGTAGTGGCAAAGAACTGGAAATCAAGAGGATGCTCATCAACTGGGGAACGGCTGAACAAGCTAACAAGTATGATTGTGATGGGCAACAGTACATTGTGCTACAAGAAATAACAAGGGGGATAGTTTCAGAAAAAATGTAAGACCTATATGAATTGATGCAAAGTGAAGAGAGAACAACCAGGAGATCATTGTGCAGAGTAACAGCAATGTTGTAATGATGATCAACTGTGAAAGCCTTGGCTGCTCCGATCATTAAAAAGATTTGAGATAATTCCAAATGACGTGATGAAAAAATGCTATCCACCTCCAGAGAACTGATGAACTGAGTGCCAACTGAAGTATTATTTTTGCACTCTTTACTTTTCTTGCCTTTAAAAAAAATTATGGCTAATACGGAAATAGGTTTTGCATGATTTCACATGGATAATTTATATATTGCTCGCTTTCTCAGTGGGCAGGGGAAGGGAGAGTTTGGAGAGGGGAAAGAAAACTTAAAACGGAAAGAATGCTAACAAGAATACTAAAAACAAAACATCGTTACAACACGCACAGAGAAAAAGAAAAACAATCCACCCCTTCTCCACACAGAAAGACAGACATACCTTTCAGTGAAGTGTCCCTGAGAAGGCATTGTTTGGTGAGGAGAATATGGAGAACCTCCCCAGCCACCGTGAGCTCCATATGGACTGTAATCTTTAAGAGAAAGAGAGATATTTAGGGAATATCCAATTCATGCTGGCTTCTTTTCCTTTAAGCTACAGTTACTTGCTTCCTAGACAGCCTCACATCAGGTCCTCCTATAGTAACACAATTTTCTAAAAATCAGATAAATTAAATACCGACAAGCTAAGAATACTTCAATACTAAAGAAAAAAGCCAAAAATATTTCATCTGACCCTCAACAAATTCACAAACACTCACCAGAAATGCTGATTGATTTGGTGGAAGTCCCCTGAGCTGCCAGAGCCTGCATTGGGCCAGAACCCTGATACATGGTCTTGGAAGTTCGAGATATGGCGCCAAACCGGGACACTGTGGGCCGGTCACCAAATGGGATGAGGTCATCATCACTGGTTTCTGCTACCCTTCGCTGAAGTTCTAGCCTCTGGTCTCTCACACTTTTACTTTCCACATTCTGGTAGACACAAGTCAAAAAGAGAAAGCCCATCCCCACCGTAAGTTTTTTCTACTATAATGTTCTTTACCTCTATAAGACTAAAAATACTACAACAAAACTAGAAAGAGGAGTAGAAGGACTCAGAAGTGTTCTATATTTTATTTCAACATAGAATTACTGAATGGTAGAGCTGGTTCTGGATCCCCTAGTCCAGGTTTTCTTAACTTTGGGGTCCATGACACTGTGTGTCTTATATTTTGATAATTATTCAAAATAGTTGGTTTTGTTTGTAATCCTATGTTCTGTATTTTGGGCTTTTAAAAACATTCTGAGAAGGTAGCTGTGACACAAAAAAGGTGAACACCTCTGCCCTGATCCAATAATAAAGACAATTAGGGCAAAGTTGAGTCCACACAGCTAGGAAGTGATGAAACCACTTCCTAAAGTTTTCAGAGAGGATTTCAGTTAGGGAATAAGAAATGAATCAGACCAGGGTCCTTAACCTTTTTTTTGTGCCAATGTTCCCTTTGGTAGTCTGGTGAAGCCTCTTCTCAAAAGAATGTTTGTTATCAACATTCATAATTGAAGGAAATGCTAAAATTCAGTTAAAGATGGGTAAAAATCAAAAGCCATTTACATTCACAGTTTCCCTGAAATCTATCCATGCCCCTTCCTGTGGGGGTCCATGGATCCCAGTTTGAGACCCCCTGAGCTAAACTGAGCAACCCAGAACAATTTCCATAGACTAGGAGGTTTTCCAAGACTTGCTACAGGAATCTTTAATTATTGAAAAGCCCAAGAGCTGAACTCTGAATGACGCATTTCTGGTCTGAAAGAGCTTAAAGGGTGGGACAGGGTGGGCAATGTTTGTCTGCCCAGTTGAAAGGTGGGAGATTTGTTTTCATTAACATTTCTGTTACTTACATTAATATCTCCTTTTAGTCAATGCCACAAAGGTTCTGCTTCCTGACAGAAGATAAACTCCTTAAGGGATGGTCTCTTTTTTTTTCTCTCTATCTCCTCAGGGCCTGGCACAGAACCTGCATAAATGCTTGTGGACCAATTAACAAGATCTTTCCAAAAATCGGGTCCTCCGCTTTTTTCTCCACCACATACAAACTCAAGTACAGACTAATTTTCTACCTCCCACTTTTGATCATATACTAATATTAAAAAAAAAAAATCACAAAGCTGGAGAAGAACTTACCAGCCACCAAGTTCAATCCCTTATCCTCAGAGAGATTAAAATGTAATTGGGAAATGTTTAACAAAATGTGCAATACAACACAGATAATGTTAATTTGTGGTTTTCTAGGTCAACAAGAGGCCAGCAAAGATAAGTATCTATTTGAGTTTGACACACCACTGTCCAACAGATTGATACATTCTGCCACAAAACTCCAAACAAGCAGTCCTAAAAATTCTTCTTGAATATCTCAAATAATAGGGAAATAACTCACTATCTTAATGCTGTTACCTATTCCAATTTGGAGGCAGCTCAAATTATGAGAAAGTTATTCCTGATATTGGACTGAGATTTACCTCCTAACTTCCACTGGTCCTAGTTTCTTTCTCCTATAACCACTAAAAATAAATCCATTTTCTCTTTTCAAATAACAGCCCTTCAAAGCAGGGCAACAATTAGCTTACCTAGACTTCAGACAGAAGTTGTTTTAAGCACTGTGAGAATTAATGGGTTACTACCACTTAAAACATTAACTGTAGCAGTAATACTATTTACACTTCAGAACTATTAAAAAATTTAAGTTTATAATTCAGTAAAGACAACATAGTGCATGTCAATTTGGTCTCAGTTGTTGGGGAACTGCACTGTTACAAAAGTTGACATCAAACAGTAGGGAAAGCAGAAATGAACTGGGAAACCTGGATTCTAGGTGGCAAATTCTAAAGATAGGCCCATTTTGCAGGCCAGAGGCCAGAGTCTGCTGAAAAGACAGGACTTGGGACTACAGATTGTTTACACAAGTCCACTGTTGTACCTACCGTCATCTCCACACTGCCAGCTGCAACAGCATCTTTGGGTTTTGCATCTTTGGTCCCTATGTAGGAGCCGATGGTGTCACATGACCAAGGGGAGTACTGGCTGTAATCATTCCCTTTGTATTTCCCAGCGATTTTCAGGTCATCTTCCAAATACTGGAGATGAGAAACGGGATGAAGCTGTGAGTAATCAGGGCAAAGATGAAGCAAGGGCATTTCCAAATTAATTTTTAGTTGGAAGCAAAATGCTGTGGGACAGTGCTGTGAGATAAATGCTTCACATTAGAGGGTTTCTGTTTACTGGCACAAGTTATGAAGCTGAAAAACTGCTCTTGTAGCTTAAAGATTCTAGACATTTGAAGTTCAAGTCAATACAAATAAACATAACTAGTGTTACTGTAAATGGTGATAAACAGGATTTTAATACCATCGTTCTCATCAAAAAGAAAACAGAAAAAAAAATCCAAGTAAAGAATCATATTCTATAGTGAAAAAAAAATACTTACAACTTACCATGTTACAAAAGTGAATTTTGTAATTTGATATAAATTTCATAAGTCGTTAAAATACTATACCTTATTTGTCTGCCTCAATATGGATAAAAATCCAAAATGTGATAAATTGGAGAGGTCAAACCAACCAATAGCATTTGACTGCTCTGAGGTCTCTCAGAAATTCAAAATATAATGTGAGCTCAGTCAGTCAAGAAGAACTTACTAAGTGCCTGTGCTAAGTGCTAGGGACACAAAAAAAGAAAAAAAAGTTCTTGCTCTCAAGGAGCTCAGTCGAATAGGGGAGGCAACATGAAAACAGCTACGTATGCATAAACAATATATATTAGAGAAAAAAAAAGAGCATCCTGGCCGTACAACAGCGCCTGGCACACAGAGAGCACTTAAAAAAAAGCATGCTGGTCTTACTGATTGACCAAGGAAAGACAGGGCCCTGGGGCGTGTGTGTTGGGGGTGTTATGGACGTAAGTGGAGCAAAGGGGTGAGGTGTGGTCTACTTTAGTGAATGGCAGTGACACATATCTACATGACGGCCTATGGAAAACCTCTTACATAACAGTAACAGGCAACATAGACAGCACACTTGGAGGCACGCGAAGCGCTCTACAGCCGTGATCATATTCGCCAATGTCTCATTTTATCCTAGGAGGTAAGTGCTGTTACTATTCCCGTTTTCCAAATAAGGCTGATAAACTGAAGGTCACACAGCGAGGTGAGAGTTGAACCGAGCTTTCCTGACTCCAGCTCTGTCCGCTCTGCTGCCTAGCTGCCTTCGACTCATAGGGGATTTACATTTAAATTTTCTGAAGAAGGATCAAAGTTTTATCTATCCTGGAAGACAACAAGGAACCCAGTGGCAAGGATATTAGTCTTGGGAACCTGAAGACAAGCCAGAAACTGAGGTCCTGGGACCAACAGTATTTAACATGTACTAGCTTGACCTAGGAGAAAAGCATGTGTGCCAAGTGTCTGCCGCACTATGCTGTTTACATAATAGCTACTAAAGATGTTTTTAAAATCAAATTTATTATAAAGAATTCAACTCAGTAAACATTTACTAGGTGTCTCCTCAGCGCCCAGCACAAAGCAAGATGAGAAGTTCACTAAGTTCCTGACAAGGAAGCTGACATTCTACTAAGGAAAATAACATGGATGAGAACACACAAAGTAATTTCAGGTGAGGGGGAGAGCACCTAAAGGAGGCAGCACTTGGGGTGAAGCTTGAAACAATCAAAGACGGAGCCCATTAAAAGAGTTTGTATTATGTAAAGGCAGAGTGTAAGGAACATTGGTGGGAAAGGGAGGATGGAATACAGTGTGATGAGAAAATAACATCCTAGAAAGATTAGATAATAATTACAAGGGACTAAGATCAAACAAATATCAGTGCATTTACATTTAATAGTAGAAGCAAGAAGGAGACACCAAAGCTCTTGAGCAGAGAGTGACCTGATGAGGACCAGCAGTTATGTAGAGGTGTCAAATAAGCTGCATATGCACCAGAACCAGATTAAAATATCAACAAGAAACGTTTAACAAAATAGGTGAAAATACAATTCAACATAGATATTGCTAATTTGTGCTTTCCTAAGTCAATGTGTTGCTGGCAAGGATGTTTCTATTTAACACTCCTGGTGCAGAGGACAGTGAAAAGTGACAAGCGTATCAACTAAAGAAGTAGCTATGTGAAGAGAGAGAAAGGAATAAATAGACGTTACAGAGTCAAAAGTGAGAAGACTTGGACATGATAGAAAGGGGAGGGGGAGAGAAGAGTGAAGACTCAGACATGATTCCGAATGGAACAATGAGAATGCTCTCAGTGAAGGGAGGGTTGGGGTGGAGATCACAGGTAGTTTAAAGGGAAAAAACCAGTGAGTTCCACTTTGAACATGTTGAATCTGAAATACCCATGGAACTTCCAGGTGGAGCTGGCTAGCAGGGATATGGAATTCGAAGAGATGAAGGTGAATCGAATGAAGCTGGAAGAGATGTATTGCCAGTCATCTGTGTAGATTTCAGAATTAAAACTAAGAGAGCCAATGAGATCACCAAGAGAGAGCACAGAGAGTTGAGGGCCCGAGGGCAGAGTTCTGGGCAAACACGGATAAGAAGCCTATAAAGAGGACTGAGAGGAATACAAGTCACCTAACTTTCCTCTTCCTTCACATACCCCTGTGATCTAGTGACAGTGGCCTCCTCCTTTTCCTCCCTTAAGATTCAGGACTCTGGGCATGTTCACTGGCTCTCCTCCATGCCTGGGATTCTCTACCTCCTTATTTTATCTGCCAGCTTCCATCAGAGATGGAAGAAGCCTTTCCCATTATCCCTTATCCCTGATGCCTTTTCTATGTTGATTATCTCAAATTTATCCTATACATGGTTTGTTTATACATAGTTGTTTGCACTTTGTCTCCTCCATGAAACTGTTGAGGTCTTTGAGAGCAGGGACTGTTTTAGCCTCTCTTTGTATCTTCAGTCCTCAGCACAGTGCCTGGCACAGAGCAGGCACTTAATAAATGTTTGTTGACTTGTCCAGGAGACAGAAGTGTCAAGAAAACCCAGAAAGACAAAAGCATTCAGGAAGAAGCAAGGAGGAAGTCAATGCTCTTTGGAAATCAAGGATGACAAGGACTGAGAAAAGGCCATGGAATGTAATAGTTAATGCAATATTGGTGACCTTGAAGAATGCAGTTTCAGCCAAGTAGTGTAGTTAGAAGGAAGTGGGATATGGCAAGGGAGGGATATGACAAGTAGAGGCAAAGTATAGGAGGAAGATTCTGTTTCCTTCTTGATTTTTTGTTTAGCTGAAGTCAAGAAAGGCCATCAAAAGAGCTGTGTGGCGGTAGTAAAAAAAAAAAAAAAAAGACCTGGATGCTAGTCCAGCTCTAACTCATTGTGTGATTTTGGACAAGTTACTCAGATAAGGAAGTTATTTTCTTGGATTTCAGTGTTCTCATCTAGAAAATGATGGGGCTATAGTAAATAAAATTGTTTCTTTTTAAAATATTACATAGTCTCTCTTAATGTACTCTGACGCCATAAATGATGGCTTCATCATCAGTATTAAGATTTAGACTGAAGGAATATCAGCAAAATTTCTGTGGGACAGCTCTGGGCAAAGGGCTCTGAATAAGTGCCTGGAGCCCAAGTCACAAAAGCAAAGTCTGAGTGGCAGAAACAGGAAGACATCCACTCAGCTACTAAAAAGCCAGAAAAGAAAGCTCTTAGTGCCAACATACATGGTACTGTCAAACGGTGCAAAGGAGAGGGCTTCATCAATGAAAGAAGCATTTCTGTCTGTCTGGCCGCTGCAATCTAAGCAGCACCGAGTACTTCCAGCTGAAACCTGACAGATGTGGTCATTTCCCTCTCTTCATTAGCTCTTCTGGGCCCTGTGTGCAGTGCTGTATCCCCAGGTGGCATATCATCGAGGCTGTCTACTGCCCCTCCTGCATCTGACCTTCCTTTTGTTTCCTTGTCACCTCTGAGGACTAAGCAATTCTGGGGCATCTCACCATCATCTCGAGGTCTACTGCTCTTTTTGCTTTTACTATCTCCAGAGGCGGAGGGATGTTGGGGCTAGGGTTTTACTCCTGCTTTTTTCACACATATGCTGATTACTTTTCAGAAAACAAACAAACAAGGCTGTCATGGATGCATGAGGCTGACTTTCAGATAACTAAAGCTAATGTAATATTGAACTACAATTATAATCGCTGACCTTCACAGGAAGATGCTAATCTCATGATCAGTAAGTAGTAGAGGGGCTGGTTAACAGGTAGCAGAGCCCTAGGATGGAGTGCTCCTCGGTACTTCAGGAGGGAGTCAAGAACGGAAGAGCAGCCTTATAATGAATTTTGTAGAAGGGTATTATATAGCAGTATTCCAGCACATTTTCAATTGCTGCTGTTACTAAGGGGAAAAAATTGTTATCATGTGGATTTAAATAAGAAAAAAAGTATAAAATATTTTGACTTCATTGATTAATTTGTAATGATCTATACATTTAGAAAACTTTAATTGTCATTTCTCATTAATCCAAATAGAGAGCTGAATATAGTAACTTTTCTTAAGTGGGCCAACTCTAACTTCATCTTGCTCATTACTGGTAATTTATCTGAATCATTATATTTATTTTAATTTTAACATAAGACAAATCAAAACATTAGCCATTTTGATTGCAAATGAAAAACTCCTGAATGAATGCTGTCCATTTGCTTTCAAACAGACACTGAAGATTTAAGACCATAATGCTTACTTCCTCTGGATGGAATGAGTGGGGCAAGGTTGGTGAAGGTGCAAAAGGAGGTGGGGAGATGACTTTTCTCTCTTCTAGTTGGGCCATGATTTCCTTCCGTCGTCGATGTAGCTCATCGAGACTAGGGTGGGCCTGGGGGGGAGGTGGAAGTCTGCTGTACGGCTCCTAGACATGAAATGAAAAGTTTAGAAATGACTTTAAAAACCCACTGAATATATTTAACGGATATTTAGATGGTTAATAGCTTTGTTACATCCACTTTATAACATTTATTTTAAATGTTTCCCCCTCCCCCTTCCTTATGTAAATACATAATCTGACAAACTTGATGCTCAAAATTTAAAACCAACAAAAATCTGTCGAAGTTCTCAAGAGAAGAAGGCTAGATTTCTTATTGTCAACCAGGTAGCTGTCAACCTTCAATTATGCTGAAAATTTTTTATCTTTTAAAAAAAAGTCAAGAAATGAAGAAAATAGGATTGTGGCCAAAAAAAGGAAAGAAAAAAGGAACATGGCTTCACTTTTAATAACAAATTAACCAAATTATTAAAGCATAAGAAGAAAAACTGGTAATCCAGAAATAGAATCTTTGCCCATATTTTAAAAGCTAGATTAGGTAGCGAGGTAGTAGCACTAACGAACCTAATCAAAAGGTTAGAGAATCATTTCAAGAGACTAATTCATTAAATAGTGATTTTTAAAAATAGGCATACTCTGATATATGGAGGTCTTATCTGACTTGGATGTGGACCCACTGGATAATAACTTTCTATCTGCTGGTATCTCTCCCTGGACTCTGGTACATAAGGTGAAACAGCTGCAGGTGGAATCTCAATGGGCACGGGGCTTTCCTGGAAAATCTCCTCTCGTGGATAAGACTGAGTAGGGTACACACGACGGCCATCATAATGTGGTGGGTACATGGGTGGGTACTGCTGTGGCTGAGTCCCATACTGGGAGTTTACTACACGATCCTGGAGGTAGGGTGAGTAATGATCCAAGTATGGAGGACCAGGTTCAGGAGCAGATGGTGGAGGTCGGACAAAGCGAGAGACACACTGCGGGGTTGGAGTATAGTACATCCCTGTAAGAATAAAACAAGCACCAAAAACAGTATTTGTAAGCAAATCTTCTAGTGAGAAATGGACTTTAATTTTTTGCCTCTTTAACCAATCATGAGAAGAGTCATTAATTTATTCTTTGCATTACAAAATAGACAGCAAGACAATCCAGTAAAATGTGGGAAAATGTTAAACCTGAAAACAGTAGCAAAGCTTTGAAGAATACTCACTCTGACCGCTTACCACTGCTCTTTCCCCTAACCTGCTCCAGTGTGGGCTATGCCAGACAGTCAGACTGCTGTGCTCCTCCCCAGGGGCAAAGGCTGGTGATACCACCAAATGCTCCTCCCTCCCCTACTCCTGTCTCACATTTTAGCCCAGGCAAAAAGGTGTTACTATATAACTAATAAATGAAAATTCATTTAAAATTACTACGTATTTCATATTTACCCCAGTCTTTTTATTTTGTATTTATATATATATATATAATTAAAATAACATTATTACAGAGCATATATGTGTGTGTATGCATAGATAGACAGTTTATAAATAAAAAATTTTACTGATGGTGGCATATGATCAAATAAATTTGGAAATAACTTCAAGGCCAGAGGCTTATTGTGTAATGCTACTCAATTACGGCCTTAGAGCCAGGGGATGGGGAAAATGTCTTGCACCAAAGAATCAACAGGCTGACTGTGATGACCACCAGCTCACAGATCTGTAACCCAACTTTTACATGGGCACAGAGATGGAAGAGACACAACAGTGATATAGTTTTAAGCTTCATAAAGGTTACTTTAACAATAATGAGATTGGTTCTTTGAACAAATAGCCAAAAAGGTATACATACACATAAAGGAGTTGAGAGGCTTCAAAACTACTGTCTTAAAAGCAGAGAAGGAAGTGTGCGGTCAGTGCTAGCCACAGTAGCCTGCAAAAATACCCGTAGTCTATTCTGATTTAAGGATGGTCCATTTTCACTGTCCTCAGGTGTCATCTTACATTCACAGACATTAAATTTTAGTGCCATTTTAGGCTTCTTTCTCTATAGTATTCTCAAACCCTGAGAATCATTGTAAAAGACTATTTGTTTAAATTCATTCATATTTTAAAAAACAGGCATACTCTGATAGATGGAGGTCTTATTTGACCTGGATGTGGACCACTGGATAGGACAGGAACACTCTATTTTCTTTCACTAACTCAGTTCTTATTCCAGATTTGCCTGTTTCTTAGCAGTACCACTCTTCTACAAGTCAACCAGGCTTAAAATCTCTTCTGTATCTCTGGCCTCCTCTCTGTCATAACATTTAATCAGTTTCCAAGTGTAATAGATTTGATCGTGTGTGTGTGTGTGTGTACACATCTACATATAGGGGAACCAGGTCTGTGAATTCAGTGATGCAGGAGAATTCTCAACTCCCTTTTTATCAATGCAGATTTGCACCCAAAGAGTCCTAACATCCTCTGGGCCACTGAGGCATTAAATGTCACATGGCCAGCATGGGTCAGAGGGTGTTTCTGATTCTACAACAGGCTATCTACTATATCCCATACATTTTTGATTAGTGTACTCATCTGTGGTCACACAGCTAGTGTCTGGAAAGAGATTAAAACCCGTATCTTTTACTCCATGCCCACAGTAGTAACATCTAGTACAGTTAAAACAGGTGCCACTTATCCAGTACTTAATGTATGCAAAGCAATACACATTATATCATCTGATTCCTCAAAGATGTAAAACTGTAGGAAGAGTTGAAAAAACAAGCTCTGGAGGTGAGAACCCAGATTCAAATCTTGACTCTGACATTTACTAACTGTGTGATTTTGGGCAAGTCATCTGTACAATGAAAGAGGTTTCTAAAACCGTTTCTAAGCAATTCTAAATCCATCATCCTATGATACCACAAACCTGGGGGGTAAGTGTTACTTACAAAGGAAGAATCTAAGAGAGAGGAAAGTCAAGTGATTTGCCCAGGTCAAAGAGCAATTATGTGTTTCTGAAGATGGTTTTTGAATGTGGGTGGGTCTAACTCAAATTTAGCATCCTACCCATTAAACCAGGCACTCCTTCCCCCTCCTCCTGTGAACTAGTCTCTGTCTTGAAAGCATGACAAGTTAGGATGGTCAGCTCCCTGACACAATGCAGCATGAGGTCAGAATTCAGAAAAATCTTGATTGACTAGAACACTGGGGCTAAATATATTATGACTTATTTAATAGGCATAAATGAAAGACTTCACACTTGGGTTTCAAAAGTAAACTTCACAAATAAAAGTAAATTTATCTAAAAAAAAAACAAAAAAAAACCAGATCTAAGGCTCTCAGTGGACTAACTGCAGAGTCAATATAAATCAACAGGTGCTATGGTGACATATGAAGAAGCCAAGGTAATGAATGACTACATTCAAAGAGACACATGGTCCAGTATTGGGGAGCTGCGATTTCTACTGCCGGATCACACCTACAATACCATCTATGTTCAGGCTGAAGTACTATATTTTAGCAAAGACAGGAATAAGTAGGAGAAACTTCCCAATAATCAGAGCTATCCAAGAGTAAATGAGACTGTCTTGGGAGATAGTGGGTTCTGCCTAACAACATTTTGAGCAAAGGCTCGATGACCTAATAGCCATGTGTTGTAGAGGGGAATGTTGTTTAGACCAGGTTGGACTGGGTGGCTGTCCATGTTTCTTCTAGTTCTCTGAAACTCTGGTTGCCCTTTAATTCATCCTATGAGTTGCTGCCAGATTAATATTCCTAACAGAGCTTTGAATATATTTTTCCTCTGCTCAAATACCTTTAATGAGCTTTCACTGACTGACGAATTGAGCTCAACTCCTCAGCTGATATATCATTTCAGCTGTTTCTCAGTAAGGTCACAACCTCACTTTCCAGCCTCAACACACCCCATCCTTAGAGCCAAAATGAACTTCTAACTATTCTCTGAAAAGGACCTACAATTTCCCCCTTTCACACTTTTGCTCTTGTCATTCTTTAGCATAAAATCACAGGATCCCAGAGCTAGAGATGGAACAGGCTTCTAAGATCATAGAATCCAACCCTCAGTTTTTGTAAATGAGGAAACAGTCCCAGAGAAGCCAAGTGACTTGTCCAGTGTTACAAAGCTAGTAAGGAACAGGACTGGAGTCCAGAACCGGGGATGAAGGGAAGGGCATCTTCCTCAGCACTGTCAAATGACACAGTTCCTTTCTGTGTTCAGGGGCAGAGACATCACTTGTCTACAGAAGTAAGAACAAATGCAGCAAACCTCTGCCTCATGTGAGCACTCACGCCTCCTATCCTGAGACCCGAGTGGGAATGCACTGAGAGAATCTGCAGAGAAGTGGACAGTGTAGAACAGGCTAGAAGGAACATGGGGGGACTAAGGAGTTATGCACCCTGGATGGCTGATATTAGATGGAGTTGTCTCCAGAACTGGCACCTTTATAAAGCTTATCCACTCTTTCATACCCATCTCAAAAATCACTTTCGTGACAAAGTTTTTCTTGATTCCCTTAAATGGATGAGATTTCTGGTTCTCTGTATTATTTAACCTCAGGATAAAATGAAGAAGTTGTATTAAATGAATTCAGTGGTCCCTTTCAGGTCTAGACTGATGATTCTATGATTCCTGAAATGCACATACAGTGTGAACTTAGAATATTTGGTTGACTGAGGGGAGAAATATGCTATACTTGCCTAGCACATTGTCCAATACATTATTAATTTTTTAGGCTAAAAGACAGAGTCCAAGATTTAGCAACCTAGAAAACATCCTGTTACCTATTAAGCAGATTTTCCTTACCCTCTTGTTATGACTTGTCATTTCTGTGACTACATGAACACTCCAGATATAACATTACTTAGTAGATTATTTTGGGTTTTAACTCCAGCTCTGTCACTGGTACAACTTAATACAGCTCACTGCATCCTTGTTATTAATTGTATTATCTGTAACCTGTTAATAAACTTTGTCATCTATCTTCATAAAAGATGTGGCAACAATGAACAAAGTACTACTTAACTACTACTCTAAGAGAAAATGGGATACACAAATCAAAGGTGTATTACTACCTGGAGGATATGGTGCTGGCTCAAAAGGTGGAGCAGCCCCTCGAGGATCCTGATAAAACACATCTGCTTGGGGTGCTGAGTATAGCTGGGAACCTCGTGGTACCATGGGAAGAGGTTTGGTAACCGGCATGGAAGGCAGATCTGTTGGTCCCCTAGGGGGTACAGGGTGGGGAGTCACAGGTAAGGCAGAAATGTTCTTGGGTCCAGGTTCCAGTCTAAAAGGAAATGGAAAAAGTGTTAATGAACATTAAGTTGTCTGAAGAAGTTCCCTCCAAGTCAATATACTATATAACAGAGTAAATTTGCATATTCTAGGAAATAGCTTGTAATAATTTGTTAACCCTCTAATAAAAAATAAAGTGGCTTATTTCTCCTATCCTTGTTGCTTTTTTAATCATTAGCTCACAGAAATGCAAGCCACCAGAAAAGAGGAGACTAGTGGAAGAGCTTGAGATTAGAAAATATCCACTGTTCCTTAACCACATGTTTACACACAGGAAACCTCAATCAATGATTAGGAAGCCGTACAGGTCAGGAGGGGATCCAGGAGCACTGCTGCTCAGGTGGTCAATCTTCCCTGGCTTCAGACCAGAGTCGTAGCTGGAGTCCGTCCCTCGGGGGATCAGTTGTGTCACTGTGTTCCCTGCTGACACAATCCCATTCGGCAGGGCAGTAGGTTTTCTGCTGGGCAGGTCCACTGCCCCTTCTTCTGAAAGGATAGTTGCTGAAGGTAGGCCCACCTCATTGAGCTGGCCTAAGGAGGCACTCAGGGGTCTTCTGGGAACCAGACGTTTGTTCATTTTACGAAATCTTCAGAAAAACAAAATCACACACCAAAAAAATTTTAAAAACCAAAAATAAAAAAGTGAAACCACCAACTAAAAGGAATAGCTTTTCACAGACACAATAAGGAAAACTTCCAATTCTTATCATAAATTTTCCAGCAATCAAATTTCTTACAATAAAAACCTGATTGCCACTCCCCCACTTTTGAAATTACCATAAGAAATTCTAACAGAAAATATCTTTTATCTACAAGAATGTGTATGCAGGAAAATAAGCCAAATATATGTACATATTTCATTCAATCTTGCATATGTATTCAATAAATAAATGGTTTGTTGATTGAAACAGTTTTTCGTTAGGGACATTTTGATTAAAGTCAGAAACTCCTTAAAGCTGAAGCATTTTGAATATGTATGTTTTTATCATGATATATATTTTATCATATAATTATCATTTTGTCTACATTTTTTAATCACTGCACCACTCGCATATCATTCTATTATGAAGCATTTTGTTGAACCCCCTACAGAGTATATTGGAGGAATAGAAGAAAAAACAAAAACACCCCCCACCCCCGCCCCGGATCTGAAATAACACTTTTGCTCTATTGTGTTCAATGACTGAACAGGGAAACCACTTTTATTAAATTCCCAGAGGAAAACTACCATAAAGGCACATAAAATACTACTAACCAACTTAATGGACAACTTTGACTAACTGGAAGTGGCAGAATACAATGTTACTTAAGATTAATTTTTTTTTTGTTATTGTTAAATAAGGAACATTCCAATGGTAATAAGAAAACACAACAGGGTAATTTACAGAGACTTATGAAATAAGAAATATGAATAGGGAAAAAAGAAGGAAGTTCCTTTTTGTTGTAGCATGCCAGAAAAAGCCAAACTAGATGTGAGATTAAAGGGTCTAAACTTTACTGTAGTTAAAAATTTAATTCCCACACTACAGCATCCTTCATCCAACCATGAAGAGAAGTTTGTTTTAAAATAGTGATTCTTTTGATACACATTTAAATTTAGAAATAAACCTAAACACAAATAACATGGAATTATCCCAAATGGTTTCCATTTGTGAATACCTGCTATTTTTATCTAAAGAAGAAAGTCTATTCTTTCATTTAGTCTACTGTGAGGGAGGGGGGAAAGCCCTCACTTTTCACAACTGTTTTCCAAAATACTGTCACTATTTTGGGGCTAAAAATTATTCATTTAAGAGAGATATATAAATACAAAGTTGCCCCTTTCTCAGCTCTCCCTAACAACACATCCTCCCCCAATTTGGTTGCTCCTCATTTTAGTAATATTTTTTAAACACATCATATAAAGATAAAAAATTGTATTGTATAATAATCCTTCTGCTAATTTCCTGAGTTTCAAAGGCAAGCACTGCTTCTAACGAAACTCAATATTGTGATAACAGTGATACAACAAAAGTCTGAAGTAATTTCTACAAGATGGACACCTACTTTTCCAATTCATCCTGGGAGTGTGCAAATGTGCAGCTGGCCCCCCGGGGGCACCCTCCTCTCTGTTTCATGTCTCGGCACATGTAAGTTTTATACTTGCTGTGCTGAGGAGGCTAAGGAGCAAAAATAAATTAATTAATTAATCAGTGAAGCATTTAAACAGACGACCTTACAGTTACTGTACAAAGTTTAAGGGCCTTAAAAAGCATTTCTGTCTTTGAAGTAGCAGAAAACAAGAAATAATCATGTCACGCTTTCCATATACTTTAGTATCAAAACAAAGCAACAGAATAATTTTTCAACATATGACCGCAATCTGTGCAACCCCAATTTTTTTCCCAGATTATTAATAGCAGTGAAGCCATTGTAGTCTAGGATTATAAGTATGGTTTTCAATTAGTTGATAATAGCCAATACTGAACAATGTGGAACCTTAATAAATACTATTTAACAACAATGATGACCTTCCCTTAAACCACACCATGCTTCATTAAATATACACTTTAAAGTCTATTTGACACTATTTAGAACATTAAAGCTTTATCAGATAATGCTTCATCAAATTACCAATCTGAAAAAAATCTCATTACAGTAGTTCTATATGGAGAAAAGAGAGGTTTAAAGGCAAGAGATTAAAGATAGTCTACAAACTCTTCAAGTGCAAATACTCTATGACGTAAAGCTAAAATAAATTGGCTGCATTCCATTATTTATTACCAGATTTGGGGATTGTATTCCATCATTCAGGAATGCCACAAAATTTTCTTTTCTTCTTAAAAGAAACAAGATAAAGCTCAAATTTTAGGTGTGAGAGTACTTAACTCCATATTATTCTATATAGCAGACCTTTATTACAAGCTATCAGGAGGTCAATCTTATTGAAATAAGATTTCTAGATGAGCACATAAACCCAGTTTACAAGGATAATAACACAAAAAATGAATTTTTATTTTTTGTCAGTTTCTCAGGAAGTATTGCTGATTCAGTTTTGGAAAATGTTAACCTACTTTTCTTTCTGATGTCTGTGCCTTTGGTGATTCCACTTCTTAATGTCAGTACTCCTTACCTGCTGCTGGTCTGTTCCTTTCTTGCTGTGATTCTGAATATAATCAACCAGTCCATGTACTACTGTGCGCACAGCAACCAATCCATTTTCTAGTTGTTCCCAGGTTGGAGGAGGTGCATCTATGTGGAATACAAGGAAAAAGAACAGGAGCTTTTTATAAGGCTGTACAAACATTCACAAAATTGAATTACAAAAAGGGGCAAAACAATTTTTAACTACAAAAATATGATGCTCAGATATCCAAGAAAAATAAGGCCTTTCCCTACAGTATGTCATTTAACTTTCCATCCAATGTAGAATGATGGAGCAGGGGTTAGCATAAGCTTTTTTCCTTTTAGTTTCAGCAAAATCATTAGCTTGAAAAAATGTAGAGCTTTTTAGGTAAAAACAAGTATCCCGGTATCCCTGGCAGTCACAGTATTGTGAGAAGTACTTCGTGAATCAAACTGCTGTATTTTTTAAAACTACAGGAGATGCTTTTTTACATTAAAAAAAAAATACATTTAACTGGTATCTTCTTACATCACCCACATCTTCTAACGTAACAGCCCAAAGAGATGCTATTTAAAGGAACCCTGAAGTAAAACCTTTTGTTCTTTTTCGATGAAAATAAGCAATCCATTTCTTTGGTGAACCTGGATAACCACATATAAAAAAGGCTTTGTCATTTAGCAGGAAGCTGGTTAATTAAAAAAAAATTTCATGTCAATAAGTTTAAAAGTCGTATTTTTATAGAATCACAGATTATCAGCTGGATGGGAATTCAAGTCACACCTGATCAGAATCCCTGCGGATGACACTTCCACTTTCAAGGCAGGCTGTTGGAACATGTGTTGCAAAACTTACCACAAATCAAGCTGAAACCTGACTCTCAACTGTCAAATGCTTCTTGTTGTGCTTAAGCAGAACAAGCCCAAACCCTCCTTCCATAAGACAGCCCTTTATGCATACAGAGTTCTTAAGTCTTCTCTTTCCTACCCTAACCACCCTCAGTTTCTTTAAACGATTCTCATGTTGTATGGATGGGTGGGTGGATGGAACAAACATTTATTAAGTGCCTACCATGTGTCAGGCCCTGGACCAATAAACCCTTAACAAATATTTCATTTGATTCCCACAACAACTCTGAGAGGCAGGTGCTATCATGATCCCCATTTTACAGCTGAGGAAACTAAAGCGGACATACTGACTTGACAGAGTGACACAACTTATAAATGTCTGAATTTGGATCTGAACTCAGGTTTTCCTGACTCCAGACTCAGAACTCTATCCACTGCACCACCCAACTGCTTCGAAGTGTGGTGGGTACCTCAACAGGAATACAAGGCCACACACTGGTCTAGCTTAGGTAGGACAGAATAAACAAGTTTAGATAGGCCAATGACATATGTAAAAATCCGAAAAGAGAGTTCAGTCACAGATGAAGGAGCTGTTGATGCAACATTGAGAGATTATAAAGAGAACAAAGAGTAAACTAAACGTTAGCATGAGTTCCTGATCTTTTCCAGAATAAGGACCCATTTTTGAACCAAAAAGATTACATAGACCCCCACCATGTGACAGTAGACATTTCAAATACTTAAAATTCACTTGCAGTTTATCAATCAAAACAGCATAGACATACATTTTAAAAAAACATCATGCATAATGAAGCTTCAGACAACTTACAAAAGGTGTGTTCATTTATTAGACTGATTCACAATGTATATGTAGTTGGTGCTAATGCCATAAAGTGGGTTCATGGACCCAGGGCACATAGGCTGGAAACCACTCCCTTGGAACAGTGAACCTCCTTTATGCTGGTCATTTTCCAAGAACTTCAAAAGCTTTTCATTTCTAATTGCTTCAAGTTTGAGAAAGAGCTCATTTTTCTCTTCAGACTAATTCTGCTTAGTTAAAGCAACAATTAGGGCAGTGGAATAATGGACAGAGCACTGCCCTTGAATCAACAAGCATTTATTCAACATTTATTAGGTGCTAGGCACTGGGCTAAGAGCTGTGAATACAAAGATAACAGGCAGTTCAGAATCACAGAGAAAGGCTGACCAGCTGTAGTAGAGGGAGCTCCCAATTTTAAGATCACACCTCTACCCTCTATTCCTAAAGCAAAGACAACTTACTGCGCTGCTACTATAACTGAGGAAACTCAGTGTTAACAAAAAGGTTTGTACTGAAGAACAAAATTTTAAGAATTTTAATACTGATAACATACCACAAACATAGTTCTTTTGTATTATGTTTTTACAAGCTGCATATCAATTTATTGTTTACTAGATGCCGGACACAAGAAATTTAAAGATAAAAAGCACAACAGTCCTGGCCCCCAAGCAATATATTTAAAATAAATACAAGGCAATTTGGGGAGGGGTTATGAGAGAAGAAATGACTTCAAGAATTAGGTAATACCTGAGCTAAGTCTAGAATGAAACCAGAGATTTCAAGAGAGGGAGATGGGAGGTGGAATATCTAGTATGAGAAACAGCAAAGAAGCTAGTATGGCTCAATTATGGGATGGCAGTCATGTGTAAGAAGACTGAAAAAGGAAGGCATTTAACTTACAAATGAAAAAGTTTCTATTTGATCTTAGCGGCATTAAGGAGCCCTTAAGAATTTATTCAGTACACAGTGACATGGTCTGACAAATATCAGAGATGATGTGGAGGTGCAAAGGAAAGTAAGAAGTCAAGGATAACTGCCAAAATTCTGAACCCAAGTGACTTAAAAAGAAGTGTAAGAGAAGTGGGTTTAGGGACAAAGATAATGAGTTTAAACATGGGGCACCCCAGTGTGGAATATCCACTAGGCGACAGGTTACCAGAGTGGGTGACACCACCCCCAGGTACAATTGGGAGGTGTTAAATAAAAATAATGGGGTGCTGGAAGTATAAGGAAAGAGAAGAAAATGTCGAAAAACCATTCACACATTTCATCTGTTGTGCAACAGACAAAGTCGTAGTGATTACACTATTTTCCAAACAAACACACAAAATGCAAGTTATAACCCATTAGCGGTCAAGTCTGCTGACAGATCTTAACAAGCCAAGTGCTGGCAAGTGAGCATGTAGTTCATTGTTGGGAAGTCCAGCATGCATCAGTAGGAATATGTGCATGTAATGACTTGTTTACAATACAGTATTATACATGGTGCAATACTGTATCAAAATTTCAATGCAGAAAAAACCACAAATATTTTAAGTTATTACATTTAAGATGCAACATTCGAAAAAATTTATAGTTTTTTGAATTGACATAAATTCCTCTCCCCCCCCAAAAAAACTGCTAAAGGGTTAGAGAAAGCAGATTTCCAGTGGGACACTGAGTAATTTTTTTTTTAAAGGGAGCAGTAGGCCAAATAAGTTTGGGAACCTCTGTATTGGGCAGTTAAAGATACAAGAATGAAGAGCTCAGGAATAAGAACCTATATATAGAGGCTGTACATTTAAGAAGCTGGATATATAGATTTGGAAGTCATCTGCACAAAGATGATAATTGAACCCATGAGAGATGAAGTCATCAAATGAGAGTGGAGAAAAAAGAACAGATGCCTAAGGATAGAGCCTTGAAGTACACCCAAAGTTAGGGGGGATACAGAGGGAATTCTTGTTTACATATGAGTTTAACTGGATGGCATCTGAGGTCCTTCCAATTCTGAGGGTCTGTGAATGTTAAAAAAAAAATTGTAGACTACTTAAGGGCAGAGACTTTCTTCTATTTCTTTTTGTATGTTTAGAAGACAGCCTGAAAAGTACTAGGTGCTTAATAACTGTTTATTGACTGAATGATTCTTCCATTAGAACGGCCTCCCTTCTCACCTTTACATCTAATTAGAATTTCTCACTCCTTTCAACATTCAGCTCAGGTACCCTTTCCTACAGCAGGCTTTTCCTGAAGTTCCCCAAGATCTTAGTACTCTCTTGTTCCTGAATTTGCCAAAAATTTGCTTTGTTATTTCCCCAACAGAATGGAAGCTCATAGACGGCAGTGATTATTTTGTCTCTCTCATCAGAGTTTAGCCCAATGCTACCAGACACTCAATCAATCAACAATTAAGCACCCACTATGTGCCAGGCACTGTACTAATAAGCACTGGGGATAGAAAAAGAGGCAAAGGTCAGGCCCTGCCCTCAAGGAGCTTACAATATAATGGCGGACACAACACACAAACAAATATATACAAAGCAAGCTACAGACAGGGTAAATGGGAAATAATTAACAGAGGGAAAGCACTGGAATTAGGAGAAGATGGAACTTAAAGGAAGCCATGAAAGTCAGTAATGGGAGTGGAGAATGGAGGGATGAAAGGGCTGAAATGGAAGGGACTTCAGAGGCAGTCTAGCTCCATAGCTAGGCTCCTATAAACAACAAAAAATTTAATCCAACTCAAGGTAAGCAGTTACATCTGTGTACAGCCTAAGGGATTGTCAAGACTGCTTTCTGCAAGCCAGTTTACCTGAATTGTCATATTGCCACTTCCTTTAAGAAATACTGATTATATTGCCTACATGGCTGAGACTTGCATATTAACAGTATTACCACCCTCTTCCCTCATGTGAACTTTGTAAAATTATGTATGGAATAGTAATCAACTTTTGCTCTTTCTAATAAAGACATTGAAAAGTGCTCCCTCTCCTCCCCACAAAAAAAATGCCCGGAGTGTCAGAGGAGAAAAGGTCACATACTGGAAAGATGCTGCAAAGGCCTTGGCAACAACTTGGATAAGCGAGTGAGAGATGGTAAGGAGTCAAGGATGACACCGATGTTGTGAGCCTGGGGAACCTGGAGGATGGCTCCCCTTCACAGCAATAGGGAAAGTAGGAGGAGGAAGGGTTTAGAGAGAAAGATGTCTACCGAATGTTCAGTCTAGAGGTCAGAAGAGGGGCTAAGAAAGGATAGATAGACTTGAGAATCATCAGCATAGAGATGGCAATTAAATCCATAGAAGCTGATGAGATCACCATCTCAAGCAGTGTAGTATATAAAGGTTAGCTATTGTTATCATTATTAATTCCAAGAGAATTTACCTGGACTGGGGTCAATATTTGCTAACAGTTCCAGATGGGGTCGCAGGCGGTTCAAGTTCGCAGGGTCACCAGTCCTCTGAAGAGCAATTGTTAGTTCCTGAACGCTCTGTGCAAATGAGGCTGGGGTCTGCAACTTAAAAAAAGATAAATATTAACTTTCCCAAAGGTCAGACAACCTTTTTCATTTCCAAAGGAAAACCTTTTATCATTCATTTTTGTGGTTTACTGCATTTCATTTTTTCACCTGAGGGAAAGATTCACTTTGTTATCAAATTCCTTCCAACAGTAGTTAATCAGAATGTACAATCGGCCATTCCCCAAATAGTCAAAAGATATAAATAGGTAAATCACAAAAAAAGAAATAAATTACCAATAACTACTTGAAAAATTATTTAAACTGCAATAATTATAGAAATCTTCATTAAAAACAACTTCTGAGACCTATTACATATCCACATACTTGGCAGATAGCTAAAAATTTTTAAGTTCAGCACTGGTGGGACTGTGGACAAACAGGCATGTTACATTATTGGTGGAGTTGTGAACTGATGGCAATCTTTCTGGAAAAGCAATATGGCATTATGTGGCCAGAAATAAAAAAGAAATTATTAAGCATCTACTATATGCTGGCATTATAGTAGGCAATGAAGATGAAAAAGGCCAAAAATGAAACAGGTTCTGCCATCAGCATGCTTCCTATGTATACATACAAAATATCTATAAAATATAAGGTATTTTAGGAGGAACTAGCAGCTTATGTGAGAGTGAGAGTGGTGTTTGAAATGCCCCTTGAAAGAAACCAAAGATTTTAAGTACAGGAGAGGAAGGAAGGCTTTCTAAGCATGGGGGTAGCCTATGCAAAGGTGCAGAAAACAAGAACAAGGCCAGTTTGGCTGAACTGTACAGTGAATTAAGGGGAATAATATCTGATAAGGTTTGGAAAGAGTTAGGTGTATATACTTTAAATGCCAAACAGGAGTTTACATTTTATCCTAGAGTTAACAAGAGCCACTTGAATTTACCAAGCAGGCACATGAAATGTGTGCATTAGAACTATCTATACCTCTTCTGATCCAACAGATCCCACTACTAGTACTATATTCTAGAACTCTATAAAAATATTCAATAGTAACAGTTAATAGTAATAGCAAATCACTGGAAGACTGTATTCACGTGAAAAAAATTGTAGCATATTAATGCAAAGAAATATTGTTGCACCTCAAGAAGTGACAAATATGAAGATATGCAATAAGATCTATGTAAAGTAGTAAAGTAGTAGTAAAGAATCAAAAGAAAACAATTTACACATAGGAAAAATGTTACAGAAAAATGACAAGTAAAATTCAGAAAAAGACACATAAGAAAAGGTAGTTAGTTCTAAGAGGGGACAAATGAGCATGATCTTAATAATTAAGTTAATATACATTTTTTCAAACTGTAATACAAGTTTATAATTGCATATATTTTAAAATCTGCACTTTAATGTTTTTGTTCTTAATCATTCAATCTCTGCCCACGACGAGCATGGAGACTAAACAGACATTTATACTACTTCCTTTAAAGTGGTGACACACTGCACTATTACTGAAGAAAAGATATGATCTTGAGAAAGTGACAGGATCTTCTTACTTAGCGGCATTAAGCAGTCATAATTCAAAATCTTTCTAATCATAAAAGAATCTCAATGAAGAAATAAGCGATAAGAACAAATTATAACCCTCAAAGCTTCAGAGCATATGTAAGAATTACCACTTTATTCACTAATCCAAATATGACCTTTTCTTTCTGCAATTAATATGAAAAGATCTCTCTGCCTAAAGTTCAAGAGATAATAAATAAGTCAGAGATAAAATCCACATCTGATAGATGGTCTATTTAGATTTAAAAGTTAATTATAAAACTAGAAAGCAAAACAACAAAAGCTTCTCTTTTCCAAGTTTCACAGGTTCCATAGAGTTTACTCGATGCACCAAGGAAATAATTCCAGAACTGTGACATTTGTGGCACTTATGAGGAGGAATATTTTGAAAGAAGTCGCCATAACCATACACCAATTACAGACAGATCTTTCAAATGCGGTTTTTACCAAATCTCTACGGTCAGTAATTGTACCTAAACTCTACAATTATTTACCTATGTATAGCCTATATACTATATAGTATATTTAATATATTTAGATAACTGAATAATGAAATTTTAAAAGGAAAAGAGGGATTAAAACAAAGTAAGCTCAGTAGACAATGGAACCTAAGGAATAAACGCTGATATTGATCAAATTTTCTGTCCATAAAAGTAAATGTTTACTATAGAGAACCATGAGAAAATGAAACCTAGCTGTATAAAATGTGAATTGTTTGCTTTCCAAGTAACTAAAGCTTAAAGATAAGTCAGCTATAATAAGGAACAAAAAGAGACTTTACCTTGTCAATAATGGACTGCATGTGGGATTTGTGTGATTGGTCTCCATAAAGAAGAGAAGACCATTGGTCTGGGGCAATGCGCAAGCCTGCCTCCATGGCAATCTGAACTATCTGGGAATCGTGTTCCCGACGAAGAGCTTCATATGTCCTAAATTCCTCCTTCAATTGCATTAAGGAGGAATCCTCATCACGTTTTGTCACCTGAGAAGAGACGTACAACATAGACACACAGACACACACACAATTCATGGTTATAATATATATGTATAAACATATATAATATGTATTAAACAAAATTCTGTTTATGACCACCATACTGCAAAATGCAAACATTAAATTTATCCTTCTGCTTCAAGAAGTTTTTATTTTCAAATGTCATGGTTTCATAAAAATTTACAATAGGAAGAATGAATAAACATAGCCAAAGGAATTTACCAGTGCCAAGGAAACACTATTTCAAGAGGGGCTAGTGACAAGAAGGCAGGAGAATCGTCACTGTAATATCTGTTAGAAAAGGTTTTGTTTTTCATCTTTGAGCAGAAGAGGCAGGATAAAATAAATGCTTGTTAAATGAAAAATCAAGCATTTATAAAGCATCTTTAAGATTTGTTAAGTGCTGTATCATTTGATCTTGTTTTAAAAGAAAATTAATGTTGACATTTTTATTTCTTAATAACTTCATTAGATTAATTCATCTCAAATCTTAAAAATGTAACATCCTCTTTACCAACTGAATTAGACTTTGTCAAAGCTTTGACAACTCGAAAAGACAAATTCCAAATTCTAGCCCCACCTATACTAAATAAATCTACTGCTTTGCAATTTCACATGCAAAGAACACTTTTAAATACAGATAAAGCTACTTTTGAAAAAGTGTTTGTTTTCTACCAGGATAAATCCCATTTTAACAAATATCTCCAAGATAGAAATTTTTATATAGCAAAAAATTTCTAAGGCCCAGTTTGGTCAATTTTGAGTAATATTTAATATACTGTCCTATAATCACACAAATAGTGAAGACTTTCAAAGATCATTCAGGTAGTCTTGATTTATTTAACATTTCTGTAGGCAGGAAGAGAACATGTTTCTTGAAACTCAGCACCCAATTTATAGAAGTTTTGTACCTTGAAACAGGAGGCTCTGTACAATAGCTGAACAACATGTCCAATGCTGGTTTTTGAGGCCTGAGGAAATCGTGGCTCCAATCTTTGCACCACAAATAGAACCAAGACTTTCCGAGACAAAGCAGATCCATCTTCCAAGGCCAGCAGGACCAGCTTCAGGGCTTCCTCCTGCATTGCTGGGAAGTCAGGTAAAAATAAAATTTTATTCTGTATTGTCATGGGAAAATTCTTGTAGGGTCTCAGGTCTGATGCTTAGTACAAGTATCACATTCCCTCCAAGTTTGGACAAAGTTCTCCACAAGACAGGAAGTCGTAAAATCTTAAGATCAGAAAAGGACGTTAGATGTTAACTAATAAAACTCCCTACCAGAAAAATTCAATTCCTCCATCTATGTATAAACTCTAAGAAACAAAAAAGAACGCAAAGACCAGCCATACCCATGGGGCATGGCAAATTTATTCACATAACATCACCTTTGCAGAATCATATCTGGGATTCTAACTAAAATTAAGATGGAAAAAACAGTGGTAGAATTACAGTCAAAGGAAAAAAAAAACAAATCATTATGTATTTAATCCAATTCCACCCTATGCAGAGTTGAATTTTATGTTGCACTTGCAACTTTTATTTCTACTTCTCTGGACTAAGTTTAGTAGCAATCACCTGGTTCTACTTTCTTGCCGAGGCAATTGCTTCTCAGGACTAAGTTCACTTATTCTCATTACCTCAGCATTTCTATCTTGCTGTATCATAATAACAACCATGTTTTTTGGAATTTACACTGCAGAAAATTAAATTAAAATGACTTCTCCAACCAACCTAATGAATTTGCAACCCAGAGGTTGCCTAAAATAAAGGAAACAAATTACTTTTTTGCCTTCGTGGTCCAGTAGCTACACAAAAAGAATTTTTGACAGGAAAAGAGACTGTCCTCTTATTCTTAATTACTTATCAACCAAATGTATTGTTTGTTGGTAAGGGAACAAGAGCTGTATGGGTAGCTAAGCAAACAAAGCCCAAAGCCTTTTCTCTTCTTTGTAGTCAGTCTTATACCAAAACTTCACTAACAAAGACTACTGGTATAGTAATTCTCCATCTTGGAGCTATACAGATAGTGGTGGTGCTGTCCATGGGGCCCTTGGGTTATATTAGAGACTCCATCTTTCCCAATGCATCATTGGGAAAATTTAAAACAAAATTCATTTACACCTAAAAACATGCTGTTAAATTGTTGTTCAGTCATTCAATTATGTCTGACTCTTCATAATACCACAGACCACAGCAAGTCAGGCCCATCCTTCCTCCACTATCTTCCAAAGTCTGTCCAAATTCATGTCCATTGCTTTCGTGACACTATCTACCCATCTCATCCTCTACTGTCCCCTTCTTTTGCTTTCAATTTTCCCCCGTATCACAGTCTTTTCCAATGAGTCCTATCTTCTCATTATGTGGTCAAAGTATTTAAGCTTCAGCTTCAGTATTTATCCTTCCAATGAACAGTCAGTTAATTCATTTAAGTATTGATTAATCTGATCTCCTTGCTGTCCAAGAAACTCTCAATTGTCTTCTCCAGCACTACAATTCAAAAGCAAGGATTCTGTACTGCTCAGCCTTCCTTATGATCTAACTCTCAGACATACATTACTGCTAGAAAAACCACAGCTTTGACTATATGGGCCTTTGTGGGCAAGGTGATGTCTGTGCTTTTTAGTATGCTATCAAGATTTGCCATAGCTTTCCTTCCAAGGAGTGTCTTTTAATTTCATATCTGCAGTCGCCATCTACAGTGATCTTTGAGCCCAAGAATATAAAATCTGACACTAGTTCCATTTCTTCTCCCTCTAATTGCCAGGAAGTGATAGGACAGGATGTCATGACCTTAGTTTTTTTTTTTTAAATGTTCAGCCTCAAGCCATTCTTTTCATTTTTTTCTTTCACCATCATCAAAAGGCTTAATTCTTCTTCACTTTCTGCCATCAGAGTGGTATCATCTACATATCTGAGACTGTCAATATTTCTACCAGCACCTTTAATTATAGCTTTTAAATGACATTCCACGTATATTTTGAACAATTATGTTCAACTAGTAAGTAACTTGGAAAAAAGCTGTTACTGCTGCAATTCTGAGCAGTAAACATCTCTCAGAAAAACTAAAGCATTTTGTTTCTAAGAAGAGGAGAAGCCCCTGGGGACAACACCAAGACAAATGGATATTTTGAAAAGATTAGATAAGCAAGAGTAGTGGGAAGTGACAGATGATATCACTGTGAGATATCAAAAGAACTACATTTCTACAGCAACTTGGAGTCTGCTTACAGAGACACACAGTTTCAAATACCTCAGTACCATCACTATTATAGCACAGTACAGCAAACGTCATTGAGTAACTGAAGACAGATTAAATCATAGTAACATTTGGTAAATTTTAAGAAAACAAAGAAGTACCTAACAAATAGTAAATAAAATCCATCCAAACTGAATAACAAATTTGAGAAAGTTTTAGTATTTAATAGGGCTAAACTTCAGTTTTTTGCAAAACTCAATTATAACTGCCTCTGTAAAATTTTAAAACAAGACCCTCTGGAAATCCATCTCTCTCTGGCCCTTCCAGACAAGATTTTAAGAACTAATAAAGATGAATGATATCTACACATATGTCTCTACATCATTTACCTGGTCCAAGGAACTGGCAGCCCCTGGCCCTGACTGCTGCCCAAAGATTTGAAGAAAGTTGTTGAGGATTCTGGTGCTGGAGGATTAGTTCTGTGACAGTCCGTTCACCTAAAGATCGAGCTGCCCTCATGGCACGAATCCGACCTTCTTCTTCCACTAGCTGGCAGTGGACTAACGTCACCAATTTCCTCTGCATCGGGCGGCTCAGAACACTCTGAGTGGTGCTGTTCAGACCTACTCCTTTAAAACACAACATAAAAATTAATCTATAGACTGGAGAGTACTCTAGCAATCATAAAACTGATCCTAACTTTGATTAAGTGGTAACACAGTTAAAATTATATTCTAAGACTACGTGTAAGCCACTAGACTACATATATTACAACTCACTGATACCACCATTAGGCCTTTACCACAAAGAGATCAAAAAGGAAAAGAAACTATATGTACAAAAAATTTATAGCAGTTCTTTTTCATAGTGGAGAAGGACCAGTACCATAGGACTGATAATGAACCACTAAAAGAAAGATAATGGACTCAAGATGCAAAATAAGAAATAAATTTTTGGATATGGCCAAAGTGGGAATTTGTTTTACCCAAGTTGTTTTTATTTTAAAAAGGATCTTTCTGAACTTTATTTTTCCAGTTTTTCCCCAAAACTAGGAGGAGGGAGGAGGTAGAAGAGAAAGAGAGTCCCCGGAGCATCTTTTTAAAAATGCTCAAGAGAAAAGAAGGAAGACCAGAATAATTCACAGACAAGGAGAATGGATTTGAAATTTAAGTGTTTACTTTACTATGCATGTAGGGTGCATATAATATTATGTACATAACAGAGACTCACAATTTTATGTATTGTATGTGAAAATATCCATTTTATCGATGGATAAGTTTGGAATAAAAAAATTAATTTAAAAAAAAAAGAACCCACCTGTATCCTAAGGATGCTACAGAAAGAGTGACAATTATATAAAAATATTCTTGGTGCTTTTGCAAAATATCTTTGCTACTACTATACACAGTGTTAAAAACACAGTAGATGCCCACTGATTCAGTGATGACTACAAAAATTATGGTACGTGAATACAGTGTTGTGGCACAGTAACAAGGTAGTATTACTGAGCCATAAAGAAAAATAGGAAGAATTTAAAGAAATATGAAAAGACTTAGAAGAACTGACAGTGTGATGCAGGGACCATACATGACTACAGTATTGTCAATGGAAAAAAACAACAAAAAATGTGACTCTCAACCCTGTGTAATTATTATTGCCAAGCTTGGTCCTGGAAGACGTTCCTCGCTACCTTTGCAGAGATGGAAGATGACTGTGCAATACTGCCTATACTGTCAGTTCTTATCAGTCTTCCCATGTTTCTTTGAATTCTTCATATTCATCTTTTCTTGTGGCTCAGATTAGCCATTCCCCAATCATTTTGCAATATAACAAAAAACTAGAGTAACCCCAAAGGCCATGAATTAGGGAGCACCTGAATTAACTGTGAAATAGTGTAAAGTAACAATTAAAAATAAATCTGATTAATAAAAAAAACCTGGAAAGACTTATGAGAGATACATAACAAGGAGAGCAGAATTAGTATACATGCAGACTGCCACTATATATAAAAGAACAAGACTTAATGGTATGCCCACACAGAGGAGATAAAAGATTGTTACTCCTATTATTTTAAGTATATTTTTGTTTTTTTTAAAAATGTAAACACTTTGGCTTTTATGGTTTATTCCCCCTGCAGAAGTAACATATAGCATTAGATAGAGGGCCAGCCTCAGAACCAGGAAGACCTGGGCTCAATGCCTACCTCTGACACATAACCTATGTGACCTTGGATTTATCACTTGACTTTCTCAGGGCTCTAACCTAATAATAAGTGACAAAAATAAAAATAAACAAATTAGCTAAAAAAATGTAGGGACTGTTTTTGCTTTTCTCTTTGTATGCTCAGCACCTTAGGCATTCTCTGGCCCATAGTAAGTGCTTAATAAATACTGGATAAATGGGAGAGGAAAAAGGTGGAGAGGAGATTGCACAGATACTCATAAAAAAAAGTCATAATTTTAAAAAAAAATGTATAGAAAATGGAAGCAAGATCAAACATAAAGGATGACTGTAACAGTGAGGTATAGGCCTGTGATGATGATGATGATGATTCTAACACCAGCAGTGCTGAAGCTCAGAATGATGAGACTGACAAGGAATGCTAAGGACAAGAGTTGTTCTTTTCAAACTATAGAAAAATAAAGTAGGATCAACCAATTCCACAAATATTTATTATGGGACTACTCTACGCCAACTTCTGAGCAAGGTGTTTGGGATCACAGATGTAAGTGTGCTCTGTGGGGGAGGGCACATTCCTAGAGATACAATCTTTCATTCTCATTTTGTTCTGCTTTCTTCACAAAGGAGAAGGACAGGTTGACAAGAAAAGGTAGAACAAAAATGGCCAAGAGGGAAGTGAAACACAAAATGAGTAAGAGGGCACTCTTGGCCCTTGATGAATTTACATCTACAGGACTAAAGGAATCATATCCCCAAACTTGACAAATCTGACTAGTGAACCACACCTAAGGATTTTTGCAGAATTAGAAAAGAACTACTGTTCTGACTTTCAAGAAAAAAGATGACAACGGAGCCTACTCAAAAAAACCAAACAGGCTAGTGAGGTTAAGGTTAATTTCTGACACTTTTAGAAAACATTATTAAAGGGATGATTATTGGACACGTATAAAAGAGAATATGGGAAATCCACCTAGAAAACAGGTCAAACCAGACAAAACCTCATTTCCCTTTTTTTTTTGGGGGGGGGGGGACGACAAGGAGTGACTGCAGCATAGGACGGTGACTGTGAAGTCAGATGACCACCGTGCCATTCCTGTCTCTTGGGAGAGCCACTTAATCTCCCTGGGTTTCTAAATCCCCTACAGCAGGAGATCTACAATAACAACATTTGAAAAAGTCCAACATCTTAATCTTAGAAACAAGATGGGAGAGATGGCCTGACTGCAAAAGTAGTCCTTAACTGTTTGATATTGGTTAGCAGTACAGATCACAAGCTTAATAAATCTAGAGATGACACAAAGTTAGGAATAGCTAGCTCAAATATTAGGTGACTGAACTGCAATAAAAAAAAAAAAGATTTCTATGGACTAGATCATTGAGCCAAATTCAGTAACATGAAATTTAAAGGGAATAATAAGCCTAGGATCTTATAGCTGAGTTAAAAAAATTTTTACTTTCTAAGATGAGAGAGGATTTCAATTAAGGTACTATATAAGCTGAAACAAAACAAAACATCTAAATGTTATATGGAGGATAACATGGAGGACGCAATAAGATATTCAAAGTGTTCAGGGTAAGGGCATTAAATCTTATTCTTCTCTGGCCTGGCCAATGCTGTGTCCAGTTCTGGGTGACACATTTCAAGAAGGGATTAGAAGCTAGAAAATGACAAAGGTGAAAAAAACCAGCAAATGATATGAGGATCAGATGACTGAAATGGGGATGCTTAGCTTAGAACAGAAAAGAGGGTGACATAAAAGCTGTCTTCAAGGGAAAGAAAGAAGCATTTATTAACCACTTACTATGTGCCAGGCACCATGTGAGGGCCTTCACAAATATAATCTTATTTAGCTGCTAGTATTATCCCTGTTTTACAGCTGAAGAAGCTGATGCACAGATGAAGTGCCCAGTGCCACACAGCTCATAAACTCCAGGCCCAGCATTCTACGCATTATATGGTGTCACCTATCTACCTAAGATACCTAGCCGAAAGGGCTGTAACATGCAAGAAGAATCTAAATCGTTCTGCTTGGCCTCACAGTACAAAATAAAAAAAGAATGGACAGAAGTTACAGAAAAGTAGCTTTCAGTTTGATAGCAAGAAAGGCTTCCAAATAATTAGGCTTATCCAAAAGTGTAATGGATTGCCTCATACAAAGCTAGAGGGTTAGCCAACACACTGGTTGATGGTCAGAATCCCCACCACCCAAAAAAAGTCTCCAGGCTTTCACGTTAAAATTCATTGTTACTAGTGTTTTCTAAAAGTTGTGTTGTGCAATGGATTTGGATTTACAAAAATAAGTAGGTCAAATAGTAGAAAATTATCTTTAGGACTTCTATTAAAATCATTTGGAAAATGAGAATAGTTACCGTTCTTTCTAAAATTCCTCATAAGAAGAATCTGACCAACTATGGAAGACTCACCTCGCGCACTGCTGAGTGGTTTCAAATACAATGCTAATTCCTCTACACATTTCTTCGCTTCCTCATAATGTTTTGTATCTTCTACCCCACTACACAAAGTAATGGGCTGCTGCTCAGGGACCTGCACATCAAACAGGACAGGTTACCTAATATATTCCCATGCCACCAACACTTATCAGCTTATTATTTCAGATGCATATAACCGGTCTTCTTAAAAGTGACGATATACTACCAGTAGCTCTAAAATGAATTTGTCGATCAACTGCCCCATTGTTACGTTCACCAACCCTGTGACCTGCTAAACAAAAGAAACCTTCCCTGGCCACCACCTCTATCTCCCCTATTAGAATCCATACCCTTTGAGAGCAGGGATTGTCTCACTTTGTATTTCTATCCCCAGTACTTTGCACAGTGTTCAATGTGTATTAAGTGGCTAAAAGACACTTTTTTATTTATCTCTCTAAATATGAAAAGGTGAGAAAGTCCAGAGAGGTGTTTTAAGTCTAAGATGCTGTCTATAGAAATTCTGAAATTCCATTCACACATGGAAGACTGTCTAAAAAGCACTTCGATGTCCAAACATTACATCCACATAGAAATTCTAACATGACAAATAACAAAACTTTTATACAATAGCTGTATTTTGGTATAGCACTATTTTTCTTTGAGATTTTACCATTCCTTTTTACTGCATTATTATTCATATGGCCTTCCACATTAGTAACATTAAATTACCATGGACTTTCCGCATCTTTCTTGTCTCTTACATACAATTACCAAACTGTTTTTCATTTCAAGTCAACAAGGCAATAAAAGAGACTCAAAATGGTCTAACAGTTCAGAACTTGGAGAAAGGGCTGGGGACATCAAAAAAAATTCATAAAGGAGATAATATTTGATCTGGACTTTGAATGCTTGTTACAATCTAAAGAAGCTGATTTAAAGGAAAGAGTATTTCATAAAGAACATAGTAAACCAAAAGACAGGGAGAGAAAAGTAAAGGGCTTATTTGGAAAAAGTAATGAAAAGTCTAAGTCAAAGAAACTTTTTTTAGGCTATTATTATTTACAATGCACTCTGTCAAATAACTGTGATGCAAGGGCAAACATGACTGCTATCCTTATGGATGTACAACATAGAAGTTGGAGAGAAGGGCGAGTTACCATAGAAAGAGAAATAAAAAAGAAAGAATCATTAAAAAATGAAAGATTTTCACGACTAGTGGTGTTCCATTGGAAAGGCTAAATTTGAAGAATTAGTCTTAGAATAACAGAACCTCCATGAAGGACAAACACTAGTACTAAACAAGGAATTAACCCTAAAAGAACATATTATTACCTTAACCACACAAATAAGAGAACCAGTTCAACATGTCCAGCGAGTTATGGTTAATTAAAGCAAATGACCATAATAATTTTGTGTTGATAAACACAAAGATCCAAGCTTTTAGGACAAAATCTCACTTTCACAAAAACTGCTGGGAAAAATGATAAACAGTATGGCAGAAACATCTCACACTGTGTACCAAGATATGGTTAAAATGGCTACATGATTTAGACATAGAGGGTGATACCATAAGCAAAATGCATGGAATAGCTTACCTGTCAGATCTATGGATAAGGGAAGAATTTAGAACCAAAGAAGAGACAGAGAGCATTATGAAATGTAAAATGGATAATTTTCATCATATTAAATTTAACAGATTTTGCCCAAACAAAACTAATGCAACCAAAATTAGAAGAAAACTGGGAAAAATTTCTTTACAATCAAGTACCTCTGATAAAGGCCTAATTTCTCAAATTCTCAGACAAGTGAGTCGAATTTATAAGACTACGAATCGTTCCCCACCTGAAAAATGGTCAAAGAGTATGAACAGACAGTTTTCAGGCAAAGAAATCAAAGCTATCTATAGTCATATGAAAAAATACTCTAAGCAACTATCCATTAAAGAAATGCAAATTACAACAACCCTGAAGTACCACCTCACACAGATCAGACTGGCTAATGTGACAGAAAAAGAAAAATGAAAAATTTTGGAGGGGATGTGGAAAAACTGGAACAGACACTAATACACTGTTGGTGGAGTTGTGAACAGATCCAACCATTCTGGATAGCAATTTGGAACTGTGCCCAAAGGGCTATCAAATGTGCATACCCTGTGACCCAGGAATACCACTACTAGGTCTATATTGCAAAGAGATTTTTAAAAAAAAAGAGGGGGAAAGGACATATTTGTACAAAAATATCTATAGCAACTCTTTTTGTGGTGGCAAAGAATTGGAAATTGAGAGGTTGCCATCAACTGGAGAATGGCTAAACAAGTTGTGGTATGACTGTAATGGAGTATTATTGAATTATAAAAAAATGACAAGCAGAATGATTTCAGAAAAATCTGGGAAGGTTTACACAAACTGATGCAGAGTGAATTGAGAAGAACCAGGAGAACACTGTACACAGTAAATAGTAATACTGTACGATAAACTTAGCTATTCTCATCAATACGACAACCCAAAAGGACTCATGATGAAAAATACTGTCCACCTGCAGAGAAAGAACTGATAAGAGTCTTGAATACAGATCGAGCATACTATTTTTCACTTTCTTTCTCTCTTTTTTATTTGGTTCAAGTCTTTTTCCACAAAATGACTAACCTGGAAATATATTTTACGTGATTGCACATGTATAACCTGTATCAGATTGCTCACCATCTCAAGGAGAGGGGAGAGGAAAGAGGGACAGAATTTGGAATTCAAAATTTTAAAACAAATGAACACTTAAAAAAGATTTTAAATTAAAAAGATGACAATCACAGAATCTTAAAGAACATGGATTGTATGTTAATCCATACATAAAAAAAGAAATTTCATCAACACCTTCAACAAACTATCATTAATCTTTCACTTAGAATTTTCTAGTAAGAAAGCACTCATCTCTCAATTTCATTTGAGTTTGGCTCTAACTGTAAGGAAGGATTTCCTCCAATACTCCCCTCCCCCTGCTCCAATTAACCAAAAGTCATGGCATCCACCCAATACTGCCCTTTGTGCCCTAGTTAAGTATGACGATCTTTTAAACAAATAAATCTCTTCTATAAGCTAATATTACCAGTTTTTTTCATTGCTCCTTTTAGGACATTTCAAGTTTCCTAACATTTGACTATTGCAAGTGGAAAATGAGGTTTATTAATGTACCTCCCAAAACATGGTACCTAGAAGTGAATACAATTATCCAGATTAGGTCTAACCAAGTAGGATTCAAACTATTATTAGTTTCTTGGATTAGGCATTGTATTACTACTTATGAAGCTAAATTTGCATTCAATATCATAGCAATCTCATCAAAATGATGACTCATGTTTGCCAAGCAATAAAACCATACAATCTTTTCACTTGAGCTATCTAGTGATATCTCTCTCATAGGGCACTTGGGCAATTATCTTAAAAACAAAGCTTTCTAAAAAGTAGAATGGACTACCAGGGAAGGTTGTAGGCTCTCTCGTTACAAGTCCTCAGAAAAAAAAAAGACAAAAAACTAGTTGACCAACTGTCACCTATGTCACAGTATGAATTCCTTTTGAGTACAGGCTGAACTAAATGGCCATGGAAATGTCTTCCAACTATAAAAACCCATTATTCCATGATAACCCCTACTGGCTCCTACTGTTTGGAGAGAATGGATGTTGAACACTGGAGAGTTCTTCCTAGATCCTCAGTTTAAGGAGGGGACCCAGGGAATATATCTCATCATTACTCACCTGAATTTCACCCCATCTCTAGCAATTTATTTTCCTGCACAATCAAAATAAGTCTGAAACTCATGCTTCTGCAGTACTCTCTGATCCCTGGGCTCCTCCTTCTGACTGGAGAAGGTAGAAGGTAGACATCAGAGAGATCTTTCCAGATCTTCAATTTAAGGGGGTGGGGGGGGGGCATCAGAGCACTGCCCACCCAGCTTCAAGACTTCATCATGTTCCTGCATTGGGGTACCCCATCTATTCCACCTCCTTTCCAGCCTCTTTTTATGTGCTGTCTTCTTGCATTACATTGTGAGCTCCTTGAGGGCAGGTTCTTTGCATGGCTTTTTCCTGAAGACACCTCATCTCTTGGCTCCCTCTCCAAGGCTGTCTTCTCCTCAAGTTAAAAACTCATAGAGCCAGAAGAAAGAGCAGGCCTATTCCTTGATCCCCACTGAGGCAACTAGATACTGCAGTGGTTAGAGCACTAGTCCTAGAAAAAGACCTGAGTTCAAATCCCAACTGAGGCACTTACTAGCTGTGTAACTCTGAGCAAGTCATTTTCATCTGTTTGCCTCAGTTTCCTCAACTATAAAATGAGAATAATAATAATGATAGCACCTATCTTCAAGGGTTGGTGAAAATCAAATTAGATAGATAATACTTATAAAGTGCTTAGTAAATGCCTGGAACACAGCAGGCACTTAAATTTTTTTAATTTATATTTTAGTTTATTAACTGTCTACTAATCTAATTGCTTAGCTGTTTAATAAAAGCTTCTATTTATGCATTTTTTATTTCTTTTTATAAGACTGTATTATAAGACTATATTTTCCTACATACTTTCCCCTCCCTGAACCTTCAGTTCTCACCAAGAAAATGAATTAAGCAAAGCAAACTTACAAAATGACCAATTTTAAGGGCATATACAATATTCTATACCCACTGCCTGGGGCACTGCTTTAATCTGAACTTGGCTCACTGCCAAAAATATTTTATTTCCCTCCATAGCCATTCCTTAATGACTCTAACTAAACAGAACCACCACCTATAACAAGAGCCCAGTCAACTGGATTCCTATTACTAATGTTTCTATATACATTATTATAGTAATTAATTTTTTTCCTGGTTCTGTTTCATTCTGTCAGTTTATTCAAATCTCCCTATGCTTCTCTGCATTTCAGACTGGTCATTTGAGGTCCCCTAATATGCTCCTTGACGGCACAATTTATCCACCTCTATATGGCACAGTTTATCCACAAAGTCCCCTGTGGGGAACTACTTTGTTTCCAACTGTTGTTTTGTTAATATAGAATTATGCTGTGGATATTTTTTAGAGGAACTTTCTGTCTTGGAATTCTTTGGGGGTATATTCCAAGTAATGGTACTACTGGGTCAAAAGAAGTCCAGTGTTTGGTTTTCTTTTTTCTCTGTGAATTCTACACTGTTTTCTACAACAGTTGGGCCTAAGAGCTTTACCAAGAGTGCGCTTGTTGGCCTGCCCTCCCATAGCCCATCCAACATTAACTTTCTCTCTTTTTTATCCCCTTTGCTGCTCTATAGGGTTGTTTATCTAACTGCAAATCATTTGGAAAATAAGTATTCTTCATCCACTTGTTTTTAACTTGTGTTGGTAGACTACCCTTCTTATAGTGATTATGGATCCCATTTAGGCGGCTCTGCAGAGTTGTAGGTCCAGTTCCTATCCCTTTCTTACGATTTCTATTGATTTAATGGGTGTCAGGTAAAACTTCAGTTATTTTCATTAGAATTTTTTCTTATAAATGATATGGGGCATTTTTAATACAGTTCTTGATTGTTTGCATTTCATCTTTTACACTTATAAAGATAACAGCCAGCATTTATGTAGTACTTAAAAGTTTACAGAGTACATCTATCTCACTTCATCCTCTATAACAAGCACAGATGCTTTTATTATCTCCATTTTACAGATGAAGAAACTGAGGCAAAGTTCAGTGACTTGCCCAAGATCACAAAGTTGTTAAAGTGCCTGAGGCAGAATTCAAAGGCAGGTCTTCCTGGTTCCAAATCCAGCACTCTATCCAACCTGCCACCTAGTTGCCTGTGTTTATTATATTATGTTTACATGCTCATATATGTATTTCTCCCTCCAATTGTAGGAGCCTTGAGAACAGGAATAGTTTAATTATTTTTGTGTGTATCAAGTGCCTAGCATAGTGACTGGTGTGTGGCAGACACTTAATATATAAATATGTGCTAATTGCTATTCCTTTTGCACAAGCCAGGTCTTTTTTTTCCCTCTCTCTTCTAACCATACATTGATACCCTTTATCTCACTTCTGATGTGTAATTCTTCATTGACTTGTGATGCAATATAACTTCCTCACTGACACCCAATCGTACCTCTCCTCCCATTACCTTTTGGGTGACCCTAAATTTCAATTGATAAATTATGATGATCACAGCAATTAGCATTTACATATAGCACTTCAAGATTTGCAGTGCCTTATATTTCATATTGTTTGAAGTTCATATTAAGGTAAGTAATACTAGCCCTATTTTTCAGATCAGGAAACTGAGGCTGAAAGGAATGAAGTGACTTGCTCAGGTCACACAGTTCCTAAATGTCTGAGGCTGGATATAAACTCAAGTGTTCCTGACTCCTAGTCTACCAGGAGACCCAACTGCCCCTCATTAATACTCGCTGCTCACCATAAGCAGAAGATTCCTGGAGGTCCTTTCTGTTCCATAACCTCCCAGTTGTTGCTGCTGCTTCTGATACTTCATTCTACATTCAATTGACTCTACCTACTGCATCAAGTGCATGAAACTTTGGCCACTGCTTTAGATTAAAAATACTAGGATCCTTCAACCAATAATATCAAAGATTAACCCTTCAAATTAAAAGCATATGCGCAGTTCACACTTTAATTGTGCCTATTAAAATGTTTTCATTAGTTTTTTCCTTAAAATACACAGACGAAGTAATGGACACTATGATACTGAGTGAGTGAGTAGCTCGTCTTACCTGAGCACCCACTAACTGCAGCAAGGCCGAGTTCACAGGCAGGAGCTCTATGTCGGTGTTAATAGTGGTCTGGTCAAAGGGGCACGCCTTGCGGTGAAGCTTGTTCAGGCACATCTTGCAGACAGTGTGGCCACAGCCTAGGCTGATAGGCTTTCTGATCGTTTCGTCGAATGTCTGAGTGCAAATTGGGCAGGAGAGGAAATCCGTCCATTGCGGAGCTTGTACAGGCATTGCTTAAGTAATTACGATTCACAACACAAAAATCTAAAGCACAGATTCCACTGGAATCAAAATCTTTCAAAAAAAAAGAAGTTTGTTTGTTTTTTAAATATCTTCTGTAAATACAGTCAGCACATAGTGTGAAATATAACCTGGAAAAAGAAAGAAAAAAGGTTGTATTAAGTTTGAGAATTTTTTCAGTTCTGTATTTTAAAATTCTAACAACAAATTCCATTCTCCCCTAAAATCCAGATTTTGCCTATGTATTATTTTTATTATTTTTTTGCCTATGTATTTTATACCATGTTTACAAATGTAAGAACTTGTTGATATATTTGTAACTTCATAAAAATCACAGAATATTAAAGAAGAAACATTAACAGATCATCCTTTTTAACTACCTCATGTAAGGAAATAGTTGCAAGGACATGTAGCAAAATAGACAGTTAATGGTAAAGTCTGGACTAGAACAAAATCTCCTAATCTTTCTATTATACTATCCACTCAAACAGTTAAGGTTTTTTTATATTTTAAGATGAATCATAATGCTAAAGATTAAAATAAAGGGAGCTTTGTTTTTATTTTTCAAGAGTTCTACATTTTTCCTGCTCTACAGACTGGAAAATGGACACCATCTAATAACACATGGGCTACTATGACTAAAACAATCAATTACTATTAACTGACATTCATCTAAGACATGAAGAACATTTTCAGGTAAAAGCTTGGAGTTTTGGAATGACGGAGTGATCCATAAAGGGCATAAAATAGTTCAAACCCAGGGATAAAAATCTGGGTTAGAATGCAATAGGATAGATAAGAAGTAATAAGGGTACATATACAATGGCAATGGGAAATGATAAGGAAGGCCAGATTTAGAAGATATTAATACAAGACACCAAGAAGTTACTGATCACCAAAACTATGTTACTAGTTAAAAAAACCAGAAAAGTGGATCAGTGGCAGAGACTAGGTAAACAAGGACCAAAAGTAATTGGATACAGCAGTATACTGTTCAATGCTCCAAAATCAACTATTGGAGTTAGAAGTTCTTAATTTGACAAAAACTCCTGGAAAAACTGTAAAGCAATCTAAGAGAAATAAGTTTATATCAAGATATCTCTCATAGATCACCACACACACACACCAGCAGCAGCAGCAAATGGATGTGCGACCTAAAAAAAACAAAAGGAGTAACAAGGAGCACTTAACAAGAAATAGAGATGATCACAGAAGATGAAGTGGACAATTTTGGTTACATAATATTGAAAATTCTTTAAATTTTACAAAGAAAATACATCTTTAAAAAGAGGATGAACAACTACAAAGCACAGAGGAACAATGGAGGATGAAAACAGTCTATAGAAAGCTGGACAAAATATTCCAACTAAGCAACGTCATTCTAAGAATATTCAGAGATGAAAAAATGAAAAAGCTTGTAACAACCACTGCAACGAGCTGTTTTCCCCATTAAGGAGAATGGAACCACCACACTAGGGCAGTAACTGACATGAATCTCAGAGGTGCTTCAGAAGAAGTACTAGAACAAAGACTAAAACAACGCCCCACCCCCCAATTAGATTTTTGTGCTGGAGTGCTTTAATTGTAAGAGCAAAGAAATGGAAATGCTTGGCTTTATTAACAGAAAAAGAGAAGGGAGAGGTGACCACGAGATTATCAACATATACATGTCTAACTTTCCCATCTAAAGGAGTCAAAGACCATTAGTTAAGCATCCGACTAGGTGTTAAGAACTGTGCTAAGCACAGGGACTACAAATACATGCAGGAAAAAAAAAATAACAATCCTGGCCGTCAAAAAACTTACATTATAATGGTGGAAGCTGACAAATAAAAGGAAGCTGAAAAGGGCACCCCCACCCCGGGAGAGATTACCTGGCCTGGAGGCATGGTATGGAATATATAAAATGAAGACATGGTTGGCCTAGGCCTCTTCCTTAAAATGGAAGGTCTGAGAGAAATCAGCCAATTAGAGAGAGGAGCTGCAAGGGCACTTTGAAAATGAAATCCAGGAGAGGAGTGAGCTTCCAGGGTAAATCAGTTTCTTTGTTGTTCAGTGGTTTTTTCAGTCTTGTCTGACTCTTCATAACCCCATTTGGGGTTTTCTTGGCAAAGATACTGGAGTGGTTTGCCATCTCCTTCTCCAGCTCATTTTACAGATGAGGAAACTGAGGCAAACAGGGTTAAGTGACTTGTCCAGGGTCACACAGCTAGTAAGCAAGTGTCTGATGCCATATTTGAACCCGTTGTAAGTCTTCCTGACTCCAGGCCTGGCACTCTAGCCACTGTGTCACATGGCTACCCTGAAAAGGTTTCTGGGGCATGGTAAAGAAGTGAGGGCTATGGCCTAGAGAGGAAAATCTTCATACAGGTCATCTTAATAATGAAATGAGGGCATCCTTGATGAGGGTGTTAGTAGGAAAGTAGACATTTGTACAAATGGACATCTTTACCATCTCACAACTGACTAAAAGATGTAGAGATCTATCTATCTACAAGATCATTCAGGATTCCCTGGAAGGTCTAACAACAGAAATAACCCAGCCTAATGATCCTCTGCTAACAAACATCAAACTCAAGCTCGCTCTGAGGATTCCTCCTGAGTGGTCCTCTAGACACTTGTCTATAGAGGACAATGTACTGATCACATCTGAGGAGCCTCCTGGGAGAGACGGCTGGGTAGACAGAGGACAGGGTGTGGAGTCAGACTCAAACACTCACTGTGAGATCCTAGACAAGTCACGCACCCCATCTCTGCCTCAGCTTTCTCAGCTATGAAATGAGTATTAGAACAGCACTTACTACTCAGGGTTGTTGTGAGGATAAGTAAGATATCTGTAAAGTACTTCATATACAACCTGGCTCTGTGTGTGTGTGTGTGTGTGTGTGTGTGTGTGTGAGTGAACAACATGCACACACTCACCACACAGAATGAGACATAAGTTTTCAGACACAGCAACAGCAATGTGTTTGTTTATTTTGAGGGACAACTTTTAACAAGGAAAAACTTCCAATGGGGAGGGGGGCGGTCATTGAAGAGAAAATAAGTAGTAATGATTTTTTTTAAAAAGCAGAAACTGATGGAATATTAAAAAACACACAACTCAGAAAACAAAAAAAAATAAGCATGGTAATTATTACTACCATGTCAAATTTAATATATACTTTGTTATAAAAAAAACTTAAGTCCAGTTTCAATCCTCATTTCAATCCTTATTTGAATGTTATTAACTGGTGAAACAGAATCATCCAACGTTTTTTCAACAAAGATTCCAGGGAAGAGGATTCCAAACCTGGAAAACAGGATAAGCCAAGATACAGCAAAAGAATACTGGACATATTTGGGGATAGAGTAAGTGGCAGTTAGGCCAGCTTAGCTAGAGTGGGGAGTAGCACAGAAGCGAATGGTATTAGAGAAGGCTGGAAAAATGAGAACAAAGCAGACAGTACAGGGCCTTGCATGTCATATGAACTTTATTTAGTAAGCAGTTGGGAGCTACTGATGGGTTCCAATCAAGAGAGTGACTAGATATATGCACACAGAGTAAAACGTGGGATAGGGAGGAATTACAAGAGGGGAGAGAGGATACACAACCAAAGTAAGACCTGTTAAGAGGCTATTCTAAATATATCTAGTGGGTTATAAAGAGCATTTGTACTGTGGGGTGGGGATGGGAATAGAGAACATACAAGATATATTGGAGACTCTGAGTAGAGAGGGAGAAGGATGGACCTCTTAATGTGATGACAGTATCTATGCTTTGGAGGTGCAAAGGGCCTTACAGAAGCCATTCAGTTCAACCCTTTCATTTTACAAATGCAGAAATTAGGCTTAGATAGAGATGTTCAGTGACTTGCTAAAGGTCAAAGAGGTACTAAGCAGAGCTGGGATTTAAATTGAGGACATCTTATTCTCAATCCACAGCATGTTTAAAAGGCACAGTGAAACAAGAGGAAAGGTTCAAGGACAAAGACTTGAGATTGTCCAAAAGCGTACCAGACAGCTTAATAACTACAAAGTCCTTGCCCTTGAAGAGCTGATAAACCTAAACAGTAATTCTACTTGTGTTGTGCAGTTAGCTGAAAAGGCTCTGCTTCACTTTTTTTTCACTCCTGTTAGAAGGGATGGTATGCCGGGTAGGGAAAAAAAGAATGGACTCACAATGAGTGAGAAGTAAAAATAAAAGGCATGAATAAAAAAAAAAACCCTGAATTTTATACCAATGATGGTCATCTTTACCATTGATTTAAAATTCCAAAGAACCTTAGAGGTTCACATGGTCTAACCCTCTAATTTCACAGAGGAGGAAACTGAGGATGGATTCTTTGATTTGTTCAAGGTTGCAAATGTATAAAAAGCTGAAGAGATGGGATTTCTATTAATAACAGCAGCATTTATATAGTACTTTAAGGCTTACAAATTACTTTACAGATATTATCTCACCTTTTCCTCACAAGAACTCTCAGAGGTTAAGGGCTATTATTCTCATTTTATAGCTGAGGCAACTGAAGCTCAGAGAGACTGAGCAACTTGCCCAGGCTAAGTGTTTGAGGAGACATTTGAACACAAGTCTTCCTGATTCTCTGTACTCTACCCACTGCACCACTTAGCTACCAAATGGAAGACAGATACATCTGTTCAAGTTACTAAATTAAAAAAAAAAAAGCTTCTTTGGGGAGGCTGGGCTAAGATTTAAAAGTTTTTACCTTTAGGTCTCAATTTGTTTCCATAGAGACTTAAACATATTGGTAAGAAGTATAGCGAGAATCCAGAAGTAATCTTTGAGTTGCCTAATATAATCACCTACCTAATTTTGAAGAAATTTATAAGCTTTTTACTAAATACACAAAGCCTTGTAGTGAAAGTACATAAGAAAATCCATAAATCTTTGCATAGGAAGGATACAAAAGAAAATTCTATTGATAAGCTTCTAGGCAAGTTGAGAAAACAAATAATCATAAAGGAAACAGGCTTAGAATATCCATTCATCCAAACATTTGTCAAGTACCTACTATGTGACAAGACACAATTAAAAAACTTCATTACTCCCCCTCCCCCCCCATTAACCCATCTCTTCAATAAGCCAGAACTGAAAGATCAAATTGAATAAATTTATTTCAGGCAAATAATGGCAGATTTGTTGAGGTACCAACAAATTTTATATACATTAATATACAACATTTCTAAGATGCACACACAGACACACACTGACAGATATACACACACACACATCCAGCCAATGGATAATGAACAGGAGAACTGGCAGGATTATACTTGGAGAAACTGTTCAGTGTTTTCATTACCTTAAACCTCTTCCTGAAGTGAAGGCTCTTTTTTAAAAAAATAAAAATATTCTTCTGCTGATGCTATATTACTAGGAATAACAGTATACCACAATCTCTAGGGTATTTAAATTGTGGGCCACCCAAAGGGTAACTAAAAAGACATAGTGAAAACTGAATAAACATATTCCCCCCCCCCGCCAAAAAAGGTAAAAGGAGTAAAATATCAGATATATATGACCTGAGAAGGTGGTGGCTGTTTCCACAATCCAGCTAGCAGCTTCTGTGGGGGGTGTAAGATCCACCCACAGCCAGCACCCAGAAAGCTGCCAACAGCACAGGTTCTTTTGATCTGCTTAACTAAGGAAAGCAAGGTGAAGGGGTTGACAAGCTTACTTTTAATTCAGCATACAAACAGCATTCACTTAGTTAAGGGGAAAAAGCCAGCACCATAAACTTCAGAACAAAATACAAACAAATTACAAATATCAACAGACAGACCCAATACAATTCATAGTTACCAACATCTAGGAGCTCAGAACAAGGGCTGGCCCAGAGTCAAGCCACCACTGCTACGGCAAAGAGCTCCAAGAAACAGACAGCCAACCCCTGGTTTTTATATCTTTTTCAGCATCAGGGGTGAGTCACACATGCAACTCACCCACGTGACCTAAAATCATCACAAAGAGGCGACGTAAACCCATGTGGTCTCTGCTGTCCCAGACGTGTAAACTAGGCCCTCCCTGGAGTTAGCCCTACCTTGGGCCCCACCTTAGTTGCCAATCCACACCCACTAAGGTTTTACACCTGTGTGACGCAGTGAGAGAATAAAGTGTGAAGACTTCACAGGGTATATGTGTGTGTGTGTGTGTGTGTATGTATATATTTATATCTAAAATGTTTGAGAATCAATATTTAGAGAAGGGGGAAATGGGATAAGTTTGAGTCTGTGGGAGTCTGATTATTTAACCTTTAGGAATGTCTTTCTCCCCCTTCTTCTTTAGATTTATAGATGTCACTTCAGCTGTGAATGGAATACAAGATTGTGAAAGCTTCCCTATGAATAACTCATGCAAGGCAATATTCAAATAGAGATAGTACAAATTTAGTTAGGATGTGAACCTCACCAGGCCTAAGTTTCATTTTCCTGTAAATCATATGATTTTGGGGAAACCAGATGATATTCCCCTCTCCCCCTCCCCTAGCCTACTTACAAATGGCCATCCTAGCATTAAAAGTTTCCCTATAAGGTAATTCTGTAGTCTCTGTGCTTGTGTCGAGTAAAAACTTATTCCTGGTTAGATTGTGAGGCCACTTGTCTCCTCAAATGGGGATGGGGGTCCAGCCTCTGGGGTGGGATTTCTCAGAATTGTTTGTACAAGGGTATATATCTCCCTGCTTGCCTTCCCCCCCTTGCCTCTCTTCACTGCTATCTCTGCCCTGGTAGTGAGAGATGCCCAATTCTTGAGACTTGATCAAATAAAGCTTCTGGTTTTTTTCTGCCTTGAGAAACCAAGACATCTCTGTTTTTTTTACTTGAGCCAGTGGTCTTTTGTCCCACACACACCTAATAGGGGTTTGGGCCTGAGGCTTAGCACCTAGTAAGGATTACTCAAAGAAAACAAAGGCCATTTTGCTTACCAAAACAGTGGCCTAGGTCCTATGATTATAGATTTACCATTAGAAGAGCTGTAAGAATTATCTAGCCTTATTTCCTCTTATTGGCCAGTTGTTCCTCCCAGAACTTCATTTTAAGGAGGACACCCTGGCCAAGCTCTTTATTCCTCTTTAGACTGAACCTGACTCTGCACAGGCTCTTCTCTACCATGCCCCCAACTGGGTAATCCCCTCCCTCCTTAGCATTTAGCACAATACAAGGTAGAGCAATTAAGCACTTAATACTGTTTACTGCTAGAAAGAAAATGAGAATTATTACTGTCACTCTACCTACCCTGCTCTTTTCCTGGGGTCAGAGACACAAAGACACTGAACGGCACTAAACTTGTTACTAGCTCAGTAAACAGCCTAGGTACCACAATTCCCCTTCCTTAGTTCACCCTGGATCTATGATCTGAAACTGGATAGTGGAAAGGTCCTCAAGTTAGTACCTGTTCCAGCACCATATACAAGGTCAGGGTCCCTTCATATGGGTATGGGACCTATTCTCAGGCCTCTCCAGTTCCCGAATGCTGGAATATTCTGTGCCTGCGTATTGGAGCCAAATATCTAGTGTCCACAGACCTCTCTGTCTCCCAAGCTAACCTGGACCAGAAATGACTCCCTTATTTCCCAATCAGGACTCAATCTGGTGAGTTTTCTAAATTTTTGTGGAGGACTTGTATTGGGAGACTAAGTTATATTTCTTTTGCTACTTTAGAATCTCAGTTCTGATCCCAATATCCATGAACTTTAAAAAATATTTATTTTGATAACTGGAGTTTCAATTATTGGTTTTCTTACATATTTTTCTTTTATCATTTAAAAACATGATTCTGAAAAGGGGTTCATAGGCTTCACCAGACTTCCAAAGGTACCCATGACACACAAACAAGGTTCAGAACCCCTGCCTAAAGGGAGAAAGCGATGATGCCTTGTTAATTTTATCTTCTTTTCCACTACACCACTCCTACCAAATATGTTCTTTACAGAAGACCTATCTTACAAGTTATAACAACCTTCCACCACTGATTATCATTAAATATGCTTCCGGAAATTTACAAAAATGAAACAAATTAAGATGCCTATGTCCCAGATACAGAATGAGGAAGGCTCAGAATCCAACAGCAGGAAGACAAGGTCAGACTGAACTGAGAAATGCCACTGTGCTGTCAATTACCCAAACTACTCAGTGCTATGAGTCCATCTCATTAACACTAAAATGATCCTTTAATGCTACTATTGACTAAAATTACAAAATCCATGAAAAGCTCAATCCCATATTCGGCTAAATCACCAATGTGGTAACTTAAGTGGTATAAAAAGGCACCTAAGTAGAAAAAGAAAAGCCTTGAGGCCCTTAACAACCCAGCCACCAATTATCTGTTTCAGGCTCATCATACAAACGCTATCCCAACTGGACTCCTCTGTGTTCCCCCATCTTCCACTTCTGGCTATTTCCCACACCTCCTCGCCAGGAAGGAGCTCTCTATACCAATGAAATCACAGGTCCAGTTTAAAAAAAAAAAAGAAAGTCTTCTATATGTAACTTGGGCATGGCGCTGGCTCCCAACTCTCCCTATGCCTTCTCTCTTTCAGTGCCTGGAGCTGCTGCTCAGCTCACCTCACCTCACGTATAGCCAGTCTGACAGGTCTGGGCAGTTCCCTGGCAGGGTGTGGGAAAGAAGATGGTCGAAGAGCTACTATTCCAACTCTCAAGTTCCTGGGGGTAATCCTAGAATCTTTGCTGGTGACTACTCTCACCAACTCAATAGCTCATGAAGTCTCATTGGTATATTTCCCATTTATAAATCAACCATTAATTTTCAGTTAAAACAACCAATTAGTTTACTGAAAATGCAAAGTAAATGCATAGTAATTACATAAAATTCCACCAATAACTCTTAATTACACTCTCCCACCAATGAACAGTGTTAACAGGGAGAGTAGGCATTCACTTAAAGGCCCAGGTTAGTAAATACACATACAGGGAACACATGTGGCCAGGGCAACTTGTTTTTTCTTTTAAATTTATTTATTTTTAGTTTACAACATTCAGTTCCTCAAGTTTTTTAAGTTTCAAATTCCCCCCTCCCCACCCAAGATGGCATGCAATCCGATATCGATTCTATATACACCTTCACAATAAACATGTTTTCACAATAGTCAAGTTGTAAAGAATTGTAACTAATGGAATGAACCACAAGACAGAAGAAACAAAACAGAAACAGAAACAAACAAAAAAAAAAAGAGCAAAGAGTTTGCTTCAATCTGCATTCAGACTCCATAATTCTTTCTCTGGATGTGAATTGTTTTTTTCTTTCGTAAGTCTTTTACAATTGTCTTAGAACCTTGCATTACTGAAAACGGCCAAGTCTATAGAAGTTAGTCATCACAAATACAATGTGTCTGTAATCATGTATAATGGTCTCCTGGTTCTGCTCCCCTCACTCAGCATCGGTTTATATAAGTCTTTCCAGGTTATTATGAAGTCTATCTGTTCCTCATTTCTTATAGCACAATAGTATTCCATTACATCCATATACCACAACTTGTTTAGCCATTCACCAATTGATGAACATCCCCCCGATTTCCAATTCTTTGCCACCACTAAAAGAGCTGCTATATTTTTGTACATATGTGTCCTTTTCCCACTTGTATGATCTCTTTGGCATACAGCTCTAATAGTGGTATTGCTGGATCAAAGGGTATGCACATTTTTATAGCCCTTTGGGCAAAGTTCCAAACTGATCTCCAGAATGGTCAGATCTCCACCAACAATGCATTAGAGTTCCAATTCTCCCACATCTTCTCCACCACTTATAATTTTCCTGTTTTGTCATGATAGCAGGGCAACTTCTAAGTCTTGAACAACAGCCTTCAGTGCCCTATTCGTGTTGCAGAAAACAAATGTCCCTTACAGAGCATAGCTTCAGTGTCAAATACATACTTCTACCACTAGGCTAATGTGACCCCTCTCTGGGCACACCATCTTGGCCAGACTCCTCCATCTGATGGGCTGCTTTTCCCATTCTCTGCCTAGCTGGACTTAGCTCCATCTCTTCCAGCTTCAGATCTTCACTTGAAGTAGCATTATGCTCTTTTAGGAAAAAGTTAACAGCCTTTAGCCTAGAGCTGGCAAAAGTCTCTGCAACTCTGCCCCTTTGGGGGGGCCCTCCTCCCCTTCTGGCTTCTTGACTCCTCCTTATTCTTCTCAGCAGCCAGTCAGGAGAGCCCACTTTCTCTATGTCTCCTTATTCTTCCCAGCAGCAGGTGGCAATAGAGAGCACTCCAGCCTCTCACACGCCAACCAATCTGCCCAACAACAAATGACAGAGCAGAGACAGCATTACAGGCTCCCTTTGACTTGTGCTGAAAGCTGTTTTTTTCTGTTCTCTCTCCTTTCCTGTCTTCTTCCCAACCTTTTTTGGTTCATCGACAGGGTACTCACTGCAAACAACCTGACCTTAGATTACGCTAGTAACGAAATTGTTCATCTTTCTGTAATCAGGTCAATTAAACTTCCCCCATAATGACAGAAGAGTTAATTCCTCACCTATTAACCTAACAGTTCTCCAAATATTTAAATGCAGATCATTGAAGCAGGCTGTATCTCCATTCATTCTGATGTTCTACAGCTTATCAGATAATCAATAAGCAACTGCTGTCTCAGAGCAGAACTATGAGCGAAATCTATTTTATGAGCATATGCACTGACTGGACGATAGCCATTTCCAGAAAAAGAGCTTTAGTAGAAAATTTAAAAGTTATTGTGGTTATTGAGTTGTTTCAATTGTTTCTGACTCTCCATGACCCCATTTAGGGTTTTCTTGGCAAAGATACTGGAGTGGTTTGCCATTTCCTTCTCCAGCTTATTTTACAGGTGAAGAACTGAGGTAAATGGGGTAAGTGACTTGCCCAGGGTCACCCAGCTAGCGAGTATCTGAGGATGGATTTGAACTCAAGTCTTCTTGATTCCAGGCTCAGCTCTCTAACCACTTCACCCCCAGCTGCCTCTGAGGTCCCTTCCAACTCTAGACTGGGAATCTTCATGATTTATACTAATTTAACTGGCAAGGCTATTGTGAGTGAAAAGATCTGACCATACATCCAGAGAAAGAACTAAGGAGTTGGAATGCAGAGCGAAGCAGACTATTTTCTTTTTTGTTTTGTTTTCTTTCTCATGGTTTCTCCCATTCATTATAATTCGTCTATGCAACATGACTAATGTGAAAATGTCTTTAATAGGAATGTACGTGTAAAGGCCATATCAGATTGCATGCCATCTTGGGGAGGGAGGAGGAGAAAATTTAAGACTTATGAAAGTGAATGTTGAAAACTAACAATCAATCAATCGATTAAAAAAGAAAAAGACCTGACTGTACATGCTGGTGTACAACTGACTCTGGTCCTCCTTAGGCATCAACTGCGCCATCTAGCTGTCCCTTAAAAAGTTATACTCTATAGCTAATAAAAATAAAAAAGCAAATCACAATTGCCTGCACAAATATCTGAGAGCACTCTTTGAAGATTAGTTGATCTTATTTTGTGGCAAATTGGTTTGGAAACAGGCAATTAGTAGACATATATTATTTTTTCTTTCCATGACAAATTAGGATTTTGAAGTAGGTCACTTGGAGCCTAATTTTTAATTGTCTTATCAGCTGTTAGGGGGGATTTTCAGCTTTAATTAATTAGGGAAACAAGGCAGTAACATACCTATATATAGTATTGCTTAAGAGAATAAATACATGTTCAAGGGACTATGCTAGGCACTGGAAACATTCAAAGTGAAACAGGCCTTTGGTAGTTTGAGATGGAGGAGAAACTGAGAGAACAGCAAGTAGACAGTAAACAGAGAATGCACTACCAATTGGGGAGGAATCATGGAAGAAGTAGGGATGGTTAGGCGGCTCAGCGGAGAGCATGTCAGGCCTGGTGTTAGGAAGACCTGAGTTCAAATCTGCCCTCAGATACTTACTAGCTGTGTGATCCTGGGCAAGTCACTTACCCCTGTCTGCCTCAGTTCCTCACCTGTAAAATGATCTGGAAAAAGAAATGGCAAAGCACTCCAGTATCTCTGCCAAGAACATCCCAGATGAAGTCACAACAGAAACAACTCAACAATAGCAATAACTCTAATTTTCCATTTCAGTTTCAAGCACCAAAGCTCTCTGGAAATAGCCATAGTTCAGTCAATGAATGTGCTCATAAAAGTCTTCTGCTATCTAAATAAACTGTGGATCAGAGATAATGACTCAACTGAGAAGCTCTCATAGAACCTGCACTATCTCTAACTTTTAGGCATGTGCATTTTACAATGCTGTAGACACTAACAGCTGTAGTTACTTCTTTCAAAAATACTTTATTCAGAAATATTCATTTTTTTAAATATGTTGAATTCCCAATTCTCTCCCTTCAGTCCTTCCCCCACTGAGAAGTAAGCAATATGCCGATTATACATGTGAAGTCATACAAAACATGTTTCCATATTAGCCATGTTGCCCCCTCCCCCAAAAAAGGCAAGAAAAGTAAGTGAAAATTTTGAGTGTGCTTCAATCTGCACTCAGTTCATCAGTTCTCTCTCTGAGTCCTTTAGAACTGTCTTGGATTATTGTACTGATTAAAGTAGCTAAGTCAACTGCAGTTACTTCTAACACTGAGAATTTGCAAGGAATTTCAACTTCCTAATTTAATACAGATTAATATCAACATTCCCCTGTGTTCTGATGACATACTCTTTTCAAGAGCCCCATAACTAAGCAAGTATTAATGAACCAAAAATGCTTAAGAAAACCAGGATTCCTATTTATCCAAGGTTGTTTCACTGAGTGAAATAAACATTTCATATGGTTCCACCAATGTTTCAACTGTACCACAGGTTCACAGGACTTGGGGACTGGAAAGGACCCTGGATTTCATGTAGACCAATACCCTTATTAATGTTTAGAGGGAAGTTTTTATTGAAACAAAACCAATACAACTAAAGTAAGAAGAAAAACTGTTAACTGGAAATATTTTAAAAAAAAACACCTTTAAACAAGTGATGAAGATGTGATATTAAGGAATACAAATATATAAAAAAAGAGCTATTCCCCACAACCTAAGTGGTCAAAAATCTAAACAGGTAGTTTTCAAAATAAAAAGCAAACTAGCAATAACCAAAGAACATTCCAAATCATTAATAATAATTAGTGACTTAAGAGTAAGAAAAATACAAATTAAAAACAATTCTGAAGTTTCACCTACATGCACCAGGTAAAGATGACAAAAGATAAAAATATTAAATGATGGATGGACTGTAAGAAAAAAGGCCTATTAATGCACTGTTAGTGGGACTGTAAATTGGTCCTGCTGTTCAAGAAGTTGAAGAGAGGCAGAGAGTCCAACTCTCCTAAATCTACTCAAGTAAAAATCTGAAAATTCACACCAGACAAAATTTGTTGTTCAGTCATGTCCAACTCTGTGACTCCATGGACTACATCACAACGGACAGCATGATCAAGAAATCCAGCACAAACTACAGTAAGTGAAACAGGAAAGGAAGCTAAAAGCCATCATAAGCACAGGTAAACTGTCTACCCCAAAAACTCAAGAGTTGTCTGAATTTGGCCTCTAGAAGCTCCAGAAAACAGCAATAACTAGTGAGGAAGGATAGTATTCAAATTGAGAAAACTCAGGTGCCCAGGAGCTCCCAGGTCCCTGGTGCTCTGTCCTGAAATTGCAGGAGAGGGGCCCTGAAAATCTGTTCTCTGAATCTCGAAGATGGGGATTGGAAGGCTCTGTCCCAGGAGTGTAAGTCAGCACAGGAACCTAGGTAACCCAAGGTGAAACCAAGCAGAGATCCTGTCCAAAAGAGCTTCTGTGCTGGCATAGAGCCCAAATTCATTAACCAAATTTGGATTTGTAAATCAAAGAAAACATCAACTAGTACAAAAATTATTGCCAATCTAGAGATTACCAAAAGAAGCAAGTAAATCCGTACTGCAAATACTCAAATACCCAAGGGCAAAAATTGATTTTCCACAAGGACTATCTAAATATCTAGAAGAAATGAAGCAAAAGATAAAATGAAACAAAATCTTTAGTAAAGAATTAAAAGAATCTGATAGCTTGAAAAAGAAAGTAGTGCATGTGCAAAAATATTTATAGCAGCTCTTTTTGTGGTGGCAAAGAATTGGAAATTGAGGGGATGCCCATCAACTGGGGAATGGCTGAAGTTGTGGTATATGAATGTAATGGAATACTATTGTACTATAAGAAATGATGAGCAGGTGGACTTCAGAAAAACCTGGAAAGACTTACATAAACTGATGCTGAGTAAAGTGAGCAAAACTAGAACGCTGAACAGAGTAACAGCAACACTGCGACTTTAATTTTAGACTTAGCTCCTCTGAGCAATCTAAGACAATTCTGGAGACTCACAATGGAAAATGCTATCCACATCCAGAGAAAGAACTCTGGAGTCTGAAGGCAGAGTAAAGTATACTATTTTCTCTTTCTTTTGTTTTTTCTTTCTCATGTTTTTTTTCCTTTTGTTCTGATTCTTCTTTAACAACGTGACTGATGTGTAAATGTTTAATATGTATAGCCTATGTCAGATTCCATGCTGTCTTGGGGAGGGTGAAGTAGAGAGAAGGGAGAAAGTTTAGAACTCAAAATCTTATAAAAGCAAGTGTTGAAAACTAAAAAACAATTATTTTTAAAAATAAAAGTGTAAAAGTAAAAAAAAAAAAAAGAGAGAGAGAGAGAAACTAAGTGGTAAATCTTATCCAAGAAATGGATTCCTTGAATACTAGAACAGACAAAATAGAAATAAATAGTTCCACAAGACAGCAGGAAATATTAGAATAAAAATTTTTTTAAAAGATAAAAACGTAAGATATCTAAAATCAAAAACTAATTTGGAAAATAGGTCAAAGAAGATAGTTTAAAAATCACAGGACTCTTTGAAAATAGTGGAAACAACAATAAAAGCCTAGATGCTACATTTCAAGAAATCATAAATTAAACTGCTGTGTGTGTGTGTACACACACACACACACACACACATACATACATATATATATATAAGAAGACAAATATAGAAGGAAACCATCAATCATCTCCTGAAAAGAACCACAAAAGGAAAAGTCCCTGAATGTCAAAGCCAAAATGCAGAGCTCCCACATCAAATAAAATACTATAAGCATCCAGAAAGGAGTTCAAGTACCAAGGAACTACAGCTGTAGCCACAGAAGAACTGGCAACTTCTACTAAAAACAAGAGATCTTGGAATACAATATGCCAACAGGCAAAAGAAATAAGATTACAACCAAAAATAACTCATCCTACAAGGCTAAGTACAATCTTACAGGGAATAAAACCAACCTTTCATAGAAGACTTTCATGCGTTTCTGATGAAAATAATGGAGCTAAGTAGGAATACTGAAATACAAACGCAAGAGTTCAAGAAACCTAGAATGGTAAAATTATTTGAGCAATTGACAGGAACTGTATGAAAAGAGTAAAAAGGGAGAGTCAAAGGAATACACTAATGTAGAAATGAGGAAAGAGGTACAACTTGCTATTTCTCATAACTGAGGTACATGAGAAAAGTATACTAACATGAGGAAGAGGTGGGCAGAGTGGACACTATCTGAAATTCACTCATCTGAAAGAGACAATGGAAGGTGGAACTCATACCTACACAGTTTGGTGTAGGAATACTTCCAAATCACAGAAAAATCACAGAAAACAGAGGATAGGGAGTAGGGAGGGGCAGATAAGTTACAAATAAAAACAAAACAAAAAACTTTCCAAACCCTGAAGTGGAGATTAAAAGGGTTTTTTTTATAAAAGGACTAGAATCTAAGAGAATGCTTTAGACTGCCTGTTAGACAACTGGAGTATGGCTATTTTGGTACTAGAGTGTAGTATTACTACACCATAAGAAAAGATGAAATAAATTATTTCAGAGGATCCTACCTATGAACTGATGGAGAATCAAGTGAACATTGAATTAGGGAAACAACACTGTAAAGAAAAACCCCACTGACCTCTGATCAATGTGTAACCAACCATGTCTCCAGAGGACCCATAAAAAGCCATATTAAATAACCCATCTCTGGATAGAGGGGCAATGGACCCAAAGTGCCAAAACACAGGCACATTTGGTTATGGCCACTATGTGGATTACTTTTGCTTAACTATGTCTATTTGTCGCAAGGTCTCTGTTTCTCCCCTTTCTTCATCTAGGCTTTTTAGCTAGGAGGTTGCAGGGAGAGAAGCATGTGATACCCAAAAAAGGGAGAAAGGAGCTGCTAAAGCTTTTTTAAATGCATGGAAATTCAGAAGGCTATACATACAAAGCAGGGCAGTTTTTAAAAGTAATGTGGGTAATTTATTTTATCCTTTTTAAAAAGCAACATACAACCCCTTTTGGTGTTCTGCTATGTATATGAAAATACATATTTTTGGTGTTTAAATTTTATTTTTAAATTCTGAACTTAAATAAAACAAGACTGTCACCGAACTATATATCTCTGATTAGAGCAATCACTTCTAGGCATAATGTATGTGTATAATGTATGTATGTACCTCTCTCTCTTACACACACTCTCTCTCGCTCTCTCTCTCTCCCCTTCTCTCCCTCCTTCCCTCTCCTTTTTGACCAAAGGAGATGAATGATAGAGAAAAGGGTCTCATATATACAAAATTTTTATGATACTTTTTTTATTGGAAAAGAACTGGAAGAAAAGTGGGTGTCTAATGACTGAAAGAATTGTTGTATACATACTTTTCTACAATGCTCAGGGCATGGAAGTGTTCTGCTCTTTTTGAAACCTCGTGTGCCAATAGCTCAAAAGTAACTCGGCCTTCCACGAACTTCCTCAGGGGTTCATGATCAAAGGCTGTGAGCACAGAGTGCTGGGCTGGGGGTGGCTGTGTCTGCAAAGCAATTTAAATCTGAATATCAATAGATGTTTTCCTGAGCTTAATAAAATTATCTCAGAATCCCAAGGCAAAATTTAACATCTCTGGTATTCTCTAGGAGTGTAAGTATTGAATAATAAGAACTTTTGTTACTAAAGAACAGAACCAAGTCTTATGAAGAACACGGCAAATGTCTCATTTTGTAAAATAGAGACCATAATTCTTGCACAACTTTGTAAATGTTAAAATGCTACAGAATGAGAAATGTTTTACTATATGTAGAAAAATCAAAGATCTGAAGTAAGAGAACCTGAGTCTGAGCCCTTGGTCTGGTATTAACTTACCACTTAAGTGACTTAAAGTCCTTGTACCTTTGTTTGTTTATAAAAATGAGTTGGCTAAGATGAACTTCCAAGTCCTCTTTCGCTCCAATTCTATGACACAAAGCCACAAAACCCAAAATTAACACGCTTTCCCAGTAATACTACATGATTATGAATCCTGGAATGCCACAAAGTTGCAGATGACCCAAAGGGCATAATGGACACAAGTAGGCTGAAGCACAAATTTCCCATGATTACCTATGTACAAGGAGAATCATATCGGATATCATTCAAGAAAGGTATTATCAGAAAAGAAAGTGGATTAGTTCTACGTGGTGAGACCACATGCTGTACAGTGTGTGTTCTATTTCTACCACGCTCTTCTCTCTTTTGCCTTTATAAAGTAAACTCATTGAAGTCATTTATTACCAGGTGCCTCCACTTCCTCTTCGTAAATCTTCTTTAATCTGGCTTCCAACCTCACAAAATCCAGGTGTTAAAAAGAAACCTATACTTATATACAAATTTTTGAAGAATACTACTTTCCTTTAAAGTTTAACAGGAAATTTCCCTGAAAATAAAATTCCTGCTATAGTTAGGTAGTTTATAGCTAGATATGTAAACATTACAATGGCCTCACCAAATTCATGTGTACATTTTAGAATAGGGATAAGGTCTGGACCTGTGATTTCACCGATATAGCAAAATTCTAAGTGAAGAAAATCCCTCTGATCAATGCTAGTCAGCACCTTATCTACAACTTCTAGTCTTAGAGAGTGGCCTAGAGCAGGGCTGTTAAAATAAAATCAAAATGGGGTCCACTAATCCATATAAAAGGATCCAGGCAGGCCACATACTGACTTAAATTTTAAAATGTAATATTATCTGTATTTTGTTGTATTTTTATTTATTTTGTTAACTAGTTCAGGCTGCACTCTTGAAGTGTCGTGGACTTTTGATGAATTGCCTATTTGACATCTTTGGCCTAAAAGGCTAAGAGGCTAGGCAATTTTTCTAAGAACACAGTTTATGTTTGAAGTTGGACTTGAATCCCATCATGTGTCTTTTTGGTTTTGGGGTCAGCTCTCAATCCATCATGCCATGTTTACTTTCTGTTTGTGAAAATCAGGACCTATAATATTGCCACTTTTAAATAGAAGCCTAAGCACCCAAAAATATCTTGAAAGGACTTACAGGGGGAAACATTAGCACAAAGCAACAATACTACAGGTTTAATTTATGTGGTTAATTTATTTGGAAATGAAAACAAAAGTTCACACTATAAACTGAAAAAAACCCAATATGAGTTGGTAAACAATGAAGCACAAAGACAAAAGAAAACTGGCATGGGGTATCAAACTGTACTTTGGGGAAGAATATGTGCCAATTCAATAAAAATCTATAAAATAACTACAATGCTAAAAGGACTATCTTAGGAACTGGAAGAAAAAAGATCAAACTGAAAAAGCCCTTTGGTAGTGTGAAGAGATGGGGGAGAAAGTGAGAGAACAATATATGGACAGTAAACCTAGAGCAATTTAAAGAGAGAGAGGGTACCAACAACTGGGGAGGAATTATGCAAGCCATGGGGGCAACTAGGTGGCTCAGTGGATAGAGCATCAGGCCTGGTGCCAGGAAGACCTGAGTTCAAATTTGACCTCAAACATTCACTACTTAGGTAACCCTGGGCAAATCACATAATCCTGTTTGCCTCAATTCCTCACCTGTAAATGAGCTGTAGGGGCAGCTAGGTGGTGCAGTGAGCACAGCACCGGCCCTGGAGTGCTGAGTTCACTCAGGAGGACCTGAGTTCAAATCCAGCCTCAGACACTTGATACATGTACTAGCTGTGTGACCTTGGGCAAGTCACTTAACTCCAATTGATTCCCCCCCCCCAAAGACAAAAAAAATGAGGTGGAGAAGGAAATGACAAACCACTCCAGTATCTCTGCCAAGAAAACCCCCAATCAGGAAAAGTGGAATGTGACTAAAATGACTGAACCTGTGCTTAGGATTGTCAGTTTGACAGCTATGTGGAGAACGGATCAGAGCACTCCTGAAAAAACGAGTCACATTTTTTCTGTTTTCCCCCTTTTGGGGTTTTTACTTCATTGGCTATTTATAAATGACGACTTATTGGAAAGCTAACACCAAATTAACAGAATAAGGCTTAAAGCTGGGTGACTGGGTATTCAGTTATAGTTTACCATAACCTTTCACTTATCTGGAATATAACCTTAAACCAGGAAATAAGGAGAGAAGGCCTTTGCATAGAGAAAATAGATGTCATTAAAATCCCTGAATTCAAGCTCATGTTAAAACTCGTAGGAGAGCCCCACAGTTCTTTCCTCAGAAATTATTACTCCTATCTCTGTCACAGTTATCTGGTTCCCTAGCCCATAGGAGATTAGAAGTCAGAGCAGTATATAGTGACAGCTTATATTTGTGTAGTTGAGCGCTTAATGGTTACAAAGCACTTTCACATTTCATCTGACACAGTACCACTGAAGTTGGTAGCATGTTACGGCTGTACTTATTTTATGATAGAAAGTGACTTCTAGGTCATGATTTTCCCATAGTCAGAGCTAGACTGTGGTAGAGCCAGTACCAGTATTCAAACTCAGACCTGGTTAATCTTAAGTACAGTCCGAATATGTCTTTGCCTCATTCTAAAAGCTGGAGCAGCTCCTTACTGCCTCTAAGATAAAATACAAGCCTTTCACATTCCGGTGCCAAACTAGTTTTCCAGATTTATTTTACTCTTCTGTACCTAATTCTATACATACACTTCATCTAAACTATTCTCCCCATATACCTTTGCAGACTGTTCCCCCTCTCTCTACTACTTCTCAGCACCCCTAGCTCCCTCTTTCAATGTCTCTGTTCCATACCTCTCTCCCCACAAGTTGGTGCTTTTCCTTCCCAAATCCCCCAAATTCCTTTGTATATGCTTTGACTTTACCATTGCCCTGGTGAAATGGAAGTTCCTTGAGAGCAGATTCTTTCATTTTCGTCTCATTTCCCTACTGCCCAGAGTGCAAGGAGAATGCTTAGTAAATGCTTCCTGAACTGAAAGCCATTCAAATGACTCATCCTTTAATTACTACAATGCTTCAATAATTTGATGAGATCACAACCTATAGATAGATTTCCTCCATTCCTATACCATTGTACAGGATCCCAACCCATCCAGAGTCTCCAAATTCTGGGTCAAAGAACAAGTTAAAAAACAAAACATACACAATAAATGAATAAACAAAATAATTTTATCAGCACCAAGAATTTAAAATTTTCTTCCACATAATCTTACAAATGCAGCCTGGGATGGCCTCTGAGTCAGGAAGTTACGGATTCAAGTCCTAGCTCTGACACATACTGGCTAAGTAACTCTGGACAGGTTACTCAAGGGTTCAATACTCCGGGCAACTCTCAAACAGGAAATTGCATAATCACAACTCTCAAACAGGAAATTGCATAATCTGCTATAGAAATGTTTTCCTCATTGGGAGTTTCCTACACCAACAAAATCATAGGACCAGACAGAAATAAATGACTATTCTTGGATATCCTTAACAAGTAAATACAAAACTTACATCAATTCAATTCAAACATTTATCAAGCACCAACCATGTGTGAGGCACTATAATAGAAACGGTAACAACGGTAAAACAAAAAAGGCAAACAGTCCTAACCCTCAGGAAGCTTACATGTGAGGTCAAGACTGACAGAAGCAAAGGGACATTCAAACAAAATATACCAAGAATATGGGGGAAAAGAGAAACTTTCAGAATGGGAATTCGGAGAGGCTTTAGGGAAGAAATGGTACCTGAACTAAGTTTTAAAGCATGTGCAAAAGAAATGAGGGTGTATTCCTACCACAGGAACCACCTACAAGAATGTATGGAAGATGGAGATGAGACAAATAGTCTAGTATAGTTAGAACAAGAAGCATATGAAGGAAAGCAATGTGAAATAAAGATGAAATGCAGCTTAGAAGCAAACTGTAAAGCACAACAGAACATCTGTAGTCTAACCTACCTAATATTAACAAGAGCTAACATTTATATAGCTTTAGATATCTGGAAAATGATCTATCATGTATGCTATTCCACTCAGTCATCAACGTGATCGCTCCCCTATTCAATACAGCCTAGAAGCTCACCTACTGGAAATTCCACAATGTGGAAGTAGAGTGGGGCTGCCACCTTTCTGCCCAGTAAACTGTGAGCAAGTTTTATTCTTCCACCAGCCCTACACTCACTTCTCCCACTACAACCCTGCTTCAGAGCCTCTTTTATCGGATAAAAAGCCCAGTTGCCCTCCTCACCCCCAACTAGAATGCAAGTTTTATGATGCTGCTGCTTAAACAAACTACCTAAAACAAAGGTCTAACCCCATCACTCCCCCTGCCCCAAAGCTCCATGTGACTCAATTCTGTTTTTCTTCTGTGACTTAATTCTAAAGGATAAAATATTTCTGTAGGATATTCAACACTTCTGGCTCCAACCTACCTTTCCAGTCTTATTTCACATTATTGCCATTCAAGTACTCTATTACTCCAGCCAATCTCATCCTGCTCCTCCCCTCCAGTGACAGAAGCAGTCCCCCACATTTGAAATAGGCTATACTATGCCTGGATTACTGGCATCCCACCGCTCCTTAAAGGCCCAGGTAGTAAAGGGGCCACCTCATCTGCAAAGCCTTTCCTAATCCACAAGCAGAAAAGACTGGATCCTTCCTTCAATCTCTCAGGCCACTCTAGCTGATCTAAACTTGTATTGAAATGATAGCTAAGTGACCCAGTGAAGACAGCACCGGACTTCAGATCCACCCTCAAGCACTTCTGAGTGAGTCACTTTATATTCTAGCTGCCTCAGGTCCCTCATCTGTAAAATACGGATAATAAGAGTACCTGCCTACCTCCAAAAGTTGTAATGAAGGTATGTGTGAAGTACTTGGCAAACCTTAAAGTGCTGTGCAGATTATAACTACGTAGACAGCTATCTATCTCTGATTCTCTACCAGATTGTCCTTGAGGCAAGGAGTGATATCATCTCTCGACTTTGTATTCTCAGTGTCCACCCCATCTCAGGAGGTACCTGATAAATATTTAATGGAATTTTCCCATTTTTTTCTTTCTGTGAGTTGGAATATAGCAACAAGACGGTTCAACTTGATGAACATCAGTCCTCTCATGATGAAAAATGCTATCTACCCCCAGAGACAGAACTAACTCTACAATGAAGCATATTTTTTTCACTTTATCTTCCTCGCCCCCTTTTATATAATTTGCATAACTTCACAAGCATAATGGGTACCATATTGCTTACCTTCTCAATGGATGGGGGAGGGTCTGGTTTGGAACTCTGAATAAAAAATGGTTGAAGTAAAAAAATTTTTAAATTTCAGTTAAAATAATCAACCTTTAAACAGGTCTCTACTAACCAAAAAGCCTTATGGTATAAATACACTGGGTTTTTTTTAATCTGGTTATTCTTCAAATTAGTATTAGTATTCTTCAAATTAGTCTTTAGTGGTACAGTGGATAGTACACTGGACTTGGGAGTTGGTAAGACTGAGTTCAAATCCAGCATCAGACATCCTTACTCACTACTTCCCAGAAGGAAAGTTACTTAACTTCTCTCACAAGGTTGTTATAGGACTTAAATGAAATGGGGGAGCTAGGTGGTACAGTGGATAGTGCACTGTTCCTGGAATCAGGAGAGCCTAAGTTCAAACCCAGCCCCAAACACTAACCTGGGGAAGTTACACAATTGTGACTGCCTCAAAAACAAACAAAAAAGAATCAAATGAGATAATACGTGAAGTTCTTTGAAAACCTTAAAATATTATTTAAATACCAGCTATTATTAATAACTATCTATGACACATTTTCTGTGAGAGCCAAGGCACCTTATAAAAATATCTTTAATAATAGGAAAACTGTCTTTAAACCAAAGTCCACTCTGGTTTTCATTGCATTATATACAAGGTATGTGAGGCAGCTAGGTAGAGTGCTGGGCCTGTGGTCAGGAAAGCCTGAGTTCAAATACTGCCTCAGACACTCAAACTGTGTGACTTTGGATGAGTCATTTAAACACTCTGTACCTCAAATGTAAAATGAGGATAATAATAGCATCTACCACACAGGTTGTTGTGAGGATTAAATGAGAAAATACTTGTTAAATGCTTTGAGAATTTCAAATTTCTATATAAATGCTAGCTATTATTGATGGTAAGAGCTGGAAGGGACCTTAGACATCACGTCCAAGTCCCTTACAGTTGAGACATTAACAGCTGAGACATGAGGCCTTGAAATTAAACAACTTGTCCTCCTAGATCCCATGGATAGTGAATAAATTTCAAATCAAGATTCACTCACTGCTTATTCATTAAGTGTAGTACCAGTTTATTTTGTAACACTCAGTAGGTAAGGAAATCTTTATAAGAACACGAAAATGGCAAAGGAAACAATAGATTTGTTCAAGTTATCAAGTTTGAAGAGATTCTCCAACGACAGCTAAAATAAAATTTTAAAATTTTACCCAGAGGTTACAACTTGTTTCCACAACATAAGTGAAAACAAAAATACAAATGTATCCAAAAAGAATTAAAACTACAGTAGTGTCTATCTACTAAACACATCGGCAGAGAGGGGCCTAGAGAATTCTGAAGTGGTCTTTGAGATGTTTGATATAATTATATCCCATAAAGCAGCATTTTTTTCTTCAGTCTTAATTATAGTCTTTCAGTCTCTACTTTAATTTCATAATGAAGACACCTACAGATTTTAAAATGGCTCCTTCACAAGTCCTCCTCTCAAAGACATTCATTCCACCACCAGAGTGAAATGCTGTCTGTATTTAGATGAAAGAAACCACAGAAGTTCAAATTATTATTGTATTTATACTGATGATACTCTCTCAGGCAGAACTGATGAGACTGATATATTGCTAAGATGCTAACAAACATCAAAAGAATGTTACTACGTTTAGTCATTTTATAATATTTTAATAAGTAATCCTTTGAAAATTAATAAGAGCACAAAACAATTATTTCAACATGACAAAAATGTGACCTTCTTAATTCAAACAATGAAAATAGGATCCAATCCATTACTTGGGTCTGACCAGACCTTTAAAAAAAAATGGATGAAAAAGACACTGCTGTCAAACCTAAACTGACGAGTAAGGGGGCACCTAGAACACTCAAACCTTAAGTCCAGGGTTTAAATAAATACACTATAATATCCAAAGCTAAATGTTGGAATTGGAGGTGGGAAATTAAACATACTTTAAATCAAGTTTATTTTAACAAGTGATTATCCTTAGAAATCCTACAAGAAAGAAAATTCTTGCCGGTAAGTCAATTCCTGCAGTTGCAGAGGTAAGAAAAAAGATTATAAAGGGTTCTAAACTGAAGCAGTGGCTTCCCACAAGTTGATTCAGAGAGTCAAGTGCAATTCACTGAGAAGCAGTATGATATGAAGTAGTCTTAGAGCTAAAGTCTGCACAAGTGAATTCAAATCCTACCTCAGTTACTTAACCATGGCTCCTGGGCAAATCACTTAATCCCTTAGTTTCTTCGTCTATAAAACAGGGATAACAATACTTGTAGTACCTACCTGACAGAATTATTTATTGTAAGCAAAGCCCTCTGCAAACCAAACCAAAGTACCAGGTTAGTTAAATGGCACCCTGTCCTGAGGCTTATCATTTGTCAAAGTATCATTTGGTCAGACCCCCTCATTTACTTGCAAGGGACACAGAAACGAGCATAAATGTTAAACAGCGGCTAAACCTCATGGATCTCAAAGAATGAGAGAAGCACTCCGGAACAATCCATTAACTTACAGAAAAAGCATATTTTGGGGGCTATACATTCCTACATTTTAGCAGGCCCATAAGACCAACTTTGGATATTATGAAAAGTTTTCATTTTTATATCATATTTTTAAAATCCTGCAGTATGGTGAAATACTCCTGTGGCATACAAGTGATTGTATAACAAATGAAGACTATGACAACTTTATAGTAAATCATACAAATACGTACAATATGAATTTCACTACAAAATTCCCACTTCCTGAATAGCTTAAAAATGTTTATGTGTGTGTATGTACACAATATATGTGTATACACATATACACACATATCATTAATAAAGTAACTATCAAATCTATCAAAAGTACTTCATAGTGTACTTGTAAAGCAATAAAATAGGCACTTGGAACAGCCAAGTTAAGTACTAGCAAACTCGACTTAATACAGCAAATCATACAAAATTCATTTCCAATAATAAACATGTCCCTAAGGATAAACTTGTGTACAGATAACCTATTCCTATCTTTTCATCTATTAAGTGTCTGTTACTTGAAATATTAGCTTGAAAAAAGAAAATTTGATTCAAGCTTGGAGAAAATTTATTAAGCGATTAGAAAATACCAGTTGGGAAAATTGTAAGTGAAATAATAAGAACATGCATTGATATCACAGTTGCTTATTGAGGTCAGATCTCTCAATTTTGTTATTTTCTTGATTTTGCGTCCACAAAATTAACCTCAAATTAGAAAGAGAACCAAACACGGACCACAACACTGCAGAAGAAAAAAAGGAAAAAAATTATAACAAAATGTAGTAAGAAGAATCCCTTTATGATGCTTGACTATCAATCAGAACATCTGCTTTACAGGTCAGTAAGCTTCATGGACAGCCTTGGGAAAATCATGTAACCTTCCTGCACCTTAGTTTCTTCCTCTTTAAAATGAGGATGTTGGACTACAAGGCCCTGAGGTCCCTTCCAGCCATGTTCTAAATACTTCAAGATATAATGCTTTGAAAGGGTAAAATATGAACCAAAATACAGGCAAATACATTTAGTCATCATCCCCCAAATAATACAGACTTGTAGAATATTGGAGGATAGATAGCACTGAGATGGATATATCACTATGGCAATTAATAGAGCTAAACTGATTTACCTAAGCAAAATCACAATTTTGTATTATATATACACTCAATATGTCAGTAGTACCAAACTTTAAGTCATAATTACATTGCTTATTTAAGTGCAAATACAAAACTCCTACCACAACTGGCTAAAGTTGTTACTTATCAGGTAAATTATCCCCAGTCCAACAAAATTTGATTCTATTTCCAAAAAACCCTAACCTTGTATATTTCTAAACTTCACAATTAGATTTTATTTCCAAAGGACCCTAACCTTGTATATTTCCAAACTTGACTACAGAGAGCCAGAGTGGGTAGTGGATAAAGAACCGTCTTTGGATGCAAGGATATCTGAATTTAAGTTCTACCTGACACAGACTTGTGATCAGGAGAGTAAGCCATAAGTTCTCATTGTCCCAAGACACTAAGACTTGAAGTTACAGAAGATTACAGAGTAATTTTCATTGGTGGACAGAATTTGCATCAGTTTGACCAAAAAGAAAAAATATAAATAAATGACAGTAAGATGTGGATAGCAATATGCAGTACTAGGACATCAACTGAGATGATATACATTATGTGAAGGATTTGAGTGAGGGGAATTTATCATTTCCCTCACACCTCTCTCAGCTGGCCTGAACAACAATATTTAGAAATGAAAATAGAAAGTACTCACTTGAAAAAAAGAGGAATAGATTTGCTTTGCAAAACCATATTTACAACAGCAGGAACTAAATACAATTGTTCAATGAAAGAGCAAAAAATAACCCCCTTACATTTAGATGTCAGAATGAAATATTTAGGCCAGGCCAAAAAAAAAAAAAGGCAAGGAGCTATACTTTTAAATCCCCCAAGACCATAGTAAGGAAGCTCAGTTTCAAAGCCAATATACAATTGCTATTCCCTAAACTGAAATAATTCTTCACTGTCACTTCTTGTAATTGGTGATTATGGATACATATATTGGGAAATAAAATGCTGGTTTAAGTTTTAAAAAACGAAACACTCTTTAGACATCAACCTTAAATGACAAGAGGCCTGAGTCCAAGCCAAATCATAATGTTAGAATCCAATATGTGAAAGGTGTTAAGACTACAAATCTTGCTTTTAGGACAGAAATAAGCATCTCTCTGGGGCAGAGGAATGTTAGAGCAATGTTTTCCTTTGATATATTCAAGCTTCCTTAACATCAGTGCCTACAATCGGAAACCCTGAGCATAATATATCACAGGGATCTTTTTTTTTATCCTCATAAATGGATTAAAATGGCTGAGCCCCTAAAAAAAATTAGATATGGTGGAAATGGCAGATATAAAATGGAATTTTTAGAAAGATGGCACTACAGGACAGAGCAAAAGCTGTCATACTGCCATTTCGGTTGGCAAAATTCTTACTCCAAAAAAAAAAAATTAATACTTCAGAAAAAAAAATAATCCACCCAAACCGAACATCCAAATTTCAAACCAACTCCGTGAGAGAAAAGCTGGCATTGAATGATTCTAGGCCAAATACTGAAAAGCAAAATCATAACACGATATTAGGAGCCAGGAGGGCAGGAGTTGTATTCCTGGATCTGACCACATGTGTCTCGGAGAAACGGACTCACTGGAGAGCTGGGGTTTTTTCTTTTCCCAGATTTAATGACATTTCTTTTGCCACATGTGAATATCAGTCCAAAATTAGAAAAATCGTATTCAACGGGGTTCGGTCCTTTTTGTTTTGCACACGTGACCATGCTGCTCCCACCTCTGTCATTTTAGGACGTAAATAGAGCAGAGATGCTCCGGGGGGCCCCACTCCCTAGAGCCCACACGGAGGGAGGGAGCCCAGGCAGGAATGCCGAAGGCCCGGCCTCATCCTTCCCATTCACCACCACGCGAGGATTGGGCTAAAGAAAACACCAGCCCCTCCAACCCCCGCCCCGACCCCTCTGGGGTCTGGGCCCCAGCCCCAAGCTCAAGCGGGGATCCATAGAGGGCGGGAGGGTGAGGGGGTATCTTCCAGGAGACAGCCCCCCCCCCCCAGGGGGAGGGGGGGCAAACGCAAGCCGACCGAGGCGGCGGCCCTTCACCGCGGCTGCTGGGTTATGGAGGGGCGGGGCATTTCCAGCAGGTCCGAGAGACCCCCAGCCCCAATCAATCAATCACTCAATCTCTCGATCAAGGAGCCGTCGGGTCGCCGGCTTCACACCACCACCACCACCACCGCGGGGTCCTGGGAGCCCATCCCCGGCGGGCCCGCAAACGCCCGCCCCGCCTGCAGGGCGGAGCCCGGCCCCGGCCTCCCCAACCCTCCCCCCCCAAGGCGGCGGAGCCACTCGAGGTCGGCGGAGGCCTGAGGCCTAGCAGCGGAGGCCCAGGCCGAGAGCGGAACCTCCCCGCGCTCGCCGGCCGCGGCGTCCCCATTGTTCCCCTCGCCCGCAGCAGCCTCCTCCTCACTCACCGCGCCGGTCCGAGCGGCAGCGCCTCTCAGCTCCGGGCCCCCGCGACCGCCGCCGCCGCCGTCACGGTCCCCGCCGCCGCCGCCCCCGCTGCTGCTGCCGCCGCCGCCTCGGACCCGGGCCGCCGGGCCACGGTCCCCGCCGCCGCCAGCGCCGCCTCCCAGCTCCCACCTGCTGCTGCCGAGGCCGCTCCGGCAGCAGGGGCCATCTTGTTAACCAGCCTCTTCCTGCGCCGCTGCCTCCGCCTCCCCGCCGCTCGGGGTCCTGGGCGCCTTCCTCTTCCTCCTCCTCCTCCTCTCCGTCCTCCTCCTCCTCCTCTCCCTCAGGCTGCAGAAGCCGCAGCTGCCCCTGCCCGCCGCGGCGGCTCTGGGCCGAGACCCCGCCGCGGCTCCTCCCCTTCCGAAGGGGAGGGAGGGGGAGGAGGGAAGGGGAGGGGAGAGAGGAGGGAGGGGGAGGGGTAGCGAGGAGGGAGGGGCGGGGGAGGAAAGCCGAGGAGGAGGAGGGAGGAGAGATGGAGAGGAGAGGGAGAGACCCAAAAGGGGAGGGATGGAGAGGAGGGGGAGGAGAGGAGGAGATGAGAGGGGGAGGGAAGGAGGAGGGAGAGGAGGGGAAAGAGGAAGGAGAAGAAGGGAGAGGAGGGGAAAGAGAGAAGGAAGGGATGAGAAAGGGAGGGAGGAGAGAGGAAGGGGAGAGGGAAGGAAGGAGAGGAAGACATGAGGGGAGAAGAGGAGGAATGGGGAGGGGTGGAGAAATCAAGGGGGGAGAGAGGAAGAAAGAGGGATGGAGAGGAAGAGAAAGGGGAAGGAGGAGGGATGGAGAGGAGGAAATGAGAAGGGGAGGGAAGGGAGGAGAGGAAGAGGAAGAAAGGAGGGGGAAAGAGGAGAAGGGAGGAATGGGGAAGGGAGGGGGAGAGAGAAGAAGGAGGGATGGAGAGGAAGGGAAGGAGGAGGGATGGAAAGGAGGGGGAGATGAGACGGAGATAGGGAGGAAGGGGAGACGGAAGAGAGGAGAGGAAGGGGAAGAGGAAAGGGGAAAGAGGAGAGAGGAGTAATGGGGAGAGGGATGGGAGAGAAGAGGGAAGAGAGAAGCAGGAAAGAGGAAGAAGATAGGATGGAGAGGAAGGGAAGGGAGGAAGGATGGAGAAGAATGGAAAGAGGGGAGAGGAGTAATTTGGAGGAGGAAGGGAGGGGGGAGGAGAGAAGGAGGAGAGGGAGAGCAAGGAAAAAGGAGGGATAGAGAGGAGAGGTAAAAGGAGCCCATAGGAGGGGAGTTGAGAGGAGGATAGATAAATGGAAGGGAGGAGGGGAAGGGGAAAGAGAAGGAGAAAAGAGGAGAAAGGAGGGATGGGGAGGGGAGGAAAGAGGGAAGGGGAGGAGGGGAACGGGAAGGGTAGAAGAGGAGAGAGGAAGGAGGGAGGAAGGGAAGGAAAAGAGAGAGGGGAAAGGAGGGGAGGGGGAGAGAGAAGGGAGGGGGAAGGGAAGTGGAGAGAGAAGGGGAAAGGGGGAGGGAAGGGGAGGAAGCCGAGAGTGGAAAAGAAGGGAGGGAGGAGAGAAAAAAAAAGCACTGAGTCACCTGGGATCTTGGCAACCCTCACCTGGTCACCCTCCAACACACCCGTGGCCAGGGAGCCTCCCCACCCCGACCTCCTTGACCTGAGGGTCCAGAGCTAAGTGGAAAATTGGGCCGCGCGTGTTGAGGCTTTTAAAGCTCGCCCCAGTTCTGCAACCTGGTTCTGGGGCGCTCTTCACCCTGACAGCCCCCCACGCGCACACATGCACACCCCCTCCAGAGGCACAGCCCCGCTGCCTAGTACCTGCCCCCCCAAACCCTGCTCCCCCTGTGCAGCCGGTGAGTTAGCTGGGCTGCCCCGCTCCCCAATACCAAGGCCCAGTACTGAAAGCCCCTGCCCCCAACTCGCTTGCTCCCCTGACGCAGACTAAAAAGGATGAGCCCCCAGCGGGGCGGGGGGGTGGAGTTGGTTATGTTGAGTATAAATGCGGGATGACTCTTGATTTATTAGGCTGGTATGATTGAGTGTAAGAGTTTTAAAAAAAACACTCGGAGTTCTAACTTCTTGGCAAGAATTAAAGCTGGCAATAGAATTCCTTGAAGTCCGATCTTTCCCGGTACTGGGTGTATTGAGGGTCTGAGCATAAACGGTTTCCTCACCGAGGCCTCTGCGTGGAGCGGGTTCTGCCCCTCCCCCCATATCAACGCCTTTAATTTTGCTACCTAGCATTCTAACCTTTTTACCCCAAGTCATTGCCAAAAGGAAAGTGATTTGTTTTTGTCTACTTCTTCCAGTGCTCCAGCACCAAGGCCAAGTACACAAAGTCTTTCAAAGGTGCGGGTTTTAACCTTTAGAGAGAGGAAAGTTCTACCTAGTGTTAACAAATGCCTGTTTATTTATCCTTGAGATGCAAACATCCCACCTTCCAATGAGCCCCTTCCCAGATGACCTTTTGATGCCTCCACCACACTCCTAAGAGGCGGCCAGAAGGCCTGTGGATGTGTCATTCTCCTGAACAACTGAGCTTTAAACCTGCTGTATCTAATTTCTCAATGCATTAAACTGCAGCCCTGCTCCTCCTGCCAACCTTCCCGGGTTACCACCGGGAGATTGGATTAGCATGTGCTTTCTTCCCTCCTGCTTTCTCTCCTCAGGCCACCAGGCCTCTGCCCTGTCCCCTGCTAGGAAAAAACAGATTAATTTGTTACTCCTGCTTTTCCTCCTCCTCCCTTCTCACTCCAAGGGAACCTTCCACAACAGAAGGCTTCAGCCGCTGTTGCTAGGCAAACATGCCAACTCTCCCTATTTAGGGAAAGCAAGTCTCACCCAACATCTCTTGGAAGCAACCTTGATAATAAAAAACTTTAAACCAGCTAACAAAGTAGGACACCCCACAGGCTTTTATCAAAAGCTATTTTAAACTTAAAATTGTTTTGCAATTACTCCCACCTGAAACATGCAATTAAAATTCACCGAGTTTAATAATGGAGGGGTTTCCCAAATTCGTTTTCTTGGTGTAGCCCTGCACACAGCCTTTTGTGATACACTCCAATTAAATCAGAAGTCTTGCAGGAATGCAAGTATTGTCACGAACAGTCCCGGTCAATCTCAACAAAAAGATTTGCAAATTTCAAAGTTTTTAAGTGAAAAATTACTATTTTTTTAAGTTTAAAACTGGGCTGCATTAGAAATCACAAAACCAGTAATCTGATGGAATTATTTTTCACTGAGCACATTGCATTTTTTTGCATACTGAATAAGCTCAGCTAATTTTAAAAAGGAAAGATTCAAAGTGTTGTACTATTAAGAGCATAAAGTTGACAGTTGAAACTGATCTTTCTGTAAGGTTGATAGACTCCAGTTTTGGTTGTGCTCTGTGCTTTAATCTCTGCTTCAGGCAGGTTTGGCAGGATGGATACAAGAGCAGCTTGGGAGGAAATGATTATAGTATTTATAATAAAAAAAAATCTTATGATGCCTAGTTACATACTCTGGGCTCTCCAAGAAGGACATGGTTATGAGATTCATGGGAGAATTTGTCCCTAATGACTTAGCTTATCAAGAAGGAAAAGAATATGGTTGAGACATAGATTATACTGGGTTTTATTCCCAAACTCATTACTCAGTATAAGAAATATGGTTGGTAATTGCAGTCCTCTTTTCTAAATTTGTTCTTTATATAATTTTCAAATTTGTCTTTTTATATTTATTATATTTCTCAAGGGATTAAGAGTTTAAATGTTCTTCGGGTGAAAAATTACATAGTGAAAAAATAAGAATATTTATAAAAGATGGAGAAGTCTTAGGATGTAAGTGCTTTTATCACAACTTATTAAAATTGGGCCACTTTTCCTTTTAGAGATTTGTTTGTCAGTAATGAAATGTGTGTGGTAGGAAGTCAGATCAATGCACTCCCATTCATATCTAGAATGTACAGATAGATAAATAGTTGATTGACAAACATACATTAAGTGACTGGACACTATGCTAGGCTCTAAAAGGATATAAACATTAAAGTGTCTGGAGCAATAGGACAGGTTCACTGAGTAAAGACAATGATTGGGAGTGGGAGGGAACGAGAGGCCACCTTTGAAAGGTCTTCTTGAGTCTCGGCCTTAAAGGGAACTAGGGGTTTCACCAGAGGGATGTGAGGAAGGAGAATATTCCAACCATAGAGGACGATCTGTGCAAAAGCAAGGAGGTAGCAAATAGAATGTCTTATACAATGAACAGTTTGGCTAGAAGTCAATAATACGGTATAATGTGGCCTGAAAGGTAGGCTTCCAATGCCAGAAAAGAAGAGTTTACATATTATCCTCAAGGGGATGAGTGCTTCCCAAAGCTTCTTGAAAAGGAAAGTGACATGGTCAGATGTGTGTTTCAGGAATATCCATTTGACAACTACATGGAAATGGATTAGAGGAGGATGAACCCGGATGCAGGAAGGCCAATTGAAATAGGGCATCTGTGGGCATGAGTAGAGAGACGGGAATTTGAGGGATACTCAGAAGGTATAACCAGGAAGACCTGCCAACTAATTGTGTATGAGGTAGGGGTGGTACAGATTTGGGAACCATCTACGTAGAAATGATAGTTGAATTCATGGAAAATGATGAGATCACTGACACAGAAGAGGACTCAGAGTAAAGTCCTGGGGTACACTGGTTATAAGATATGAGCACAGATGGTCTCAGGCCTTTAATCACCCTTCTTTAACAGAGCTTCGGGTAGCTTATAGAGCCTATCATTTTTATGAGGGCTGCTGCATACTGGAGAAAGCTCTGGGACTCAGGCTCCCTGTCCAGGGTGCCTGGTGGCTGAACATGGGATTGTGCCAGGCAGGCACAGACTGGGGAGAAGACAGCAGTCATGTAGCAGGAAAAGCAGGCTTATGCAAAGGAAAAGTAAGCAATGTGTGTTTGGAAGAAGTCCAGTGCAGTCATATAAAGCAGTGATTAGAGACTAACCAGCACAAACTTGGAGGAGAGCCGAAGGGAACTCAGTAGACTATAGACATGAAAATTCTGAATCTTCAGCAAGACGGAAGCTGGCCCCAGCACATAATCTTTGGTCTAGACTAGTACCCCAAAACTAAAACAAGAGAAACACAGGAGGAATATGGCATTGAACCCTGAGCTCCGTCACTGGTACTATCAGTTTGAACCGGGTCCTACCAAGATGGCAGAGAAATTAAAGAAGTTGATTATTACCCCCTGGAGGCATGGTCTACATCTCCCATGAGAAAATATTTGCCTCCCTGTTATTTACCTTCCTATTCTGTCTTAATTAAATGGCCATTGATTTTGGAAGTATGTGTCTTTTAGAAGATTTCACATCGAGGTTGTATTGATAAAGACTTAAGCTCTAGTGTGGAAGAGCTAATAAGTGAAAACAACACACGAAACCTGGGATCCTAGAGTCATGCGGGATCCCTAGGGGAATCGAGGTTACAGATTAACCTTTCTTAAGCCTCAATTTCCTCATCTGTGAAATGAATGGGTTAGGCTATGAGGTCACTTTTAGCTCTAAATCTATGATCCTGTGTTTACATAAAATATAAAGCCATCCAAATTATCACGGTAGTTTCTGTTTACAAGTGGCTTGTTTAATTTGAAAATAATTCTTCTTTTATATATCTCACCCCTGTCTCAAGACCCCTCACACACCTTCTATGGGCCCTAAAAAGCAGACAACTATAAAAAGTCTGATTGTGCGAAAAAGATATATTTTAAAGGACAAACTCTTGGTGATCATTTAGTTCCATATTGTATTTTCATCATTTCATTCAGATGAAGGATGTCATAGAAAAATTATCGGGTTTTGCCTTTATTATTAATGTTCTATGATTCTCCATGTTAAGAACTAAAACTAGTTTCTTCCTCAGTAAAATAAGGATGATAATTATTCAAATGACTTTTCCTATGAAGATGGATGAGCTGGGGGAGGATTCACCTGAAATTTAATGAGGCAAAGATAATGAAGAGAGTACAAAACTTGATATTGGGAGCCCTGGATTCCCATCCTGCCACAGACACTTAACTGGCTGTGTTATTCTAGGCCATCTACTCCATCTCTCAGAGCCTCATCTCTGCAAAGTGAGTATAACATTCACATTATCAACCCCACAGTCTGGTTGTAAGGAAAGCACTTTACAAGCCATAAGGTGCTATGTAAATATGAGATATTATTAGGGAGTGATACTATTTTTAAGTTGGATACAAACTCAGATAAAAGAATCCCTTGCTAGTTTGTTTTATCCACAATTGTCTTACAGGCATGTACTCTGTATTTTTATCTTCTGATTTTTATTTTAAGAAGTGACTTCTAATATAAGTTTTTGTGTTAAACAAAACTTACGTAAGTGGTTTTCTTTTAAATCTATAGAATTCTGCAAAAATAAAATGCAATCCTTCCTCCAGGACTTCAAGCTTACTCAAACTGAGTTCAATCTTGGGGACAGTTCTCCCTCTGTACCTTGCCTTCCCAATCATATCACTTTGGGTCATTTTGTCCCTACCCAGAATTTCTTCTAGGAACCTCAGAATATAGGTCAAATATCATTTGTTTTTAGGTCTGCACAAATGTAGAGGCACAAGAACTAAGGCATAAGAGCCTTAGATCTTGTGAATGAATGAATGAATGAATGAATGGGGGTGAATAACATGCTTTAAGAACTTGCTATTTGCCAAACATTATGCTAAGTACTGGAGGCAGCTGGGTGGTTCAGTGGATGGAGCACAGAGGCCTGGAGTCAGGAAGACTTGCATTCAAATATAGCCTCAGATACTTACTAGCTGTGTGACCCTGGGCAAGTCACAAAATCCCTGGAGAAGGAGACAGCAAACCACTCCATTACCTTTGCCAAGAAAACCCCAAGACCGAATGATGACTGAACATCAACAAAGCTAAGTACTGGGGATACAAATACCAAAGCAAGACACTCATTGCCCCAAAATAGCTTACATTCTTGTAGGGTGAAACCATACAGATAAGGAAGTGGTGACTAGGGAAGAATGCTTTGGCTTGGAAAGACTAATAATAGATCACATTTATATAGCACTTACCGTATGGCAAGCACATCCCAATTATTATTGCATTCGATCCTCACAACAACCCTGGGAGGCAGGCGCTATTACAATCTCTATTTTACAGATGAGGAAACTGAGGCAGACGGCCTCAGTCACTTGATCAGGGTCACTCAGTTCATAAGTGTCTGAGATCAAATTTGAATTTAGGTCTTCCTGCAGGGCTCTATCCACTGAGCCACCTAGCTGGGATGATGAGCAGAACCAATAAATGTGTTTTTCTCAGAAGCCTTTGATACTACTGATTTGATTATCGCTCTCAGACAAAGAGATAGAAAGAGGCAAGACGAGGGGAGCAGATAAGTAATACCCCCCCCGCAGGATGAATGGTAAGGAGATGGCTGAATGAGCAGGGCCTTGCTTCGTTGTTGCTACTGAGTCATTTCAGTTGTGTCTGACTCTTTGTGACCCTATTTGGGGTTTTCTTGGCAAAGATTTTGGAGTGATTTGCCATTTCCTTCTCCAGCCCATTTTACAGATGAGGAACTGAGGCAAACAGGGTTAAGTGACTTGCCCCGGGTCACCAGCTAGTAAGCTGGCTGAGGCGGAATTTGAGCTCAGGTCTTCTTAAGTCCAGAGCAGGTGCTTTATCCACTACACCACCCAGCTGCGACATCCGCTCTGGCTAATTCAGAGTGAATTGGTACCCTCAGGCTCTTGTTCCAAACCTATATGAATTAATCGATCCATCAACCAGCCAGTTTTGTTGAGTGCTTACTATGTTTACATTCTAACAGGGGAAGAGAGAATAGAGCATCGCTATAGATCTGCAGAAACCAGATGAAAGTAGGGTTGATGGAAGGTACCTCTTAGAAGGGAAGGAATGCCTCCCGAAGGAAGAAGGGCTGGAGCTGAGTCCTTTAGTGTGTGTGTGGTAACATAAGAAATTTAATAGTACCAAAAAGTCATGCGTTGGGAATTGCATTAGGCCAATATGCCTAGACTAGAATGCATGAAGGAATGAATTTAAAAACTAAAAAGATAGGGATAGTTTGCAGGCGAATAGCTTTCAATACAGAGCAGAGGAGGTTAGAGAGAGAGCCACCGGAGCTTATTGATTGGGGGTTGGACTTGTTCCCACTGTGGGAAAATCATTTTGGCAGCCTTGTAGAGGATAGATTGAAGCAGGAAGAGCAATGACAACAGAGTTTTACACTTAGTCTAAGGTCTTTTGATTGACTGACTACAATGTGTTCTCACCTAGTTAAGGTATCTCAGCCAAAATGGGGTGGGGAGAGTTTCAATTTACCCTTACACATACAATTCACTCCTTTTATGGTCCTCGTTTAAAGAACTAGACATACCCAGGAAGTCAAAACAAAACAAAACGTGTTAGGCTTGCTAGAAAGACAACCTCCCTCAAACAGAATTGTCAGAATTATTCATAGCAATAAAGGAGGGCAAAGTCCTTGGATGCTTTCAACAGATAACTGCTGTGTAACTATGGACAGATCACTTAACCCCTTGATGTCCTTGGCCGCTATCTTGAACTGAAAGCTATAGAGAGCTGCTGATCAGCATTAATGGAGGAGTTTCCACTCTGGGAGTTTCTTTTGCCAATGAACTCACACAGGAGGTCAAGACGGAATATAAACAAATGAAAACAAACAAGGCCTCCTGGCTCAGTTCCTTGTTGCTTCTCCAACTGCAGGGCTATTTGCCCAATCTTCTCTGAAGAGTCTGGTGGGGATGTTGCTCAGAAAGGTTCCTAACCTCTCAAACTTGGAGTTCTAAAAGAATTCTTCTCTTCCAGGAACCACCCCAAACCTTCCACCCAGAAAATTCAGGAATTCTTTAATGATCTTCCAGAAATTTGGGGTTCTAGAATTTCCAACTCTCAGCACCATGGTTCTCTTTTCTATAATTGTCATCTCTCAAACTAAGGGGTGATATTGTTGCCTGTTTATGGTAGAGTCATAAACTTGGGGTCCAGGAGCCCTCCTAGGGCTGAGGGGGATAATGTAAGTCTAAGACAATGGAGTGGCTTTGACCTACAAATCCAACTAACCAACTCATTCCCAATGAACTGCAAAGTCCCAAATATAGTAGCAGTGATGTGGGTTATTGAGCAAGGGTTGTTCAGACACTCCTATTCACCCTACCTTTTCCCAACCTATTACTGATTCATTACCTAGATGGCTTTCCAAATAGAAACATCCTCTCTCTGCTCTGGAAAATTGTAACAGAGGAATCAATAATTGTCTATCTTTTTTAGCTCCAAGAGATGATGCTCTAGAAACTCCTCATTTTTTTTTTTTTTTGCAGGGGGAAGGCAGGGCAATTGGGATTAAGTAACTTACCCAAGGTCGCACAGCTAGTAAGTGTGTCAAATGTCTGAAGCCAGATTTGAATTCACTCATGTCCTTCTGACTCCAGGGCCAGTGCTCTACTCACTGCACCACCTAGCTGCCCCTAACTCCTCAGTTTTTAGACTCTCTCTTTCTTACCTGTGATGCCTCCCCATCAATTTCCTCTTCTAAACTTAATCTACATTAGTACATTCAGTTTAGCAAATGTTTGTGGGTTGCTGTTTATAAAAACAAAGCAAACATTTGGAACAAAGTAAGGTAAATCGACTTTCCTTCCCCCAGCAGAAAAGACAAAGCCCAAGGATGGAAAGGAAATGTAGGATTAACACCTAGGGGCCTGTATTAAATGTGTGTTTCAGCAATACAGCATCTTTGCTAACATCCCTTGTGCTCATTTGACTCACTCTTCCTCACTCCCAGGCTGGACCAGAGTCCTGACCCTAACCCTACCCCCACCCAGGTACTGCTGGCTATCCCAGCTCCATATGGCTTCTTGTGGGCCTACCCTTCTTATATATACCTTGAGTCTATGTCTTTGGAAGCTAGGTGGCTCTTTGGGTCTTCCTCAAACTGACCTCATCTTGAACTCTTCAACTTTTAAGGATCACATGGGCATGGCCCATCTTTGCCTTATCAAGTTGATCCGGGAGGGAAATCTCTTGATGATCTCCATTCATAAAAATATTTTAAAATCTGTCAAGTTAAAGCAACTATTCTCTGGCTTTCTAAAATAAAATTGTTGCAGATGGAAAAGACTTTAGAGGTCATCTAAACTAATTGTTTCATTTCACAGATGAGGAAATGAGGCTTCAAAAAATGAAGTGACTTACTAGAGGTCACATAGCTGGTTAGTGGCTAGTTCTCCTGACTCTAGGACAATGAGCTTGCCACTCCCACATACTCTTTGTTGACCCCATGTTTTTTTCCCTTTTGGGGAAGGAGGCCCAACCATGGTAGTCTCTGAGAGTATATGGAAACCTTGGAAAGAAAGAGGTCCAGTAAGATGGGAAGAAGAGTTGTTTTTACAGTTAAAGGGCTTTTTTTACCCTTTGACCTTCCCTGTAAAGAACTATATACAAACTACATCCTGATATTTGCAGGGGAAATCGTGACCCAAAAACAAATCTGGCCCATATAAACCAAGAGCTTCAGAGTCAGCCCACAGGTTACTGTATAACAGAACTACTTTGTGAAGAACAACAAATATGGAAGAATCGAAGAAATATGGGAAGACATAAAAAGCACCGATGCAACGTGAAGAAAACAGATCCAAAAGAATACTATCTACACCACCTGCAATTTCATTGGACAAAAGGTTTATTTTCAGTCACATCTATCAAAATAAGTGAATATTATAGTATTTTCATGTTGATTTAAAATATGGCTTCAAATTTTTAAAATCACTTGCCATTTTCACAGGGATAGTTTATATTTCAAAAAATGATTTCTTATTAAACAAATATTGTGCTCTTTTAACTCTTTTGAAATGTAACAGCTTGTGCTTTTCTGTTGTATTTTGCCAGTAAGTCATCCTTTCTCTGTATCCAGCAGTAGTCAGTAAGCTTGTCTGGACACTCCTTGCCCTAGTAGTACTTTTTCTTGATGGAAGTGTCTTCAATGAACTTCACTAATGGCATTTAGCTTTTCCGGGAAGATGTCCAAATCCCAGAAATGGATCTTGAGTGATATTACATCTCATAGATTTATAATCCTTGAGAAGATTGTTGACAATATCTTGTCAATTTTGTGCCTTGTAGGAATAAGGATAGGGTTAGGGATGGGATCTGTGATTTCATTGACATAGAGAACTCTTGCATGAGGAATTTCCCTTTATTAATGCAGGTTGGCACCATCTATGAAATTTTCAGTCTTACAGAGCTTCCTAAAGAACTGAGAGGTTATATACCTTGCCCAGAATGTCACACTGCCTTGTAATTTTCCTAAAAGTTGTTGGCCGCTTTAAAAAATTATGTCCATGCAGCAAATTCAACTCCATTTAATGATTTCTCAAAATATGCATCCTTCATCATTTCCCTAATTTGAAGATCCACAAACATTCACTCTTTTATTTTAGTCTCCCTGATTCTGGGAAATATTTCAAATAAGAAAACCCTACACTATTTTGATACACTGCCTTGACAAATTTTTCATTCAGGACTAACCAGTGGTTGGTTTACCACATTTTTTCTTTCCCAGAATCTGTATTTGTCTTTACTTTTTTTTTAATGTAGACTTTTTTTCTTCTGTCTCTGTTATCCCATTGACAAATAAAACTACAGTGAATAGTACATACAAATTGTAATCCTCATGAAAGAATGTGTAATCACTTGTAGATTTCTATACATATGACAAAAATAATTTTCATGATGGAAACATATTGAGTAGCATTTTGCTTTGAAAAGAGTTTGGTGCCTTCTCATGATGGGTTCAATCCATTTAGTCTAGAAGCTAATAGTTCAGCTTAATTTTCAGGTAACTTAAAATCACTAAAAAGGACATTTTTATTAGTTTTAGTTATTTGATGATGATCTGAAGGTAGAAAGATGACATCATATGGGACATCACTACCTGGCCAGTCTCTCATTTTGTCATACTCAGAGCCTCATCCTTCTAAGCTGAATAATCAAGTTCATTTTCATCTAAATTACAAGTTTCTGGTACAGGTAAAACATGCCTTAAGATTGATATGGATTTAGACATTGCAGAATATGTTCAACTTTCAAGGTATTCATGATATATTTGTTAAATACAAACAGTGGTCTACAGATGGTCTTCTCATTCACAATATCTATAAAAGAGCACAGCCATTTACAAGACCAAAACAAGTCATATCACACAAGTGAGGCTCCCAAGCCTTATCCTTATCATCCAATTTACAAATCAAAATATACCTCCCATGATTCTTTAAATAAAGAAGCAAAGTTCCATTTCTGAAATTTAAAAGTTAACTCATAGTATTGTAACAAAAACTATTCAGATGATTGACACACTTAGGAAGAACACCAAGAATTTAAGCTATGCACACCAACACCCACAAAGTACAAATTCATTGAAAAAACAAGATTTAAAATGAGAGGTCAACAGCAAGTGTTTGTTAAGCTCCTGCTTACATAGCAGGCTGTTCACCTTCATTCTTGCCACATTACCTAACCTCTTCTCTTCTATCACAAGATTTCTTGATGACATTTGTTCTTCTTAAAGAGCTGTTCACTGGTTATATGTTATAGCCTGCTCACCCCTCCTCACTCTGACCATGTGCCTTTCTAGTGCCCTCTGTGTGATACTTCTACTTTTAGATCTTTGAAGGCAGTCATATTTCATGTTTCACTGCCATATGACAACACCAGCAGAACATTGATGTTAAAAAAAGATAGCGCTTCACTGGCACACTCTCAGTGTTGGGAGAAATTAAGGAATGCTTCCAGCAGGTTGGGTGGCAAATTTATGAAAGAATTGAGAGAAATTATTATTAATAACCATTGATTTGGGGAAATTCAGATTTCCCCCTTTTCTTAATCCTCATTTTAAGACCTCAGTCTCTGAAGGTTGAGCTAACCTTCTCCTCTATCTAGACCCCACCCAGATGGGGCAACCACTGCTCGGTGGAGGCTTGGGTGGGAGATGAATTCTTTGAATAGATTGCCCAAGGCTGGAAAACTTAGAAGTGGGTGGCATAATGCCATAATCAAAGTTCAGGTCCAGTCCCTCATTGAAATATTCATTCTCTCACTAATTGTTAACCAATCAGAGTTGATTGCCATCCTTTTGAATACTCCTCTTCCAAAAGAACATATAAACCACGATTGTCTTTGGTCTAAGAGAGAGCCAGCCAAACGACCATCCTTTTATCAAGATGCTGGCATTATTAATTATATGATTAAATTACCCAGAAATTATGTCTCTCAAACTTTTTAAAATGCCACAGATATAGACAAGAGTCACAGTTATAAGCAGACATTGATGGACTGTGATCTCCATGACTGGAGAGAACTCCCAAATCAGTAAGGTCATAGATCCATTTAAGTATATGAGTAAGTACCAGGTGCTGGGCTATGCTCTAAGGGTACAAAAAGAAAGCAATGAAACAACCCTTGACTTCAAGGAGCTTACATTCTATCAGAGGACACAATATGTATTCTGGGCTGAACCTTCCTCAGGTCAGTCCCTTGCTAGTTTATGTTTGTTATTAGAACAAAATAAGATATTTGTAGGTCCTTCTGTACTTAATGCAAGTAGATATACTTAGCTATATCATTTTATCATTAGCTATGCTGTCTTTTTGTAGTTATATCTCCAGCATGTAGCGCAGTGCCTGGTACATAATAGGTGCTTAATAAATGTTTATTGGATTGGATTGGATGAATATATAACAAAGATATGCCACTAGGACAAGTTAATTCAGCTAAGCAAATCTCCCTTGCCTAAGTTTTCTGAGATGTCCATTTCAATACACCAGTCAAATACTAGGTTATAACTGGAGCTCTTTGTGACTCTTTTGTACTTGCATGACTAGGAAGTAATGCCAGTAACTTAAATCTGTGGACTCCTGAGCTAATCAAATGATGAGGATGTTTTCAATACCTTTGCAGGAAAAGCCAGCCTAATTCGCGTGGGGATGAAGAGTTAGGATAGTATTCTCACTATTCCCCACCCCTTGATGGTAAAGCCTTTATGGTCTTCTATATATACACCCTTCTTCCACTTAAATGACTTTAGAGATGTCTGTGGTCAATTGTGACTTGAGGGATGCAAAAAGCCTGACACAAGCAGTGTTAAAGAAGGATAAGAAATAGGATGTAGAAAAATAGGAAAAACAAAACAAATAATGGAAGAGCCCCTTGGAAAAGGGGACTGAATATGGGAGAACAAAGACCAGAAGTCTCAGGCTTCACCCTCTCCCCCTTTGGAAGGACCAAGTCCTGGATCTAAACAGTCAGGTTCATGTGATAGGTTCCAAATCTTTACAGCCACAGTGGGTCTTCATTGAAAGAGGTACTTGTGAATAGGAGTGGCACTAGGAATATCAGAGCTACAGCAAGGATGATGACACTTCCACTAGAGATACCGATCCACATACAGTAGTGGAAAAAGGAGAATTGCCCTGTGCCCTGATCTACTTAGTGTTTCCTGGCCCACCAACCAAGACCTTGCTCTCTCTAGGAGAAACATAGGGTATATGCCAAATCTTTAACCCGTTAGAAGACTCTGAGGGACTGCTCCCCTTCTTCTATGGGAACTGACTATACACTCTCACCTACCTCTTATTTCCAGAAAGCAAAATGCCTCCCAAGCATGCCACTTCTCTATCTTCCAAGCCTTCCCTAGGGAAGAACTATCCAATGGCCACTGGGTATTACAATGGCAGTAATGTGGAGGGGCTGATCAATTCTAGATTACGGTAAACATAGCACTTCAGTGGACCTAATCTTACCATTGCCCATGCCAATATCCACTCTTTTGCCACTGGGCAGTGGCAGACCTGCTCTGCTGGCCCCTGGCCACCACTGCTGGGCCCTGTACTACTGATTGCTGTCCATAAACTACCAGAGGATTGCTCTGAGTCAGGCCCCTCTCAGAATAATTGGCACAGTCAGGAGGATATTGGTTCTACTAGAACATATATACAAAATTTGTACAAAATGAATAAAAGCTAATTTATGCTAAACAAATGGCAACCAGCGCATAAACCAACTAATGACTTCTCACTAACGCCTCTCCTTTCCTCTATTGTCAACCAAATCACATCCTATTATATCTTATATTGAATAATTTATATCAAGATTCATGCTTCTTCATAATGGTGGGTAGGAAATTCTATTTGCATTTTTGAATTCAGTATCAAAAAATACATAGAAAACAAGTAAATCCCAAGTATGCAAATGTGTGTTGAACAGTGTTATGTAAGTGAAGATGACATCTAATGGCAGCAAAACTTAGGTCAAAGACAATGGTCAGCCTCTAAGCTTTTAAAAATTAAAGCATACTGTTGTTTTTTCTTTTCTTGAATGGTAAATTGCAAGAAGTCACAGGGACATGGACAATCAATTAGCATCGCTTTTCATTGTTGGTTTGTTCAATTGCTTTGAAGGTTTGTGGCATGTTTCTGTGTGTTTGTTTTTGTGGAGAGTCTTAAAAATAATAAAAATTAATTTTAAAAGTGTTGTTGGAAGCCAGAAGAAGAATTTGTACTAGGAAACAAATCTTCATTCTACTAGCACAGAATTTTTACTCTGGTATGACCTTTAGGGTTAACCTAGGAGAAATGAAGTAGAGAGGGGAGGAAGATGTTCCAGCCAACTGCGCCAAGGAAATCTCATAAGGTGATGAATGGTCTCCTACTCAACCTTCAATCATAGACTCCAGCTCTAATCCAGGCCAGTCAAGCATAGGCCTGAGTACAAGGTGTGCCAGGTATGCCCAGGCACTAAAATGTCTAAAAAAAATATTTGATATATTGTCTTATTTTACAAGTTTCAAAAAGTTTTAAATTAAAGTTTAGTTTAAAAAAATAAGTTTGATTTTTAATTTGGTTTGATGAATAAAAATAATGTTCTTTATGATTTTAAGATTATTTTTAAAATTTTTATTTTTTGACATTTTTTTAAATAAGTCCCAAATTTTCTCCCTCCCTCCACCACCTCCCCCACCCATTGAGAAGGTAAGCAACATGATACCCATTATAAATGTGAAGTCATGCAAAACATACTTTCATTTTAGCCATGTTCCAAAAAGAAAAAAAAAAGCAAGAACAATAAAGCAAGTGGTAAAAAAGTCTTAATCTGTACTCAGCTCTTTCTCTGGAGTGGATAGCATTTCGCTTTCTTTTTTTATTGTTTTAATATATTTTTAAATATATTTTTACTTATTTTGTTAAATAGTTCCTAATTACATATAAAATATTTTAAATGTTCATTTTTAAAACATTGATTTCCAAATTTGTTCCCTCCCTTCCGCTCTCCCCCACCCCCTTGAGAAGACAAGCAATATATCAATTATACATGTGAAGTTACATCAAACACATTAGCCATGTTGCAAAAGAAAACACAAAGGGACAAGAAAAAGGAAGTTAAAAAAAAAAAGTACGCTTCAATCTGCATAGTCCTGTCTCTGGAGGTAGATAGCATTTTTCATCATGGGTCTTTTGGAATTGTCTTAGATCATTGCCTTGAAATACTGGGAGACCCTTATCTTATCTCTTCCTTCTCTATCCCAGAAAATATTCTTTTCTCTAGGTTAAATATCTCCAGTTCCTTCCACTGACTTCCATATGGTATTAATTTGAAGGTCTTCACCATCCTGGTGGTCCTTCTCTGGGTTTAATTCAGCTTATCATTAGTCCTCCCAAAATGTAGTACCCCAAACAGGACACAATTTTACACGTGTGTTCTCAGTATGGCAGGTTCCTGTAGTCCTATCACTTCTCGATTCCTGGGAGCTCTGCCTCTCCTAATATAGTCTGAGGCTGTATGAGCTGTTTTGGCTACCGTATCATATTCATATTGAGTTTGTGGTCCTCTAAAATCCACGTAACTTTTCAGACAAACCATTGGCTAGCCATGCCTCCCCATCTTGTATTTACTAAGTGGGGTATATGAGATGTTCAAGGACAACTAGCACCTCTGGTATGAGAGCTGCTGAGTCCTTTTTAGGGCTGCTCATCCATCTTTAGTGTCTGCCTGTCACCCAGCTCTCACCTGTGGCTTCAAGAAGTTGGAGCATATACAGTAGCCAATCCTAGTAAACTGTCTTGGCAGATGGGCTAAGCCAGGTTGAGAGTAACCAACAGACCTCCAACCTGTCAGTGAATTAGAGGGATATCTACCCCAAGCATATGAAGACTTTCCCTGGTGGAATGGGCAGATGAGAATAAATTATTCCAACAGCCATGAAGGTGGCTGAAGCAGGCACTGTGAAGCACTTAGAGCTTGGTCAAGCATTGAAGACTCCAAGGTGATCTACTGCCTCTTGGGCTGGTTGTCTCGACTTTGTGTAACTCTATTTCACTTAAATCTAATTCCTTTTGTAGTCAAGATATCACAGCATGTCTTTGGTCTTCTTTGAAAATGAAGAATGAACAACATTTGTCATTTTCCTTTCTGTCATGTTAGGCATAATTTTAATATTCTATAAATGTTTAATTTTAAAAGAATCATAAAATTCCCTGGGTACAGACTCTAATGTAATATGTTGCTGGAGCCTGGCCTAGATAGCCAAAATAGAATAGGCCTTAAGGCTCTACTTTGATATACCAGGAGTTCAAGCTGATCTGACATCTCAGCTCCATACCATGTTGATACTAGAAGTCCTACATGTAGGCTCTTTCTGAAGAGAAACCTAAATCCTAAAATGACTCCCCATGCAATCAGGTTTTTCTTAGGATCTCATGGAACAAGCATTTACTAAAAAACCTGCTATGTTCCAGACACTGTGCTAAGGGCTTCACAATTACCTCATTTGATTCCCCACAACATCCCTGGGATGTAGGTGCTATTATTATCCCTATTTTACAGTTGAGGAAACTGAGGGAGCCAGACGTTAAGTGACTTACCCAGAGTCACACAGCTAGTAAGTGTCTGAGCCTGGATTTGAACTCAAGTCTTCCTTATTCCAGGCCAGGCTATCCACGGAGTGACCTAACTGCAACTAGGGATTATGTGAGGGTGTATCTTAATTTAAGTGATCTGCTTGAGGTCTGATCCAGAGTAGATTAAAGATGTCAGGGTAAGTCAGAATAGAACTAGCTTCTAGAGCAGGCCATCAGGAGTCAGGTCCCGTCTCTCAACTCTTCTGGCGATGTTATCAGAACAGGAATCTCTATTCTCTACCTGTCAGAACTGATAGTTCCAGAAAAAGTTGGAGATTATTTGACTATTATCATTATTCACAGCTATTTTATGGGTGTTAGCCTGTGTGTGTAATTCATGGTACTACAAATTTTAAATCTGAGATTTCTTTTCTCATCTACTTAATGGCCTCTCTCACCATAAAATGTAGGCATCTTAGTAAGATCTATAATTAACAACACATTAAAAAGAGATTTGGGTAGTTGTTGGGTTGTTGTTGTGTTTCGGTCTGGCTTTATGATTTCATCTATGTGGAAAATTCTCGCTATAGAAGTTCCCTTCACTGATGTGGATCAGCTGTTCTTCTATAAGTTATAGTTTTAAGACAGTTCCCTGAAAGCGATAGGTTAACATACAGATGATATATGTCAGAGGCAAGACCTGAACCCAGGTCTTCCTCACTCTTAGACTGGCCCTCTCTATATGACACTATGCAGCTTCTCCCAGATTCTAAACACTCAAAGCCATCTGTGATCTCATCCATTCCAAAGTTCCTTCTATTGATTTAGATGGAAAGCTCCCCTGCTTGCTCATCCTGTGCCAGTCTTGCCTTACCATAAAAAGTCTTGGCAGAAAGCTTTGTCTCCATTTGGCAAAGGAGTGAGCACAGCATTGGATACCAAATTGGAGTAGGCTGAAGATCAATATGAAGCTTTCTTAATTCAGTCCAAATTGAACAAACATTTGTCAAGCATAGAAGCAGAAAGCTCGATGAGCACCTTTCGTGTCAGACCAACTAAACAAACACATATTAAACACAGACATAACTTAATGTAGAGCAGAGCTGTCCAACCTTAGGTTTTTATTGAAACAACAGACAATGTATTTTGATTTGCCATTTTAGTGAGAGTTCTGCAGTAGCCAGGCTTTGTTTACTAAAGCATTTATGTAAATTTCTATGCTTGTAGGCAGGCCACATAAATCTCACTGAGGGGTGGCATGCGGCCTGTGGGCAGCATTTTGGACAGCCCTGATGTAGAAGATACAGTGTTGAACTTGGCATCAGGAAGACCTGAATTTGAATTCTGCCTCAGACACTGATAAATTGTGTGAGCCTGAGGAGTCACTTAATGTCTTTAAGCCTCAATTTTCTTATATGTAAAGTGATCTCTCTGAACTCTAAATCTTTGATCCTACTATCTACCAGGTTCAAGGCACCGTGTTAGATACTGGGGATATAAAGATTAAAAAAAAAAAAAACAACCTTTCCATTATGCCTAGGAATTGAAAGCCCATCCCGAGCTCTGAGGTTGCATAAAACTAAATATAATTATAAATTAATTGGAGCTCACTGGCCACCAATTGTGTACAAAAGGGGAATATGTCAATGCGATTAACAGGAAATCATTGAGCACTCACTGCTCTCTCTTCAGTACTGTGTATTGTAAGCGCAAAAAACATCAGGTGATATTTCATTTTTTCCCTGAACCAGGAGCCAGATGCTCTGGATATCATCCCTGTTAGAGGTAGAAACATGGCCATCACCATTGCCAATAATGAGTATCATTTTGAGAAGTATGGAACAGACACTTGGTGCTATACAAAGATGGTAGAATTGGCTACTGCCTTCTTGATATCTAAAATAAACAATATAAACAAAGGTAATGTTTTCTAGAAATTTCTCATAAGGGGATGTTTGGTAGACAAGTTTCTACATAAAAACTGGAGAAAAAGCAACTTTAGGGGTTGGTTGGATTGGCCAGGTTGGCTTGAATTCCATCCAGGAGAAGAATCTAGAATTAGACCTATAGGGAGCAAGGGAAGTCATTTTGGGACCAGATATGGAGGAGAACAGAGGACTAAGAATGGACGTTACAATACTAAAAAAATTTTTAAAAAAAGAAAGAAAAGAAAAAAAAGGGGCTAAAAAAGCAGTTCTTAACTTTTTCTGTACCCCTTTGGTAGTCTACTGAAGCCTATGGGCTATTTTTCAGAACAATGTTTTTAAATGCATAAAATAAATATGATTACAAAAGAAACTTATTACACTGAAATATAGTTATCAAAATATTTTTTTAAAAAAGTTCACAAACTGAAAGTTAAGAATCCCTAGGCTAAAAGAAAAGATGCTTCCACAAAGATTCCCTGTTAGGGCCTACGTGCTTTCTGTATCTCTGAACCTTTCTTAAGAATAATTTCACCATTAAATAGCAACGGTACTCATAAGTTACAAATTTATCTTCTGAGGTCAGAGGCAGCTAATACTGGAAAGCTTACTGTTACCAATGACCACCTTACTTAGCCTCTAGGGAAGGACAGTGATAGCCTTTATGAAAAATTGTCAGATGCAAAGAAAAATCAATAGACCAATTTTTAGAATCCGGTGACAGGTTGATTTAGCAATTTACTGCCTAGGATTGAAAGCAATGAAGTAATATGAATAGCTAGCTTGATCTAGTGAGGTATGAAAGGAAAATGTAAGTGATTTTCTTTTTGTCTCTTTAAGTTGGTCCCTGAAAAATGGGGTGGGGACAGACATACTGGAATTGGGCTATAATGTTGATAGGTATATGCTGAGATAAATTCCCCTAACAGTTTCTCAATATGAGTCTTCAGGTTTTTCTCTAGGCCCTAAATATAGGACTTGTCCAGCCTACCTATCAAAATCACTAAATGTCAGAGCCGTTATGAAAAGGAAGCAGACAAGATTTTTGCCCAGAATGAGAGATTTAGGGGGTGACTAACCACCCCTCTAGGGGATGACACTTCCCCTCTCTAGCGGAGGGAACAGAGGATGCTTCCTCTCCTTCAGCAACTTAAAAACTTTGGTGACTCAAGGCATGCTCGTTTAATACATTGCCTTTTCACCCAGATGTAAAAATTGCTAGTTATGGTTTTCCTAAAATATACAGGCAGTGTATATTTACATCCATTTTCAGCCTCAAATCACTAAGCTGCAACTTTAAATGAGTTGTTGTCATAAATTTTGCACATTCCTTTCTATAATTTTGGCTCATTGATCATTCTGAAATAATAAGCACTATACTCTGGTTTCCAGTTTTGTACTTCTATGGTCACCTGCCAAGCAAGTTTAGTGTCTACATAAAAAAATTAATTCTTCACAAGTACCCTCCAAAGGAAAGGCATTACAGAAATTTCAGTGATAAGTGGAAAATTATGACAAATGCAACATGCATTTGAATTTATTTCTTGAACTCTCTTCAAGAACACGAACTTTCTTAATTACACACTTCATTTGGGGCAAATCTAATCTTTCCTTGCCAAATTGTATGAAATAGGATTTTTAAAGCTTGGCAAAAGTGGTCAACTGCCAAAGTTGGATTTATACTAACATCAGACTCCTTTCGCAGTGATTCCTAGCTACATTTCTGGAGCACTCTGTGTGTTGCCAATTATCTCAAGAAGTGTTGGGAAATTTGTGGTACAGAATAATTCTAATTCAGTTTACTTTTATTTTAATTTTTTAAAAGTGTGCCACAGAGTATGTCTAGGAGCATTTACTTGTGTAATATGAAATCACATAAGGATAGCGTTGCCACTTCCAAAAGGATGGGAACAACGCCCAAGTTAAAATGTCAAGAAAATGGCATTTGTCATTTGTACTTACCTATTTCCCTTTTTACTGATTCCTTTAAGCTGTCCCTTGCCTGTGCAGCCCTGCCACAGTTTTATTACCCCACCTAGATCTTCCTTTTCTTGGCCTCACGCCCAGGATTTACCTGTCCCTTTAAGTTCTATTCTTTGCTAGTAAACTAATCCATGATAACATGATAACGGAAACTATTGGTTGATGTGATACCCAGTCCTAGTAACATTTTAACAGGGTCTTGGAGAATCAATGCCTTAAAATAAAAGACTGACTCTGCTGATAAGAATTTCCGGTTGTAGGGATAGAACAGTCAAGAGGTATTTCTTTATTCAGGGTCTGTTTGACATTCCTCGCATTACAACATGTAATTAGGTGCCTACTTTTTTTCCTTATAGGCTCCACTTTAGTTGGAAATCACTATGTTGTCTCTCACTCCCTCTTCCCCCGTCATTAGACTAATATAAATAAATAAAAGTTGACATCGAGCATTTTATCTTATAATGGAATTCATGTACCCATCTTTCTGTCAAGCAGCTATAATTGGACTGTATTAAATCAGAAAACATTTTGAAAGAAAATCACAGGAAGAGCTATTTCATATTTTAAATGGCCCACTTGTCTGAAGTGGGTAACACTATAAAGAAATGTGCTGCTTTGTCATTCTTAACTCAGTTTTTGGCCCCTTCCTATCTTTCCAATTTCCTTACATTCTACTCTCTACCTCACGTTTTAATCTAGTGCTGGGCTTAGAGTCAGGATGACCTATTGTGTTTAACAATTTCGGTTGTCCTAGATCTCGCCTTCTTTTCATGACTAAACTCCCTGAGAAGGCCATCTACTATGAGCGCTTCCCAATATATTGCACTCATTCTTTTCACTCTGCATTCCAGATTTGGACCTCGTGTGAAATTGCTTTTCACAAAGTTACCAAATTGTCCAGTCTAATGGCCTTTTCTCAGTTCTCATCCTTCCTGACCTCTCTGTAAACTTTTGATGTCACCCTCTTTTCCTGGATATTCTCTTCTCTTTAGGTACTCAAGACACTGTTTTCTCTTGGTTCTCCACCTGCCTGGCTGACCACTCTATCTCTCCTCTAATACGGATGAAGGTTTCATCAAAAACATCTCCTTAAGCCTGGACTGTTGTAAGAGCCTGCTGGTTGGTCTCTCTCTTCTTTTCCATCCTGCACTCAGTTGTCAAAGTGATCTTCCTAAATTACAGGTTTGATGATGTCACTTTCCTACCCAATAACTCTATGGCTCCCTATTAACTCCAGGATAAAATATAAAATCCTGTTTGGCTTTTAAAGCTCTTCATTATCTAGCCCTCTCCTCCTACCTTTCCAGTCTTCCTACAAGTTACTTGTCTCCATTTATCCTGTGATCCATTGACACTGGCCTAAATGCTATTCCTCATGTGATACTCCATCTCTCTGCTCTGTGCATTTGCATTGGCTGAAATTCTTCTTTTTCTTATCGCTGTTTCCTTGGCTTTCTTCAAGTGTTGGATGAAATGCTACTTTCTGTAAGAAGCCTTGTCCAGACCTCCTTACTGCTAATGCCTTCCCTCTGAGATTATTACTAGCATATCTTAGGTACATCTTGTTTGTACCTATTTGTTTGCATAGTTTTCCCCATTAGGCTATGAGCTTCTTGAGCTGAGGGACTGAATTTGCCTTTTTGTGGATTCCAAGGGCTTAGTATAGTGCTTGTAGTAGGTATTTCACAAATGCTTGTTAAAAAAATTTTTTTTAAAGTAACTTGGCAGTCCAGTCCAAGTTAAGTCACAATAGATAGATTGATAGATGGATAAATGCTTGTTGACTTGACTTCAAATCCTGCCTCAAATGCTTGCTTGCTGTGTCACCCTGGGTAAGTTACTTAAACTTTCTGAGTGTTTCATCTGCAAAATGGGGATAATAGCCCCTCTCTCACAGGGTTGTTAGGAAGACAATGTTAGGGCTGTTGTGAGGATTAAATGAGATAATGTATGTAGAGCACTTTGCAAACCATAAAACACTACATATGAATGTTAGATAATAACAACACTGATCTACTTGGTATTCCTAACACAAGACATTTCATATGATTCTTTGTATCGACATCTCAAATTCCTCCTAGCCTCTGACAGGCAGAATCAGCGTTTTTCTTTACAATCCAATTCAAGCACCCCCTTCTCTTTTCCCTTCCTCCTCCCCAGCCCCATCTTTCCATCTATTTTGTATTGATCTAATATATTCTGATTTATATATGTTGACTCCCCAATTAGAAGGCGAGTTCCATGAGGGCAGGGACTACATTTCCTCTTTGTATCTCTAGCACCTGGTACATAGTGAAAGCTTAATAAGTGTTTGTTGATTGATTTGGTTAGCAGTACAATCTTTATTAAGGAAAAAAAAAGGTTAAAAATATGTGACTGGGGCAGTTAGGTGGCGCAGTGAGTAGAGAACCTGCCTTGGAGTCAGGAAGACCTGAGTTCAAATCCCACCTCAGGCACTTGAAACTTATTAGCTGTGTGACCTTGGGCAAGTCACTTAACCCCAATTGCCTTGCCTTCCCTCCTCCCAAAAATAAATGCGTGACTGATATTTCTTGTGTTAAGTACAAATTGGTAAATTTTGTTATAAAGCTGGGTGGGTCATCACTGCCCGATGAGGACTAAACTAACTAGGACTAATTAAACAAATGTGTAACCTTTAGGAGTCATTGTGGCAGCCACGTCTAGAGAGTCCTTGCTCTCTCTTCCTTTGGTGGGGAGGGCAGGGAGTCAAAATCTTTACAGCCCATGTCTACTGAGTCCACTTCCTGGCAAGACTTTCCCTCCTAGCTACCGCCCACTCCCTACATGATCCTTTCCCCTTTTCCTGGGTCTGGGCAGAGGAGGATCCTAGCTTCAGCTATCCAAGGGCCACACCTGGCAATTATGACACGCCAGAAATGAAGGAATGGCTTATTAAGTCAGAGGGGGAAGTGAATGACTCTAGATTCTATTTTTAGTCTCCTTTCTTGTTAGGAGAGTTTACTGAATTATTGGTAAAATAAAATTTATCACTACTAGTTCAACCTTGTCCCCACATGGTCTCCAAACTCCCAAACTAGAATAGTAGAGTTCCAGCTTAGTTATTGCAATATAAGACCCCGCAGAACTTGCCTCCCCCATTGCAAACTCTGATAACAGTTTAAAGACATATCCACAAGACAACAGAGGACAAACTATTTTATCTAAAGGAATCGAATTTAAGGGGAAAGTATCATCACAATAATAAGAGATACAGTGTGCAGGGAGTAGTAAAATTTTGGAGTTCCAGTGAAAGAATAATAGGGGGTTCCTTTCTCATCAAGATATAACACAGTTCAGTTAGTCTACAGAGGTGTTTCTTCTTGGACGTAAACTGAGCCTAGGTCCCTAAGTTTCTGCAACCAGGAACAGTCCCATTTTTGCTGCTAGGGAAGTTCTGAAAGTGTGGATGACTTCCTTGTTCCTCTCTTCTCTTCCTATCCACCGATATGAAGAGAAATGTAGAGCTCCTTCATCCTCTCCTTTGATGTTCTCTCTGTCTCTGTCTCTCTCATTCTCTTGCCATTCAAAGCTAATGCTGCCCTTTTAGTCTTACCCAGATGCTTTTGGCGGGGCAGCTAGGTAGGTTAGTGGCTAGAACAAGGGTGGGGCCTCAAGGCCACAGGTGGTCCTCTAGGGCCTCATGTGCAGCCCTTTGACTGAATCCAAACTTCACAGAACAAATCCCCTAAATAAAAGGATTTGTTCTGTAAAACTTGGACCCAGTCGAAAGGCTGCACCCAAGGACCTAGAACAAGGTCACAGGTACCCCACCCCTGGGCTAGAATGTGGGAGCTAGAGTCAAAAAAATGTGAATTCAAATCCAGCCTCAGATATCCTGGGCAAGTCATTTAACCTGTCTGCTTCAATTTCTTCATCTGCAATATGGAGGTAATAATAGAACCTACTTCCCAGGGTTGTTTTGGGGATAAAAATGAGATAATATTTCTAAAGTGCTCTATAAATGCTAGCTATTTTTTTGTTTGCTATTATTTTCCACAGCCTGCAATAATCTTGGCTAGGTTGCTGTTCTTCAGTCATGTCCAACTATTCATTACCCCATTTAGGGTTTTCTTGGCAAAGATACTGGAGTGGTTTGCCATTTCTTTCTCCAGCTCATTTGACAGATGAGGAAACTGAGACAAACAGAGTTAAGTGACTTGCCCAGGGTCACACAACTAGAAAGTGTCTGAGGTCAGGATTTTAACTCAGATCTTCCTGATTCCAGGCCAAAGACTCTATCTACTATGCCATCTAGCTGTCCAATCTTGGTTAGAAGGATAAATTAAGACTACATATTTCATGATGCTTAGTTCTCATTCAAAATATTTTTCCACTAAGATCTTCAGGGTGGAGTGGTTAAACAAGGTTTATTTAGGTTAGATCAAAGAACTATAGGTCTCCAAGCATAAATAGGATAACCTTTTGCCATAGATGTAGAGGGCATTCCTATTCAGGTCCAGGATCATTAAAATTCAATTTATTAAGCATTTAAATTCCATCAAGGTCAATGCACTATTCTACACGATGGGGATGTAAAGGCAAAGTAAAAACCAGTCCATGTACTCAAGTAGATTCCATTCTACTGGGGGTTCAGAACATGTGAACAGAGAAGTTGAATCAAGATAATTTGAGGGAGAGGGAAAAAGAGAGTACTAATGACTTGAAGGACCAAAAAAAAGCTTGTGTATGGGAAGTGGCTCCTGAGTGAAGCCTGGAAGGAAACTAGAGATTGTCAGAGATGGAAGTGAGGAATGGAAGAAACACATGCAAAGTGGTTAAAGTGGGAAGTGGGATGTCATGTCCAGTAAGCAGCTGGCAAGCCAGCTTGGCTAAAAGGGTAAGTGCATGTCAGAGAGTCCTATCTATTAAGCCTGGAAAAGTAGGTTGGATCCAGACTGTGGTGGGCTTTAAAAGTCCATCAAGAGTTAAATTTGCATAGAAGCAAGAGAGAATCCCAGGAGCTTACCTTCTCCTGGAGGAATCAAACAGGTGTAGATGAGTAGGGACAATAATTTGAGGAAGGAGAGAACATTAACAGCTAGGGGGATTAGAGAATGCTCTTGCCACCTCTTTGGGGAAAATTTACTCATAGCAATTTAAACTGAACCAAAACTGATGCACCTCAACAACAAAAGAATTCCTGTAAATGGTATTTCAAAATTGGGCTGTTCTTTGAGGTCCTTCCTCTTCAGCCTTTGTACTAATTTTCCAGGTGTTAAAAGAAATGAATCATTTGTTCCAAATCAGGTTCATATAAATCTCCCTTAGGTTCCCTTCACAATGGCCTGCTTAGACTACTTAAGGATAATTACAGATTCCAAAGTCAAAGAGAATATATTAGCATTAGGCACTTATCCTTTTTACTGTTTCTTAAATGGTTGATACTCTGGCTGTTATTATTAAGCATCTTGTAAAAGTATCACATTTTACATGTGCAAGGAACTTCAGGATTCTTTATCTTTGTTATTCTTTATCATGCAGAAACCTCCATATGGTTATACCTGTCCAACCCATTCTAGCTGAGATATCTCCTGGGCATTCTTGATCTTGTCAATGGACCTTTGCATAGGTGGAATACTTGGATCTGACTCAGTGAAAGAAATGAGTATTCCTTTCTTACAACTTAGTTGATTACAATTCACCCAGTTGGCCCTCCTTTTCAGGAAGGTGAAATAAGCTGCTGCTACTTAGCATGTTTTTTTAAATTAAGATTTTTTTATTTTTAGTTTACAACACTCAGTTCTGCACGATCCTGAGTTCCAGATTTTCTTCCCCGCCTCCCCCTCTCCCTGCCCAAGACGGCATGGAATCTAACATATCTTCTACATATAACTTCATGTTGAACTTATTTACACAATAGTCAAGTTATAAAGAAGAATTATTAGCAGTGGAATGAATCATGAGAAGGAAGAAACAAAACCAAAAAAAAAAAAAAAAACAAAACAAAAACCAAAAGAAAAAAAAAGAGAGCAAACAGTTTGCCTCAATCTGCATTCAGTCTCCCTAGTTCTTTCTCTGGATACAGATATCTCTCTCCCTCATGAGTCCTTTGGAGTTATCTTTGAACCTTGTATTGCTGAGAAGAGCTAGTCATCACAGGTTAGTCATCACAGAATCCATATATCTGTGGTTGTGTATAATGTTCTCCTAGTTCTGCTCTGCTCACTCAGCATTATATCGTGTAGGTCTTTCCAGGTTATTATGAAGTCCGTATCTTCCCCATTTCTTATAGCACAATAGTATTCCATTACATTCATATACCACAATTTGTTCAGCCATTCCCCAATTGATGGACATCCCCTTGATTTCCAATTCTTTGCTATTACAAAAAGAGATGCTCTAAATACTTTTGTACATATGGGTCCTTTTCCTACATGTGTGATCTCTTTGGGATACAACCCTAGAAGTAGTATTGCTGGGTCAAAGGGTATGAACATTTTTATAGACCTTTGGGCATAGTGCCAAATTGCTCTCCAGAATGTCTGGATCAGTGCACAACTCCACCAGCAGTGTAACAGTGTTCCAATTTTCCCACATCCTCTCCAGCATTTATCATTTTCCTGTTTTGTCATTTTAGCCAATCTGACAGGAGAGATGTGGTACCTAAGAGTTGTTTTGATTTTACTTCGCATATTTTGATTTCAGCTTAATAGCCCTCCCACGAAATTTTGCCTCAGCGAGGTGGCTGCTATCTCATCCCTTTGTGTGATGCTATAAATCTTGTTAATTTGCAAGTACTTCAGGAAGAGATGATCCTTTAAGTTTTTATCAGTTACTTATAACTTAGTGTGGAATGATGAAAACTTACTTGACCATTTTATTCCCCTCTTAAAAAAATGCTCCACAGGCTTCTTGTTGTTCCTAAAATAAAATACATATTCCTCCATCAGGCATTTAAAATCCTTCCATGTCTCGAAGCCCACCTTCTCAGGCTTATTATATACATTACTCTCCTTCCAGTTTCCATCAAATTGGCATTGTACACACATTTCTATCTCCTGTCTAAGCCTTTCCATAGGCTGTGCCCTCTGGGTAGAATGCAAACCCTTCTATCTCTGTCACTTAGAATCTCTAAGTCCCTAAAAAGCTTTGCCTAAGTACCACCTCCTACATGTAACTTTTCCTCATGACTTCAGTTGCTAAAAGTCCCCCAAATACTTTGCATCTACTATATAATTGTAACAGGATAATCTGATCTGGAACAACCATGTTAAAAACCTACTTTTTAGTTCAACTGAAAATCTCAAGAAATAATCTCTTCTCCATCCTGATACCCTTTGTAGACTTTTTCCTTTAGGAAAAGGGGTAGATCAAAGGCAATGGTCCCTGAAAATGATATATGGTGATAACTAACCCTAACCCTGTCTAGATAAGATCGTTAACTCCCCAAAGCTTTGAAGTGATTGATGCCATGACCCACCTAGGGGCTGTATCCTCTTTTTACATTCAAGGTAAAGATATCAATCACAGGGAAGGAAGTCTTTTAAATCTTGGGGGGAGGAGGAGAGGAGGAGTGAAGGAAAGAATCCAGTAGTTTCTGTGATTTTAGTAGATTAAGTGACAATGGTTCTGGAATATGAACTTCAAGCTACATTTTAACATATAATAACCTTTTCCTTTTTCAGGTTCTTAGAGACAGAGGGAGAGAGAGAGAGAGAGGGAGAGAGAGAGAGAGAGAGAGAGAGAGAGAGAGAGAGAGAGAGAGAGAGAGATCTGAGAACATGGGTAGACAGTGCCAATTTGGACATTTTTCTTTTTAGGCTAGAAATATTTGGATTTAGATTAATGTTAAATTGAATAAAATTGTGTCTAGCAGATTTGTGGCAGTAGTGCTGAGTACACTATTAATATCTTTTTTTTTTTTTGCTTTGGTCACAGAAGAGACCCTCTCCTTCCTTGATCTGTTAGACTAGGGTTTTTCCCACTGAGCACAGTTGAGCATGTGTTGTATCTTTTTCCAGTGGGCCACATGCTCTGAATTCTTGCTAAGTGACATATGGGACCTCTATTACATATATGTTTTGTATTTATTTGTATGTGTACCTGTGGTTTCCCTACCTTACCCCTAGAAGTTAAGCTCCTCACAGAAAAGATTGTTTCATTTTTGTTCTTGTATTTGCAGTGCCTAGCATAGTGCCTGGCATGTAGTAGGCACTTAATAAATGTTTGTCGATTAATGGATCTGAGGGCAAGTTTTGATGGGGACAAACAGAGAGGAAAGCATGAAAGGCATCTGGACCGTGGGAAATTCAGAATTCTAGATGTTGTGATAAGGAGCTAACTTTCCTGTGAGCTACTCATGGTTCAGTGCATGCCATGACCAGAGGTGCCCTTCCCTCTCTGGCTTTCCACCTTGTGTCCTCCCCCAGACTCAGGCCATTCAGATGCATGACTGCTCATATGACTTGGATGGGATGGCCGTCAACAATTCATTTTCTTTTGGTGAGATGGAGGATGATCACCAGGCCTTATCATCTTCTTTATCACTAAAGGCCTTAAGGCATTCCATTTTGGCCTGCCACTATACTCTGCAGACCCCCAGCTCTATCGCCTGGCCTACTGTAACCTAAGGACTCCTGGAACTCAATGTTGAGGCCTTCAGCTGCACCCTTGGGACTTTTGGGACTTTCCATTTGCCACAAGGCTGAAATTCCCCTCAACTAGAAGGTGAGCTCCTTGAGAGTAAGAATGGTATTAATTTTTCTGTATTCTGATTACTTAGCACAGAGCTTAGCACACAGGAAGCAGTTAAATGCTTTTTTGTTCATCTGTGCCCAGGGAGGGGTGGTCCATCTCCCAGGGAGTCTGCCTTGTTCCCATTACAACATAGCCAGTTATCATCAACTACTCTTCCTCACCCTCCTCCCCAACACCATCCCTAGCAGAGAGTGGTAGAAGAAATAACAGTCCTCCCTTCCTTGACTTTGAGATATCACCAGAATGTGCAGCATAAATTGTGGGCAGCAGATCACTTCCTGGGAGAGGGACCTGGCTGCTGTCAGCAATGATTGGGCTGGGGCAAATGAGCAGGACCAGTTGCCATGAATGTTGGGGACAGTGGCATGAGGTGGTCCAGGGCAGATAGGAGAATGAGTCCTTTGGTTTGTGCTCCATGCTAGTCAGCAACTTCAGCTGACCTTCCTTGTATTCCAGACTCCTAGGCTTGCCTCTCTTCCTATTGTTGTTGTCGTTCAGTTATGTCCAACTCTCTGTGACCCCATGGACTTTCTTGGCAAAGATACTAGAATGGTTTGCCATTTCCTTCTCTTAGCGTGCCTCCACTTTACAGATGAAGAACAAAGGCAAGTAGAGGTTAAATAACTTGCCCAGGGTCCCATAGCTGGTAAGTGTCTGAGGTGGAGATTTGAACTCAGATCTTCCTGATTCCAAGCCCAGTGTTGTCTCCAGTGCACCATCTAGCTGACCCTCTCTCCTCCTATACACCCTCTTAATTTTTTCTTCCCACTCTTTTCCTGGTATATCTTTGATATTTCCAGCTACTGAAGCATTTGAAACCATTTGATTGTGGAAATCTTCCCTCACTGCTTACCATGGATATGGGAAATTGAGAAGTTGGAAGGAATGATTTTTTCTGTAGAAGTCTGTGTCCTGACTAGACCTTGCTAGGAGCTAAGTAGAAGAGTTAAGTTGATACTGGTTTTCCTACACCTGAAACAGCTCTCTTCCCAAGGCCAATTCACTTTCAAAGTCCTAGATAATAAGGTGAATTGGAGCAGAATCTTTTATTGGTGTGTGTGTGCATTTATTTTTTTATTCCAAGCCTGACAAACATCAATAAACAAGAAAATTCCCAGATAAAAGGATCAGAAGAAGTTTGTATAGAAAACAGTGAATCTTGCTATTATGTACAACTTATTTTTTGTAAATATATAACAATTTCAGCTCTTAAGTTCTAAAGCTATCCTGCTCATGTCTCCCTGACTTCCTTCTCTTCTTTTCTCTTCATGGTTTAAAATGTTTCGTTGACATCTTTCTTTTCTTCTTCTTTTTTTTGGCATCACTATCTCCCTCCTTCTCTCCTTCTAACTTTCTCCCATCACCCCCTCTCCTGAAGTTTTTTCTTTTAATAAATACTCAAATAAAACAAATCAACACTTTGGCCATGTCTGAAAATGTATGTCTCATTTGCACCTGCAGTTCATCACCTCTCTGGCGAGTGGTAGAAAACATGCTTCAATATGGGTCCTCTGAAGACCAGGTTGGTAATTTCACTGATCAGAATTCTTAAGTCTTTCAAAGTTGTTTTTCTTTACAATGTTACACTTCTCATCTTAATTTTTCTCTTGATTCTTTTCACTTGACTCTGCATAACTATGCATAGTTCACAGGATCAGGATTATCTGAAATTTTCTCTTTCATCTTTTCTTATGGCATGACAAATATTCCATTACATTCCTATATTGCAATTTGTTCAAATATTCTCCAGTTTTCTAAGGGACAGTCCAAGATGTTCCCTTTAGATTCTAGGTTTTGTCCCCTTTTAATTACCCCTTTAGGAATAGGAAGTTTGTTTTGCTTTTAACTAATCCCTATTCAATAGTATTCTCCCTAGCTACACTTGTTTTCCTGTTGTGTAAGATATATTTCTACACCAAGCTCTGTGTGTGTGTATGTTCAACACACATACATCTTTGTTATTTTCAGATAACAGTGATATTTATCTGGTGCCCACGCCTCTCACCTCTTCCTCCTCATTAGTACTCTCTTTTTTTCACCCCAGTTATGAGAAATCATATAGCTCCTTCCAGTTGCTCAAAATAACTTTGCCTTACTAGGTTTCTCTTAACTCTTGTCAGTTCATAGTACCTGAGATTCTCAGAAATTGTCTTATTACTTCTTATGACACAATTATGTGCCATAATAATATGCCAATAATATTCCATTCTATTCATATACCACAATTTCTTAAGCCATTAATTGTCTAAGAGGCAGTCTAAGGCAGTCTCTTTAGATTCTGGTTCTTTTCTTTTCATACCTCTCCCTCTTGTCCCTTTTGGTTTTCCCTTCAGTTTGTATTTTAAAGTTTCTACTCCATTCTGGGCTTTTCATCAAAAATGATTCAAAGTCCTCTTCCATTAAAAGTCTATTTTTCCTCCTATGGGCATGATTTGTTCTTCAGGTAAGCTACTCTTGGTTGTAACCCTCTATCTTTTGTCTTTTGGAATATTCTATTCTAACATTTTCTCTCATTTAAAGTAGAAGCTTCCAGATCTTATGTCATTCTGACTATGGTTCCTTGTTTTTCGGGAATACCTGAAGTAATTTTTCTTTGCAATAGGAGCTTTGACTTTTGGTTAGGACATTCCTAGGACTTTCCTTTTTGGGATTCCTTTCAGAAGTAATTGATATATTATTTCTGTATTTAACTTTGCCTTCTGGTTCTAAAAGACCTGGATAATTTTCATTTATGATTTCTTAAAATATATTATCTTGGCTTTTTAAGAAATCATGGTTTCCAAGGAAGCTACTGATTCTTAAATGATTTCTCCTTGATTTGTTTTCTAAATGAGTTTTTTATATCAGACATGTTATATCTTACTATGTGACCTTGGTCAAATCATAACCTCTCTTTGCCTTAGTCAATCAAGTGGGTATAATAGCCACATGTTGTCACATGCCTGTAGTCCTAGCTACTCAGAAGGATTAGGCTAGAGGATCATTTGAGGACAGTGGTTCTGTGCTATGTGTGCCATGCTGATTGGGTGTCTGCAATAAGTTTGGTATTAATATAGTGATTCTCTAAGAATGGGGGACCACCAGGTTGCCTAAGGAAGGATAAACCCACTCAGGTCAGAAGTGGAACAGGTCAAAACTCCCATGCCTATTAGTAGTGGGATCACACCTTTTAATAGCACTGTGCTCCATCCTTGGCAAGATAGTGAAACACGATCTCTTATAAAAAAATAATCAAAATAAATGAAATGGGGATGATGATAATACTTACCTCCCAGAGTTATTGTCAGGAAAGAGAGAGAGAGAAAGGGAGAGAGAGAGAGAGAGAGAGAGAGAGAGAGAGAGAGAGAGAGAGAGAGAGAGAGAGAGAGAGATTACTGGGTTTTTTGAGGGGAGGAAGGCAGGGCAATTGGGGTTAAGTGACTTGCCCCAGGTCACACAGCTAGTCAGTGTGTCAAGTGTCTGAGGTCGAATTTGAACTCAGGTCCTCCTGACTCCAGGGCCAGTGCTCTACTCACTGTGCCACCTAACTGCCCCAAGAGAGATTACTGAATCCCAAGAGGATCATTTTTCTGATCCTTCCCAATTTGTACTATGTATATTTCAACCATGATCTCTAGCATCTATATAATATTACCATCATACTTTGGTCTTTGGGTGAAATTAGACTAAGGGCTCATCTATAAAGAGTTCATGGAAGGAGTTTAGAGACAAAAAAACTTTATTATTCATGGCTGAGTTATGGATGGGCATAACTTTGGGCAAATTAAAAGTCTGGACATCTTGTAAGTAACACCTGAATAATCTAAAGACTGTATTGGCTGTAATGTATTTTGGTCCACTAAGAAAAAGCAATAAGAATGTGTGGCACATTCTGGATTTTTAAGCAATAATTCTTTTCAAACTGTATCTCGTAGCAGACTTTGAGTTATCCCTTTGGAGAAATGTAAGAACAATGTTGACTTAGACCTGTATTTAAATTAGAGGCTATTGTTCAGACAGACCAGATTCGAAAGAGGGATAAACCCAAGGATGAAACAGATCTGAGCTAGGGCCTCTTCTCTCAAGACTAGAGAAAGTTCAGAGTACACAGAACAGTGATAAAAAGAACACCAACCTTAGGTCTAGTCTTCATTTGACCACTAACTAGTAGCGAGACTTTGGGAATCCATCTCTCCTGGCTTTAGTTTCCTCCCTTGTAAAATGATAGGATTAGGGAGATAATCTCTGAGGTTTCTTCTAGCTCAACATATTCTGTAATTATCTCCATGTGGATATGAATTCAGGCTGAGAAGTTATAAAGGATAAGGGAAATAGTGGCTTTTGACTTGTCAAAGAAAAATAGAGATTGTAGAGTATCGTTGATTTAGAATTGTTATGCACCTTAAAGGCAGTGTAGACCAATCCCCTCCTGTTACAGATAAGGAGATAAAGTGGCTTGCCACACACGATTACTCAGATTTCCCTTGAGTCTAGAAGGGAGAAATCAGTTTGCCGCTGCTAGGATCAATCAATTAAGCACCTAGGCAACACTTATTATGTGCCCAGCATTGTATGAGGTCTTAAACACGTATGGCATGTTTTTTGCTTCAAAGTCCTTATAATCCAGTTGTCCTTATTATACACATACACATATACACAAAAGTATAAGGCAGCATATAGTCAAGTGCTGAGTTGTATATCCCTAGCTCTTAATATAGTACATTGAACAGATTAGGTATTTAGTAAATATTTGTTGAGCTGAATTGAATTGGTACAGACTCTAAGTACTGTTTATTTAGAAAAGGAAGAGATTGTTATGAGTTGGAGTAGTCAGTCATAGAGTAGTCACACTAGCTATGTGACCCTGGGCAAGTCACTTAGCCCTATTTGCCTCAATTTCTTCATCTGTAAAATGGGCTGGAGAAGGAAATGACAAACCACTCCAGTATCTTTGCCCCCCAAATGGGGTCACAAAGAGTCAGACACGACTGAAAATGACTGAACAGCAACAATAAAATCAGAGGTTTTAAGGAGGAAAATGCTATGAGTATCTTTGTATACATGGGTCTTTTCTTACTTTTGTGACCCAAAGTCACAAGGACCTTGTGGTCCAAGGTCCCCTTCTCACATCCAATTTTGGCTCACACAAAGTCTACCTTCTGGGGGATGGATTAACCCCACAAAAGGTTATTCAGACTTTTCTTACCCTCCCTGGTTCCTTATCATTTCACCTGGAGTAAAACTCTGGGGAAAATCTTTAAAACAAAACTCGGGGTTGGCTCATGTCTAGTCTTTCTAAATGATATTAACAGAGTCCCTTCTCTGAAAAGGTACTCAATGTATAATGTAAGTATCAGGTATAGGGCAGCTATTTATTTCCTCTACTATAAAAGAAATGGTTAAAATACAAAAGATTCATAAGGTCACATGAATAAATACTAAAAGCAGAAAACAGTAACCCATCATGTATATTATACTCTCCTGAAAAGGTAAAGATACTTTGTGGTTCTGCTGACGTATTTTTATCTCAGACTTTACCGTCAGAACAATTCGCAAGTTCCAGATCTCTTGTCCAGTCAGGCATGGGTCTTTAGTCCCCCAGATCCAAGATGATCCTTCCTGTGCATGGTTATCTTCTCTTCTGTGAAATGGTGTAGTTTCAGGAAGTCCTTCCCAAAGGGAAGCCAGCATCAACTTGGAACCTAGAATCTCCCAGACTTAAGGGGTCACTGTCAAGGCAAGATCATCAAGGCAAGGTCACAGACCTGTGCTTAAAGAAGAAACACATGAAGAAAAGGCAACAAAGGACTCAGGCTCAGCCAGGCAAGTTCATCTTCTTATTACCATATGCTTGAGCTGTATGTGGCCAATGCTGCTGCTTCCATTGATGGAAGGGAAAACTGGAAGTGTCAGTCCCAAGTGATATGTCCACAAAAGGATGTAGACTATTCATAGCTCTTCTTCATAATCTATTGAATGGGAGGCATCTTCGACAAACTCCTGGTTACAGGGACCAAAGATCAATCAAGAGTTGACAGATCACCCATGTGCCACAGAAAAGAGCCAGTGTGTATGCCCACTTATATGAAGATGTGCCCCAGTCCATCTTTGATACGCTGTCAATATCCCCAATGGAATATAAGTATAGTAATGGAATCTCTGGCTTGAAAGGTATGGATAGTTTAGTAACTTTGTTGCATAATTCCAAGTTGTTTTCTAGAAGACTTAAACTAATTTACAACTTCACTAGCATGGCGTCAGTATGCTTGTTTTTCTGCAGTACCTCCAACAATGACTTTTATTTTCCACTGATTTTATTTGTGCAAAACCCTTTATATTTTATGCAATTGAAATCATTTAACTTGATTTTTATGATTTTCTCTGGTTTATGATCTCTTCTACCCCCTAGTCTGATGATTAATTTTTCCCCTATCTGTAGCTATTTAAGATATATCCTTCTCTTTGCCTATACAAAGTAAGAAAGATAGACAGAAAGATAGAAAGGAAGGAAGGAAGGAAGGGAGGGAGGGAGGGAGGAAGGAAGGAAGGAAGGAAAGAAGGAATGAAGAAAGTAAGGAAAGAAGGAAGGAAGGAGTGTGGCTTTAAACATTTAGATCATTTATCCATTTGGAATTTACTGTGATACAAGGTCTAAGTCACAGATTTAAAGCTATTTTTCACCAAACTGTTTTGCAGTCTTTCCAACACTTCCCATTAAATAAAGAGTTCCTTCCTTCCACAATGGTTAGTGTTTTGGGTTTGTTGAACACTCAACCATTAAGCCCATTTGTTTCTAGGCCTTATTTAGTCTATTCCACTGATTTGACTGGACCAAATGGTTAGTGCTGAGGATCAGTGAGGTATAAGGATGGATAGGTAAGGTGGGATTAGACTATGAAGAGACTTGAAAGCCTGGCCAAAGAGTTTGGATATAGGCAGTAGGGAGCCAAAGTGGACTTTTAAGCAGAGGAATAACGTGATGAAAAAAGTATTAAGAAAGATTAATCTGTCAAAAGAAAAATCTCCAGGACTTGGTGACTGACTCTATAAGTAAGAAATGAAGGATAGAGATGAATCAAAAATTACTCCTTCATTCTAAGCCATACTTTGGCCATATTTCAGGGCTTTGTGGGAAGATGTAAAGGCCCAGTGAGGCTCTTTGGCTCTGAGCCTTCCTCATTCTCACCATACTACCTTTTCAGGCTACCCAGATACTGTGGCTGTGAATGGCACCACTATGTGTGATAATCCAATTTAATAACAATTCAGCAAACATTTATTAAACACCTACTATGTGCAAAGTGTTGTTCTAGGGAACAAGAAAAAAAGAAACAGTCCCTGCCAGTTTGAATTCTACTGGGAGCATATCTCACACATACACACACACACACACACACACACACACACACACACACAGAGTAGTGGATGGAGATCTGGATTTGGAGTCAGGAAGACATGGGTTAAAATCCATCTTCTATCATCTGCTAACTCTGTGACTCCGGGATTATTACTTAGCTTTTCTGGGCCTCAGTCATCTCATATACAAAATGAGAAGGTCGGGCTTCATGGACTCTAAGATTCCTTCCCCCTCTAAACTGATGACCTTAGGATCCTAAATAAATACAAGATAATGTGAGGATGGGGATAATATTAAAAACTGGGGCATCAGGGAAGGCTTCATGGAGGAGGTGACCCCTGAGTCGAACCATGAAGCTCAATAAGGATTCTGATAAAATGTTATTCAATGTTCCCTGCCTCCCAACTTTGGCCACTGGTTGTAGATTTCCCCTGTTATGTTCATACTAACTGCTTCTCTCCATCTTTTGTTCAAGCTGTTCCATCTCCTACCTTACCCTGTCCCTGTCAGCCCCCAGGCCAAGGGGATGAGAAGGGCAAAAATCAAGCAAAAATTTCCTAAAGGGTTCTCTTTCACTAGACTGTTAACAGAAATATTGCACAAACCTTAATCTCTGTATTAGAAGCAGCTGGTGGTGTTCATGGCACTGGGCCTGGAGTCAGGAAGAAATGAGTTCAAATCCAGCCTCAGATACAACTAGCTATGTGACCCTGAGTGAGTCATTTTACCTCTTTTTGCCTCAATTTCCTTAACTGTAAAATGAAGATAATAATAGTACTTACCTTTCAGGGTTGTTGTGAGGGTCAAATGAGATAATAATTATAAAAGTCTTTAACAGTGCCTGGCACACAGTAGGCATTATATAAATGCTTATTCCCTTCCCCTTCCTGCTGCCTTTCCCCCACTTGAAACTTGTCTCAAAATTGGGTAACTGACATTTAAAGCATATGTCTTTCTGTACTGTTAGAAAAAAAGTGGCATTCTTTTGTATTTTTTTCTTTTTTTTTACATTCCCTCAATATCCCCTGGGTGTTATCTTTTTCCTTCTAATATTCCTTGATCCTTTGTTAAACAAAAATCATAATAACTTCAAGTTAACTCCTTGCCTTTCACGTGGAAAGATACTAACATTTCTTTACAATGTGTGTGTTAGTTTGTGCAGGCACACAGCACGTTTCCTCAGTGCCTTTCATCTGAGGCTCTTAAAACACATAGCAAACATTAATTAATTCTTACGACATCCTTGGGAACTATAATTTTTACCTGGTGTGTAGCAGATGAATCACCTGAACTAACACGCAAACACCACCTTTGTGGAGAGAGGTAGACAAACTTGGCAGCAACTTAATGACATAGAAGAACCCTTACTAAACAATTTAGGGCAGGAAAAACAGCCTGACGCCTTATCTAACTAAAACCACCACTGGAGTTTCAGGTAGGCAAAGTATAATTATCTAAGCAATGACTAACTTAGCATTCCATTGACACCTGCACTCTTGCAACCAACTACCTCCAATGATGGGGTTTTGAAATAGATTAATAACTACAACTTTAGTCTTCTACATCACCCACAAGATAAATCTTCCAGCCTCAACGTGATCATTGTTTCTTACTGTGGCTTTGATTTGGGATTGACTCAGAGAAAACAAGAAATAGACTAAATCAACAGCGCTCAGTTCTACTCAGATATCCCTTGGGTGTTTCACTCTTAAGTCTGGAGCAAGCCCAGACCTGTTGAGAGAGCCTGAACCTGAATTACTGTTTGGAGAATATACTATACTGTTTTCTTTAAATGAGAATCAGAAAATTTATTGGGACATGTTTTTCCTTCTCTGATTGATTTCAGTTAATATCGGTAATATGGTCAAATCTACTTGAAACATGTTTCATTATTAATTCAGTTCAAGTCATCAAATATTTACTAAGCATCATACTATGTATAAGGCATTATGCTAAGCTCTTGGGATGCAAAGATAAAATGACACAGTTCAGGAACTTTATGTTCTTAATACATGCTAATTGAAAATCACTATGGTAATATGTAAACACACACACACACACACACACACCACACACACACACACACTTTCAGCAATTCGAGCCTCATTTTATAATGCCCAAGAGTATCTCCAATTAAATTAAGTGGTATAGCAAGCTTCTCAAGACAAAATTGTAATTTTAAGAGAAATACATTGATTTCTTGAGAAATGATGAGGTGCTAGGTCATGGAGGTGCTAGGTGTCTCATGATCTTTTTCAAAAATACCTAACACTAAAAATACCTCTTTCAATATTGACTAGAACTCCTTGAGATAAGGGGCTTTCTTACATTACTATTTATATCCCTATTGCTTAGTGTTTTTCAGGTAGTAAATGTTCAATAAATGCTTTTTCATTCATTCACTCACTCATTCATTCATTCATCTATAGAATGGTGAAAGGAAACAACATTGCTAGGAATTCTTACAATAAAATTCAAATTCGCCAAAAAGGCAAAAAAATAGAAGAAGAGTTCTGACACAATTTTTAAAAAATGTTATGGAATAAGAGAAGAAAGAGGAAATGTATCAGAAGAAATATTTGATGAAATAGTATATGTTATAACATCAGAAACGACATAAGAAATCCTGAGAGATACTTTCAAACAAACAACAGAAACACTCAAGGAATGAGAAGAAATACATTTTTTTTAAATAAGGAGAATTAAAAGAATTGAATGCTGCTAAGAATCCCCTATGGATTTAAAGGAAGAACTGAATGTAGCTAAGTAGTCTCCACAGAAAATAATGCTAAAATTCATCAGCGTGGAAAATAGGTCAGAGAATTTGAAAATGCCAATGCATGAAAACAAAAGCAGGATTAATACAGCAGAGCACAAAATGTTAGATAACTCAGTGGAAGCAGAAAAACATTCTTAGAAAATAACTCAACTGGAAAAGAATTTGGAAGCAATGCAGAGGAAAGAGATGGTTATGGAAGACAGCTCAGGAAGAGAAAAGCTAAGAAATGCTGGGATTCTGAAACACAGAAGAAAACATTCTGATCATTTCCGCTTTGAAAATCAATGGACTCGTGATCTCAGGTCTGTGGGTCCTCCCTTGTATGATACAGATTGCAGCCCACCATGGACATCCTGGAAGCTCACACTCCTAGATGAAGAAGTAGAAAGGCAAGATGGTGGATGAAAGGGTAGCAACCCAGCCAAACTCTTCCAACATTCCCCTCCAAATAACATTAAAATAATGCTTCAAATAGAATTTTGATGTGGCAGAGCCAACAAAAGGTAAGGGCAAGACATTTTTCCAGTCTAAGACAGTTTAGGAGGTTGGCAGGAGAGGCTTGTGACTCTGGGGTGGAGGACAGCCTAGAGTGCACATGGTGGCAGCACTAGCAGTGGACCTTAGAGGTGGCTGCTATAGGCAGCAAGAGAAGCTTTGGGAGCTTTTAGCTCAGAGATAGTAAAGGGGTTAGACAATTGTCAGAAAGAGATTTTAGGGACGACTCTTTGCTGGCACTAGGTGTAGCTGGTGCTGATTGGCAACTCTGTTGCCCATATGCAATTCTCTGTCACAGTTCTAGGGCAGAGGGGAACACTATTGCTTGCAGTTGCAGAGGAGCAGGGGTCCTTCCTGGGTAAACATCAGAACAGAGACCAGGAAAGTAGTAATCTTCCCAGATCACACCACCTTGGAAGCACTGAAAACTTGCAGACTCCCAGAAATAGCTCTGAAAATAGCAGCATGAAAAAGGCTTAAGCTTGGCAAAGTGTCTCTCCACTCCCAGCTGTGCAGAGCCCACTTTTAACATAAACTTTAAAGCCAAGAAATAGACTGGGAAAATGAACAAACAATAACAACAACAAAAAAGAACTTTACTATCAAAAACTATTATGGTGGCAAGACCAAGATACAAACGTAGAAGAAGACAACAATGTGAAAACATGTACAACCAAAGCCTCAGAGAAAAATGCTAATTGAACACAAACTCAACAAGAGTTCTTGGAAGAGGTAAAGAAAGAGATGAGTGGTAGAGGAAAAATTAGGAAAAGAAATGAGAATTATGCAAGAAAATTATGAAAAGAAAATGAACATGTTGGTAAAAGAAAAATGCACAGAAAGTACTAAAGAAAATAATACTTTCAAAGAAGAATTGGCTTTATGGTAAAAAAAAAAAGGCACAAAATTCACTGAAGAACTATAGAAAGTAGAATAGGCCAAATGGTATGTAGAATAGTAGTAGTAGTAGTAGAATAGGCCAAGAGGTATGAAAGTTCACTGAAGAAAATAATTCTTTAAAAAGTAGGGTTTGGGCAGCTAGAAACTAATGTCTCCATGAAACACAAAGGAACAATAAACAAAATTTTAAAAATGAAAAAAATAGAAGAAAATGTGAAATGTCTCACTAGAAAAACAGCTGACCTGGAATATAGGTTGAGGGGAGATAATTTAAGAATTATTGAACTACCTGAAAGCCATGATGAAAAAGAGAGCCTAGACATCGTATTTTAAGAAATTATTAAGGAAAACTGACCCCAATATCTTAGATCCTGAGGATAAAATAGAAACATAAAGAATCCATCAATCACCTCCTGAAAGAGATAACAAAATGAAAACTCCCAGGATTATCATACCCAAATTCCAGGGCTCCCATGTCAAGGACAATATATTGCAAGCAGCCAAATAGAAACAATTTAGATATCTTGGAACCATAGTCATGATCATATAAGATTTAGCTGCTTCCAAGTTAAAGGAGCAAAGGGCTTTGAATATGATATTCTGAAAGGCCAAGGAGCTAGGATTACAACCAAGAATCATCTGCCCAGCAAAACTGAGCATAATCCTTCACAGGGAAAACAGATATTTAACGAAATAGAGGACTTTCAAGCACTCCTGATGAAAAAGTCAAAGATGAATAGAAAATTTGACATTGAAACACAAGACTCAAGGGAAGCATAAAAAGGTAAACAGAAAAGAGAAACTATAAGTGACTCAATAAAGTTAAACTGTGTACATTCCAATATGGGAAGATACATGTAATTTCTAAGAACTTTATTATTATTAGGGAAGTTAAAAGTAGTCTACATAAACAGAGGGTATGTGTGTGAGTCAATTATGTCCAATGATATAAAAAAATGAAAGAGTGAGAAAGAAGGATGCACTGGGAGGAGGAAGGGAGAGGTAGAATGGGGAAAATTATCTCACATAAAAGAGGTGCTCAAGGAAGAGCTTTTATAATGAAGAAAAAAATGGGAGGGTAAGTGGGTAATGCTTGAACCTCAATCTCTCAATCTCATCAGAATTGGTTTAAAGAGGGAAGGGGTGTGTGTGTGTGTGTGTGTGTGTGTGTGTGTGTGTGTGTGTGTGTGCGTATACACATACATCCACTCAGTTGGGTATGGAAATCAATCTTACCCAACAGGGAACTAGGAGAAAGGGATAAGAGAAAGTGAAGGAGGATGATCAAAGGGAGGGCAGATTAAGTGAGGCAGTAGTCAGAAGCAAAACAGACTTTCACAGAGGGTCAAGATGAAAAGAGACAGAGAGAGAGAGAGAGAGAGAGGGAGAGAGAGAGAGAGATAAACAGAAGAACATAGGATGGAGGGAAATAACATAGTAGTCATAACTGTGAATGTGAATGGAATGAACTCACCCATAAAATGAAAGCAGACAGCAGAAAGGATTAGAAGCCAGAATCCAACAATGTGCTGTTTACAGGACACACTTGAAACAGAAAGACACATGGGATTAAAATAAGAAGCTGGAGTAGAATCTCATGCTTCAGCTGAAGTAAAAAAGGCAGAGGTAGCAATCATGTCCATTGACCTTATTGCTAGCAATGCTTCCTAAGGTCCCCTTGACTTCATTCTCTAGGATGTCTGATTCTAGATCAATAACCATACCGTTATGGTTGGTGATGTTAAGATCTTTCTTGTATAGTTCCTTTGTGTATTCTTGCCACCTTTTCTTAGTCTCTTCTACTTTTGTAAAGTCCTACCATTTTTTCATTTATCATGCCTTTTTTTTTGCATGAAACATACCCTTAATTCCCTCTAGTTTTCTTGAAGAGATACTTTGTCTTTCCCATTGTATTGTTTTCTTCTATTTCTTTGCATTGCTCATTATCTCTCCTTGCTATTCTCTGGGATTCTGGATTCAGTTCAGTTCCCTTTCTTTCTTTCCTCAACTATTTGTAAAGCTTCATTAGACAGCCATTTTGTTTTCTTGCTCTTCTTTCTCTTTGGAATGTTTTTTGTTGCTGCCTCCTGTACAATAATGAGAGCCTGTATTTATGGTTTTTCAGGCACCCTATCTACCAAACCCTTAAATCTATTCATCTCTTCCACTTCATATTCATAAGGGGTTTTATTTAGGTCATATCTATATGGTCTAATAGTTTCCTCTACTTTTTTCCATTTAAGTCTGAATTTTGCAATAAGAAGCTCATGATCTGAGCCACAGTTAGCTCCAGGTCTCATTTTAACTGATTTTATAGAGCTTCTTTGCTTGCAAAGTTTATAATCAATCTGATTTCTATATTGACCATCTGGTGATGTCCGTGTGTAGAGCCACCTTTTCAGTTGTTGAAAAAGAATGTTTGCTACGACCAACAAGTTATCTTGACAAAACTCTCTTAGTCTCTGCCCTGCGTCCTTTTGTACTCTAAGGCCAAACTTGCCTGTTGTTCCATTCATCTCTTGATTTCCTACTTTAGAATTCCAATCCCCTATGATGAATATGACATCGTCTGTGTGTGTGTGTGTGTGTGTGTATGTATGTGTGTATGTTATTTCTAGAAGATGTTGTAGGTCTTCATAGAACCAATCAACTCTGGCCTCTTCAGCATTAGTGGTTGTAGCATAGACTTGTGATGTTAGATGGTTTGCCTTGGAATCGAACAGTTATCATTCTATCTTTTTTGAGATGATACACCAGTACTTTTCCCACCCTTTTATTGACTATGAGGGCTACTCCATTTCTTCTAAGAAATTCTCATCCACAGTAGTATATATAATGATCGCCTGAATTAAATTCACCCATTCCGGGGGCGGAGCCAAGATGGCGGCTGGTAAGCACGGACTAGAGTGAGCTCCGTACCCAAGTCCCTCCAAAAACCTATAAAAATGGCTCTGAACCAATTCTAGAACGGCAGAACCCACAGAACAGCAGAGGGAAGCAGGGCTCCAGCCCAGGACAGCCCGGATGGTCTCTGGGTGAGCTCTATTCCACACGGAGCTGGGAGCTGGGAGCTGGGAGCTGGGAGCTGGGAACGGAGAGGAGCAGAGCCCAGCCTGAGCGGCGTGGACGATCCAGACCAGAAGCCGGGTGGAGGGGGCCCTAGCGCCCTGAATATGTGAGCTGCGGCAGTTACCAGACCCCTCGACCCACAAACACCAAAGACTGCGGAGAAGGTTAGTGGGAAAAGCTGCGGGAGTGGAAGGAGTTCGCGGTTCGGCTTCCAGCCCCGGGGGCAGCGGAGGTGGGGCAGCTACAGCTGTTGTTACTTCCGGCTCCAGGCCCACCTGGTGGGAGGAATTAAGTGGCGGATCACAGCAGGGGTGCACAGCCTGCCGAAGATCTGAGCCCAGTCTGGACTGGGGGTCCTTGGGGAAGGAGGAGTGCGGCTCTGACAGAGCTGGCACCTCCCCCCCAAACGTAGAACATAGAACTCTGTAAGTCTACAAGCAGTCATACCCCACTGAAAAACTCAAGGGTCAAGTTAGTTGGTTGGGAATATGGCCAGGCAGCGAAAACAGCACCCAGATTCAGTCTCAGACTTTGGATTCTTTCTTTGGTGACAAAGAAGACCAAAACATACAGCCTAAAGAAGACAACAAAGTCATAGAGCCTACAACCAAAGCCTCCAAGAAAAACATGAACTGGCCCCAGGACCATAGAAGAACTCAAAAAGGATTTGGAAAAGCAAGTTAGAGAAGTAGAGGAAAAATTGGGAAGAGAAATGAGAAGGATGCGAGAAAACCATGAAAAACAAGTCAATGACTTGCTAAAGGAGATCCAAAAAAATACTGAAAAATACACTGAAGAAAACAACACCTTAAAAAATAGACTAACTCAAATGGCAAAAGAGCTCCAAAAAGCCAATGAGGAGAAGAATGCCTTGAAAGGCAGAATTAGCCAAATGGAAAAGGAGGTCCAAAAGACCACTGAAGAAAATACTACTTTAAAAATTAGATTGGAGCAAGTGGAAGCTAGTGACTTTATGAGAAATCAGGATATTATAAAACAGAACCAGAGGAATGAAAAAATGGAAGACAATGTGAAATATCTCCTTGGAAAAACCACTGACCTGGAAAATAGATCCAGGAGAGATAATTTAAAAATTATTGGACTACCTGAAAGCCATGATCAAAAAAAGAGCCTAGATACCATCTTTCAGGAAATTATCAAGGAGAACTGCCCTGATATTCTAGAGCCACAAGGCAAAATAGAAATTGAAAGAATCCATCGATCGCCTCCGCAAATAGATCCCAAAAAGAAATCTCCTAGGAATATTGTTGCCAAATTCCAGAGCTCCCAGATCAAGGAGAAAATACTGCAAGCAGCCAGAAAGAAACAATTTGAGTATTGTGGAAATCCAATCAGAATAACCCAAGATCTGGCAGCTTCTACATTAAGAGATCGAAGGGCTTGGAATGCGATATTCCGGAGGTCAATGGAGCTAGGATTAAAACCTAGAATCACCTACCCAGCAAAACTGAGTATCATGTTCCAAGGCAAAAGATGGAGTTTCAATAAAATAGAGGACTTTCAAGCTTTCTCAGTGAAAAGACCAGAACTGAATAGAAAATTTGACTTTCAAACACAAGAATCAAGAGAAGCATGAAAAGGTAATCAAGAAACGGAAATTGCAAGGGACTTACTAAAGTTGAACTGTTTTGTTTACATTCCTACATGGAAAGATGATGAGTATGATTCATGAGACCTCAGATTAGGGTAGTTGAAGGGAATATGCATATATATATATATGTATATGTGTGTATATATATGTATATATATATGTTTATGTATATATATATAAGTGAATGTGTATGTATGTATATATCTATGTGTATATGTATGTATGTGTATGTATGTGTATATATATGTGTTTATATGTATATATATATATATATATATATATATATATATACATATATATATATGTAAAAGAGAGAGAGCAGACACAGGGTGAGTTGAAGATGAAGGGAAGATATCTAAAAGAAATAAAATGAAATTAAGGGATGAGAGAGTAACATACTGATAGAGGGAGATAGGGAGAGATAGAATGGGGTGGATTATCTCGCATAAAGGTGGCAAGAGGAAGCAGTTCTATGGGAGGAGGCAGGTGAGGGGGGAATGAGTGAACCTTGCTCTCATCAGATTTGGCCTGAGGGGGAATACCATACATACTCAGTTGGGTATCTTACCCCACAGGAAAGAAGATGGAGGAAGATAAAAAAAAATAATAAAAGGCAGGGGGATGATGGAGTGGAGGGCAGATGGGGGTGGAGGTAATCAAAACAAACACTTTGGAAAGGGGACAGGGTCAAGGGAGAAAATTCAATAAAGCGGGATGGGTTGGGAAGGAGCAAAATGTAGTTAGCCTTTCACAACATGAGTATTGTGGAAGGGTTATACATAATAATACATGTGTGGCCTAGGTTGAACTGCTCAACTTCTTAGGGAGGGTGGGTGGGAAGGGAAGAGGGAAGGGAATTTGGAACTCAAAGTTTTAAAATCAGATGCTCAAAAACAAAAAAACTTTTTGTATGCAACTAAAAAATAAGATACACAGGCAATGGGGTGTAGAAATTTATCTTGCCCTACAAGAAAGGAAGGGAAAAGGGGATGAGAGGGGAGGGGGGTGATAGAGGGGAGGGCTGACTGGGGAACAGGGCAACCAGAATATACGCCATCTTGGAGTGGGGGGGGAGGGCAGAAATGGGGAGAAAATTTGTAATTCAAACTGTTGTGAAAATCAATGCTGAAAACCAAATATGTTAAATAAATAAATTGCATTTAAAAAAAAAATTCACCCATTCCCACCCATTTGAGTTCACTGACACCCAAGATGTCGATATTTAATCTTTTCATCTCCTGTTTGGCCACATCCAGCTTACCTTGATCCATAGATCTTATATTCCAGGTTCCTATGTAACACTGATCTTTACAGCATTGGACTTTCCTTTCATCACCAGACATATCTACAGCTGAGCTTCTTTTTGGCTTTGGCCCAGCTGCTTCATTAGTACTGGAGCTCCTTGTAGTTGTCCTCTGCTCTTCCCCAGTAGTGTATTGGACACTTTCTGACTAGAGAGGCTCATCTTCTAATGTAATTTCTTTTGTCATTTTAATGCTGTTCATGGTATTTTCTTGGCAAAGATACTGGAGCGTTTTACCATTTCCTTCTCCAGTGGATTACCTTTTGTTAGAACTCTCCACTATGACCTGTCCATCTTGGGTAACCTTCCATGGCATAGCTCATAGTTTTATCGAGCTACACAAGCACCTCCACTATGACAAGGGTCATAAATCCAGGAGGGGCTGTGTATACTACCCTAAAGCTCCAAGCAAGGCCCAAAGAAGAGATATGAGGACACACCCTCATCCCACTTCTTTGAAGGGATTAGAGATTTATGGGTATGATGCATAGCCCATATTTTTCAGACTTTTTCAATGTATTATCAGTTTTGTGGTTTTTTTAAAAAAAATCTCTTTTTTCTTTTCTTTAAAATATTAGTTTGTTACATGGGGTAGCTTTCTGGGAGGGAAGAGGAGGATAAGACACAGAAATTTTGGTGATATGAAAACCCAAAATATATCAATAAGAAAGGATTTTTTAAAAAGTTAGCTTGTCATCTCTTGAGACAATCATGGCATAGTCAAAGTAGGAAACAGCTTCAAGGAGTATATCCTGAGGGACTCTGGCTTAATTCCACCAAGAACAGTAGGAGTTGAGGGAGTGGCAGAAGTCGGAGCTTTAGGATAGTCTGAAAACTGTATGCAATGTATCACACCCATAGATCTCCAACCTCTTCAAAGAAGTACATTGAAGGTGTGTTTGTTCTTTGCACCTTTGCAACATTCCCTTTGTGGGGGTTGTTCTTTCCATCTACATTGTAGTCACTTTGCGTATTGTTTTCTTGGTTGACTTATTTCACTTACGTTGTCTCATTGGATCATTTCTAGAATTTTAACTGGCTTTTCCCCGCCTTTTGGCCAGGTGTTAGTTTCAAGATTTCACAACTGATGGAGCCCTAGTCAAGCTAACTATTGCAACTGCCACAACATTTCAAGTCGGAAGGGACCTTTAGTGATAATCTACTCTATCTAACCCTCCCATTTTCACAGATGAGGAAATTGGGGCCCAGAAAAGTTAAGTGACTTTCTTACAGTCACATGGGTAGCAAATAGCAGAACTGGGAGCCAAACCCATTTCCTCTGACTTCAAACCCTCACCTCTTTCCACAACTGACTCTGAATGGGAATTTCATAACAGTGAATCCAGATGCGCCTGTCATTTGTTGAAAGAACATTGTTCCACTGTGTTTTCTCTGCATTTGGTTCAATATGACCCTCTACTTAACCCTGTTTAGTGCAGTAAATTGTATGACCTACTGCTGTCCATTTTTCCCTGAGGGACTCTAGTCACATGAGTCTGAGCTCAGTAGCATCCCAAAGATTTTCTGAGATGTTACCGAAACTTACTGTCCTTGTACCCCATTACAAGAATCATTGGACATCCTGGACTGTCTCCATTCTGAACCATCACATGACACTGAATTTGGCTGTTGGAGTATCTTGTTGAAAACTAGGCTCAATTGCTTTTACCACATCATTCAGAGACCCTCCTCTCCCTCTTTAGGACAATGCCTCCTACCACCTGGTACCTAATTAATCCTCTGAAATTAATGGCTACCTGGAGATCCAGAGTAATTAGCATGACTGAAGCAAAAGCAGTAGCCAGGGGCATGATGGGAGCTGAAAGGTGTTTGATTCATGCCAACTCATATACCAAGGGTGTCTAGGGGGAACTTGTGCTGAGGGGGAAATGAAATAGTAAAAACGATAATTTTTAGCAAAGGAACAGGTGTAGTCCTGGCTGGGTGTGGTTGTAAACACTTCCCAGAAAAGAAGCTGCAGAAGACTTGCAATTCAATAGAGAAACAGCAGATGGAAGTAGTAATACAGAAGAGAAGCAGTGGACAGCAGTTAAAGAGGAAAAATGGCCCCGCAGATGACATCAGCAATTTGCAGCCCAGCAGAGATCAATTCTCAAGATATCCGAAAGAGGGGAGACTATCAATTGCTTGGAAAAAGGCAGAGACCTGGTTACCCCAAAAAGATGATTTAGAAAATATATAAAGAAAAAGAAACTACTGACTTACTTTTCCATTGCTCAGAACTTTTTTTTTTGAGTTATGAGAATAATTTACACATGTACAGAGGATATCCTTGGTCAAGGTTTCAAAAGGAAATTCACAAATGATTCCATGCAAGAAAATCACACCTTTACACTCACACAACTGAGTGAGAGGTGTAGAAAATACAAGATCTCAACGAACTTATTGTTGACTACCAAAACAGTACACAGGTATACCTTGTGATATTGAGGGTTCAGTTCCAGACCACCACAATAAAACAAATGTGTCAATAAAGTGAGTCACAGAAATTTTTTGGTTTCCCAGGGCATATAAAAGTTATGTTTACATTATACTGTAGTTTATTAAGTGTGCAATAGTATTATGCGTAAGAAAAAGTATATATTTCAATTAAAAATACCTTATTGCTAAAAAATAAAATGCTAACCCCATCATCTGACCCTTTAGCCAGTCATGATCTTTTTGCTGGTGGAGGGCCTTACCTTGATGTTAATGGCTGCTGACTGATCAAAGTGGTAGTTGCTGAAGGATGGGGTGGTTATGGCAATTTCTTTTTTAAAAATTAATTAACTCATTAATTTTTTGTTTTCAACATTAACTTTTGTAAGATTTTGAGTTCTAAATTTTTCCCGTCCCCAAGATGGCAGACAATCTGATGTAGGCTATACATGTACAATCATATTAAACATATTTCCTCATTAGTTATGTTGTGAAAGAAGAATCAAAGAAAAGGGAAAAACCACAAGAAAGCAAAAACAAAAACAAAAAAGAAAATATTATGCTTCAGTCTGCATTCAGACTCCATAGTTCTTTTTCTGGATGTGGAAAGCATTTCCTATCATGAGTCTTTAGTGGCAATTTCTTAAAAATAAGATAACAGTGAAGTTTGCCTCATCAATTGATTTAATTATTGACCAATTATTAATTGGCATGACTTCAGTATTTTTATGTTTCAAGGAATGGGGAGGGCCATGAGAGGGGAAAAAATGGGAAAAGCCAGGTAGGTGGAGCATTCAGAACACACACAATATTTATCCATTATGTTTGCCATCTTATATGGGTGTTGTTCATGTCTTCCCCAAATGATTATAATAGTAACATCAAAGATCGCTGATCACAGATAACCATAACAAATATAATAATACTGAAAAAGTTTGAAATATTGCGAGAATTGCCAAAATGTGACACAGAGACACAACATGAGCACATGTTGTTGGAAAAATGGTACTGATAGACTTGTTTGATGCAGGGTTGCCACAAACCTTCAGATTGTGTAAAAAAAATGCAATATCTGTAAAGCGTGGAGAAAAAGGTGGAGAAAAATTGTGCTTGAATGGCTTTCCTCCAACAAAGTATTTCCTATGCATTCATTGAAATCATATATGATTCCTCGAAAGATGCACTACCAGATTCATTTATTTGATAATTCTTTAATTATTGGTATTGACTGAGACATAGCACACAGAGACTAAAGGTATTTTCCATTGTCATGGAGGAAAACTACCAGAGGGTCCAAATGGAAAAAAGCTTTCTCTCTATATGGTGAGATGCCCCTGATAGTCATTCAGGTGAATGACATTGTGCTGATATTATCAATTCCCAGAATATTGAAGAGACTTCTAAGTAAGAACTACAATCACTCAAAAGAGTACAACCTAACTAGGTGCACAGAAAAAACCAAGAGGATGAAAAAGGTCTATTGTGTGGACTATAACATACACATAGTTGAACGGACAGCCCATAAAGCTGGTGCATTAATATTTCTTGAATAAGCATTGTAAAGGATAGTAAGTTGTATCCAGAACAGGACTGGAGAAGAGCCAAATCAAGTCAAGAAATATTTAAGTACCTATTATATGCCAGGCACTGTGCTAAATGCCGGATCCCGTGCTAAGCACTGGGAAGAAGTGGGCTGGATTACTTTGGGGAACTGAGGAACCCTTTTAATACCTTAAGTTTCTTCCTGAAACAAAGGCTCATATTTTTAACGTTAATGATCTTCTGGCCATATTGTGTGGCTATGAGTTAGTCAAGAAACATTTATTAAGATCTTACTATGTGTAAGACACAGTAGTAAGCTCTAGGGATACTAAGAAAGACAAGAACAGAGCCCCTGTGAGTCACAGAATACCAGTTGAAGATCACCTAAAGGACAGTGGGGAAATATTATGGGTGTCAGTGCAAAGGAACAAGTTAACAATGAGGAATTGGTCAGGAGAAATCATGTAAAGTCAACATGCATTTCAGGCACTGTTCTAAGCTTTGGAGATACGAGAACAGTAAGAAAAAAAAAAACAAACAAAAAACCAGACCATGCTCTCAAGGAGCTCACAGTTTAATGATGGATACAACACGCAAACAACAATGTACAAATGAGCTATAGATGGGATAAATCAGAGATGATCAACAGGGGGAAACTGTTAGCATTAAGAGGGATCAGGAGAGTCTCCTTGAAGAAGATGGGATTTTAGTAGAGCCAGGAGGTGGAGATAAGGAGGGAGAGAATTCCCAGCATGAGGAATCACCAAGGAAAATGCACAGTTGGGAGATGAAGAGTCATGTGTGAAAAGAACAGGAGGGAGTCCAGTGTCACTGAATCATAGCATACAGAGAGGGGGATGAGGTATAAGAAGAGTCAAAAAATAGGAGGGAGCCAAGTTACGAAGGGCTTTAAAAGCCAAACATGGGATTTTATATTTGATCCTGGAGGTAATGGGGAGCTACTAGAATGTATTGAGTAGAGGGAAGAGTCAGACCAATTTCATAGTTGATTGGAGTGGGGAGGGACTTGAGGCAGCAATAGGCAAAATCAAGAAGTTCTGGCAACAGATTGGATATGGTAGGTCTAGAGGAAGTGAGGAGTCAAGGTCCTCGACTGTAAGCCTGAGTTACTAGAGTGATGGTGGTGCTCTCAACAGTAATAGGAAAGACAGGAAGAAGGGAGGGTTTGGGGAGAAGAACAAAGAGTTCCGTTTTGGACATGTTGAATTTGTGGTATCTATGAGACATTTCCACTGGCTATTCTCTGTGCCTGGAATTCTCAACCTCCTCATCTCTTCTCTTGCCCTCCTTGGCTTCCTTCGAGTTCCATTTAAAATCCCAACTTCTACAGGAAGTGTTTCCAGATCCCCATTAACATAAGTGCCTTACTTCTAAAGATTATTTCCAATTTATCCATATATGTGTAGCAACAATCCGGCTAGCAGCTGCTGTAGGGGTGTAAGACCCAACAAGACCAGTAACAAGAGTTGCCAGCACAGGTTCTTTGATCTGCTTTACTAAGGAAAGTAACGTTAAGGGGTTAACAATCTTACTTTAATCCAACATACAAATATCATTCACTTAGTTCAGGAGGAAAAGCCAGCAACCTGAACTTCAGAGCAAATACAAACAAGTTACAAACATACACAATATAAACAGACCAGATCACAATTCATAGTTACCAAGAAACCATCAACATCTGGGTTCACAAGCTGGAGGGCTCTTAACTACAGTTGCCCAGAGTCTCCACATCAACACTCCTCCAAGAGTGAGAGCCCCAAGCAAACGACTCTGTTCTCTCTTTTTATACAGTCTTTAGAAGTCATCCGATCGACTAGAATGTCATCTGATCGACCAGGACTTAGGTGCATGCCACTGGCTCTGGTCTTAGCAACTCCCCTTAGGGCCAGGGGGACTTCCTGCCTCTCTCAAACTAGCAAACTAGTTTGCTAACCAGTCTGGGGCTTTGCACCTAGTAAGGCTCAATCAAAGACATTTAATTAATTTAGCATTCTAAAACAGTAAAAAAGTCCCACCTTAATTAATATTACAGTTTGTCTTGTTTATACATCATTGTTTTGTATTGTCTGTTGTGTCCCTAGTGTTTAGCACATTTTCATGTATTAGGGCACTTAGTAAATGCTTATTGAGTTGTTGATACCCAGTTTCTGGTGTCTGATATATGAGTGAAAGGAGAATTTAGGAGGAGGAAAATTTAGGGCTAGATAAGTAGATCTGAGAATCATCTGCATAGAGATGACAACACCATGAGGTATGATGAGATCATCAAGCAAAATAGTATATAGGGAAAAGAGGACAGCAAAGCCTTGGGGGATAGCAGATGTTAGTGGGCATGACCTGGATGAAAATCTGGCAAATGAGACTGAGGAGGAGTAGTCAGACAGGTAGGAGGAGAACCAGGAGAGAACAGTGTCATGAAAACCTTGAGAGAAGAGTATCAAGAATATGGTGACTGACAGTGTTAAAGGCTGCAGAGAGGTCAAGAAAGAGAGCATTGAGAAAAGGCCATTAGGTTTGACATTTAAGAGGTTATCAGTGACTTTGGAGAGAACAGTTTCAGTTGAATGATGAGATTAAGGGTCAGACTGAAAAGACTTAAGAACAGAGTGAGAGGAATGGTAGTTGAGCCACCAATTGTAGATGACCTTCTCAAAGAACAGTGTCACAAAGGACTATTTTCAGGTGACTCGGGAGGAGGGGTGGTCATGACATGATGGTCATCAGTAAGAGATAAATAACACAGACAAGACATACAATGCCAACCAATTAAGAGGAAGGCCCAGTATATTGGGTGGTCACCCTGCACAGTACCTTTAGAAGCACCTGGGCAGCAATTATGCAAGATTAAAAGGTACGCATGCATTATGATATGAGCTTTTGGAAAGGGTACCCATATTGAGAAGATCACAGATCCATCCAAATAGTGAGGGGTTAACAGAATGGAATGCTGTCTTACTTTTAAAAAAATGAAGATGAAGAGCAGAAAGATGTATGTATGGAAAGACCATCACAAAATAATGTAAAGTACAGTCCAGAGAAAAAAAACAACATATACACTTGCTACAATCACATTAAAATATGTTGCGGGGAACACAACTTACAAATATACTGATGGATTTAGAACGGGACATAGAACCAACACATTATTATTATTTTGTAAAAATTATCATGTCATTATTTTTCAAGAAAAATATAAATAGTTTAGATTTTAAAGTTTAACTAGTCATGCCTAGGGTAGGGTGGCCAGGATTTTGCCTAGTTCACCAACATTTAATGGACATACTTTTTCCAGTTTTTCCACCCCATAGCAGGACTCTTTGTCAGAATAAAGTCTTGTAAAATTCATAATGGAAGGAAATGCTAAATTTTAGTTAGAAGCCAGTGAAAACAATGGTGTAATTTTTTTTTCTTTCGAAGTTCATGAACCCCCTGAAATCTATCCATGGATAGGGGCAGCTAGGTGGTGCAGTGAGTAGAGTACTGGCCTTGGAGTCTGGAGAACCTGAGTTCAAGTCTGGCCTCAGACACTTGACATACTTATTAGCTGTGTGACCTCGGGCAAGTCACTTTACCCCAATTGCCCTGTCTTCCCCCCTCTGAAATCTCTCCATGGACTACTTGGATCTCAGTTTAAGAACACCCAGTCTGTGGCATTTTTGATTTGCTACAATTAATTAATCTCTCTCTGTTTATACTGTAAATCAACTTTTAAGCTGGGTTAATTAATATGATTGTAGAGTAACCAAAGGAATTTGTTATCTTTTGGAGAAAGAAAAAATTATTCTTTCCCTCCCCTCATGATTCTCAATAGTACAGGGGTTCCTAATATTTTTTGTGTCATGCATCTTTGGCAGTTCAGTGAATCTTATGGATCCCTTTTCAGAATAATGTTTTTTAAATACATAGAATAAAAATATATAACAAACCCTACAAATTCACAGACCCTAGCCTAAGCACCGCTGTCTAGAGACTGCATGCATTTATTTTACCCAAACTAACCAGTTTTCTCAATTTCTATTTCATGATGGTAACTGATTATTCAACAAGTGTTAGCAGCCACTCATTTCTTTTATAGAGAGTGTCCCAAAAGTCTTAGGGCAGTTTTAAGCTAAACTACTATTAAACTAAGGGTCTGTGAATTTGTGTTTGTTTTTAAGCTATTAAAGCTTAAAACTGCCCTAAGACTTTTGGGACACTGTATCAAGGAGAGTAGCCAATACAGTACCAGAAGAGAGAGGAGGGAGGATGAAGGAGCACAGTTCATTGAATATACAGCAGCCAACCCCAGGTGCTTCAAACCACAAGAGCAGGAAACAACTTTTTGGCATATATTCCTTCCCCTTTATATGAGGGAGGGAAGAAATAGACTTCAGAAGAATTGCTTGTCACCACGGGAGTATCTTTCCTCATCTCAGAGGCAGAGGAGAAAGGCACTTGGGTTAGCTCGTCAATCATTGCCTTTATCAGGGTAGCAGATATCCTTATTGGCCTCAGCTGTGGCCATGTGGCATCTCCTTTTAATCTCTTTGAAAGAAGGAGCTGGAGGGGTAGGCTGCCTGGGAGCCTGGCATCTTCTCATATGCTGACAAGGTAAAGGACACCATAAGCGCTCCAATCATGCTTTCTTTCTCTCTCCTCTTTCCCTGCAAAATTTTTCTTAGCCATCTCAGTTCCAACAAATCATTACCTGACATACCAAATGGTGACTTGGTATCAGTGCTGGGCTACACTAAAGTCAGTAGGATCCTTCATGTACCTCACTCCACTCTAGCCCTATTTCCACCTATAGCTAATATGTTCATCCCTGGACCTCTGTCCTCTGGCTAAGCTAAATCAAGTGGTAGTTGAGTGAGAACAAATGCACTTAACTCAATCCCAATAGCCAGTCCTAGACTTAATTTACATGCCATCCAGTCATTAACCAGGAAACTTGGGCTTACTCAGGCATCTTTCCATTTGTTCTGTTGTCATAGACATTGTACCCTCCCCTATTTCTTGCTCTAGAAACAGTCATCCAATCAACACTCTTATTACTGTTGGAAAGGGAATGATAATCTATCTACCTATGACTCACGAGACCTGTTATTTTCCAGACCAAGTCTTCCTTCTTTGACCACCATTCCTATACATACATATATATGTGCATACATGTGTATATGTATGTATATGTATGCATGTTTGTGGGTTTGTATATATATGTATATGTGTGTGTATGTATATTTCTCATTGCTAGAGTATAAGCTCCTTGAGGGCAAGGACTGTTTCATTCTTGTATTTGGGCACATAATAAACAATTTTTCATTCTTTCTAGAATGTTCCATTTGTGGCCAACTATTATTCCTTAGCATAGACGTAGCACGGCATAATATAACATTATTCTCTAAAGTTTATATGATATCCCTTTTGCCCTGCCTTCCCCCTTCTGAAATCTATCCATGGACTACCTGGAAATCAGTTTAAGAATACCCAGTCTATAGCATTTCTGATTTGCTACAATTAATTAATCTCTCTCTCTGTTTATACTCTTTGTATTATATTCTATCACTCTCTAATCTTTCATCCAGATCACAAAGATGGATAAATTTACACACATTCTGTAAATAGAATAAAACTAGATTACCTCTAGTAATCCATCTGGGGCTTGGCACACAATTCCAAACTAAGCAAAGAGAGAAACAGAGAGCTCTACACGAGAATCATTTGGACCTTTAAGGGGAAAATCAGTTTTGCATCAACAGAAAGCCACCTCTTTAATACAGACAACGATTCATTGTTCCTCCATTTTCTGAGACCTATTTTCCTAGCCAGAGCTGAGTTGGATTTGGCAAATTATGTTAACCATTCCAAATAGTTAAGAGATAATGAATGCTAACAGAAATAACATAATGGCCAGATACAATGAATGGCCTTTTTCTTAATCCTTATCATCTTGACCTCTCTGCAGCCTTTAGTAGTTTTGATTTCCCTCTTCTCCTGGATTCTCTTTCCTCTCCAGGCTTTTTATGACATTGCTCTCTCTCCTGGTTCTTTCCTTATCTGTATGATGATCACTTCTTTTCAGTCTCTTTCAGATCACTAATGCCAAGTATCTGTCCTGGGTTGTCTTCTCTTCTCTCTCTATATCACCTTGCTTGGTGATCTTGTCATCATCTATGAGTTCATTTATCATCTATATGCAAATGACTCCCAAATACAAGTGTCTAGTCCTTGTCTTTCTTTCTGAGATCCAGGTTTATATCACTAAACACTTCTTGGACATCTCAAACTCAACATGTCCAAAACAGAACTTAATAACTTTTGCTCCAAACCTCCCCCCGCTCTGAGTTTCCCTAGTTCTTTCTATCCAGTTATGCAGGCCCATTGCCACAGAGTTATCCTAAACTCTTCACTCAGACTCAGCCTACATAACCAATCTGCTGCCAAGTTTTGTTGTTTCTTCCTTCATGACTTTGCTCATGTATGTCCTCATCTCTCTCTTCTGACCCAGTTGCTGTCCTGGAAAAGACTCTTATCACTTCGTTCCTAGACTACTGCAATAGTCTGCTGCTTAGTCTGCTTACCACAAATCTCTCCCTACTCCAGTTCATTTTCTGCTCAGCTACCAAAGTGGTTTTCCTTGAGAATGTGTTCGACCATGTCACCTGTCTTCCGTCTGCCCCCATTCAATAAAATCCAGTGACTCCCTATTACCTCCATGAGCAGATGTAAAATCCTACATTTGGCTTTTAAAGTCCTTTTAACTCAGTCCCCTTCTTAACTTTCTAGTCTTCTTATGTTTTACTCCCCATCTTGTAATTTATAACCTATGTTACCTTCTTGCTGCTCCCAGCACATGATGCCTGAATTGATCACCCTCCTCATTGTTGCCTGGCTTCTCTGGCTTCCTTCAAGATTCAGCTCAAGTCTCACTTTTTGTAGTAGGTGTGTGTTTGTTCTTCGTTCTCAATAGGGGACCATGACATTAGGGAAATGATATGACTTGCAGTTGACTTTGATTTGAGTGAGGGAGTACTGTTGCAAGGTCACCTGCCTCACTTTCTCCTCTAGAGCCACCTGGGTCTGGTGGCCTGATATTCACCAGGATGACTGGAGATGACCCAGGATGCACTGGGAGACCCTGGCCCTTCCAGTTCTCACTTTGAGTGAGGTAACGCCCATTCAGTGAATAGGCCTCTTTAAGAAGTTAATTTTTGGGAGGCAATTGGGGTTAGGTGACTTGCCTGCCCAGGGTCACACAGCTAGTAAGTGTCAAGTATCTGAGGCCAGATTTGAATTCAGGTCCTCCTGACTCCAGGGCCAGTGCTCTATCCACTGTGCCACCTAGATGCCTCCTCTTTCTGCACTAGACCTTTCTTCACCTCCCCCATTGCTAATGCCTAACCTCTGATATTACCTTCCACTTCCACCGTGGAATTGCATTTTGTATGTATAATTTTTCACATGTTTTTTCCCCCAGAAGAAAATGAGTTCCTCGAAGGCAGGAAGCGTGTGTTTGCTTTTCTTTGTATTTCCTAGCATTTAGCACAGTGCCTGGTTTGTAGTAAGTGCTTAATAAATGCTTCTTGACTGCCTGATACCCCCAAATCTAGTTAGAGAAGAAGTATAGCATAGAAACATTGGTGACAAACTCAAATGGAATGCATTTTGCTTTTGGAAACCTCAAAATAACATGATCTATGTTGCATTGTATTATTTATTTATTTTTAAGAAACACTTTCCAGTTACATTTCTTTCCCCACAAAACACTCTATAATTGTGAAGTGAGTAAGTTTGAGTATCTCTTTAGATCTTCAGGGCATATTCAAAGTCTGTTTATTTGGGATACTAAAGTTAATGACCACAGCCTAGCATCTCCAATTACACTTTAATCTGGTTCCCACCCCTTAACGCAGCTTGGGGCCTGCCCTAAATTTGAGAGCATAGAGTGCTGGAGCTTAGGTCAAGAAGGCCTGGATTTGAATCCTGCCTCAGAAACACTTCCTGGGTTAGTCACTAAACATCTCTAAGCCTCAGTTTCTTTATTTGTATAATGAGGATTTTTACTTCACAGGGTAATGAAGCCCAAATGAGATAGCATGTATAAAAGTGCTCTGAAAATCTTAAAGTGTTATATAATATTAGTTGTTATTATTAGTTATACACCCATAACATTACAATCTGGGCAGCTGGGTAGCACAATAAATAGGGCTCTGGCCCCGGAGTCAGGTAGACCTGAGTTCCAATTAGGCCTCAGATACTTACTGACTGTGTGATCCTGAGCAAGTCACTTAACCCTGTCTGTCTCAGTTTGCTCATCTATAAAATGAGTTAGTGAAGGAAATGGCAAACCACTCCAGTATTTTTGCCAAGAAAACCCCAAATGGGGTCACCTGAAGACTACTGAACAACATTATAATCAAATGCAAGACTGATGACAAAATGACACTTTATATCCTTGACATTCTGTGGGAAGACGCCTATAACATGGTTCCTCTAGTTGAAGTTGTAATATCCATTATCCAAGTCTCTGCACTTATTTAAAAAAATCTCAACATGAAAACTTCTCTAAATATGGTGCCCTCAATACTCCATTGCAATCATCCCAATTCTAAATTTAAAAAATTCTATAGACATGATCCAATCTTCATTTTCTCCTTCTGGAGTTATAGCTTTGAAAATTTTCCACTCAAATGGATATTGACTAGGGTCACTGTCTACATGTATTAGTTGCCTCCAAAGCTGAGCTCCTAAGGCTTACAAGTTTATTGTGGAAGGGAACTCCTGTACCTCAATCCTCATTTTTCTAAAGTATCAGAAGACTTACAAGGAATACACAGGTCAAGCCTGACATAAACACCGATTAGCTCCCAAAAGGTCATGCACAAATACACAGCAACCATTAAGTAAGTAGGCAGTTTTGGTGGACAGAGTTTATGCTATAAGAGAAAAGAGAGAGACTCATTCTTATCTATCTTATCCCATGGAGGATTTACCCAACGTGCTAAAGGTCTCTCACCAGTTCTTCTAATTTCCAGTTATATTGTCAAGAGGATTCTTTTTCAGGAATGGAGTGACCTCTGAGGTTCCTTCCAGGGTGGAGACTCTAAGATTTGGTGAATCTCAAGGAAGGTTAGAAGAGAATGGGAACTCAGCTTTTTGTTGTATTCCTCTCATCTGTTAGGATAGGCCTTTGGTGTCCCTGCTGGTAGGCTCCAGAGTTTACTCACACAGGCCTGAAAGCAGAGCATTTCCTCTTGGAAGGAAGGGAATACCAAAGAATTGTGCCTTGTTTCCAAGTTCCTTCCCCCGCCCCCCAGATCTAACAGGTTCAAACCTGCTGCCTTTTCACATTGTAGTACAGCACTGCTCTTCCTAACCTCAAGCTCCACTAGGCCAAGCTAATTTCCTGGTGGTGAGCTGACATTTCCTGTGTGGTTCTACAAGCTTCTAAGTGATAGGAACCACTTTATAACCTGAACCATAAACATAAGGCATCGAATTCTATGTGCCTCTTGGGTATTTTCTTGGATGATCTCTTTCATCTAGTATTCACAAGACCTCAAAATTTCCTTACTTTACTCCCTAGCTAGGTCAATATCCAGGGTGTTTGGCAAACAAATTAGAGTAAGTCCCTCCCAACGATGCCAGTAATAATCATTTTGCTGCTTAAGTTAAAGACTGTCTTGTACTCCTGGTGCCCTCTGCTGTAATAACTGAGTATTACAATACACTTCTAAATGACCCCACACAAATTGATCTTTGAAAATGGTTAAGGCTTCAAAGACTCTCTAATTTTGTAGACGTTGTTTAATTTTCCCTATTATTTCTACTGTTCACATGGGCAATGCTAAATAGACTAAAATCTTATTTTACTGTTTTATAAAACTTTAACAAAATGCATATAATGAAATAGCACCACTTCCACCATCATCTTTCTGCCCAAGTGTTTCATAATGGTGTGGAAGTGACCCTGGATTCCTGAAGGTCACACCAATATAGTATCATCTCTATCAACCCTCATTAGGGTGGAGAGGTAAAGGCTTGAGGATGGAATCAGCCTAGTTAAATCTGAAGAGACTCATCCTTTAGGTTGGCCAGAGGCTGATGAGTTTTTTAGTCACAGAAATTCTTAGAGAACTTCTACTTTTGGGAATCTGGGCCAGGAGAGGAAGTTCTCAGAAGGATGAAATCACAGCCCTTAAAGCGTTTGGCATCATGGCTGGTCACTGACTTGATCATAACTTGAATATTTCTAAGTTTTTTGTCTTTACAATGTTGTTGTTATATAAATTGTTCTGGTTCTGCTCACTTCACTGTGTATCAGTTCATGCAAGTCTTCTCTGGTTTCTCTGAAACCATCTCATATTCATTTCTTAAGGCACTGTAGTATTCTATTACATTCACATTCCATAATTTCTTCAGGCATTCTCCGATTGATAGGCACCCTCTTAGCTTCCAGTTCTTTGTCAATAAAATGTATTGTTGTACACATGGGTTCTTTTCCTCTTTCTTTGATCTCTTTGGGCTATAGGTCTAGTAGAGGTATTTCTGGGTCAGAGGGTAGGTATAATTAATAACCTTTGGGGCATAGTTCCAAAATGCTTTCCTGAATTTGCCTTATACTTTGTTAGAGCCTGAATTTTAGCCAATGAAAAATCATATTAAATACTAAATATATTGGCTAAGTGAATTATTTTTTGAGAATTGCTTCAGTTGTTACTCCTTGCCAAACATTTGAGGGAATACTCTCATAAATGAATAGTGCCTTGTTCTGTAAATCAAACAAGCAGTCTACCTTGTTCACTGTTCTCTTCTCCCTTTGCTCCCCCCACTCATTCATTAAATGAATAAGTAAAATCTACAAAAGTTTGGCAAGAAGTGGTGGTAACTAAAGTGATTCTCAAAACATGAGTCACTGGGAGAAAATTCCTGGAGGAGAATCCTACATCCTGTTCTGGAACTTAGACTCCCTCAACATCTCATCTCGCAGACATTTCATCAAAGGAGAACTGGATGAGCTCCCTATTCTTTCATACCACATTATAATCACATTTCATTTACAAATCCTTAGCATTGCCCTTTGCAGATGTCGAAACAATAACTTTCATATGCTATTATAAGAAGGAACTAGGGCTTGGAGAAATTGTGGTTTGAACATCATGGGGCAGAATCAAAGTGAAACCATTGTATTTCTTGCATTACATAGGATATACTAGTCCCCTAGACCTGAACCAGCGCTTTTTTGGGTGGAGAAAGGGATTACTAAATCTTCATTCATTTGCTCTCTTGAGGTCTATACAATATTGTCCTTTCTGTTTGTTTATTATTGTTCTGTGTAAGTGCAAGATTTAAATGTTCCAAGCCAAATCTTCATTTTGTGGGAGAGATGCACATTTTATAATAAATCAATATTATTTCTTCCTTTTTTTAAAGGGTTTGGAAAAGCACAAGTAGAAAAAAAAATCTGTCATAATGTAATTGTAGTTCCTAATGGAAGTAAGAAAAAGTAAGTTGTAACTCAGAGATTTCTCATTCCACCAGAAATGTGATCTCTCCATCAAAAATAATGTTACTGAATGGGGAATGGGGTTCTGTGGTCAGTCAGTCATTTTGGTCGGATCGATTTTTTATTTTTTACTGTGGAATTGTATCAGCCATTCCTTTGTCCATGGTACAGTGTAAAGGGCAGTTCGAGGGAATAAGAAACCCTGGTTCTGTCACTTGCTATGAGCGTGCCCTTGGGCAAATTGCTAAATTTCTCTAGGCTTCAGTTTTCTCTTTGGTAAAAGGAGGCAGAATTGGACTTGACCTCTAAGGTTGTTTCCAGCTCTAAATCTATGATCCCATGATTCCCTGAAAAGTCTAGCTCGTATTGAGTGGTGGTGACTTGTTAGCTAGCTTCAGGCTTTGGGATGTACTTTTTACTCTGACTCAGAATGAGTGGAGATCCACCCGGCCATTCTGTGTCTTTTTTAGGTTCAGGGAAAGAAATTACCATGTATCTAATCCAGCTAGATGCCACAGTGGAAAGGCTTGAATTCAAATATATTCTCAGATACTTACTAGCTGTGTGATCTTGAACAAGTCATTTAGTCTCTGTGTCCTCAGCTTCCTCATCTGTGAAATGAGGATCATAATAGGACCTAATTCCCAGGGTTGTTATGAGGACCAAATTAGAGAATATTTTTAAAGTTTCGGGCACATAGTAGGTGCTCAATAAATACTTGTTCCTTCTTTCCACCCTGCTCTCCAAAACTGTCTGGAATGAGTACAACTTATTGGGTGCTTAATCTATAATAGCTGCTTCTTTCCCTTTCTCTTCTTCAGTATTATTTTCTATTTTGGTGCCTCTCTATAACCACAAGTTTCTCTCCTCAATAATAAAAGTCTCTCTGGGTCTAAGGAATCATGGCATATATAGTTTATGCTAGTCTCACAAGGAGTTCTCCCTGAGACTAATGTCTCAGGATTATGGTGGCTCTTCAAAGTCTTTTTACATAAACAATCAGCAAAAGAATTTGAAATTCAAACCCAGAAATCTATGCACAATAGACCTAGGAGTTAATAAGAAAACATGATCTAAGCTTGAGATTTATGCATCCAAAGCCAAGGAAGATCCATTCAGAGCTGCATCAGGAGAATGACATAAAGGGAAGAAGCTTCTACTAATGATAATTAGTGCAAAAACAAATTAGACTAAGGCACCATTATTTATGGCAATGGCATGCTAGCCAGGTAGTTCCAGTAGCCACTCACCTGAAGGCAATGAAACTGTGGTAGCTATCATTATTGCTTCTCCCAGAATACATTCCTGGACCTTCAGGTCATGGCTTGGTAGCATAGCTTTCTCTGTTTTGTTTTTTTTTTGGAGGGGGAAAGGCAGGACAATTGGGGTTAAGTGACTTGCCCAAGGTCACGCAGCTGTCCTCCTGACTCCAGGGCTGGTGCTCTACTCACTGTGCCACCTAGCTGCACCTGGTAGCATAGCTTTGATGGAAGATATAACACAGCTCTGAGATATGCAGATTTTATGCAGGTTTCCATGTGTTTTTTTACCTAGAGTCAATAGCTCTTTGAGGTATAATTTGGGTGGTCTGATTGCCTCTCTTAAGTCTGGGGTCTCTCAGGCTTCATATTTCTTTTATCTTTCCATGATTGATGGGATAAGGAGTCAGTCAATTAGCATTTATTAAGCTCTTACTATATGCCAGGCACTGTGTTAAGTGCTAGGATTCAGTGGATGCAGACCTAGTTTGAGGCTGGCCAATGATGGTAAGGACTGAAAGAAAACAACAACAAAAATAATATTAATGTAGTAATAATTTATATTTACTTACATCTTGACATTTGCAAAGCTTTTTCCTCACTCTAAACTTGGTAGTTGTTTTTCTCCCCTTTAAATTATGTATGTATTAAAAACCCAAAAAAATTATGTATGTACTTTTTATTTAACTGAAAAGAGAACATTGGGAAGGTCTGGGATCTTGCAAAATTATTGTGAGGGGGGTAGTACAAGCATTATTACCCAGATCTTAAAGATGAGGAAATGGATGCTTTGAAATCACATAACTATTATGTGTCTAAGGTAGTATTTGAACCCAGACCTCCTAACAGCAAGTCCAGCACAACATCCCGTACAGTGTAGTAGGGGTGTGTTGACTATACTCTCCCTCTTAAAATAGAACAGAAACAGGTAATTCTATTGCATGGGCTGCAGGGCTTATTACTTATATGACTAAGAAAGGATTTATATCTCAGTCTGCTAGTTTCCTGGGGGGGGTTGTCTACAGAATTTGGGTGCCCCCCCTAGATTTGATTTTTAATCCATAAGAGTTTCCTGGAGGTGTGATGCCCTTTGGCTTCCCATTTTTATAGAATTTTGGTCACCCACTCTGTGTGTGTGTGTGTGTGTGTGTGTGTGTGTATGTGTTTGTGTGTGTGTGTGTGTGTGTGTGTTGAAAACCTTGGAAGCCTCCAATTTCTTAAGTAGTCATCCAAAGTAGTCACTAAAGAACAGGATATAAGCACTGGGAATTCCATTCCACTCTCTTCCACTCCATTTTATTCTATTCCACAAACATTTTTCATTTTTAAAAAAATTCTAATTACAATTTTTTATTTGTATTTTCCTTTTTTAAAATATATTTTTTAAAAAATTTTTAGTTTTAGTTTTTAACATTCACTTTTATAAGATTTTGAGTTCTAAATTTTTCCCCCTCCCTCCCTCCCCCCCTCCACAAAACAGCATGCAATCTGATATAGGGTATACATGTACAATCATATTAAACATATTTCCACATTAGTCATGTTGTAAAAAAAGAATCAGAACAAAAGGGGAAAACCATGAGAAAGAAAGAAAAAACAGAGAAAACAGTACGCTTTGATCTGCATTCAGACTCCATAGTTCTCTCTCTGGACATGGATAGCATTTTCCATCAGGAGTCTTTTGGAGTTGTCTTAGATCGTTGCATTGCTGAAAAGAGCTAAGTCTATAAAAGTTGGTCATCACACAATGTTGCCGTTACTGTGTGCAATGGTCTCCTGGTTCTGCTCATTTCACTCAGCATCAGTTCATGAAAGTCTTTCCAGGTTTTTCTGAAGTCCATTCACCCATCATCTCTTATAGAACACTGGTGTTCCATTATATTCATATACCATGACTTGTTCAGCCATTCCCTAATTGATGTGCATCCCTTCATCCTTTGCCACCACAAAAAGAGTGCTATAAATATTTTTTTGTACAGGTGTGTCCTTTTCCCTTTTTTATAATCTCTTCCCAAAAACATTTATTAAGAACTTACAATGTACAAAACCCAGGATGGAAACCAGAGGTTGCATAAAAAGATGTGTTTTGAATAAGTGACTGTATTATAGCACAATTAACTAGTAAGATGAATAAGTCATGTTGACAATAATGTGTACTTCCCAGGATTCTACTGAAGTCTGTTTAGTGTACCTATTCTTTCCATCAGATGGGAAGTGATGTGCCATGGAGAGAAACTTTTGCCTGTAGGGCAGTGAATAGTGTAGTCCAAAACTCTGAGATAAACTGGGGATATACCTTGGAGGTGATAGAAAAAAAAGACCTTGGAGCCAAAAAATTAATTTGAGGTACAGGCAAATTGCTTTAGCAGTCAGTAGGAAGTGTTGCACAGAGGAGGAAATGAATCATCTTGGTCAGGATGTGTCATCTATGACTATCGTGCCTACATCATACCCCTAAGATACCCAAGTCCAACATAAAGTTCAAGGTCATTGCTACCTAGAGGGAAAAGGGAGCCCTCAGTGGGTATAACAACTCTGCCAGTTTCCTGATGGAGTCCTTGGTTTAGATAAATCTCTTCTAGGGTTGGACAAACTTGGTATATGCTATGCTGTATGCATGACCACTGAAACTCCCAGGCGATGGAATGTATGATTCTATTTTTTAAATTTTTAAACATTTTTATTTAAAGTTTCACATTCCAAATTCTATCCCTACCTCCTGTCCTTCTTTCTCCCCTCCTTGAGTTGATAAGCAATCAGATATAGGTTATACATTTACAATTATGTAAAACATTTCCATATTAGTCATTTTGTACAAGAAGACTCAAATAAAAGGAAAAAAATGAAAGAAAGTGAAAAATAGCATATTTCAGTCTTTATTCAATCAATATCATTTTTTTTCCCTGGAGGCAGCTAGTATGCTTCATTATTAGTCCTTTGGGATTGTCTTGGGTCCTTCTATTGCTGAGAATAGCTAAGTCATTCGCAGTTCTTCATCAAACAATATTGCTGCTACTGTGTACAATGTTCTCCTGGTTCTGTTCACTTCATTACAGGCATGATTTTAACCAGATTCATAAGGTTGTAATCAGGCTGTCACAGTAAAGTTGCTCACTGGAGGTCTCACCTAGGAGGATCATGGAGGTACAATAGAACTCCTATAGGAGTTCATGAGGGACAGACCTCTTGGATGCTACAGTTGTTTTGGTTTGTAGGGCAGAAAGCTGGACCTGGCTATATGTTCTGCACCTGCTAGTGGTTTATTAAATCCATTAGGTCAAGACTGAATAGCTATGAAGTTTTTGGTTTATGGAAGCAGATGTTAAGATAGTTGACCATCAAGTATCCAAATGCCACTTTCTTCAATATTGCATCTACTATGCTGGTTGCAGTGACCCAGGAGGTAGGACATTGTGAAGTTAAATCTTCTAAAAACCAGTATTCAGATTTTATGTTGATCGAACTGGTAAAAAGTCTGAAGGGATTTCATATTATTATGATAGATATGCAAAGTAGTGGAATACCAAAGTCTCTCAAGGTGATGTCTACAAATCTAACAAAGGCCATGTTAGGAAAGTCAGATGCTGCTAGCTGACTCCTGGACTAGGTGAGCCCAGCTTTTGTCTGAAAGTGTTGATTTGCTGTTCATGGCCTTCACTATCAAGAAGCAACACCTGGGGAAGAAAGCAGTAAACACTTATTGCTTAGCCCCTTTGAGTGAGGTTTGGACCTTCTTTTCTCGTGGATGGTACCCACCCTCCTCAAACCTACACATTTAGGAGGAACTGTTTAGATAGAATTCATGCTCCTGGGTCCAGGGACATCCCACATCAAGTCCTAGTTTAGATTTATACTCTCACATATTGCAAACCCAAGTCACAACTTTTGCCTGGCATTATCTCTTTTTCAAGGGATCCACCCAAGAGCACATTTGCACTTTAAAGGAATTAGCTTTCTTCTCCTCTATCTGAAACCCATACTTTGGAATGCTTTTTATTACTACTGTTCTTTCTTGTTATAGCTTTACTGTGACATCTTTACTATGTTTACAAGTTACTATTCACTGCTTCAAAAAAATAGTAGCAAATAGCGGATATTTTCATAGTAGATCAAAAGTATCCCATCCATCCCCCTCCCCAACTTTCCTCTTTTAGTTGTAGTATTTTTTCATGAAAGAAAATGATGACTATAATGCAAGGTGTCCCAAAAGCCTGAGGAGTTCGAAGCTTTCATAATTATTCCTCAAGAAACCATTTTACACATCCCCATTTCTTCTAGCTCCATTTTTCTATAGGAAAGATAATTGTATGGAAATTAACTGTTTGCAATCTTTAGCTTTTTAGTTTTAGTCTTAAACTTTAGTAGGTTAAAACTGCACTAAAGCTTTTTAGGACACCCTGTATAAAACTTACAAATCAAAGGAAGCCAAAGTAGGATTAATCAGAACAAATATATAAATATTAAAAAAGTTTCAAGTCTGATATTACTATTCTTTAAGTGTCATGGTTAGAGAGATCAATCAATCAATTAATCAGCATTTATTAAGTGCTAATTATAGGCCAGGCACTGCAGAAAATACTAAACTGAAATAATCTCTATTACCCTGGAGGATTAAAAGCTGTTCCTGTAAATAAATGCAGGATATATGCAAGATAAATACATACATAAATGAATTGGGGGATGAAATTAATAACTGAGGCATTAAGAAAGAAGCCATTTGTAGGTATTGGGCAGCTAGGTAGCACAGTGGTTAGGAAGGCGTGGGGTCAGGAAGACTTATCTTCCTGAGTTCAAATTCGGCTTCAGACACTTACTAACCAAGTCACTTAACCTCGTTTGCCTCAGTTTCTTCATCTGAATGATGAGCTGGAGAAGGAAATGGCAAACCACTCTGTAAATCTCTGCCAAGAAAACCCCAAATGGGGTTATGAAGAATTGGACACAACAGAAATAACTGAACAATAGCAACAATCAGGACTTTGCTCATATTTCTTTTAGAAATTTCTTCATTTGTGCTGTTCTTCATTCTTTACTTTCTTTACCTATTACCTCAAATGAGGTAATATATGTAAAAATTGCTTAGCACAGTGTGCACTGGTGCACATAGTAATCTACACCAGCAGACAATTTCAATAGCCCAGATTTAAAGTGACTAGGGCTTACACCAGAGTGGTAGAATTGTCAGAGGAGAAAAAGGGACGTAAATGAGAGATGTTAGGGGCAGCTAGGTGACACAGAGTGCCCGGCCTGGAGTCAGGAAAACTCCTCTTTGTGAGTTCAGATCTGGCCTCAGACACTCACTGTGTCTTAGCTGTGTGACCCTGGGCAAGACACATAACCCTGTTTGCCTCAGTTTCTTCATCTGTCAAATGAGCTGGAGAAGGAAATGGCAAACCGCTCCAGTATCTTTGCCAAGAAAACCCCAAATGGGGTCACAGAGAGCCAGACATGATTAAAAAACGACTGAACAAATAAAGGTAGATTTGATGGGACTTGACAACTATTTGGATATGGAGGGTGAGAGAAAGAAAAGAATCCAGGATATTTAGGTTTTGAGCCCAGGGGACTGGAAGGATAGAGGTAACCTAGACAATAACAGTGAAGTTAGGAAGCGGTGAGGGTTTGAGTGGAAAGATAATGAGTTCAGTCTTGGACTTACTGAGTTTAAGATGTGTGTAGGACATCCAGTTCAAAATCTCCAGTTGAAGGTTCAAAACTGGAAGTGAAGAGAGAGTCTAGGATTGTAGACAAATAGATCTTGATGGCCTCTGAAAGTCTATTCTTATTTCAAATCTATGATCCTATTACCCTACAATTGGCTTGTACTGTTGCAGATTAATTAGAGATGTATTAGTCCACCTGGTTTATTTTGTGTTGGAGCCACCCATTTGTGGTAGACCTAAAAAAAAAAAAGTGGTGGTGGTAGGAGGAAGGAGAACTCAGTCTCACAGCTGGCCTTTTCTCTTTTTGGAGAGAATTGAGTACAGTAGGACTAAGAGAGTACCTGGGACCCGGGAGGTTGCCCCTAACTGGGAGACCACTAATGGCTCAGGGAAAAGTTATATGTAAGCCTCAAGTGCTTTTACCCACGAAGATTAAAAAAGAATTCCTGGATCCCAAATTTTTGAGAGTCCTGAAACCTAGCCTCCTTAGCAGTGCTAGGCTCAGGATTGCTTGACTATCGATCCCAAGTTTGAGAATTGGGGATACAACCTTCTAGAGAGAAAAGAGGAAGTTTCTGGACAGTGGGAAAAGGGAATCACACACAAGGCTCCTGAAGCAGGAGTATCTGAAAGGGGCTAATGCCACAATATAAGGGAACAAAAAATATAGATTGCACCCTCCTGTACTACTGTGAGTAATTTGAATGGTACAAGGCCTAATTGAATGCCTCTCTAGTAATCCCAAATACATTTACCTTCTACGGGAGTTTAAACCCTCATGGTAGTACCATGTGGGTGGAAGCCTATATGGGTTCCTAGAATGAAATGAGACTGTCAAGAATGTTGGGATATTTTCTGGATTGTAACCCAAATTTTGTTTCTATTCTAAGGCAGTACTAATCCTGGGGGTAGGACCATAAGACTAAATGCTAGCCTAGGTCTCTGGGGTAAAATCAGAGTTCATCAGAAAGTCAGGGGTATTTTCTTATAAGGGATCCTGTGGAAATGGTGGGATTCATTGGAGAGTGAGAATAATTACATTGATTATTTATGGACTACTATATATCCTTTATATGTCTTCTGCATTTTCCAGGAATGAAATAAAAGCTGTCCTATACCCAATATACACTATGACTTTGCACACTTTTATAGAAGCGGGGTACTGTTTTACCAGCATCTATGGAAACCTAGCTACGAACTTTACAAGTTACGCTTAAGTTACATTCTGAGACTTTCCTAGAGGCAAAATCTGAATGGAACAACACCAATCAAAGAGTTATGAGTTTTGGAAGGGAGCTTCTCCCAAGATTGAAGCTAGTTTGTGTAAACTCAAGGGCTGGGGTGTCAGGCTGCGGGTCACAACTAATTTATTTTTGCTTTTCCCTTTGCACCTGTAGTGTGCGTTATGATGTTGGTTGAATTGAACTGAAATCCACGTGGTAGATGCTCAATAAATACTTCTTGAATTTCTCTCATATAGTCGGCATTTCTGCAATATCTTGAATCAAAACACTTCATCCTGGTCAACGGATCAGTCCTGCGACAAATATTTAAGTGTCTTCCATGTGTGAGGCATCTCACAGTTGGAGTTTTCATGAGCTAAGAAGACCTATAACACATTCTATAGGACATGCTGAGAAGTTTACCCAAGGTCACCCAGAGAATCAGTGACAAAATGATTTATCTCCGGTTCTGACTGCGAAGACCATCTTTTTGTAGTTAACACTCTCTCTCAGAATACGTGTGAGATACACAATCTGAACAGCCTATCATGCTTCAGATAGCATGCAATGCAGTTTGCCTTTAGCCAAAGTGTTGATGGATGGAAGGCAAGAACTGATACTTACGAACTGTGTTCACTTAGTACCAAGGGGCTTAAAAATAGAAAGGAATTCTATGTAGGTTTGGACACGAAAGGCTGAAGGAGTGGGAGGTCAATCTGATTTTAAGAGTGAGGCTTGAGATTTTCTTTCCCCTTGGATGGCATAAACTAGGAAAGCTGTTAAGACTAGCATCTTGTATGCTGGCTGTGTTCCCGGTATCTTAACAAGTTGCATGGCCGCCTCTTCATTAGCAGCTTGCAATCTGTAAATCACTGCTCCAGAGTCCTTACCAGACTATCTAGACACTGTTTAAGAGGTCAGAGCCCCAGAGACAAAGGGGCCTCTTCATACTGGGTATTTGGGTGCTTTTTAAGTCATTGAGCTGTAAGTAATTCACAAAGTAAGAACAGTGTACTTGTCAATCAAAATCCCTTTCACCAAATTCTACCCTCACGCCCCTGCCTCTGCCTCTGCCCCGCCATGTTCTCCCCTTACAAGCTAAGAACTATACTGGTAGAAATTTCATTACTCAGGTCAGTGCTATAAGATAAGTTTCAGATGTTCATTGTAAGGATTTCTGATGTGGAATTTAATGTTTAAGCTCTAGTTAATAAAATCGAAAGCTGGAAGAGGATCCCAGAATTTAGGGCAGCAAAAGAGTAAACTTACAAATTCCTAAAAGAGGAATGAAACATTGGAAGGAATAAATGCAGGCAAATTACATCACCAAATTATCATTTAAAAAAAGACAGAAAGCCCCAAACTGGCATATACAGGACAGCCTGGATGATTTAATTGACTCAAATGGAACCATCCTCCCGTTTCCAGGGTTTTCAACTGATTTTCGGAGACAATCTTTGGTTTTTAGAACAAAATGAAAGGAAGCAACAATAGTACAGAATATAGTCTGCATTTCTACATTAATTATTAGAACGTGTATTTAAATAACAACAATCGCAGTCTTTTGCGTGCATCTATTGCTTTACAAGCCTTTAAAAGTCTCTCACATACATTATCTCATTTGATCTTCATAACCACTTTGAGATAGAGCCGGTATTCTGAGCCCCATTTTCCAGATGGGAAAACAGAAACAATAACATTAAATGACTTACTCAAGGCAATAAAACTATTAAGTGAAGGTGCCAGGACAAGAAGCCTTGGTACAGTGCCTTTTACCTTTCATCTCCCAGCATCAAAATTTTCATTTATTTTATTAGGTTAATAGATAAGTACCAGTCTTCTAAGTTCTGTAAGTTCAGTAAACCTAGGAAAAGAATTCTTAAGATGACTACCTCAAAGTCACCATTTTAGAGAAGTGCAAGGCCAATGAGAAAGTGAAAAAATGAAAAACAAAAAAGAATCCTGACTTTCAAACTTTTGTTCTCACCTCTTGACCATGGTAAATGTATTGACAAAGGCTTTAAAAAAATGGTACACAATGCACTACCCATTATGGTTCTTAAAGGTTTGCCCTAGATTAAAAAAAAACCTCCATTAAAATCCATTTGCCTTTGGCAAACACATCAGCTTCTCTATATTATTTTTCTTCTCCTTTAGAAACTAAAAAATAGGGATGATGAAATGATTGTAATATCAATTAAGTTGGGACTTTCTTACTGTTTTAAAATGATTAATTAAGTGTCTTTGATTGAGTCTTACTAGGTGCTAAGCCCCAGGCCCTCTATCTATTAGGTGCTAAGCCTATGTGGGTGTGAATTGGTAACTAAGGTGGGGCTCCAGGTGGGGCCAATGAAGGGAGGTCTGATTATATCTTCACTCCCAAGTAGGCCCAAAATCCCTAGCTATTAGGTGCTAAGTCAATGTGAGTGCATTGAGGTCCTAGGGGTAGGTGCTAACTCCAGAGCCTATAGTAAGAGCTTAAGTTGTGGTCGCTCAGATGACAGCTAAAGAGTACATAAAAAGGGAAGACAGAGCTATTTGCTTAGGACTCTCACTCTTGGTGGTGTGCTGATGTGGAGACTCTGGGCAGCTGTAGTTAAAAGCCCTCTAGCTTGCCCAGATGTTCAGACTTGGTTAAACTTTGGTAACTATGTATTGGGATTTGAATCAGACAAGGTCTGTCTGTTGATGTTTGTAATCTGTTTGTATTTATTCTGAAGTTCAGGGTGCGGGCTTTTCCCCCTGAACTAAGTGAATGATATTTGCATGCTGGATTAAATTGAGATTGTTAACCCCTTAACGTTGTTTTCCTTAGTAAAGCAGATCAAAAGAACCTTAGTTTGCAGCATTGTGTGAGCTGGTTGCTGTTGGCTTTACACCCCCACAGCAGCTGCTAGCCAGATTGTTGAAACAATGACTAAATGAGGTAAAGAAAAAGTGGTATGGATTTAAGTGTAGGAATATTGTATAATATATGTAGTTTTTTTTCAGCTTTAAGGAAAATTTCTTGAGTTTATGGTTGGTTCATAAGAAAAATACTTTGCTAACATTACCTGTAGTGGCTCCAACCACATAGTCCATTGAGTATTTGCAGTTTTGGTGTTCATCATACACTCTTGCCATGATGCATGACCCCTGGAAATGAGCATATGGCTTAGGTGCTGTTGTATCTAGTCAAAACAAATGAGCTAATCAATAAATCAATACGAATTTATTAAGCACCTATTATGTGTCCAGTCGCTGAGCTAAGCACTGAGAACAGAGAGACAAAAAAAAGTAAGACACTTATTTCCTCAATGAGTTCATATTTTAATGGGAGTGATAACATGCACATATATGGGTACAGTCAATCCTAAACTTATGTGGCAGTAAGGTTCCTAGAAAATGGCACAAAAGTTAAAAACATGAGTGTTAATACATTGAACCTATGGGAAATAGGGGATTAGGTTCCCATAACCACTAAAAGCTGTAAAATTTTTCTAGAGATTGCTGAATATACATATTTCTGCATACAATTCTTTATAACAACACATTCCTATAACATACACTTTTACTAACACAGTAAATATGAAACAACCCATAAAAAACAGTCAACAAAATAAAACTGGTAACATGCAAAATATTTTTTCTTGCTAGTAATTCCCTATAATTCTGTGACCTTTTGTGCTTACATCTCAATAAAGCAAACAAGCAAATATTGTTTTCAGATAATACTATACTGCTGTAAACCTCTTGGTTAGTCTCTGAAAATCAAGGAAGAGGTTGCTGGGACTTTAGTTGCTTCTGTTGGAAGACACAGAAACTGATGAGGTCTCAGCATCACCTCTGACACTTCAAATGCACAGGGAACTCTTTATTCAACCAAGGTAGGGTGAACAAGACCAGTGAAGTGCCCCGTAGGATACCAGCCACTCTAGAGAATTGTGCATCAAGGGTCTCATTTTTTTCTCTGCTGTGCATAGCCATCAAGATGGATGGTTACCAATGCAAAAGTGAAAATTAGGTTACTAATAAAATCATGTGAATGCTTGAAGTCATGAAAGTTAAACATGGGAATGCTGAGAATATATAAAACACATACGAAGTAGATACAAGATATCCTGGAGGATGGCAGAGAGGAGAGAAACTACCAGCTAGGAGGACCAGAAAGGCCTTGTGCAGAAAGTTATGCCATAGAGGACTATGAGTAATTCCCTAGTGATCTTATACACTTTTTTTGGTGGTGGGGGACAGGAAAGAATGTTATATTCATTATTCTACCTCTCTTTGGAAAGTTCACTGGTTCCAAAAAAATTCCCAGTTATTTTGAGAAGAAAAAAATTCATTAAATTGGAAACATTAGAGGCATAGTATAGAGCAAAATATGTATGTTGGACAGGAGCTTAACTGGAAAGCAATTTGGAATTTTGCAAATGAAGTGACTAAAATGTCCATACCCCTAGAACCAGAGATTCCATTAAAGGCCTCATACCTCAGGGATGCCATTGATAAGAAGAAAGTCCTAAATATTTGTAGCAGCACTTTTTCACAACTTTGTGATCATAAACTTTGTGCTAATAACTTTATCTTTTGGAAACCAAGTAGATGTCCATTGATGGGGGAATTGCTAAGTAAATTGTGGGACATGAATGTAATGGAATGTTACTGTGGAGTAAGAAATGACAAATATGGTGAGTACAAAGAAGCATAGAAAGCCATTCATGAATAATGCAGAGTCAAGTAAGCAAAGCCAAAAAAACAATATACACAATGACTACAACTAAATGGAAAGAACACCTTTCATAAAACAATCAAAAATGAACGTTGCAAAATTACAAGAAAAGAACAAGCATGGCCCCAAAGAAGAGGCATGAGAAGGCACATTCCCTGCTCTTTTGCAAAAATTGGAGGTCCACAAGTGTGCAACATCTCATATATTTTCAGACTTTTTAAATGAAGTGAGTATTTTTACTGATTTTTTTCTTCTTCCCCTTTTTTCCCTTTAAAAATATCATTTGTAACATGGAATGGCTCTCTGGGAGAGAGAGAGAGGGGGGTGATGAGAGACATTTTGGCAATGTAAAAACAACAGATATTAAAAAAAAACCTGAAGCAATAATGCCTGTGGGTCTTCTGTGAACCATTTCCTCCTTTTGTTGATGAGGGAAATGATCATTTGCAGAATGCAAAACTATTTAAAAATAAATCAAACGACAAGAAATTTTAGGTTGTACACTAAAAAGGTTGGGACAATGGTTGAAAAACAAAACAAAATAAAAACAACCTCCCTCCTTCTATTTCCTTGACCAAAAGAATTAAACAAATCAAAACAAAACAAAGCAAAAGACAGAAACAAAAGCTAATAATGGGCTGAATAAGCAAATGAACTTTATATCCTTTGGGAAATATTTGTCAAAACTCTTCCTTATCTTTCACGTAGTCCAGGCAACTTACTCACCCCCTGATGCCTTTGGCTCTAATTTGCATGGCAGCTTGGGGCTCCTGTGCTTTGTTTTTTTCTGCTTTGAGGAACTGGTCTGGACAAAATCATCTTTGTTCTGTCCCTTTCGAGCAGTCCTGAGGGAAATTCTCATTGAGGATTTCTCAAACTGGCCACTTGTTATTGCCCTGAGCCAAAGAGGGGGTGAGATCTCATGTCTGAAAACCTGTTTCTGAAGAGATCAAAATCATTCAATGTTAGCTATTTCAATGTAGAATTCTTTATCTCTGCAAAATAGTCAGGCCACTACAATCCTTTCCCCTATGTTCCTAGCTATTGGGAATTAATTTTCTCTTGTTCAAGGAAATTTCATCTTAGGTTTTATTAACTTTTTAAAAAATGGATATTTTAGGAAGTCATGCAGTTTGTATCTTGTCTGTATCTTGTTGGTACATAGTTGTTTGCATGTTGTATTTCCCATTAAACTGTAAGCTCCTGGAGAGAATATTTTACAAAAAAAGCAACAGTCTTACAATGGTTAGAATACAGCCTAACTCAAATAGAGCATTACTCATTAAAGACGGTATCTAAAATATGTTGAAATATCTTAGCACATCCTGAAGATAAAGTATACGTTACTGGTAATAACTTTACCTTAGCGATTTTTTTTGGTCTTTCTTTGTATCCCCAAAGCTTTGCATAGTGCCTGACACAGAAAGCACTCCCTAAATCCTTGTTGAGTTGAGCTGACTTGGTATGAATGGCTTTCTGAAGATGATAGAGGAATTTAATTATCCTTTTCAGGTCAGTGGGAAGTTTTCTTTAGGTTATGTTTCTTTTACATTCTTGGTAATATTTCTTTTTATGTATTACCTGTCACTAGACATGAGAAATTCCTTTTCACACTTTCATCCTTAGCAATGAGAGATAGAAGCCGCTTACTCACATTGTTTCAATTTTTGGATGTGTCCCAGAATATATCTTCAACAAGTATGATCCTGTGTCTAGAAGGGTACATTGATGTCCTCCCTGCCAGCCTGATTATTTTTATCACCGTACCTCCCTTCAAACTGACCCACACCCACTTCTAATGCCTGCTGAGTGTTAATAACTATTAATATCGGTTGTGGTCAAAAGAGGCAAGAAAATCCTGTTAACAGTGCTGAAGACTGTGGTAAAAGGTGCATTTCAATTCCTCTATCTTGGTTCTCCTTTTAATTCTGAAATCAATTTGGTTGAGATTGGGCATACCACTTAATCACAATTTACTTAATTCCCTACCCAATTCTTCACCCCATTTCCACCTCAGGACCTTCTCCCAAGCCACATCTCTACACCAACAGGCTTTTTTTTTTTAACTTCCAAGCTCATCAATTTCTCTTCCTTCCACCTATATAGATCTTCTAAGAAATCTTTCTCCAACTTTCATCCCTTTCCTGTTCTAAATTTATGATCCTATAATTCTCTTATTTTAAATAAAAAATATAAAGTCATTTCTCCCTAACACATAACTCCCTCAATCCATTAAACCTATTTATCTTCTTAAATTATAGAACTTTAGAGCCAAAGGGATCTTAGTGTTCACTGACCTCATTCCTTTGTTTTTACAGATAAGGAAACTGAGACCCAGAAAGGTTAGCTGATTTATCTGAAGTATCATCTAGTTTAGGGGTGGGGAACCTGCAGCCTCCAGGCTCCATGTGGCCCTCTAGGTCCTCAAGTGTGGCCCTTTGACTGAACCCAAACTTCACAGAACAAATCCCCTTAATGAAAGGATTTGTTCTGTAAAACTTGGACTCAATTAAAAGGCTACACCAAAGGACCTAGAAGGCCATGTGTGGCCTCAAGGCCACAGGTTCCCCACCCCTGACCTAATTAATAGAAGAACCGGGAGTAGAATTCGGGTCTCCTGATTCCTACTTTTGTGTTCTTTCCATTACATCACAATCCTTTCCTATAAATCTTTATCAATTCTAAGATTGTCCATATTTGAAGATCTTGCATCAGTCTCGCTTATCTGAGGCTATAAGCTCCTAGAAAGCAGAAAATACTGTAAACCAGTGGTTCTCAATTTTTTTGAGTATGAGGTTTTTATTTAATATTTTAGAAAATAAAGACTGTCTTCCTGCACCGCCCCCCCCCCAGTACTAATAGTAGTTGTCCTATTAGTATAGATTAAAAAATAATTTTAGAGGGGTCCAGACCCTTCTTCATTTGGCGTAGAAGTTGCTTCCACCAATGCTGATCTAGCAGTTCATCTGTAACTTATAATCTTGGAGAGCTGCCTGGAACACTCAGAAACTGAGTAATTTGTCCATATAGTGGTCATACTGCAGATGTCAGAGGCAAGTGGTTACCAAAGTGCCTGGCACATCGTAAGTGCTTAATACACGTTTATTGACTGACTGACTTGAATCCAGGTCTTCCCTATTCCAAAGTTAACCCATTATGCACATGGCCAACAATGATGAAATGTTTATGTGAATTGAGTCCCTTTTAAAAATGATTTCATAGTTTATCAATCATGACAGCATTTTCATACATTTGAAAAATTGTAATATGTAAATATGTGAGAAATAGAATTTATCCAGTCTGTGGAACATAACATTTGCTAATTTATTATACTGAATCATGCATACTTTTTTGGATATTAGATAAAGCATTTGTTAAGCATTTCTATGGTATAATGCAAACCAAAAAGATAGTCCATGCCCTCAAGAAGCTTACATTCGAATGGGGGAAGATAACACTAACACATACACACACACATTCACACACAAACACACACACAAAAGAGTTAGAAGGGGGAGGTGGAAAAGCAAACCAGTTAGTTCAGAGAATCTAAATATAATCAAAATGACAATGCTTGGTGAACATATAGATTTGTGGACTCCTTGCAGTGACATCCCCAAGGATCTATGGACCACAGGTCAAAAACCACCATTCTCTAAAAGCCTAAACAGATTTAATGATTCAGTTCTTAGTATAACCCCACCTGTAGATGGGTGCTAAACAAATGAATCCTTTTGATGTTGTATTTTCCTCATCTGTGAAATGAAATAATAATAATATCTACACTGGTGCTTTAGCAATCCTGAGCGAATGAATATTAAAATATTACAAACAATTCTTATCATGGGTACAACTTTCAGATTATCATTGCTGATCTGAGAGTCAGGGCGATAACCAAAGCAGGGGAGTCAGATAAATAGAAACATCCCTTAAGAGGAAGTGGCGTGTTTACAGAAAGCAGCCCAGTTGCTGAAATAGCTACAGTGGTGTACATCTCTGCAAGACAGAAAGATGTCAAGGGGGCATACCTGGACTATTTGCATGCTTGCTTTTGTGCTCTGTGGTTTTTGCTCCTTCATTTAGCATTTCTCATAGTGTCAGCTTAATCCATTTTCAGTGGCCTAGCAAGAATCAATTCTAAGCAAAATTATGAAATAAAGAACACTTATCTCCATTCAAGGGGCCATCGGGGACCTCTTCTTCCATTTCTTCTTGCCTTTGCAGGCAATTGATGTCTTTATTCTGACCCCTGGGACTGATGCTACTTTAAGATGGAGATTTGTGCCCTGGATCAAGAGCTGTCAACTTTTGGTATGTCTTCCAAGGCAGCAAACCAGATGATTCTGGATGGTGTGGCCAAGACTTGGCAAAATTGTGACCTGGCTAAAGTTAGTCTGGAAGCCTTTCTTCCCTCTTGAATATATCTGGTACATACCTTGTTTGTACATAGTTGTTTATGTGTTGTCTCTTCCATTAGACTGTGAGCTCTTTGAAAGCAGGGACCATCTTTTGCCTTTCTTTGTATTCCTAGTGCTTAGCAAAGTGCCTGACACCTAGTAGGCATTTAATAAATGCCTGTTGGCTTGGCTTGATTCTCTCAAGTAGCTTCCTTCTATTTTCCTAGGTGTCTATCTTGTGCTCTATTCTTGTTATAAGTCAGCTATCCACTAAGAGGTAGCACTGGGAGTATTGGGAAGAGGAGTAAATTTGGAATCAGAGGACTTGGGTTCCAATTTTGGGCAAGTCTCTACCTCTCTGACCTCTGATTTCTTCATCTATAAAATGAAGTCAGCAATTTATTCCTATCTACTTATAAGATTTGCATATATCACAAAGTTGGGAAGGACAGCTAAAGAATTGGGGATGACAGAGTCAGGTTTTGACAGTCTAGAAAATTGGCTCAAAATAATAGAATGAAATTTAGCAGGGAGAAAGAAAAAAGATTAATATCAAGATAGATAGACAATCATTTATTAAACACTATGTGCCAACCACTGCACTAAGGGCTGGTGACACACATCAAGCAAATAAGTTAGTGTTTACCCTCAAGGAGCTTACATTCTAATGGAGGAATAAAACTCATAAAAGGTGAAAGGGAGGAGTATAGAGAATTACTTGAGTCAGGAGGGAAATGAGCATGGTTGGGATCACTCCTGAAATGCTGGTCTGGGCTAGGGACTCATCAGTTAAGAGAGAGGGCCTCAAGGTAGAATTTTCTTCAGTATGGGAAAGTTGAGTTCCAAAAATCAAATTCATAAGTACAAGATGGGGGAAAGCATGGCTACACAGCAGTGCATCTGAAAAAGATCTAGGGTCTGTAGTGAACTGCTCACGACAGTGTTTTAAGGTAGCCCAGAAAACTTGTTTGTCCTTCATTCTTGAAGAAGACCATGACATTAGGGAGGTGATGCCATGACAAACTAGTGAATTTGATTTTAGTGAAAGAGGGCTGTGCAAAGTTACCAGCTTCACTTTCTCCTCTCCAGCCATCCGGGTCCAGTGGCCAGACATAGAACAGGATGACTGGAGATAGCCCTGGATGCTGTGGTAGACTTTCTTCTTTTTATGCTAAGGTCTTTGACAGGTTTCAGTTTGACAGAGGCTAGTGATTAAGAGTAGGTAAGAAATGAGGCAGAGAATGGCCCAGAAAACTAGTATAATCTTAGACTGCATGGAATGAAGTAGCATCCAGGACTAGGGAGATAATAGTGTTATTGTACTCTGGACTATTCAGACCACATCTGGAGTGTTGTGTTCAGTTCTGGGCACCACATTTTAGGAAAGACCTGTGGATTGGTTGAAGGAACCAGGGATGTGCTCCAATTTGGTTCATCCCCGAAGACAGAAGTGCCAGATGACCTGATTCTGCTTGAGAAGTTACTGGGCTTGAGGAGAGGGAACAGTCAAATTAACTCAACAAGCATTTATTAAGCACCTACTACATGTACCTACTACATGTTAGGCACTGTGCTAAGTACTGAGAATACAAAAAATGGCAAAAAAACAGTCCCTGCTCTCAAGATACTCAGTCTAATGGAAGGAGACAACATGTTAACAACATGCACAAACAAGATACATAGAAAATAAATTGGTGATAATCAATAGAGGGAAGGCACTGATATTAAGGGGGATCAGGAAAAGTTTCTTATAGACACTAAAGTGCCCAAAGCCAGCTCCAGATTTCAATTCTGAGGCAAACAATGGGCCAAGTCTCACAGGATTGGCTACCACAGCAGCAACAGGTAACAGGTAAACCAACAACAGTATTTGCTAGGGAGCATTGTAAAAGAAAAACAACAGATCGGCAAAGGTTAGAATACAGGTTAATTCAAATAGAGGTGCATGTAGAGATGGTATCTGAACTATGTTGAAATATCTTAACTCACACCCTGAAGATAAAGTCTAACCACTGGTAATAACTTATTGCAGCTGATATTTTGTCATACTATGGACCTCGTCATCCCATAGCCAACTTTATATTAAAAAAGGAGAAATATCTTAATGTGTTTTGTTGGTTTTGTCACCTTTAGAGTTATCTAGGCATCAAACAACATACATCTAGTGCTTTCTTCATCAAGACTGGACTTTACACTTACACGTATTGGAACACTTCAAGATTTCCATGCCATATGGAAGAATAATTTAGAATTTTTTTTTTAAGGAAAAAGGATCCTGGACATTAGAAATAACTTAGATATTTAAATTTTTTGTGGGGGAGAACTTTTGATATTGTTTTTAAGTGTGTCTAAATGTTTTGCTCATTCTTGAAAGTTTAAAATTTGCAGCTTTTAATGTTAAAACCCAAGTGTAGTTTTTTAAAAAGTTGAAGCAAAATCAAGTTCTAAATCACCTTTCTTATAATTGAAATTTATTTTGATAAAGTTGCAAGCAGTGGCCCAACGTTAATATTAAAAAGTATGGTGCTTTTTAATATTTGCTGCTGTTTAGCTAATCATTGACCTTTATCCTCTATTTTAAAGTTCCCTGTTTTCAACCAGGAATGTTTCTATGAGTTTGTTTACTTAAAAGTACAGTATAAAGGTCTTTTTCTAAATGTTAAGATCTAATTCTTGCTAAGGTTTTAAAGACTTTAATGTGATTCTCTCCCAGGAGTCTTTGCATATTAAAAGTAGACTCTTGAAAAATGAAAAGTCTACAAGGCCTCCCACTCATAAGACCAGGCGTGGCCACAGTGATTGAGAATTTAAAGAAAGAGATGTTCTGCGTGTGTGTGTGTGTGTGTGTGTGTGTGTGTGTGTGTGTGCGCGTGCTTGTGTGTGTCCTTCTCTTCCTGACCCTCTGGCTCCATTGCCAGGAGTCAGAGGCTAAGGGAAATATTTCCATAGGACATTTCTGATTGGACTTCTTCCATACTATGTTGGCATCTCTGGGTGATGTGTGAGAATTGTAGATGGCCACTATACTGCCCTCAAGTCAAAGGAGTAAATAAATGAAGACTAGACATATTACCTCTTAAAGACTGCCATTTTCTTCACTGGGGGAATCATAAAGAGGTAAATATAGAATAGAGAATGACGAAAACCAAGTCTGGTACACAGAGGGGATCTGAGGTGGAGCCCCACAAAACTTACATTCATGTGCGTAAGGAGCTGCTGGCTGGATAGATTCCAGCCCCTCATCCTCTTTAAACAATGTGGGCTCAGGCTTCTCGGTGCCACCCCAAGAGCTTCGTGGCCTGCACAGTTATGGGCTGTATCCACAATGAATGCATAAAAACCCTGACCCAAAACAGCTCTGTAAGGGAGCCCAGTCAAGGAATGTCAAGGGAAGGCCAGCTGGGACACACAAGTGACCATTCTTCTGCTCACATAGTGGATACCAGTGTGCTCCCTGGCATTTTTGTTGGGAACTTTTGTTTTACTCTGGTTGTAATGAGGTAACAAAGCTCTTTAATGGAGAGGCAGAATGATGTACTGGGAACAGCTGTGGAAGAGGAGTGAGAAGACTTACATACTAGTTTCTAACTTTGCCACAAACTAGCTGCATGACCCTGGTCAAGTCACTTAACTATCTCGTGCCTCAGTTTCCTCCTAGGCAAAGGGAGGAGGAAGGATGAGAAGATCTCTATTATAGTTGTTGTTTAGCTGTTTTGTCTGACTCTTTGTGACCCCATTTGGGGGTTTTCTTGGCAGAGGCACTCAAATGGTTTGCTGTTTCCTTCTCCAGCTCATTTTACAGATAAGGAACTGAAGCAAACAGGGTTAAATGACTTGCCCTGGGGTCACACAGCTAGTAAGTGTCTGAGGCTGGATTTGAACTCAGGTCTTCTTGATCCACCCTGTCCATTGCACCACCTCGCTGCCTCTCTATTATTATACTCTCTAAAATTCTATGTATCTATGATAATCATTTAAACCACTGGTTCCCCTGCAGAAGAAGACATGAGGAATGGAGGATATCTCCAGGTAAGTAGCCTTTTGGATACAAAGTAGTATACTAAGGCTAGTATCTATTCAAATGAATTCATTTCTGGAATGAAGAGCAGTGCTCACTTAACAATATTTATCATATTAATGGTATTTTTTATTAGGAGTAGCTAGGTGGCACAGTGGTTAGAGCTCTGAATCTAGAGTTCTGAGTTTAAATCCTACTTCAGACGCTTAATAGCTGTGTGACCATGGAAAAGTCACTTAACCTCTGCCTGCCTCAGCTTCTTCATCTGTAAAATGGGAATGATAATAGCACTTCTCTCCCAGGCTTGTTGTGAGGATAAAATGAGATATTTGTAAAGCACTTTGAAATATAAATTTAAAAATTTTTTGAATTCCAAATTTTCTCCCTTCCCCTTTCACTCCCCCCTCATTGAGAAGGCAAGTAATTTATATTAGATTATACATGTGCAGTCCTGCAAAATATATTTCCATATTAACCATGCTGCAAAAGAAAACACAGACAGAAAACACTAAGAAAAATAAAATTTTAAGAGTATGCTTTGATCTGCATTCAGACCCCATCTATCTGGAGTTGAAGAGCATTTTTCATCATAAATCCTTTGGAATTGTCTTGAATCATTGTATTGCTGATAATAGCTAAGTCATTCACAGTTAATCATTGTATGTCGTTAGCTCCTCTGCCCTCTGGAATATCATATTCCAAGCCCTGTGGTCCTTTAATACAGAAGCTGCTAAATCTTGTGTTATCCTGTGGTTCCATGATATTTGAATTCTTTCTTTTTGGCTGCTTGCACTATTTTCTCTTTGACCTGGGAGCTCTATAATTTGGCTAGGAGTTTTCATTTTGGGATTCTTTCAGGAGGTGATCGGTGGATTCTTTCGATTTGTATTTTACCTTCTGGTTCTAGAATATCAGCATAGTTGTCCTTGATAATTTCTTGAAAGGTGATGACTAGGCTCTTTTTTTTATCATGGCTTTCAGGTAGTCCAATAATTCTTAAATCATCTCTCCTGGATTTATTTTCCAGGTCAGGTGTTTTCCCAATGAGATATTTCACATTTTCTTCTATTTTTCCATTCTTTGAGTTTTGATTTATTGCTTCTTGATGTCTCATGGATTCATTAGCTTCCACTTGCCCAATTCTGATTTTTAAGGAATTATTTTTGTCAGTGAGCTTTTGTACCTCTTTTTCTATTTGGCCAATTCTACTTTTTAAGGAGTTCTTTTCTTCACTGAATATTTGTGCCCCTTTTTCCATTTTGCCAATTCTGCTTTTTAAAATGTTATTTTCTTCAGTGTATTTTTGTACCTCCTTTACCAAGGTGTTGATTCTTTTTTCATGATTTTCTTTCATGCTGTAATTTCTTTCCCCAATTTTTCCTTTACTTCTCTAATTTGATTTTTCTACTCTGAGTGCCTGAGACCAATTCACATTTTTTTTCTTAGAGGCTTTGGATGCAGCAGTTTTGACGTCGTTGTGTTCTTCAGAGTTTCTGTTCTGATCTCCCCTGTCACCATAGTAAGTTTCTATAGTCAGGATATTTTTTGGTCGTTGCTGATTTTTCCAGCCTATTTCTTAACTTTTAACTTTATATTAAAGTTGGTTTCTGGGGCACAAGGGGCACTGTCCTGGGCTTCAGATTTTTTGTGCAGCTAGTTCTGAGGGTCTGTAAACCTTCAGTTCTTCCAAGGTGGTATGATCTGAGAGGTATATTTACTACTCTTCTGACCTGTGCTCTGTTCTGTAAGTGACTACAATTACTCTTTTCCTGGAACTATGACCAAGGTCTCTGTTCTCCTGAGGCTTCAAGCTCTGTTGTGCGAGTGTTCCTCCTTACTCTAGGACTATGACCCAGATCCAAGTATGGCAATGCAACAGAGTCCTGCACCCAGTGACAGCAAAGGGACCCCGTAATCTCCTTCTGACCAGTTGCCCAACACCTTTACCATCGGCTAAGGGCTTTGGAAGTAGCCATTACCACTGCTGATTTTCACTGCCAAGGTTTCCTACTGTTTGCTGGGGTGTGGCTTGGGCTGGCGCAGCCTGTGCTCCACTTTCACCCCTGGCATAGACTTTTGCTGCTGACCTTCTAAGTTGTTGTGGGCTGGAAAATTATTTCACTCTATCCTTTTGTGGGTTTTGCTCCTTCAGAATATGTTTTAAGGCATTGTTTCTAGTTGTTTGGAGTGGAATTTGGGAGACCTCAGGCGAATTCCTGTCATTTCTCTTCCATCTTGGCTCTATCCTCCATCGTCTTCATGTTTATAGAGGAGATCCAGAGAGTTAAAATAACATGGCCAAGGCAATAAAGGGATGAGCCCGAACCTCATTTTACAGGTGAGGAAACTGAGGTCCAGGGACATTTAGTTACTTCCCAAAGTCACACAAACAGTAACTATCAAAGGTGTGATTTAAACCCAAGAGGAAGTGCTTAATTATTTTAAAAGTAACAAAGAGGTGATGGTGAAGACTGAAAAAAATCTATAGGATTTGGTCAGTGGTATGCTGCCAAAGGTTTAACAACTGACCCTCAAAAAGATACCCGTTTAAATTTAATTTGTATTATTAACATTCCCTCCCTCACTTTAAAAAATCTAGACAATCAATTAAATAGTAAGCCCTGATTTGTAGTGTTTGCTAATTCCTGAGGTATAAATGTTGGCAGTAAAAATTTAACAATGGGCTCTTGCAAGCTGGCTCCAGTACACCCTTGGATTTGGTGATTAAGAGGTCAGTGATGACCTTTGAGAGTCCAGTTTTTCTAGAGTGGTGGGGATGGAAGCCTGATTACAAAGAATTGGAAAGAGTGGGGAATAAGAAAGTGGAGGGGCGCTTTTTTTGGTAGTAAAAGAATATGGCACAATATCTGCATGGGTCAGAAGACTCAGTAGAAAAAAAGTATTTTTAGGACTGGGCTGAGCTCATCATGTTTGTTGTAAAAGAGTAACTGAAGAAGAAGAAACTGAGAGCAGAGTGATGATGATACTGGAACAAGGTCCTGGAAGAGGTAGGCAGAGAGATTAGTCATAGTAAGGGGGAGAGTTATCTCTCCTGCTTAACCTGTTACATACCGTTCAAATGTATTCTGCTATGGATGACATTTTGTAACTTCACAGTCTTCCATCAGATACTTTATTTCATAAAGAAGATTTATTTTATTTTGTATGATATAACTGCTATGGAAATAAATGAAGCACTTTTTTTCTCTTAAATTATGAGTCCAGTCCAAAAAAATCATTAATAATATTGACCTATTATTTTGGAAGAAATTGTTTGTGATTCCATCTGATCTGAGGCTCTTGTCTTTATGGGGCATCTCATTAATGGCCTGTCTAATTTCTTATTGTCAGTTTGGCTTATTTAGATTTTCTACTTTCTGTTTTGTCAATTTAGGTATTTTAGCTTTCAGTAATTATTCATTCATTTCTCTTAGGTCCCAAATTTCATTAAACAAAGTTTTTAGTAGTTTCTGATCATTTCTTGATTTTTAAAAGTTCCTGTGATCTCCCATTTCTTATTTCCTATGACTAGAGAAATAGAAATAAGATATTCCAGTTAGCTCTTCTTTGGTTAAATTGACTAATTATCTTTTGGGGGGTATTTTGTTGATCTCTTCAACTTTTTTCTTATTAGTCTTATTTTTAGTTATTAGATTTATTTTTCTTATTAGTCTTATTAATGTATCTTGTTAATTATTAGTCTTATTAATATGTCTTGGATCTCCCCTTTCCTTCAATTTTTTCATAGTATTGCTTTTATTTTTTCTCAATTTTTTTTAAAGCGTGCACTCAATGTTTTTAGTTTCTGGTTTTCTTTCTTGTTAAGATAAGTACTCAGGGCTATAACTTTGACTTTGAGTAGAATTTTTGGCATGTAATATATGTATTGCTATTATTTATATCTATACGCCTCTTTTTGCATTAAATATTGTTTCTGTAAAGCCACATAGCGTTAGAATTCAGCTTTTTAATCTATTACATAACATTTTCTTTTTCTGGGAGAATTAAATTCATTTACATGTGGTGCCATTAATTATTAAATTTGTCTTGTCTTCATAATATTTTTTAAATTATCATTTCTATTAACAACACAATATAAACACCATTTCATTATTTTTAAATAACATTTAACAAAATAAAGGTCAGATTTGAACTCAAGTAGATAAGTATTCCTGATTCTAGGCCTGGCACTCTATCCACTGTGCCTCCTACCTGCTCCCCAAATTTCAAAGATTGCTTTTAAGTGTATTTTTGGTATGAATTCTTCAAAGTCATTTGAATTTTTAAATGTCTTTATATAGCACCACACTGGCTATCTCCTTGCCACTTAATCCTGTTACTCATCCCACCAGACCTCTTGATATGTGTAATCTAAACAACTCAACTTTGGAACTACCATTGTGGGCTGTATGCAATTAATTAATAAAATTACTACTAAAAAAATTACTATTAATAAAATTGGACTACTATATCTTATAAGGCCCAGATCTTAGACCCTACTATCTTTGGCTCTCCCTGTACATAGACCTTGCTTGAGGAATGATAACTAAATCAGTATTATCATTGCTTGAAGAAAGAACATGTCAACTAACTTTGCTATACTTTCTCTTGCCATTCCTGAGACTTCACAAACAAAAACACTTTTCCTTGAATATTACTCCCTGATAGGCTTTGTCTCCCCTACTAGAATGTAAGTTCCTTGAGGGCAGAGATTCAGTGTTTGGCACATGGTAAGCATTCATTTTTTCATATTTAGATTTGGAAGACAGTTTCTGAGTTCGTGACACATGAATTAAAATTTTTACATATCATGTATTCCAATTTCTCCAGTCATTTCTCAAAAAATTTTGCTATGATCTTGACTGATATTCCATTTTGTGTCAGCTGCTCTACCTGGTCTCAACTCCAGGAACAAGATACCCCTCCTAGTACCCCCCTAAGCTCATCACCATGCTGCTAACTCAAACCTTGATTGATATCACCTTCCTCAGCCTCTTCTCCCCTCTGACTGCAGGGCCAGAGGCAGGGAAAAGGTTAGAGAGCTGGGCCTGCGGTTTGGAAGACTAATCTTGAGTTCAAATCTGACCTCAAGACATTTACTAGTTGTGTGACCCTGGGTAAGTCACTTAACCCTGTTTGTTTCAGTTCCTTATCTGTAAAAATGAGCTAGAGGAGGAAATGCCAGAACATACCAGTATCTTTGCCAAGAAAACCCTGAATGGGGTCACAAAGAGTCAGATATTACTGAAAGCACTGAAAAAAAAAGAATGTAGTACTAAATTTCTCCCCAAACCTTCCTTTATAGAGAGCAGAAACTGGACTTTCGGCTCAATCCATTTTTCATCTGCTGCTCAATCTGGTTTCATCTTTGTGGAACAAGGTGCCTCTGCACTAAGAAACCTCTGGTATTCCCCTCCAGCCCCAATTTTCCTGCCTCCTTTGGTGTATTTTCTCCCTCCATTAGACTGTAAGCTCCTTGTGGGCAGGAACTGTCTTTCTTTTTATTAATTTTGTCCTCAACCCTGAGCACAGTGCCTGGCACGTAGTAGGCACTTAATAAATGTTTATTGAATTGATTTTTATTGTTATGTCTAACTTTCTTCCAACAGTTTGAAAGATTTTCCCCCCTTGCTGTTGTGGAAGTTTGGAAGTTTAACAATAATATGCCCGGGTGAGGATTGAATTTTAATCTTCTTTTTCTTGGATTTCTATGAATTCTTTCTTTTGGAGAAATGTAGATTGTTTTAAAAAATAATTCTGGAAATTTTGCTTGAATATCTTATAGTAGCCAACTTCATACATACAGAGCTATTTACTATATTATATATACATATATGAAGTTGATTACTATGTTATAACATATATACACATACGTACGTACATACATATACATATACATGCATGCATATATGTACATACACATAAACACGCATATTCTTAGTATCTTAGGAATCCCTATGTTGTTCCAGCTTGCTCTGTCCTCAGATTTTCCATGTACAGCTGCATGATTTCCAAATGCATCCCAGCTGAGTTATTTTCTGAGATTGTCTGCTTCTATTATGTTGTCTGTAATTATATTTCCAACTGTATTAACTGTGTTCTTGATTCCTTTCACTGATAATTTCAGATTTTTTGTCTTCTCTATATTATTCATTTTCTGAATAATTGTTTCTTCCTCTTTTTCTTTGCACCATTCAGTCTAACTTAAATTTTTCTCGGATTTTCAAATTACTGCATATTCTTTATTCATTTCCTCTCTTTTATTTGCTAGTGTTCCTTGAATTTTAAAAATGTATCATATACTGATTTAGGGATGGCTTTCAGGATATTATCAGTTGTTTCTTTTTCTTTCTTATTTGCCTGTACTGCTTCAGGTGCTTTGGTCTTTGTTTTAGTTGATTCATTATATGTATATTTACATTATATATATGATATACATGCATATTTATCAGGCACATTGATATTTTATTTCAAGCCTCTTCATTTGCTCATTTTATCTTTTGGTATTTTTAGTGTTCTTATCTAAATAAGTCTTGCTTCATATATGTATATATGTACATATACATACTATATATACATATATGTGTATGTATACACACACATATATACATGCTTCTTTTCACTGTTTCTACCAAGGTATTGTGAGGGGAGTAACTCTATTGGAACCCTTCTCTCTTATCATCTTCCCCCTGTATCAATGACAGGCTTCTCAGGACATACTCTGACCTGTATTTCAGGTATCTTCAAATTTTGCCTAGTGGTGTTCGAAATCCGAGGATAAGGATTAGTGATTACAAGAACACAGGACTAGGGACTAGAGATTCCTTATTTTTGGCATAAGGGTCTTCTTTATCTGGTCTGATAACATAAGCAAAATTGTATATGAGGAACAGATTTATTTAATCCTAGGAGTCAGAATAGGGAAGGATACATCAGAATTAGATTAAGTAGTGGTTATTGTTACTGATTAATAATGAGATAAATTTTTCTTAGATGCTTATTTAGATATTGCCCTAATTAGAAATAAGTTTATAAACATGATTACTAATATGAAGCAAGATATATGCCTGTCTTAATACAGAGTTCTTTTTTTTTTTTAACTCAACTGAATTAAAAAAAAAGTATGCTAATTTCTTTTACTCAGTAGACCCCTCTCCATGGGAAGCCTGGCTATTTAGACCAAGTACCATAAACAAAGCACTAACACTAAATTAATGACAGCATATCAGAATTGCAGGCCCCTGGGAAGAACTAACAGTTCTGGCCTTATTATAAGATCTGAGATTTTATATATGGAAGAGAGCTCAAAGAAAATTTAGTATACTCCTTTATTTTACACATGAATAAACTGGAGCAAAGAGAGTTTAAGCATCTGTCCAAGTTAGCATAGCTGGTAAGTGGCAGTCAGAATTTGAACTCAGGCCTTTTGATTTCTTTCCAGTCCTCTTTCCCCTATATTCATACCGCCAAAATGATGAATTAACAAGTGTGGCAATCACGATGTTTGCTTCTCCAAACAATCACTTTTTCTAGCACGTTGCTGAAATATGTTCAGCTCATTGAAATATGCTGTACTCAAATATTTTAGAGGAGAATGAAGAAAGAAAAATCTCAGGAAATTTTTTTTTCTCTCTCAAAGCAAGGGAAAACATGGCCACTGTCTGCCACACATATTGTAAAAGTCAACAATTGCTTCATCTAGAACCAACTGTTGAAATTTTGCTGCACTTGCCACACTGTAAACCAACCCAGCTTCAGAGCCCTGTTTATCAAGATACAATGTGCAATTACTGAAATTCTCATCTTACACTGATAAATCAGGTATAAACAGAATCTGAGTTGCAAGTGATGACCTCAGAGTCTTTCCGGTCCAACACATAACTGTACAGGCATCTCCAACAATATCACTGATGAGTGATCATCCAGCCTTTGTCTGTAGAGTCCATTGAGACAAGCCATCCATTTTAAAAAGTTCCAATTTTTAGGACATTTTTCTCCCCTGATATCAAGACTCAATTTGTCTCTATTTGTTGCTCTGCCTCCTGGGGCCAAGCAGAATAAGACTAAGTGCAGTGAGAACACTTGTAACTGAAGATGGCTATCGTGACTCCTCCCCCTACTCAAACTCCTTTTTGTTTTCTCCTTTAGAATAAATATTTTCAGTTACTTCAACCCATCTCCATCTGGCCTGAGCTCTAGTCCCTTTGCCATCCTGGTTTCTTTTCTCTGGATGTTTTCAAGATTACCACTAAGGCGGTGACTTCTACAGGGTACCTTCCTGAAGCGTGGTAGGCACTACCGACTGCAATACTCCAGATGTATTCTGACCAAGGCCGAGTACAATGGGATTATCACCTCCTTATTCTTGCATGCTCTACCTCTTGAAGCTGCTTAAGGTTGTTTTAGTTTTCTTGGCTGCCTCTTTGACTCATTAAGCTTACAGTTCCCTGGAACCCCCCAGATCTTTTTTTTTTTCCAGATAAACTGTTGTCCAGATAGGCTTTCCCAATCTTGGACTTGTGAAGTTTATTTTTGGAACTAAAGTATATGACTTTTTATATCTATCCCCATTAAATTTCACTTTATCAGATCAGGCCCAATGTTTTAGCCTGCCAAGATCTTTTTGTATCTTAATTTCTCATCTATTATTAGCTATTCCTCCTAGCTTGTGTCCTCCTAGCTACAGTGTCAACTGTAAATTGGATAAACATACCAGCTATAATTTTATCCACATTGCTGATAAAAATGGTAAACAGCAAAGGCCAATCATAGATCCCTTGGGCACTCCCCTGGAAACCTTCTTGTAATTCAGAGCTTCTTAACTTTTTGTGTGTAATGGACTCCTTTGGCAGGTGGATGAAGCCTATGGACCCCTTCTAAGAATCATGATTTTAAATGTATGACAAAACTTATTAGTTTACAAAAGAAAATATTGAAATAAAGAGATTTTTTTCCTCCCATCCAAGTTCACAGACCTTTTGAAATCTATCCATGGACCATTTGGAGATCCTCGAACCCTAAGTTAAGAAACCCTGTTCCAAGTTGACATTCGATCACAGATTTCAGAGCTAGAAAGGACTTTAGAGGCCACCTAATTCAACACTCTCATTTTACAGATGAGAAACCTGAGGTCCTAAGAAATTTAGTGACTTGCCCAAGGTTTCAAAGGTAGTAAGTAACAGAGGAAGAATTTTGAATTGGGGTCCTTTGCCTCTGAAGCTAGTGTTCTTTCTACCATACCCCGTCAATGACTATTATTTGAATAGATCATTCAACCAACACCTAATTGTTTTATCATCTAAACCACATCTCTTTAACTTTCCACAAGAATAGTAAGAGAGACTTTATCATATACTTTTGTTAAAACATATAGAAGCTATATCTACAGGGTTCTCTCTATCTACTGATTTAATAACAGTCAGAAAAAGAAGTATGGTTCTGGCATGACCTAATTTTTAAAAAAAAACTTTATTTAAAATTTTTATTAACTTAATCTTCATTTTTTAAATTTTAAGATACAAAGAAGAACAGAGAAGGGAATTGTATTAGTAAGTGAACTTTTATTATATTTAAGTTTAAAAGAAAATACATATATGGATAACATAGATACTTAAAGTTTAACAAGGTAGTAATAGAGTTGTCCTATTTGTTTTCCCTTTTGCACCTTCTTTCCTTAAAAAAATGTTTTAAAGATGCCTTTTTTCATATCTACTACTACCCACCAATCCAGCTTTCTGGCCCCTTAACACAGTTTAAAACCTTCCTTGTAGAAGATATGCATAGTCAAGCAAAACCAGCCAACACATTGGCCGTGTTGGAGAATGCATATCTGGTTCTATACCTAGTCCATCATCTCTCTTCCAAGAGAAGGGAAGTAGCCTTTGTCACTAGTTTTTTTGAAGTCAATATTGCTTGCTTTTTTTTTGTCAGAGCTCTGAGGTCTTTTAGAGTTGTTTTCCTTCATATTGTTATTGTGGTTATCCCATACATTGTTCTCTTTCTGCTAACTTCACTCTGGATCAGATCATACAGTTCTTTCTATAGTTTTCTGTTGGCCCTTTTATATTCATCATTTCTTATGGCACAATGAAATTTCATTACATTCAACATCTGTTATATTTTTATATTGTATTATATTTACATAGATCATAACCTCTCTTTGGTTTCTAGGTCTTTGCTACCACAAAATTGCTGCTATAAATATTGTTATACATTTAGGTCCTTTTCTTCTTTCTCTGAACTCCTTAGAGTACTTACCTAATAGTAGTATTGTCAGTTATGTACACAGTGACTTTTAGGGCAGAGCTCCAAATTGTTTTTTGGATGGTTGAACCAATTCACAGCTTTTCCAACAAAGTACTAGTGTGATGTACTCTAATAATCCCTTCAGCAATTGCTATTTCCTCTTCTGTCATCTTTGCAATCTGATGGGTATGAGGTAGAACCTTAGAGTTGTTTTAATTTTTATTTCTCTTATTATTAGTGCCTTGGATCATTTTTTAATTTTAAACATTTAGTTCAATTTTTAAACTAATATCCATTCTTTTTCCTTCTGCTTCCCCCCACTCCAATGGGAAAAAAGAATGAAAAACAAAACCTTGTAACATATATGCATAGTCAAGCTAAAAAAAAAATCCCTGAACTATGTTGGAGCATTTTTTCATATGATTGGTGATAGCTTGCACTTTTTTTTTAAATTTGAAAACTACCTATTCATATCCTTTGACTACCTTTTAACTGAGGAATGGCTCTTATTCACATGTGTATATATATATATATATATATATATGTATATATATATATATATAGTTATGCATATCTGTGTATGCATATTTGCATACTCACACATTTATTTGTATTAATTCTTTATATATCTCGATTATATCTTAATCAGAAAAATTTACTGTGATTTTCCCAATTAGTTGTTTTTCTTCTGATTCAAACTGCATTTATTCCTTTTGGGCAGATTTTAAGTTTTCTGTAATAAAAATTGTCCATTTTATCTATTATGGCTCTCTATATCTTACTGAGATATAGAGCCCTTAATTATCCCCTTTCTTTGTTTTCTCTCTTTCTCTCTCTCTCTCTTCTATGAGATTGTTGTTTGTATTTAGGTCACTGGCCTCCTTACTGTTGCTTGAACAAGACACTTTATCTTTTACCTCTGGACATTTTTACTTGTATCCTCCACGCCTGGAATGCTTTTCCTCCTCATTTCTGCCTCTTGGCTCCCTTGGCTTTCTTCAAGTCCCAGCTAAAATCTCACCTTCTACAGGAAACCTTTCCTAATCTGTCTTCAATTCTAATGCTTTTCATCTGTTGTTTCCATGTCTTCTTCTCCATTAGATTGTAACCATGTAAAGGGTAAGGACTTTCTTGCCTTTTTTTGGGTATCCCCAGTGCTTAGCACAATGCTTGGCACATAGTTGGTGCTTAATAAATGCTTATTGACTGACCAACTGACTGAATCTGTTTAGAATTTATTGTAGCATATGGCAAAAGATGCTGGTCTGCACCTAATTTCTACCAGACTACTTTCATTTTCCCAGGAATTCTATATAATAGAGAGTCCTTAGCCAAGAAATTTATGTCCTGGAGTTTATCAAATATGATACTACTATGTTTGATTGTTTCTGGTTTTTCTTCACTGGATCATGACCTATTCTAGGCAGACTTTCTAGATATTCACTATCACTTTAATAATATGTTCTAGAATTTTGTCAAAAGTGTAAGTAAAAGCTCATTGGCCTATATGTTATAGACTACATTTCCTTCCCTTTTTTAAAAAATGGGACAGCATTGGTCATTTTCCAATCTCATAGTATCTCTCCCATTTATAACCTTTCATAGATCTCTGACAATCACTTAACAATCTCATATCAGTTCTCTCATTGTCCAAGAAAATATTTCATCTGAGTCAGCTAAACTGTACTTACCTTTAGCAGCTTTTGTCTACTTATTTATGTTGAGTATAAATATCCATTAATAATTTATATTCTAGCCTTTCTAGTCTAAAGATCATTCTCTTTGACCAAATCACAGGACCTCAGAGTCGAAAGGGACCATCAGTGGCCATCTAGTCCACCCCGTGATAGGAAAGCTTACTTTGGCAAACACAACATAAGAAACACAAGAAATTAGCAGGTCTGCCTTCTCTCTGCTGTCAGTGATCATTGTTCCATCACCCTCAATCTGCAGTTCTATTCCTTCTCTTCCCTAATATTGAAAAAAACTCACATTGTTTGTTATCCTTAGCTTTCCTTATTAACTTCAGCTTATTTAAAAATTTTTTTTATTATTTATTTATTATTTAAAAATTTTTTTAAAAAGTGAAATAGTTTCTTCTTTCAAGAAGCTTACATTCACAGATAAACAAACACAAAATATATAAAAAGTCAGATAAAGTAATTCCAAGGGGGAGAGTGTTAACAGCTAAGTTGACAGGGAAATGCCTTGTGCAGGAGACGGTACCTGAGCTGTTCTTTGAATGAAGTTAGGGGTTTCTAAGAGGCAGAAATGAGAAAGATTGTGCATTCTGTTGTTTCTCTTGGTTTTCCTTCTACCTGTCTGACCATTTTTTCTTAGTCTCTTTTCCTGGATCATCATTTATCTCCTGTGCTTATGCCTCAATGGTATCCTCAAAGCTCTGTTTTAGTCCCTCGTTTCCCCCTCCCCTTCCTACTTGTTGAAGAACTCTCACGTTTCCAGTTATCATGCCTATGCAAAGGGCTCCCATGTCTAAATAGCCATACCTCATTTCTTTCCTGAGCTCCAATCCAACACCATCAATTATTATCATTATTATTAAATCATTATTAAAGTTACCTTTTGGATATCTCCATATAAATGTCCCATAGGCATCTCCAACTCAACACATCAAAAAAGTTTGTTATATTAAAGAAAAATCCCCTGATTCCTCCTTTAAACTTCCCTTTTTCTGTTGAGCATACCCTTGTCCTTCCCTTCATCCACATTTATAACCTCAGAGTCATCCTCGATCCACGTCCAATCAATTGTCAAGTCTTGTTGGTTCTACCACATTTTGAAAAAATTTAATTATCTAAATGAATTTTTCTTCCCATCTCCAACCCATTGGAAAATAAAAAGTAAAAACAAAATAATACAATTTGCAATAACTATCTTTGCCATTCCAAAGAGAGCTGCTATAAATCTTTTTGAATATATTGGTCCTTTTTCTCTTTCTTTGATCTCTTTGAGGGAAAGGCCTAGTTGTACCATCATGATATCTTTAAAAGTTGGTGGCTGAAAAATCATTGCCCAACAATGTGAAGATCTTCCCTGAAATTAGCTATGTTGGTCCACAGACAATGCACAGTCTGTCACCAGGCCTATATTCAAAGCCTTTCCAGTCTGGTAAGACCTACCAGAGGCTACATTCTAATGTCACAGGAGCCCAGGGTTAGGTCCATGACACAATGATGCACCATAGTAGTAACTTAGTAGAAGCACACACATATATATATATATATATATATATATATATATATATATATATATGTATATAAAATATACACATATATAATATATACATGTATAATACACATATAATAAAAATTATATTAAATATGCATATTGGTGATTTATACATGGCTATGAGTACTGCTGCCCAATGTGACTCTTTTTTTCTAGACAGTAGTATTCCAGAAGTTTCAGGTACATTTAATCTGTTGGGCTTTCAAATCCTGACTATACAAAAGCTAGTTCTTATGGGCTAATCCTTCTAGTTAAGCATTAATGAAGCACAATCCTGGGGGACTGAGGTTGTTCAGAGTCTACGATGAACTTAGGATCCTAGGCTGAACTCAGCAGCAGCTTGAGAAGATGTAGATATTCACTTAGTCCAATTTTACTTCTGCCATTGATTGCTTTTTTCACTTTAGGTAAGTTATTTTATCTCTTGCACTATTGGTTTTCTCATTTATAAAAAATGGGGTTGGCTTAAACAATTTTAACACCCCTTCCAATTCTAACATGATATAAATTTGTGGTTTGCCAGTTTTACTGGAGTGAAAAGATGAACCCTTATCATCCTTGGAGAAATATTTCCTTTCCCATCACCACCGCAGCTGAATCTTACCAACAACAGGTTAGACATAGTGTCTTGCTGGGAGGGGAACTAACAAGTCTTGATACTGAACTGGAAGCAGCTACACATGGAAACCCCAGACTTTCTTTTACTGGTAAAGACCAAATTTTAATTCAGCATTTGTATGGATCTGAGAGCTCTGTTGATATGGATACTCCCTCTGTAAGTGTACATCACAGCTAATCAACACTGTTATCTTGTGGAACTCTTGTCTATGCCCTCCTGTAAATCCTTTACAGGGATTTCACCTACTAGCTGGGGGCCATTCTCTAGTTCTCTTGACATTGAATGCATATCCTCAGTGCCCATGGAATGTCCATCTCTCCAGTCCTTTTTCTTGCTACATGATCGGCTCACTTCTTAGCTATATATTTCTTTGGTAATTTCTTTTACACTATTCTTCTCACATGCTTTGTCATTGCTAATGTGTTGCAGCCCATTCTTTCCCACTATATTATTCTACATTGCCTTTTGGGGAACCTGTAACTTTAATCTTTCAAAGGTTGTTAGTTTCCATGTTTTAGAACTGTATCACTGGTAGAATATTAGTATTTTTAAAATAGGCTTTTTTTTTTAGAGCAGGAGTTTTTAATCTAGGGTCCAGGGACCCCATGAACTTGGATGGGAAAAATTACATGTTTATTTTCACTAAGTTCTAGCTGAAATTTGGTATTTCTTTTAATTTTGAATTTTTAAAATGCATGTATTGAGTGTATAGGTCTCACCAGACTATCAAAGAAGGGGCTCTATGATACAAAAAGGTTAAGAATTCCCTATTTTATAGAGTAGGTTGGTGGTCATTAAAGGCAGCTTGATTGATAGAATATTGGACTTGGAGTCAGATGTGGGTTTGGATCATGACTCAGATATTTATTAGCTGGGTGCCCCTGAGCAAGTCACTTAATATTTGTTCAGCCTCAGTTTCCTCATCTGCAAAATGAAGATTTATTATACCACCTACCACCACAGGATTGTTGGAAGGGTCAAATGACCACACACACACACACACAGAAGCATATACAAACATATATTATATATATCTATATCTATATATATCTTTGTAAATCAAAAAAAGCTATGTAAATGTTGGGTATTAGTATTATTATGTTAGTCTTATAACCATAAGAGACCAAATAAAGAAAATTTAGTGACTTGTGATGGACAAACCAAGAAGATCCCAACTGCTAGGAATCAAATATTCAAATCAGGAAATCATGAACTGATCATCTTTCACAATGAAGAGAATATTGACCCTTAATCTTACTGGTCCCATAGGTCACCTTGTAGGAAGACATGGATAAGAATCAAAGAAGCTAGGCATGCATGGATGTATGGGGGAAGGGTACTCAAATCAACAAGATACCTGATGGGTTTGAGTTTTCAAGTATCTGAAGGCTAAAGTGTTTCCACGATTTGCTTCCTGAAACTAGAGCCATTTCCCTGGAAGCCCTTATTTACCAGGGAAAATCAAACTACAAACTGTTGCAGTTTAGTAATTCCCAGGCTTCGTACCAAGTAGGAGCTTATATCTTGCACAGGAGTTCTAGTACTTGGTTTGAAAAAAAAGTAGCATTAAAAAAATAGATATAGGTAAATTACACTAGGATGGTCCCCTTGACTATCAGTAAGGAGAGAAGTAAAATTCTCCCCTTTACCATAAAAGTCCTATTAATTCCTGTGTATTTTATTGTGAAGAATCTGCACCTTGAATTCTTAGAGCAGCAGCCTTTGGACACCCACCCCCTTCAATCACTGCCTTCTTGAAAGATCCTAGCCTATTCATGGCGCACTAAGACCAGCATCCATTCAAAACAGCCATACTCATGTGCTTCTACTTTTTTTTTAGACCAATTGGTATTTGCCATGTGACCACATATTGACAATTAACTTAAAATGGAAAGCATTATGGTGTTAAGAAGCACCCAAGGACAAGATGAACAAAATACATCAATTGCAATCCCATCCCAAGCCACTTCCTTCTATCTTCCTGATTTCCAGCCTCTCAGGTGATTTAGGATATGAGACTTTGGTTCTTGCATTTCAGTGAGGTAGGGTTGTGCAAGGTCACCACCAGCCTCATTCTCTCCTCTGGAGACATCTGGGTTCAGTGGCAAGATATAGATCAGGACGACTGGAAATGCCCCTAGATGCAGTGGGAGGCCTTGGCATTTTTAAGTTAAGATCTTTCCCAAGTCTCAGTTTGTCTGAGGCAAGGCCCATTCAGTGATTAATGCTAGGTAAGAAATGAGGCAAAGAATGGCCTCTTTTAGCTAGTCCAAAAAAAAAAAATGTCAACTGGGAGGGGAAGAAGCTTAGAGTTTCTGGCCAAAACAGAAACAATTGTTATTTACACTCTGAACCATCAGATCCCAAACAATGACTAAATGAGGTCATAACATCACATTCCGTATGTCATCATCCTCTTCAAGAAGGAAGGACAAACGACAATCAACAATCTATACCAGTAGGTGCCCCACCGGAGACCCAACTGGCCTTTTCCAGTTGGGTAATGCAGCTTCTTCCTTCCTTCTTTCCTTCCTTCCTTCTTTTCTTTCTTTTTCTTTCTTTCTCTTTCCTTTCTTTCTTTCTTTCTTTCTTTCTTTCTTTCTTTCTTTCCTTCTTTCTCTCTCCCTCTCTCTCTCTCTCTCCCTCTCTCTCTCTCCTTCTCCCCCTCCCTCCCCTTCCTTCCTTCCTTCCTTCCTTCCTTCTTTTCTTTCTTTCTCTTTCCTTTCTTTCTTTCATTCCTTCTTTCTCTCTTCCTCTCTCTCTCTCTCTCTCTCTCTCTCTCTCTCTCTCTCACTCTTTCTCCCCCTCCATCCCCTTCCTTCCTTCCTTCCTTCCTTCCTTCCTTCCTTCCTTCCTTCCTTCCTTCCTTCCTTCCTTCCTTCCCACCCTCCTTTCCCTCCTTCCCCTCCCTCTGTCCACAGAGGGAATCATACCCTTACCTGGGATTGCTCTTCCTAAGGGAATATAAATTTTGATCACTGAAACCTCACAAGGTATCTTGGAGTTTATGAGCTAGATTTCTTTGTTAATGACCATACCTTAAACTCAAATCACTCTGGGTCTCATTGATTGGACAACAATAGGTCCCAGCCTAAGCTTCATTTGGTCATTGTTTGGGCTTTGATGGTTTAGAGTGTGTGTAAATAGCAACTGTTTCTGTTTTGGTCAGAAATCCAGAGGGTTTTCCCCTCCCAGATTGCGATGTGTGTGTGTGTTTATTCAACTAAGTAAAATAGGCCATTCCTTGCCTTATTTCTTACCCAGCCTTAATCACTGAATGAGCATTGCCACAGACAAACTGAGACCTGGAAACAATGTTAGCTTAAAAAGGCCAAGATCTCCCATTGCATCTGAGGCCATTTCTAGTCATCCTGATCTATATCTTGCCACTGGAATGAGATGGCTCTCCAGAGGAGAGTGAGGTTGGTGACTTTGTATAGCCCTGCCTCACTGAAATGCAATTCACTTGCAAGTTATGACATCACCTTCTCGATGTCACGGGCCTCTTTGAGAAGGAGGGACAAACAACAACAACCACCACTCCAGCTAAGCAGCTATACCAGAGCTACTCTTGGCCTGTGGAACAAGGATCAATGTGGAAGGACTTATACAGACGAACACAAACAGCATGTGCCACATGATAGCCACAGACATGCAGATTGTGTAAATGGATAAGGTCTAATGAAACTGAAAGAGTTCCTTGAGTCCCAAGCCAGGCATAGCAGGATCTAGGAAACCTACCAAGGCTACATCAAGGCTGCTGCTTTAATACCCCATGTCCTAACTCTAAGGAGGGAGAGAAAAATCTTCAAGTCCACAAACCCTATAGTGGGACATTTTTCTTGTCCCACTACTCATCTTCCCAGCATTATAAAAAACTCCTTTCCCAGAAATGTCCCCACATTACACACACATTATCATCACTTCCAGGGATCACCGCAGTTCTCTGAGAAGCTCCTTACGTAGTTAAGACTTCTTTAAGAGCTGTTTCAGTCCATTAATTTTTAAAAAAATCTGATTGCACATTTTATTTTTCACATTTAACAACTTTCCCTTCAGTTTGGTCAAATTTCTGCCTGGAAAGTCAGTCCATTAATTCTTACCACACATCCATAGCCTGCTACTTGGCTCTGAAGCAAGTTTGTGGACTTGAGTGGTATTGGGGTACCCAGGCAAAGCTGCATTTTTGTGGGACTAGTGCTGGGAAAACAGCAGACAGTGAAAGCTTTGGTAAAATGGTTGACATCATATTGACTCAACTACAGGACCGTCATGACCCTAAAGGAGGCTAGCTAAATACCTTTATTTATTTTTAAAAGAATCTTACATCTTACTATAAACACTGAAGTTACCGGTTACAGTGGCTTAGGGAAAAACAGGAGACTGGGATGAAAAAAAATAATAAAATGTAAAATTCATTAGAAAGAAAAACTGTTGATTGTGTTTTAGTAAGCAAAGTCTTGATAATCTCATTCCACCAGGCTAAACCACAAGGGTTATGAAAGGCATCTGCCAAAAGCAGAAACTCCTGTTCTTACATTTAAGAGTTTAGATTATCAGTAGATCGTATGATTGGTAACAACCATTCATAGTAGTTTTTACCTCAGAAGTCTCATGTAAGTGCTAGTCCTAAGCAAAATTGTTGAGAAGGCAATATTTATCTTTAGCGCTACCCACTCCTTCATTCTCCATTCACAGTTCCCCTTTTGGTCCTCCCAATCCCATCTTAACACCCCTATACTAGTAACTAATTGTCCTTATGATATCCCTTAGTTTTACATTGCCACCCACTACAGCACTTGGCCTTAGGCTGCCTATGTGGAGAGTTCTGCATTGGGGAGCCTTTTTCTCAGGCTTTCTTTTCATCACTATTTATATATCTTGTATTCTCAATCCCTGCTAGGTGCCAGTTTACTTACATGGGCTGTATTACAGAGATGAATGTGTTATTTTTCCAGGGAATACATATGAGTTCTGGCAGTAGCTTTCCAAAAGGCATAATGCCTTAACCCAAAGCAGAGATTCGAGAGAAAGGGCTATCAGTGACAGCTGGGTGATGAGAATACTTTTAGGCACAGAATCTATATGTGCTCTTCAAATCATATCACCTACTCTACCTCGGTGTCAATCTGACTCTGTCTCCTTCTATTGTGTTTGAGAAAGTGCCATACTCCCAAGCCTGGAAAGCTCAAGTACTCAGTTGTTCATTTTTAGCTGCAGGAGTGTCAAAAGTGACACATAACTGTAATTGACCAAAATCTGGAAGGAGTTAGGATTGGCCTTAGGCAACATTCTAAGGAGGTAAGTTTGTCTTTGCCCCAGCCTTAACTTTATGTATACTTTATTTCATTCCTGTGGCACCTTTCCCTCTTTCTCACACCTAGTGCCTTCATCCTCGATATCTCTAACCTCTCCTCTTGGAAACCTTCTCTGAGGATCCGATAAACTTTGCAATGAGGTGTAAAAGACTGATAAAGATTAGAGTAATACTTCTCTTGGGGGAATTTGCATGTTTAAAGAAGGTATTAGTCTTTCCTTAAGTCAAGTAATTGCAGTCATCCCTTCTATACCTCGACTTTCCCCATCTCTCCAGACTGTGGGGGCAGGGCTCCCCTACCCTTGAGATGTGGAAGGGATAACCGTATTTTCTATTGCTGGAATTTGGGGGAGGAATTGTAGTGCTCTGCACATAGTAGGCATTTAACAAGTGTTGAATTTAAATTGAAGTACGGGAAGGGGTAGAAGAAGCATTCCTAGTTACTGGGAAGATGGTCCGGTAAGGTTCATCAGGGAGCTGGGTGGTGCCATAGAGTACAAGACTTGGAGACAGGAAGACCTGAGTTTAGATATTTACTGGTAGGGGGACACTGGGCAAGTCACTTAGCCATTTTCCTCATCTGTGAAAGGGAAATAATGGATAGAGCCCTAGACTTGGAGTCAGGAAGAACTGAGTTCAGATTTTCACTGATAGTGTGACTATAACTTCTCAATCTAATTTTCCTCATTTGTAAAATGAGGGTAGTAACATCATGTACCTCACAGGGTTGTTGTGAGGACCAAATGAGATCCTATTTGTAAAGTGCACAACAAACCTTAACAATGCTAGCTATTATTACTATTCTTAAAAGGACAGAGGAATTAGAAAACTTTGAAGAATAGATTAGGTTATAGAGACAATCCTATAAAATAAAATTTGGTTTTTATTGTAGACAACATTATACTACTTTATATAGCTTGTATTTTATCAGAATCCATGCCAAAATTTTTGATAGTATCTTCCCTGAAGTCTTCTATGAATACTGCCATAAAGTATGTTCTCTATCTAGCTTCCTCCCCCCTCCCCCCCACACCATCTTAACTCTCCCCTTTAATCTTCTCATAGTTATTGGGATAATGTTGCTATAAAGAATCGAGGAAATCAGGACTGTAATAAGTAAAATGTACACATTGTCTTTTCTACATGAAAATAACCCAACTGAACCACTAGGTCCACTGTCAATCAGCGTGTGTTCAGAGTTGTTTTTATGATTGGGGAAGGGAAGAGGTTTTACAAAATTATTCTATATACCCATTTACCTTGTCCTCCTTCTGATCAATGGGGTATATTTTTGAGATAGCTAGTTTTGATTAAGGCAGTGTGTGTGTGTGTGTGTGTGTGTGTGTGGCCATGGAATAGAGCTCTTTTTTTTCTCAAAGCTACTGGGCCTGCATATGCATAGAACTGTAACCCATTTCCATCATACCTTTGCTTAAAAGTGTTCAGTGACTTTTCTTAAAGTTTAAACTCCTTAACCTGACAGTTAAAGCTGTATACAACCTGATGGAATACACCACTAACCTTTTCAGCTTTATCTCATTTTTACACACTCAAAGTTGCTGGCAAACTAGATTACTTCTGGTCCTCTGAACGTGCTCTAAACTTTCCTGACTGCATGCCTTTGTCAATGCTGTTTCCTAGGTCTAGAACATTCTTTCTCCCTCCGGTTCTTTGCCTGTTGGATTCCTCTCCACCCCCACTTTGCTTTTCATTTTAAGGGGATAGGCACTGGCCCTGTGATTGCATCAGTACATAGAAATTCCAGATGAAGAAACCTGTATTGATGCAGGTTGGGCACCTTCACAGCAAATTATATCACGTTTGAGAATTGCCTGGAGCAATGATAATTTAAATGACTTGACCAGAGTCAAACATCTATCAGTGTAAGCAACGGGGACTTGAACTCTAGTCTTTTTTAACTGTTGCTGTCTCACCTTGGAAATTTTCCCTGTGGCCTTCTCATCCTGGAGGATCCCTCCCTTCTGCAGTCTCCTTCTTTCATTGGTGAGTTCCTACCAGAATTTCCATTTTGAGGAAGGGCCCAGGTCAGCCGTCCTTTTTCACTCCTTTCCCAGCTCTGCTTCTCAGTCAGGACTTCACTAACATCCATGGCCGCTTTTTTATGTGTAGACTTCCCCTGTTCCCTGTAAGTTCCTTGAGGGCTGGCACTTTCTTTTTCCTTGTATTAGTTTTCCCAGAATTTAGCCAATATCTGGTGTATAGTAGAGCTTTATAAATGCTTGTTGATTTGACTTCCTGGCTTAAAAGCCATCTCTCTAACCATTATGTCACACTGCCTCTCAATGCTCTAGGCAATGTGTTTATTAAGAACATTTCAGCATTCTAGACATGCATAAATCCATATGTTCCCAGTCCTGGGAAAAGAATGACCTTTCGTTGCTGCACTGTCTCTTCACTTTGTTGACAATGATATTTCTGTTTTTAAAAAATTTATTGCTATATTTTGTTTTTATATTACCTTCATTGTTAAATTACCTTCCCTGTACCTAGTGAACCATACCTTATAAGAAAGAATAAAAAGAGAAAAAATAGTTTAGCAAAACCAACTAAATATTGTTAGACATAAACTGTCTGACAAAAATACATAATAGCAAGTATTTATATAGCACCTATTATCATTGTGTTAAGTACTTTATAAATATTTCCTCATTTGATCCTCACAACAATCTTGTGACATAAATGCTATTATTATTTTCCCCATTTTTACATATGAGGAAACTGAGGTAGCCAGAGGTTAAGTGACTTGCCCAAGATCATACAGTCAGTAAATGTTTGAGCTGGATTTGAACTCAGGTATTCCAGACCCAGAGTCCTGTCTGCTAGTTGCCTATTTGAAATATTCCAGATTCTCAGCTCCCACCTCTGAAGGGAGGTACATTTTCTTAACTATTCTCCAAGGCCAAGTTTGGCTGTCACGACTACAATTTTCATTCTTTTTGTTGTTGTTAATTCCATTTATATTGCGGTAATTGTTCTGCAAAGTCTTCCTGGTTCTGCTTACTTCATTCTTCATCAGTTCATATACATCTCCTAGTTCTCTTAATTCTTAAGATCCTTAAATTCTATTGCGTTTATATACATTTATATCCTTTTCGCTCCAGTGACATTGCTGTCTTCTGATTGTCCTCTTGCATGTCTGACCATTTTTCTTGGTGTCACTTGCTGAATTATATTAATAGTCTCTGGCACGCATCCTTAGAGGAATGTAGACATGGCTGCCCTTTGGCTTCTTCCTTCAAATGGAGGTTCTGGAAGGCAGTTGATGGCATATGACTAGGAAGAGAATAGAGCTGGATAGTTAGATTAGGAAGTTATTTGTTTAGAGAGTATACTTTGGGAGCTGATGAGACGTCCTAGAAAGCATGTATAGAAAGAGGAGAGGGCCCTGGGGAACAATTTTTTGTTCACCAGGTTGGTAATGTCTTTGAACTCATCTTTGTAGGTTTCTAGGGAGAGGAAGATGGAAGAGAAGAGCTCTTTTAATCGTCAGTGCCATGAGGCAGCATGGGATTGGGCTGAGGTATTAGAGTAGGTATACCTTGACTTGGAGCACCCTCCTCCTTGTGACCTTGTGACCCAACGGAATGACGCTGTGACTTATTTAGTAGCCCTTCAGAAGTACAAGCGAAGAAAAGGGGAGTTGGAGGCATAGAGCCAAGGTTGAGGGTTGGCCACAGGACAGAGTCAAGGGTGGAAGACAGCGTTATAACTGAACTAGTCTAGCCTGAGAAGAAAGGAAAGCGAGGCCAGAGTAGGTTGATGGACTGACAGAACTGGGAGGCATGGAAAATCTAAAGGTTGCTGTGAGGACAAAGAATAGGACCGAAGTTGAGAGATGATAGAAGAGACCAGAAAAGGAAATTTCTGAATTCAAAATCAAGGAGATGACGGCGAGGTCTAGGCTAGGGTATGACTGTCCTTGTGGCTGGATGGAACGGAGGCAAGCTGTTAAGTAAAGGGTGATATGGGGCTTGATAAACCAGTATGCTCAGCTATTTTAGAGGACAAGATATATGTGGGAGTACGAAAGTAGTGTTTCAGGGAACTGCAGTACGGTATTGAATTCCTCGAGAAAGGAGTAAAAGTGTTTTGAAGGTCAGTAGATGGCTGTGACAAGGACTTGGGCTGGGGGGGAGGTGAGGGGGTGCTGTGGATGGGTGGACTAAGTCCCAAAGGAGAAGAGAATGCTGAGTCAGACGATGCTCGGGGGAACCTCTAGCACTGGCAATGGGGACCAAGGGGGATTTGCTCCCAGTCTGCGGCATTTTAAGGATGGGGGGATTTGGGTGTTAGAGAGGGCAGAGATGCCCTTTTGGGTAACTCTGCGAAGAGCCTGGGGCTCTGGGGGTTCAGTCTCCACAAGGCGCGCACGGAGTCCGAGCTAAAGGCTAACCCACTTGCAGCAGCCCAGAGGTACAGAAATAAGCTTTCTGCAGGACCTCAGCCCCCGCTCCCCAGCCTGTGCAGCAGCTCGCTTCGAGTGCCTGGGGATGCGCGCGTGGGAGGCTTTTCAGGCAGCGCGCAGGGAGCCAAGAGCCCAGGCTCGGGTGGGTGAGGGTAGAGCAGCAGGAAGGATTCGCTCGTTCGTTCGCTCGCTCGCTCGCTCTGTAGAGAGCGGCGCGTGCGCGCGCCTCCAGAGCGGGCCGGGGAGGGGAGACTGGCGGGGAGCGCGCACGCCGCCACTCCGCGGGACCGGGACGCTCGCGCTCGCGCTCCGCTCTTCCCCCCCTCCCTGCTGTCCCCCGCCTCCCTCCGCACCTCCTCCCTTCCTGCTCGCTCGGCCGCCCTCGCTCACTTCTCGCTCCCTCCTCCCCTGGGCGGCGGTAGCGGCGGCGGAGTGAACGGGACGGGCCGGGCCGAGGGCAGTAGGGCGCCGCGCCGCGCGGCGGAGGACGAAGAGTTGGGATCGTCGCTGGCCCCGGTGAGTGAGGGAGCGGGCGCGCGGGCCGGGGCGGGGGCTGGAGCTGCGGCAGACCCCCGGGGGCCGAGCCCGTCCGGGCAGGCGCGCGCCGGGGGGCACCCGCTGCTTCCTGGACGCCCCGCCGGCGGGCCCGGGGGGCAGGGGCGGGCACCCCGCGGCCCCCCGCTCCCCAGCGGCTTGGGGCTCTGCCCGGGGGCTGAAGAGGCGGCTCTGCGGCGGGGCAGGGGCGCGGGCGGATCGCTACCTGCCCAGGGGTCCAGGTGTCTCGGTGCCGGTCCTCCCCTGAAAAGTAGCTGATGAAGAAAGCAGAAGCGACCCCCCCGCCGCCCCTGCCCCGGCCCCCCCCCCAGCGGTCCCCCGTTCCTGGATCCCCGACTTCAAAGTTTGGGGCACCCGGCGAGCACTTCGCCCCGGTGGCCGCCGGTGCCGGGAGGGGGTCTGCCTCCATTCATTGGGGGTCCCGCACTCACTCCTGCGGACTCGGGGCACTTTCCTGGGTGTTCGGATAATTTGGACAGCATTGCTTTATGGATCCCTCCCCCCCCCCACCTCATTTTCCTCTACGGTCTCTCAAATTGGGTGGGGAAAAAAAGTAGTTCTTAAGACAAGAATCTTAATTTACACCGCTTGCAGAACTGATGGTGAGTGATGGAGAATGCCCAGTGCCATGCACAACTTGTAAGGAGAACTTAAGCTTGCCTTGACAGCCTCTGGCTTTTTGGAAGCTTATCCCAAGGCCTACAAAAATCCCTCTGGTTTAGGGATTTTTTAATCAAGTTAAGACCTACTTGCATAGTATTTGGGTGGTGACAGGTTATTGTGTGTCATACTTCGGAAAACAGCTTTGAAAACTTTTGAACTTTTAAGCATCAAAATTTGGCTTTCATCATCCCATATTGGCACGAAGCTTGCTTGCAGTCAAATTGAAAATGGATTTTGCTTCTGGAAAATATTGGAACCAAAATTGTTTGCCCCTGGAATATTGGCTTATGTATGACTCAGTATTTCAATGAAGTTAACGTTTGAAACTGACAGTGAGATGGCAAAGAGCAAAGTCTGAAGTTGAATTTAATGCTATAATGGATCATTGGCATCATCAAATTATATTAAGTGCCTACCTGCCTGTGGTATTGTGCAGGGCTTTTTCAAGTAAGGCTTCCCTCTATACTAATGAAGTTTAATACTGTGCTATTACATGAAATGTGTTTAATAAATAATCTAGTAATAATTAGATGGAATAGGGTAATTTGAAAGTGAAAATGTGCAAGGAGCCCACATTCATGGTGGGATGTTTTAAACCAGGTGCAGAGGCATTTAGATTTGTTGTCTCTTCTATTACAGCGTGAGCTCCTTGAGGTCAGGATCTTTTGCCGTTCTTAGTCCACCCATTGATTAAGAACAGTGCCTGGCACATAGTGGATGCTTCATAAATGCTTATTTACTGACATTCATGCTATTTAGTTGTGACAGAACATGAAATCTTGAAGCCTGGAGTGGAGAGAACTAGATGTCCAATGAACAATATGTCCAGAATAGAACTTATTTCCTCCACCTAAACTCCCCCCTCATACCACCTCCTGAACCCTCCCTATTAAAGCAGAGGGCAACACCATCTTCCCAGCCCCTTAGGCTCATCACCTAAGAGGCATCCTTGACTCCTCACTATGGCTTTACACTCCCCCCAATCCCCAATCCAGGCTGTTCCCAGGGCCTGTCGATTTCATCTTTGCAAAATCTCCCCTATATGCCCCCCTCTTCCGCTGGCTCTACCACCACTCTAGTGCAAGCCCTTATCACCTCACCCCTTGATTACTGCACTACCCCGCTGATGGGTTTGCCTGTCTCAGGTCTCTTCTCACTATTCAGCTACTGAAGTGATTTTCCTAAAATGAAATTCTGAATCATGTTACCTCCCTTCTCAATAAACTCCTTGTTGCCTCTAGGAGCAAATACAAAATACTCTCTTATTCAAAGCCCTTCATAATCCAGCTCCTTCCTACCTTTGCAGTCTTTTTGCACCTTATTTTCCTCCAAGTACTCTTTGATCCAGGGACTCTGGCCTCCTGGCTGTTCCACAAACAAGACACTTTATCACTCCACTCCAGGCATTTTCTCTGGCTGTCCCACATACCTGGGATGCTCTCCCTCCTCAACCCCACCCTCTGATTTCCCTGGCTTCCATTAGGTCCCAACTAAAATTCCACTTTCTATGGGAAGCCTTCCCTGACCCCCCTTAATTCCAGAGCTCTCCCTCTTTTAATTATTTCCTATTTGTCCTGTATGTAGCTTGCTTTGTACGTATTCATTTGCATGTTGTCTCCCTCATTAGATTGAAAGCTCTTTGAGGGCTGGGACAGTCTTTTGCCTCTTTTTGTAATCTCAGCCCTTATTACAGTGCCTGGCACATAGTAGGTGCTTAATAAATCTATATTGAATTGAATTGAGAGAATGCATTAACTAAGGGGTGACCAGTAGGTTTTGGAGTATGTGAACAAGGGTATACTAGGAACTTGTTTAAGAACTTTGGATTATTTCCATTGGTAAGATGTTATTTAGTTTATATATTGATCCCACTGATATATTACTAAAAATACAGTCTCTGTTGAGCTCTTCAATAGTTATATAGAAAATTTTGAGCCTTAATTTCAGAGTTTCTTTTTATTAGGCCATCTTTGGCAATCAGGGAAGTCAACTGAGATAGTTTAGTATATCATTCAGTTGGATTTTGAAATGGGTGGCTTTTAAGGACCCCAGCTGAAAAAGAAATCTCACCAATCGCCTTAGCCAAAGTAGGAAATACTCACATTACCCAGTTACTTTATATCCAAGCAACCCCTAGAGCTACTGTATGATTTTTGAAGCCAAAGACAAAAGGAGAAGGCAGAAAGATTTTTTTTCCTCCTGGAATATTTAAAAAGCTAAATTCTGATACAAGTAGTTAAAATATTACTAGTTTTAGGTCTTTGAGATTAAAGTCTTGAGGCTTTAATGTGCAGTAACCATTCAGTAGTAACTTAGTTCCATTATTTTGAGAATATAATCCTGGAGAGTGCCATCTGTTTGTTGCTTTAGTGGCTGTCCTCCTGAAGTTGTCCCAGTTCAGGGTTGCTCTGTTTAGGACTTGTGTCAGTGATTGTGGGGAGATGGAAGTAGAGAGAATGCAGCCTGTGAGATTCAGGAGATTGTTTACTTATTTTGCACAAGTTGCCATGTGCTTCTTACAGTACAACTTTTACATTATGTATGGTGTGACTGTGGCCTCAGGGTCTGAGTGGCGGCTTAAAACTATTTCAGCTGCCGGCACCTCAAGGGCAGCTCAGGGATTTCTTTTGGAAATGTAGTCTTTTTGCCACAAGACACAATGGAATTTTGAAAATATATGAGCTTATTTTGAGCTGTGATGAAAGACTCCGTTTTGGAGGGATATTTAAATTTTGGAAATTTGATGGAAAATGCTATTTTCTTTGACTTAAACTATGGAATGCTATGCACAAGGCAGCATTAATTGAAGGAATGTGTTTGTTTAGTGTGATGACAGTATTTGAAGTTGGTTTTAACTTCTTGACTGCCAGTGGATGCAAAAAAAAGGGTACTTTAGAATTAAGGAGAATCCACATTTGTTTATGCAGTTCCTCACTCCCCATGTTACCCTCATGGATGTGGTATTGTTCATTTTATTTAAGCAGTTTCAATAATAATTGAGTAAATGTTTTTTAGGTGTCTACCGTGTGCAAGCCACTGTGTTCAAGATGTTTCAGAGATGAAAAAACCCGAACTTTAACAGTTTACAGCCTGTTGTAATGAGGAAGAGGCATGTACACAAAATAACTATCACACATAGATATAATTAAATGCATAGGAAAAAAGATAGTAACTAATATGATAGACTAAAGGATCACTTTTAGTTGGTGAAATCAGGGAAAGGAACAAGCATTTATTGAGTGTCTGCTCTGGGCCTGGCACTGTGCACAAAGACTAGGTATCTGAACTGGGCCTTGAAAGGAGAGATTTTGGCAAGCAAAGATTTGGGTCAGGCCCTGTCCATTCAGGGTATATATTATAAGTAAATTAAGATAAGGAAGAGCAAGATGGAAATAGGTTGTAGCTCAGTTTGGAACACAGAATTCACTAAAGGAAGTAAGTGGTATGGAATGCTGGGTGGAGCTGGATTGTGGAAGGCCCTGAATGTCAGGGTCATAGGTCTAGCCAAAGCTGGCAGGGATCTTAGAGGTCGTGGAGATAGTAGGTGTCAAACATGTGGCCTACCATACTCCCAACACTTCAGAGTGCAGACTGCCTAGGTTAAAATGTAATTGGGAAATATTTAACAAAATAAATAAAAACACGATAAAACATAGATAATAATACATTTTAAAACGAAGTCAATATGCAGACTATAGGAATTCTTGTGTAGGGGCCCCTTATCTATTTGAATTTGATACTGTTGATCTAGGCCAACCCCTTCATTTTACAGATGAGGAAACAGACCTGTAGAGGTAAAGTGACTTGCCCAATGTCACATGCAAGTAATAAGTATCCAAGACAGATGTTGTGTGATTAGATCTGAGGATTAAAAAGGTTAGCTTGGCAGCAGTGTTAAGGATGGATTGGGGAGAGGGAGAGACTGGCAGCAGGGAGAACAATTAGATGGCTATTATAATTGTCCAGATAATAGTGGAAATGGAAATCAAGGGAAGACTGTGTTATGCTAGGCATTCGATGGGATGCTGGAACTGAGAAGAGGGTCAAATATGACTCTGAAGTTTTGAAGAATGATGCTTCCTTCTTCAGAAATAGAGGATTTAAGATCAAGGGCAGGTTTTGAATTGTTTTTCAATAGCTGACTCTTTATGTAATTTGGGGGAAAATTCTGGTATAAATATTTGGGACTGTCCCAGGATATTCTTACTTTCTGTTTTTTAACCTGTTACATTTAGTATAATTTACATTTCGCCTCATTTTAAAATCATTTTTTGAAATAAAATTTTATTGATGTCATTTTTAATCATTTAAGTTTTCTCTTTATTTCTTTACTAAAGATACATATTCCCTTTATCTTTAAAGAAAAAAAATGGAAGAAGAAAACCAATCAATACATTGAAAAATATCTGACAGTATATGCAGTCTTCCACACCTAATGACCACCCACCTCTGCAAAGGTGTGGTAGTGTTATCTCATGTCTCTTCTTTGGGTCTGGGCTTGCTCTGTAAAGTCACTTTTGATTGCTGTAATGATTGTGTAAATTGTTTTCCTGGCTCTGCTTACTTCACTTTTCATCAGTTAATAGAAGGCTTTCCATACATCTCTCTATATATCATATATGTCATTTTTCACATCACAGTAATCATTTCATAACTTTCACATACCGTGTTCTTATCTAGCCATTCCCCAATTGATGGGCATCTATTTTATTTCCAGGTTTTTGCTACCATAAAAAGTGCTAATATAGATATTTAGATGTATACATAGACTTTTTATCAATGACCTAAATGGGATATATGTCTAGCAGAGAAATATCTCTGGGTAAAAAAGGTATTGACTTTTAGTTGCTTTATTTGCATAATTCCAAATTGCTTTCCAGAATGGTTTTACTGATTCACAGTTCCACGGATAACTCATTAGTGTGCCTATATTCCTGCAACTCCCCCAACATTGACTATTCCAGACTTTTGTCATCATTTTCAATTTGTAGGGTTTAAGGTTGTATTGATTTTCATTTCCCTTATTAGGGATTTGAAGCATTCTTTCATAAGGATATTCAGAGTTTGCAGTTCTTTTGACCTGTTTGTTTCTATCATTTGACAACATATCTTCTATGGAATGGCTTTTGGTCTTAACATATTTCTGTTGTCTGTGTATCTTGGATAGTAAACCTGTATCAGGATATTATTTCTATGTACACTTTCAGTTGATTAGGAGTTTGGGTGTTTAGAGTTAAGCTAATATGTGCATTTGAGATTCTGAGGCCTCATCTTTTCTGTTTAAAAATATTTATTTATAAGAATAACAGAATTTTAAACAAAAAACAAAACATGAAGAATGTGGTCACAGACTGTGGTGGTGTGATAAGTCGTAGAACCAAAAACATTTCCAAGAATACCACCCTCTCCTTTAAAAAAAAAAATCCAGTTAAGCTTACAATAAAAAAATAGGGAACTAAAGAGTTAAAAACCTCCAGAACTTTATATAGCCAGACTTTTTTAGATTGGACAAGTATAGTCACTTTTTGAATATATTGGATTTTCTTTTCTTTACCAAATTCCATTCCATTCCAAATTCTGTAGATGGGAGTGACTACGGTGCATGTTGCAGAGACAAAAAATTGAACTCTAGGATCTTGGTAATTAGGATTTGAATAGAAGATGGCAAAATGAAGAATTTTGGAATTGCCAAGAAAGGAGAAGGTACTTTGTACTACCATATTCTCATCTAGAGTGATACTGACAGGTTGGATTTACTGGCATGCTTCACTTGGAGTTGTTTCATTAGCTGACTTTTTGTAGATGTGTCAGGTATGAGATGCAACGGAAGAAGAGGAGTATTGCTGGGTGTATCTGAGGCCAAGAGTCTAGACTGATTTTTTATATTTGATAATCTTTTCATATTGCCTCAGTAGCCATCTGGAGGAGCATTTGCAACAATAGAGAAGCTTTATTTACTATGTTACTGATAGCATGTATGACCCTCAGCCACAATGTAAGTAAATGCTTAAGGGTGGAATTATTTGTGTACCAGGGACAGAACCTTGAATTTAGGAGTCTTTTTTTTTTAAGGGGAAATTTTCTTTATCAGATTTGTGGCCCAGAATTGCCTCTGTGGTAAAAAAAAACCAAATCCCCAGCCTGGCCTTTAAATTCTTCTGCATCCTCCTCCCTATCTTTCCAGACTCATTTCCTTTTACTCCCAGTCCAACACTGTTCCATCCCAATTGGCCTGGAAGCTAGCTGTAGCAGGAACACCAGATTTCATCTCTCATCTCCATGCTTTTGTGCAAGCTGTTTCACAAGCCTTAAATTTCTACCTTCTTTCAGGGCTCAGCCCAGGTAGGCGCCACCACCCCTTGCCACTCCCCAATGAAGCCCTTTCTGATTCTTCCCAGTTGGTAGAGCTCTTCACTAGTCCAGTCAGTAAGTTGATTTTCTTCAGTAGGTAAATTATATTTCTTTCTACTAATAGAACAGATAGTTTGACATATTTTAGGATATTAGATTAAGAACTGATTTATTAGCCCAGCCCTTTCAAAGGAGACATAGACTAGCAGGGACCGCTGATTTTAGACTGTGTATTGATTTGTAAGCAAGTTCTCCCTTCCTCTACTGAGTTACTTGTCCAGATTTGGGATGGGAGGAGACAGCACCTAGGCACTTGTCCGTTTTAGGGATGAATTCTCCTCTTCACCACTGGCTTTTGACCATGGAAAATGGCACCAGCCCATTAGTTGTTCTTGTTGTTCAGTTCTTCAGTCATGTCTGACTCCTTGTGACTCCAGGGACCATAGCATGCCAAGCCCTTCTATCCTCCACTATCTCTCAAAGTCTGGCTAAGTTCATATTTGTTGTTTCCATACTGGCCTATTAAGAGGCAACCAGTTGGGGATCTTTCGAGTATTTGTTCTTGCAGTTGGGGTACTGGATGCTACTTAGTGTGTGCCCTTATCTCTTTGAATTTATCTGTCTGTCTATCATCTATCTTTATGCAGCTGTGTGGTGGATTGTGGCTAGAGTGCTAGCCTAGAGTCAGGAAGATCTGAGTTAAATCCGACCTTAGACACTTAGTAGCTGTGTGACCCTAGACAAGACACTTGATATGCCTCAGTTTCTTCATCTGTAAAGTGGAGAAAGTAATAGATATTTGTAAAGAGTTTTGCAGACCTTAAAAACTAGATAAATGCTAACTTTATTATATATATATATATATGTGCATGTATGTGATGTATATCCAAATACAATATAAGCTGCTTGAGTACAAGACTTGTTATTTTTCTATTTTGTGTGCTATTATATAGTAATTGATTATTGTTTGTTGAATTGAAGAGACTATAGAATTTTTTTTTGCCATTTTGGTTGGACAGTACTGACATTGCTATAACCCTGCAAGAAATCATACCAAATGACACTTTTAAAGTGTAATTTCCAAATGACCTAGTTGATAAATTTGGTAGGCAGGTTAGGTTTAGGCAGGAAATCAGTTTTACTAAAACCTAAGTTTTGGTAAGAGATTCAGGGCAGCATGGCTAGTTAGAAATATTTTCTTGACTGAACATAGCTGTGAGATACTGATGGATACTCTTCTCAAAATTCTGCCTCAGGTTCTGTTCATTTTTTTTTAAATACTTCCATTGCTGAGGAAATAAATTTGTCATGGTGGCTCAGACAGAAGAATTTCTTCAGACTTATCTTCTTGGTTCTGCCATGGAATTGATAGGTCAGAAAGAAGATGACTATTATAATTGACATTTCTTTGGTGGTATGTAAGGGTCACAAGCTGGTAAGAGGCAGAATGGGGATTCCCAGCCCAGTCTTTTGGGTTAAGATGAGATGCTTTTTATGCCATGACCTACCTGCCTTGGATACTAAGCTGATGGGCAAAACTAAATTCTCAGAGTGACTGTGTAAGACCTTGGGTAGGCTGATGGTTGTGTACTTATTGTTTGAATTGTCATGATGGACCCTTGTTTTGCAATGGCAAAAGATAAAGGTTCTGGGTGCATAACATATACAACCCTTGTTAAATGGATCATCTATTCTAATTCCAAAGTAATGTCCTCATGATGTCAGCAGTTGTTAAAAAATCATTCGTTAAGTGTACTAGGCACTATTAGCTGTAGTAGTCACTTAACCCTGTTTTCCTCAATTTCTTCATCTGTAAAAATGAGCTAGAGAAGGAAATGGCAAAACGATCCTAGTCAAATTTTCTCCAGCTGTTTCTATGGTATCAAATGCTGTTGGTATTCCATCGAATGACACACTTTCTCTTTATAAAAAAAGTTTTATTGATATACTTTTTAAAAATATATCATTATTAAGACTCTTCTGCAACTCTTCTCCATAGAACCATCTCTTTTAAATGATAAGTACATTCAAGAAAGTGAATCAACTCATTGGCTATGTGTGAAAATGTATAGTATAATTTGCCACCTCTGTACTTAGTAGCATGCTTCACTATTAGTCCTATGAAATCCTGACTGGTTGGTCACTGCGTGGACACACATTTTTCCTCTTTTTTTCCTGCTACAAAATGTACTGCTGTAAATATTTTTGTTTAAATGGGACCTTTACTACTTCTGTGTTTCACCTCCTTGGGTTAGATGTCCTCTAGTGGTATCATTAGTGTCAGAGGATATGTGCAGTTTATTTACTTGAATACTCCAAAGCCAGACATACGAACATTTTAAAGATATGCCATTACTCATGAGAACTGTAAAAAAATGCATTCCACCTTGCCCATGACAATGTCACAAGATGGTCTACTTAGTTGAAGACTGTTATGTGAAGCTCCCATTGACCATGAGAACATGTAGCAGCACCTATATTGAGGATATAATAATATTAGTGAGAGATTGTTGTTGTTTTAGAATCAGACTATATACTATTAGAACTGTCAGTAATTTGCTGATTCCATTAATGATTTAGTTTATATAAATAATATTGGTTCAGAGAATGGTGACTATGATAATTGAACTAGTAGTGCCTCATAAGTTTTTCCATTAGGGATACAAAGTATATATTAAAAAAAAACCCCTAGGAGATTTAGGAAGTAGTTCAAAGAATTCAGTGTTAGAATTTTCTCAGTTTTAAGTTGATAACTAAAAAGTGGAATTTCCCATAGATTTCCCTGCTCCTTCAAATGTTATAAGTAAAATTTATTTTTTAATGAACTTAAAAAACACTAAAAATGAGCATTTTCATATGCATTGTAAAGAAGGGAAGAGGTTTATGCGTGAAATTGCAAATCTCTGTTGTGTAAATGTTGCTGTTCTTTTTAAGATTTAATAAATTCAATATGCAATTCTCAAAACTGTCCTACTTGTCTGTGATTTCTTCTGGCTTTTCTTCCGTTTTCTTCACACACACACACACACACACACACACACACACACACACACACACACACACACACATATACATATATACATATATATATATATATATACATATATATATATATATATATATATATATATATATATAGGGGTTAGTCAGGGAGAAACCTTTTCCCCAGCCCCCTCTGCTTCTCTCTCCCTCAATGAAAAAAAAAAAGGAAAAACAAAACCTTTGTGACGAATATAAATAGTCAAACAAAACAGATTCTCAAATTGATCTTGTCCAAAACTGTGTGTCTCATTCTAAATCATGAGTCCATCAAATTAATGTCAGGAGGACAGAGAGCTTGCATCATTATAGATACTATGGAACTGTTGTTGACCATTCCACTAATCAGAATTCTTAAGTCTTTCAGAGTTGTCTTTACATTATTGTTATTATTGTAGAAATTTTTCTCCTGGTTTATACACTTAATTTTGCAGTGGTTCATATAAATCCTTCCAGGTTTCACTGAATTAATCCTTACCTTTCATCATATTTTATGGCATGCTAATATTCCACTACATTCATAATTTGTTCAGCCATTCCCCAGTTGATGGGCACTCCTTTTCTTTCCAGTTCTTTGCCACCACAAAAAGAGCTTTTACAAATATTTTTGTACACATGGGTCTTTTTTTTATCTCTTTAGGCAGCCTTGTAGTAGCATCACTTGGTCAAGTGAAGGGACTTTGTGGTTATAGTTCCAAAATGCTTTCTAGAATGGCTAGGCCAGTTTACAGCTCCACTAACAGTATATTAACAGGCATATATTTCTTAGCCTCTCTCACATTTTTTATTTTCCTTTTTTGTCATTTTTGCCAATGTAGTGCCTGTGAGGTAGAATCTGAGTTGCTTCAATCTGCATTTCTCTAATTATTCATAATTTGTAGCATTTATTTGTGTGATTGTTGGTAGCGTGGATTTCTTCATTTGAGAACTGCACGTTCATATCTTTTGACTATCAATTAGAGAATGGGTCTTCTTTTAAATTTGAATCAGTTCCTTATATCAGAGAAACTTACTGCAAAAAATGTTTCAAGTTCTTAGTTTCCTTTCTAATTTTAACAAGTTGTGCAAAAAACTTAATTTAAATTAATAAAAGTTGTTCATTTTATCTTCTGAGATCCTTGCAATTCCTTGTTTGGTTGTGAACTGTTTCTCCTTAGTCATGAAGAGTAATTTCTCCTTTGCTCCTCTAGTTTGTATATGAAGTGGCCTTTTTATCTCTAAGCTCTATTTGGAGCTTATTCAGGCTTCTTTGGAGCTTGGTGTATGATGTCAGGTGTTAGTCCGCTCTAGGCCTAACTTTTGCCATACTTTATAGTTTTCCCTGGAATTTTTTGATGAATAGTGAGTCCTTACTGCAGCAGCTGGGATCTTTGGGTTTAGCAAACACCAGGCTACTAGGTCTGGGTAGTTTTCATTCATGATTTCATGAAATATAGCTAGGTTCTTTTTTGGGTTAAGGCTTTAATGTAGCTCAATGATTCTTACATTTTTTGCCCCTTTTGCTCTTTTCCGGGTTATTTGTTTTGTATATAAGATACTTTATATTTTCTTCTATTTTTTCAGTCTTTTGATGTTGTTTTAATATTTCTTCTTGTCCATTGACTTCTTTTAGGCCATTCTAATTTTTAGGGATTTCTGTTCATTTTATAAATAGCTTTACACCTCTTGTTCTAAGTTGTTAATTATCCCTCTAAGTCTTTCTTTTAGAGCTTTCATTTCTTTTCTATTCTTTTCCCTAGAGATTTCATTTCATTTCTATTTTTTAAAATTAAAAAAAATTTAAAATAAAAAATTCTGTTTTTTAAAATTTATCATAGGAATTCTAGTTGACTTTGTTGCCAAGCTGTGTTTTTCTTTGAGACCTTCCTTGTGGATGTTGTGGAGTTTTTGGTTCTTGTTTACTTATCTTTCTAGCCTTACCTACAAAATTGGGGTATCGTGTTAGGGTTAGGCTCACTGCACTTATCATGGGAATTTTTAGGTCTCGTTTGGATGTATTTTGTAGTTCATGGGGTCCTGCTACTGCTTTCTTTTAGTATTGAGTTCGGTGTTCTTCAGTGACCTTAGTAAGTTCAGGCTACCAAGCTACAAGCATTCAGTATGTTCTAATCAGTCTGTCCTCAGGTTCATTCTAATTGCTACCTTTCTGGTCTGAGCTTGGTGGACTTCTGAGCTTGGTTTGGGTCTTGGGGGACACAGCTGCTAGCTTGTCCCTGTTTAGAGATATCCAGGTTACAGTTGCTAGCCCCAGTCTCTGCTCCTTGGAAGCTCTGCAGACTCAGTGACAGAACTGCAAGCCTCCTGACAGGGTTATTCTACTGCAGGTTCCAGCCCCAGTCTGTGGTCTGAATTGGAGATTCTGCTCCATGATCAGAGTGACAGAACTGTAGGCTCACCCTTGGTCTGAATTCCTTGCCTTGGGACATAGCACCAGCTATAGTTCATACAGGATCCATGTAGATCTTCTGTTCACTTATTTATGAACAAAGCATGTATGCATGTATTTGTGTGAATGTTAGTGTTAGTATAATTGTATTGATAATACAAGAATAAAATATATTTCTATTTTCGAGGTGAAAAGGAAGCATGAGCTCATACTATAAATGAGAAATACTGTTAGAAAAACAACTTGATTCTCCAGTCTTTGACTGCAGTTAGTCAAAAATCATTCATTAAGTATAGTAGGCACTATTAGCTGTAGTAGTCACTTAACCCTGTTTGCCTCAGTTTCTTCATCTGTAAAAATGAGCTAGAGAAGGAAATGGCAAAATGACTCTAATATCTTTGTCAAGAAGACCCCCAATGGAGTCAGGAAGAGTTGGACATGATTAAAATGCCTGAACAACACTAAGAGCACCATGTAAGCACTGGGGATACAAAGAAAGGCAAAGACTTGTTAATAGATTTGGATACCTAAATTTTGTAGTATCCCTGGAAAGTTAGTCCTGTTTAAGGGACAGTTCAGAAGGGGGAAAGTGCATAAGAATAAGAAAATTAAAACACATTATCCTTGATTCCCCCTCAGTCATTATCTATTTTAGGTCTAACCTCATAAAGTAGAGTTAAATAAATTACCAGTTAGGCCCTACTTCTTTATGGCATTTATAATAACTGATTTCAGTAGAGCCAAGATGGCGGCTGGAAAGCAGGGACTTGCGTGAGCTCCCTTCCAGGTCCCTCCAAAAACCTATAAAAAATGGCTCTGAACAAATTCTAGAACTGCAGAACCCACAAAATAGCAGAGGGAAACAGGGCTCCAGCCCAGGACAGCCTAGATGGTTGCTGGGTGAAGTCTATCTTGCACCAAGCTGGGAGCCAAGGGGAGCGGAGCCCAGCGTGGGCGGCGCCTGGACCAACCAGACCAGGACCTGGGCGGAACAGACCCTGGCACCCTGAATCAGTGAGCTGTGGCAGTTACCAGACTTCTCAACCCAGAAACACCAAAGACAACAGAGAAGGTTAGTGGGAACAGCTGCGGGAGACAGAGTGAAAGTTTGAGGTTTCGCCACCGCCCTGGGGGCAGTGGAGGTGGTGCAGCTACAGAAATACAGCTTCAGTTGCTTCCAGCCCCAGGCCCATCTGGTGGGAGGAATTAAGTGGTGGATCAGAGCAGGAGTGCAGAGCTTGCTTAAGATCTGAGTTAGGTTCGGGTTGGTGGTTCTTGGGGAAGGAGGAGTGCTGGTATGGCAGAGCTGGCTGTATAGAAATAGCTCTGAAAACAACAGTGCATCCCCTCAAGCTCGGAACAAAGTACTCTTTACAAGCAGTCATACCCCGACGAAAAACTCAAGGGTCAAGTAAGTTGGCTAGGCACATGGCCAGGCAGTGAAAAAGGACCCAGATTCAGTCTCAGACTTTGGAATCTTTCTTTGGTGACAAAGAAGACCAAAACATACAGCCAGAAGAAGTCAGCAAAGTCAAAGAGCCTACATCAAAAGCCTCCAAGAAAAACATGAACTGGTGTAAGGCCATGGAAGAGCTCAAAAAGGATTTGGAAAAGCAAGTTAGAGAAGTACAGGAATAATTGGGAAGAGAAATGAGAATGATGCAAGAAAACCACGAAAAACAAGTCAATGACTTGCTAAAGGAGATCCAAAAAAATACTGAAGGAAACAACACCTTAAAAAATAGACTAACTCAAATGGCAAAAGAGCTCCAAAAAGCCAGTGATGAGAAGAATGTCTTGAAAGGCAGAATTAGCCAAATGGAAAAGGAGGTCCAAAAGACCACTGAAGAAAATAATACCTTAAAAATTAGATTGGATCAAGTGGAAGCTAGTGACTTTACGGGAAACCAAGATACTATAAAACAGAACCCAAGGAATGAAAAAGTGGAAGACAATGTGAAATATCTCATTGGAAAAACCACTGACCTGGAAAATAGATCCAGGAGAGATAATTTTAAAATTATTGGACTACCTGAAAGCCTCATGATCAAAAAAAGAGCCTAGATATCATCTTTCAAGAAATTATCAAGGAGAACTGCCCTGATATTCTAGAGCCAGAGGGTAAAATAGAAATTGAGAGAATCCACCAATCACCTCCTCGAATAGATCCCCAAAAGAAAACTCCTAGGAATATTGTTGCCAAATTCCAGAGCTCCCAGATCAAGGAGAAAATACTGTAAGCAGCCAGAAAGAAACAATATGAGTATTGTGGAAACATAATCAGAATAACCTAAGATCTAGCAGCTTCTACATTAAGAGATCAAAGGGCTTGGAATACGATATTCCAGAGGTCAGAGGAGCTAGGATTAAAACCAAGAATCACCTACCCAGCAAAACTGAGTATCATGCTCCAAGGCAAAATATGGATTTTCAATAAAATAGAGGACTTTCAAGCTTTCTCAGTGAAAAGACCAGAGCTGAATAGAAAATTTGACTTTCACACACAAGAATTAAGAGAAGCATGAAAAGGTAAACAAGAAAGAAATTACAAGGGACTCACTAAAGTTGAACTGTTTTGTTTACATTCCTACATGGAAAGATGATGTGTATGATTCATGAGACCTCAGTATTAGGGTAGCTGAAGGGAATATGCATATTTATATATATATACATATATATATGCATATATACATATATGTGTGTGTGTGTGTATATGTATGTGTGTGTATGTATGTATATATGTGTGTATGTATCTGTGTGTGTGTGTGTGTGTATAGACAGAGGGCACAGAGTGAGTTGAATATGAGGGGATGATATCTAAAAAAAATAAAATCAAATCAAGGGATGAGAGAGGAATATATTGAGAGGGAGAAAGGGAGAGATAGAATGGGGTAAATTATCTTGCATAAAAGTGTCAAGAAAAAGCAGTTCTGTAGGAAGGGAAGAGGGGGCAGGTGAGGGAGAATGCATGAATCTTGCTCTCATCGTATTTGACCTGAGGAAGGAATACCATACACACTCAATTGGGTATCTTACCCCACAGGAAAGAAGGAGGAAGAAGATAAGAAAGGGGGGATGAAAGAAGGGAGGGCAGATCGGGGAGGAGGTAATCAAAAACAATCACTTTCGAAAAGGGACAGGGTCAAGGGAGAAAATTCAGTAAAGGGGGATAGGTTAGGAAGGAGCAAAATATAATTAGTCTTTCACAACATGAGTATTGTGGGAGGGTTTTACATAATGATACGCATGTGGCCTATGTTGAATTGCTTGACTTCTTAGGGATGGTGGGTGGGAAGGGAAGAGGGGAGAGAATTTGGAACTTAAAGTTTTAAAAACAGATGTTCAAAAACAAAAAAAAAGTTTTTGCATGCAACTAGGAAATAAGATACACAGGCAGTGGGGCATATAAATTTATCTTGCCCTACAAGAAAGGAAGGGAGAAGGGGATGGGAGGGGAGTGGGGTGACAGAAGGGAAGGCTGACTGGGGAATGGGGCAACCAGAATATATGCCATCTTGGAGTGGGCGGGAGGGTAGAAATTGGGAGAAAATTTGTAATTCAAATTCTTGTGAAAATTAATGCTGAAAACTAAATATATTAAATAAATAAATAAATAAACCAGTTAAAAGAAACCCTCTGATTTCTATAATGCTTTAAGATTTATAAAATAGTTTCCTCCCTACAATATGACAGGTAGTACAACTATCATTTCCCTCATTTTACAGATGAGGCTCTCAAGGAGGTCAATCAATGATCATAGTCACATGGTTAGTGAGTGGCCTTCTGGTTCTACCACATCCTGTGTTCTTTCTCCTACTTCACACCTTTTTTTCTTACTTGACTAATATAGATGTTGTATTATATGCACATATATTCTGCTTGCTTTAATTATACATCTTTATAGCTGCTTTGCTTTGGTATAGGAGACCTGGTCTCAATTAGTTTTTGTTGCTTAGTGTTGAGTGATTCTTCCAGAAGAGTAACACTGAAGCTCTAACCAAACTGGTTTATCCTGCTGTCATCAGCTTAACAGATATCAAAGAAGTAATGATTATCAGTTAACTTGTTCAAAGATAAAGCTGTTTTGTAGAAAAAACATTCAATATTCACTGATTGGAGAAATCAGTTTGATTAGAGATCATATTGACTCTTATTGATTCTTTCCACTTTTGCATATCACTTTAAACCTTTCTGCATGCCATTCATAAGGAAACTTCACTATATAGCCTTGATAAAAAATAGCACTTTCCACATAGGAACAGATGCTGTTTTTTTGAAAATAAGTTTTATTGATATTTTCTGTTTCTTACATCACCATAGTTTTTCCAGGCATCCCCTGAACCCTTCCAAGAGGGCCCTCTCATCTGACAAATAGTATTTTTTAAAGAGAAAAGAAATCAGCGTTAACTGCTAAATTGAAAGAAATCTGGAAACATATGCAACATGTAACACCTGTGAACCTCCTGCCTCCATGGAGGGGTAGGTTGGGTGGAAGTGTCCTCTCATATCTCTTCGTTCAAGTTCCACCTGATCTTTATAAATTTGTTACATATACTTTTGATTTCTTTGGTGTGGTGTTCTTTCCATTTATGTTGTTCTGTCTACTGTGTATGTTATTTTCTTGGCTCTGCTTCTTTCCATTTCATATAGAAGATTTTTTTGTTTAGATTGAACTAGGTTAACTGTTAGGAATATCTTTTGGGGGAAGATGATAATACTAGTAATCTCTTTTGGAATGGATGATACCATTAATTTAGTATTACATAATCACAAAATGTTGGCTCTGGAAGGGGCAATAGAGCTAGCCTCCTTGTTTTACAGATGTTAAAACTGAGTCAAGTAGAAAGTCCGCTAAGTTACCCATGGTCACAGCCAACTAATTGGCAAAAGCTGAGACTACACAGTGGGTTCTTTTGAGAGCATCTAGTAGAAAGAGCACCATTCTGGGAAACAGAAGACCTGAATTTGAGTGTTAGCTCCAACACTTATTAGCAGAGTGACCATAGATAAGTCCTTTAATCTCCTTGAGCCTTAATTTCCTCATTTTTAAAATGGGAATTCTATGCAGTGCATAATGTATGAAAGCTATGACTAATATTATTTTTCACTAAGAAACAGAGAAATCCAGCTCCTGAGGTTGATGAAAAGGGTACAAGATTGGATTTGTTTGAACAATCTCTGAGAATTCAGACCCACTTAAAATGGGGTAAATGTGTAATGTGGCTTTTTTTAAAACATCAGAAAGGACTGGTGAACATCATTATTTTAAGGAATGTTCTATAAATGTTCAGGTACTTGGTATTTCATTTTAAAAAATTTGGCTTACATTATCCAACAGGCAGTAGCTTCTTTAAATTCAGATTATTTGTATTTGAACTGAGCACAATTAATTATGGTTGGTTTGAAAAAGACTTACCATTGTTTTACCAGAAACTTAAAGAAATTAATTCAGTGCTTTTCCACATTGAAGTATTTTCATCCCAGTTCTAGTGAATATTTCTAGTTAATATTTTCTTTCCAACTTATAGCTAAACCTGATTGTGGTGTGTGCATGTGTCAGTTTTTTTTCTACAGAAATTTTGATGATATTTTTCATCTCTGGATGAAATAGAGTCTTCTAAAATAGCTCTATTCATGATAAAATGTTTTTGGTACACTTTAGAAACTATGAGTAAACTATGGAAACAGTAGATTATTTTTAGCATTTGGAGTGCTGTAACTTTTTGGCTGCTAATAAATTCAGCTATGTTCTCTGACAGACACATGAAAATAAAATAAATGCTGAATCTAAACTGAACACAGCTGAGAACCAGGAAATAAGCGAAAAATCTGCCTGAGTTGTCAAAATAGATATAGCAGCATTCCTGCTAGTTGAGCTCTCAATCGGAGCCATTTAACCTTATTTTACATCTAATAAGATTGGTGGTCTGATTGCCAAGCCCACCACACTGTAGCAAATTAGTAGAGGGGCTGCTACTCTGACAATAGCAAAGAGTGACAGTTGATGGCCTGCTAGCAAGAGGGGGAGGCAATTATAAAAAAATTAGACACAAAAACTCACCCTAACAATCTGGGATTGTTTAGGGAAGGGGTATATATGGCTTCATCCATGTCAATAGATTCTAGGGGATCTCTGCACATTACAATAATAAAGGTTCATAAGTTCATAATTCTGGACCTGGAAGGGACTAGTCCAAACCTGTAGTTTTATAGGGGAGAAGGCGGAAATCCACAGTGATTGAGTGACTTGCCCAAAGTTATATTGCTTATAAATCTTACGCTTATAAGTGTTACCAAGGAGGGGGTAAGTGACAGATTTGAAACCAGGTGTTCTGGTTTAAAATATTTTCTCCCTGAGTCATCAACAAAAACTTATCCTCAGCATACTTAGATTAAGAAAGTAGGAAAATATGTAAATGTTTAAAGATGTCCATCAAAAAGAATCAAAACATGAGAAAAAAAAGTTGTACTTAAAGGGGTGAATCCTTAACTGCTCAGAAAACTTAGCCACTTAGAATGATACATTATGGATAAATGATCTCTTGTTAATTCAGAATGTAGACATAGAGATAGATGGAGATACTGAATGGAATTCTAGAAAGTACATAGCCATTTTGCTATGAGAAGTTAATTCAGTGACTGATTCAAGCTATCAGAATTGGGTAATTTTGTTTATTCAGCAAATATTTATTTGATTCATTCAGTGTGCCAAACATGATGTAAGGTGTTGTAAGTTATAGAAAGAAGAACAAGACACGGTCCCCATTACCAAGGAACAGAATATAAATTTTGGAGGGCAGAGACTATTTTTTGATGGCATCTTTAGCATTCAAGCAATGCCTTGCACATGGCAGACATTTAATAAGTGCTTTTTGAATTGAATTGGAGGAGCTAGAAGCCCAGTAGGGAATAAGGCATATCTAAAACCAATGGGGGGAGTGGGAAAAGAGAGACAGTGTGGTATGGTAGATAGAGAGTTGACTTCCCAGGCAGGGAGTCACAGGTTCAAGTCTCCCTCTGACATATGTTGGCTGGGTGACTTGGAGCTAGTCAGGTCACTTTTCAGGCCCCAAGCAGCTTTCTGAGATTTCAAGTTGAAGAGGAAGTTCCTCATCTTGGAATTTCCTATTCCAGTAAAATCACAGATTCAATCCTTCTCTGAGGAAGAATGTGAACCTGTAAGTGGAGAAGTGTGCTCTGGGTGTTGCTTGCCAGGTGGGCAGGGGAAGAGTGGTCAGAGAAACCTTTATGGAAGAGATAGCGTTTGAGTTGGGATTACAGGGTTGGGTAAGAATTGGATAGGAAGAAAATCTGGATGAGAAAGGGTATATCCCTTTTCCTGGAAGTTTCATTGTAGGCAAAAGCATGGAGACTAGAAAGCTTTGGGGAACCACACAGAGTTTGGGTTCAGCACGTGCATTTTGGCTGGAACTTGCATTATGTGTAGTGGGAGATAAAGCAGGAATTAGAAAAACTTGAAACACTTCAGTTGAATGTAAACTTCTTGAGGGCACGGATTATTTCCCTTTAATCTTTTTATCCCTAGCAGAGTAGGCATTTAAAATAATTAATTTATGTAGTATTTATATAGTATTTCATCAGCTACCATGGGTTCAGTGATTGTATCTATATATGTGACTCTCCAATCTACTTGTCTGGCCCTAGCTTCTCTTCAGCTTCTGGTCTCATATCTCCAACTTGCCTATTAGATTTCTCAAACTGGATGTCCTGTAGATATCTTATCACGCCTAAAACAGAATTAATGTCTCATCGTGGCTAAAACCTACCCCCCCCCACCCCCAGTCTTTACCCCTTCCTAACTGCCCTATTACTGTCAAAGGCTCTACCACCCACTTAACCCAGGCATTCAGGTTTGCAGCTTGGGGTTATTCTTGACTCCTCCCTCTCTTTCACTGCCCCTCCCCCCATCCAGGTAGTTGTCAAGTCCTGTGGCTCCCTGTCACTTTCAGGTTAAATCTTCTGTTTGGCTTTTAGATTTCTTCATAAGCTGGGCCCTTCCTGCCTCTCCAGTCTTCTTACACCTCAATCCAATCAGTTGTCAAGTCTTACTGTTTTTATTTTGTAACAACACTCACCCCTGCTTCTGTCCCGACACTGCTAACACCTTGGTGCAGGCCCCCCATCATGTCTGGACCATTGCAATAACCTGCTGGTTGGTTTCCCTGCCTCAAGTTCCTCCCCATTACAATACATTCTTCACTTATCTGTCAGATTGATCTTGCTAAAATTCAGGTCCGGTCATGTCACTTCCCTTCCCCCTTTCAATAGACTCCAGTAGTTCACCATCACCTTCTGGATCAAATATAAAATCCTTTGCTTGGCTTTTAAATCCCTTTATAACCTTGCCCCTTCCTACCTTCCCAGGCTTCTTCCACCTTATAACCCTTCATGTACTCTGTGATTCGGTGAATTGGCTTCCCTACTGTTTCTTGCATACAACATTTCGTCTCCTGAATCCAAGTGTTTCACTGACTGTCCCCCATGCCTGGAATGCTTTCTCTTTTCATCTCTGCCTCCTGGCTTCCTTCAGGTATCAGCTAAAGTCCCACTTTATTCATGAAGTCTTTTTCAGTCCTCCTTAGTCTTACTGCCTTCTCTCTGAGAGCACCCCCAATTTATCCTTTCTATATTTTGTTTGTACATAGTTGTTTGCTTGTTATCTAACCCATCATACTGTGAGCTCCTTGAGGGCAGGGGCCATTTTTTGTCATTCTTTATAAGGCTTAACGTAGTGCCTACCACATAGTAGGCACTTAATTAATGCTAGTTGACTGACTTTAAGGTATACAAACTGTGTTTCCTTATAGCAACCTTCTGGAGTAGAGATTGCAGGTATCATCTTTAGTTTACAGATGAGGAAACTACAGTTCTATAAGTGAAGTAATTTTCCTATATTCGTGCAGGTAGTAACTGTCTTGATTTGAACACAGGGCTTCTGACTCCAAAGCTACTCCTTTCAAAGCACCATTCTGTCTCTTAAGTGTTTGTGGAATGGAAAGAGAAAGCACTTAAGAGTTCTTAAGGTTGATCACCTAGCTTCTTAAGGTCCAGCTAAGGTTGGAACCATATTGTTGATGGTTTTGAATGCCAGGCTGGAGAATTTAAACAATTCAATCCTTAATTCAGTAGGCAATGTGGAGTGACTGAAAGGGAGTTCTCTGTTTTTGAACAGGGAAATTATATGACTGACCCTGTGCTTTTGGAAACTTAATGAGGCAGAACAGTGTGTGCGCGCGTGTGTGTGCCTGCTAGTGGTGGTGTCCAGTAGGAGAGTGTTGCTAGGGTGGTGACATTGTTAATGAAGAGGAGGGGATATAGATAATATGTTAAATTCAGCTCACAAGTATTTCTTAAATACCCATGTGACCAAGTTAACAGGTCTTAATTAACAGGTCTTCACAACTGACTAAACATGGGAGTCAAATCAGTGAACATTTATTATATGTTTCCTGTGAGACAGATGCTGTGTTAAGCTCTGGGGATAAAAATATGGTCTCTACTTTCATGGAGTTCACATTTGAGTAGGGGAGACTACATGGAAATTACATGTATTTGCAAAATATATATAGATGGTAGTGAGGGAGAGGGATGAATCAAAGCTGACTGAGGTTTGGAACTTGAATGACTTGGGAGATGGTGATAGATTAACAAAAAAGAAAGATCACATTCAGAGGAAAAATGTTGAATTTGGTTTTAGATATATTTGAACTCCTAGTGGGACATGTAAGGAGAACGATGGTAGTATTTGGAAAAGCATTAGGGTTTAGAGTTTCGGGAAAAAGTTGGTGCAGAAGATGGAGATTCTGGAGTCAGCTACTTAAGGTGATAATTGAAACATGGTTGTATATGATATTGTCAAGGAAGAAGATGTAGTTAAAGAAAAGATTACTGAGTACTAAATGCCCAAGAATTCTGTATTTATGGAGTGGGAGGAGTGGGGAGAAAGATGAGACTGAGAAAGATTAGAGAGGTTGCAGGTTAACCAGGAGATAACCAGTAATGCAATGGAAATCATGCTATTTTGTTTGATTCTTAAAATATCTTTGTGAGGTAAGTGCTGAAGACATATCCTCAGTTTATAGTTGGGAAAACTGAGGCTTTAGGAGGTTAAGTGACTTATTACTCATGTGAAAGGGGGGGAGGTGCAGAGAAACCAAGTGTCAGGCAGAATTTGAACCCAGCTTTCTCTTGATTGACTCTAAATCCAGTACTCTTTTCACTAAAAAATGCTTTACTAGGAAAGATATAGTTAACTTTCAAATGCAGCTTAGAAATCAAGGATACTGAATCCTTTTTATTTTGCAGGTCCTTGGTGATTTTTGAGAGAATAGTTTTTTTGGAAGGGAGGTAAGGTCACAGCGAGTGAAAGAATAAGATAGGAGTGAAAGAATAAGATAGGAGTGAGGAAGTAGAAGGATCATGTATGTACAATTTGAGAAGTTTGGCATGGAAGTAAGGAGAGACAAGGGATGGTAGCAAAATGTGGCAAAATCAATAGAAGGTATTTTTAATTTGGAGAGATCTAAACATATTCGTTGGTAGGGTAGGGAAGCAGTGGAGAGAGATGGAAGATTCAAGAGAGGGGATGATTGTAGTGGGGAGAGGAGAAGAGGAATGAGACAGAAGGTGCAAATGAAGGCTTAGTTGTGGAAAGGAGGTATTTATTCTTTTGACATAAGAAGGAAGGTAAAGAAGATATAATAGACTGATGGGGGAAAGTTGAAAGAATTCACATTTAAGATGACTTCAGTTTTTTCTGTAAAATAGTAAGTTTTGTCCCCTGTGTATTAGGGAAGCAGGGATTTATTTAGGACAGGGGTTCTTACCTTTTTTGTGTCATGTACTCCTTTGTCAGTCCAGTCTTTGGCTCTCTTTTTCAGAATAATATTAATTGCATAAAATAAAATGCATATGATTACAAAGAAAAACAGTTATTGAAATTAAAAAAAGTTCACGGACCCCAGGTTAAGAAGCCCTGATTTAAGGACTTGAGAAAACTGTAAGAAGATTAGACAGCACCTATGGGGAAGTGATACGGAACCAGCTAGAGATGAGCAAGAAGGAGGCAGATAATTTCATTGATGGTAGGCAGCTAGAGAGTGCAGTGGATAAAATGCTGACCTTGGATTCAGGAAGACTGCTAACTTGTGAGACACTTAACTAGGTCGGGTGACCCTGGACAAGTGACCTAATCTGTCTATGCCCCCACCTCCCCCAACCCTTTTTAAACTTTATCTTTGTAATCCAAACCTGTAGGGTTTAATACTGTACAATACATAAGAATGAATAAAGTTATTGCTTCCTGCACTATACTCCCTTAGTTAATGAAGTGCTTCTTTTTCCTCTTACCTTCACAGTCTGCATATTGCATCTTGTTTTCCCCTTGATTGGATGAGGATTGGGGGAAATCTCATTTATAAGCTCCTTCTAAGCGTAAGCTTTTCTCATAAAATCCCTGACTGATAGCATCCTTGTAATTAAATTGGGAGTTTGATGAAAGTATATCCTGCCTGTGCAATCTTTATTTTAACTAGAATGGTTTTGCTATTTATTAAATAGCATTTGGAAAGAGCACCTGGAAACTTGTGTGACGTTTGTTTAAGAATGATACCAGAGCATACATGGGGCAGAGGTTTTTTTTTTAACCTAATTTCAATTTGATGGGCTATAGGGATTTATGATGCTCTGAGAGCTTCTCTGTTAGCCTTTTAAAGCCAGTTTATCTTTCAGCCTGAGTCCCTACGTTTAAGATACAGCTCAGACCCCCTTTTCTGCATGAGGGCTTTCTTGTGCTAATCTCCTCCCTTCTAAACCACATTGTATTGACTTTATATTTATGCTGTACATATTTTTATACGTACTTGTCTCCTCCATTAGAATGGAAGTTCCTTGTGAACAGAGATGGTTTCATTCTTTGTACTTGTATGCCCAGTGCCTCTAGTACATGGACGCTTGATAAGTACTTGACTGATTGACCATAAAAGACCTTTTTTTTTTCTGCTTGAATGTGAGCTTATATGAATATGTATGTTGTATATATAGTGTCCCCAAATTCTTACTTCAGTTTTAAGCTATTAAAGCTTTACCACCTTATAGAAAATGAGGTTGATAGAGTTAAATGACATAATCAGGGTCAACAATATAGGTAGTAGGTGAGATACATTGACCGTAGAGGGTGTCTCAAAGGTCTTACTGCAGTTTTACATGATTAATTAAGCAATAATGAATATTATTATTTATATTATGTATTATAATTTACAATAACATTTTAATATGGGCAACTAGGTGTTGCAGTGGATAGAATGCTGGAGTCGGGAAGATTCATCTTTCTGAGTTTAAATCTGGCCCTGGACACTTAACCAGTTATGGACAAGTCACTTAACTCTGTTTGCCTCAGTTTCCTCATCTGTAAAATGAGCTGGAGAAGGAAATGACAAACCACCCCAGTATCTTTGCCAAGAAAACCTCAAGCACAATCACAAAGAATTGGACATGATTGAAAACAACAACAACAACAGATTTTTTGCAGTTACTCATTGATCTAGACTTGTTAGCATGGCCCTTGATGGTAGGTAGGTGTTCAACAGATACAATGGGCAGGTGCTTTTGGCATTATTATTTGTGCCAGATAATTCAATTAAAAAGTTGAATGGGTTTTTTTTTTGGCTACAAATCATGGATTGCTAGGGTCAGGTGCTGCAAGTTGGAAGCTGGGGAGCTAGAGTGTTTCCCTTCAGGTCAGTCAGTCAGGATAGTGGGAAACATGTACTTGGTATCATCTTTAAATCTTGATGCTTGTCAGGGATGTAATGTCTAGTGTCTTGTTCTGTTTGTAAATTTGACAGACTGATCTATTATTCAAGGTGAAGTCAGTCACTTTTCCTAGGTAGAAAGCATGGTGTTTCTTCATCAAATAGCCTCATATATTTTTGTAAGCTTTTTTCTTAAATGGATTTGTCTTCCGTTTTTACCCATTTTAAATTAATTTCTTTCTAGAGGGAGAAACATTTAAAAAATTCTTTAGTATAGATTTAGTGATAAATTTGTATATATGACATAATATTTATAGTATGGTTAGGAAAATATTCTAAAAGAAGGTATTTGTGTGTAGGACTAATGATCTCATATTGTAACAGAAAAGTCCCTAAATAAGACAAATTTCTTTCGTAAAAGTTTATTCCTTAGAAAGGAACAGGGGTTTGTTATTGTAGAAAATGGGAAGTCCATAATGTTGGATTCTGATATCCTTTTTAGAGTTAGGCAAGTTACTTTATGCTCACCCTGGCCGACCTGAAATAGGCACACAAGGGCATATTTGGCTGTGATCAGCTCACATAATTTGTCTAGCTATAGTTGAATTGACCCTAAAGTGATTCAGATTTTATGTTAAGACAGTATTTGCTGAATTATGCTGAGTAGTTTACTTGTGCCTTATTCTCTTCACCTATTTCTGCATATGTAAAACATGACTTTTCTCCCCTGTAATTGTGAGAGATCGTGGACCTAAGATTAGTCATAAATAGAGTAGACAGAGCACTGGGATTGGAGTCAGGAAGACCTGGTATGAATTATACCTCAAACATTTTCTCATCGTTAAAAAGAGGGAGTTGGATTCAGTGACCTGTAAGGTCTCTTTGAGCTTCAGATCTATGATTTTGTGATAATTATGCTGGATTTGGAAAAGACTTCAATGCAAAGGATCACAGAGTTAGAGCAGGGGCAATCTAGGCTGTGCCTCTAATTTTGCTGATGAGTGAGCTGAGGCCCAGAGAGATGAAGCAGTATGCTTAATATCAGCAACAAGATTTGAACCCAGGTCTTCTGTCTCTGGAGCTACTTTTCTTTTCATTGTACTCTCCTGCTTTCCCCATTATTATTGAGCTTGTGGATCAATTAGTAATCAGGTCTAGCTTCCTATGTTATTAAGGATAAAGTGGTATTGTTCCCATGTTATGGAAAAAGGCATCTTCTCCCCTGTAGAAGCTAAGACTTGCCTAGACTCACAAAGTGTTTTTATAAATTTTTATAAATTCATTAATTTGATCAACCCTGTTGAGTTTATTGTGGTAGATGTTGTCTTTGTCTCTGCTTTAAGTTTAGCTCCCAAGAAGATAAGTGACTTTCCCAAGTTGACACAGCTAAGGTTTAAGGGGAACCTGAACTCAGTTTTCCTTACTTATGGTCCAGTGTACTTTATGCTTTGTTTCTCTTGTTCTGTACATTATATTACTCTTGCTATACCTTTTAATTTAGGACCAATTTAGCCTTGGTATTTAACTTCTCTGGGCTTCAGCCAATCAACAAGTATTTTTTAAAGCTCTTCTTATATGTTAGGTACAGGTCTTAGTTTCCTCATCTCTAAAATGTGGATAATGTAATATCTATCTCAGTGGTATTATTGTGAAGATCAAATGAAAATTTACAAATGGTAAAATGTATATACCATTAACTGCTACATAATAGGTGGCATTATTAGTCTCATAATGAGTTTTTCTTTTGAAATTGAATTTCATATTTACTCTGGAGGTGACAAGTATGTGCCCAGTAGCAAATAGTCATCTTTCGAGTATCGGGTTAAATTACCAAAGTAAGGAAATGATTCCCATTAATTTGGATGCTACTTTGACTTTTTCTACTCAACTGCTGCTGATTCATATTTCTCTTCTCCTTTTGAGTAGCTCTTGCGTGAGGAGTGAAGCAAGGCAATGAGTTATAGGGGACTGACTTCTAGGGAGACAAGTTCTTAGGTGTTTTCCAGTGGCTGTGTGCCAACCCTTTTAGGGATGACTCTCTTTTAGAGGTCAGGGAAATGAAAACAGGAGGGAAAAAAGGAAATAAGGACTTGAACTGTTCTGCCTTGAAAGTTGAAAAACTTGGTTGGAAATTTTAGTAAAATTTCAAGGAATATATATGAATTAAGTGAAATTTATAAAAATTCCCAACAATTTGCTATTTGTCAAAGAAGAAAATGGTTATTGTTCAGATAAAACAAAGGATAAACATTTCTGCCTAGTAATAGTTTTAGTAAAGTATTTTTTAATCAAACTTGAGAATAAGATTATTCTTTCTTTTAAATAGGAAGATGCTATTTAGTTAATAAGCATTTCAGTCACTCAATAAACATTTATTAAGCACCTACTGTGTGTTAGCCAGTGAGCTAAGTTTTAACTAGGGGCATAAGAAAGGCAAAATACCATCCCTGCTTTCAAGGAGATTACAGGCTAATGAGGGAGACAAACATGCAAACGACTATGTACAAAACAAGTTGTAGATGGGATAAATTGGAAGTAATCAGCAGAGGGAAAGCACTAGCTTTAAGGAAGATCAGAAGAGATTTCTTGTAGAAGTTGGGTTGGATTTTAACTGAATCTTGAAGGGAGCCAAGAAAGCTAGGAGGTGGAGCTGAGGAGGAAGAGCATTCCCTGTGTGGAGGATGCCTGAGGTGTTGGGATCTCAGAGTACTTGGGTGTGGTGGTAGGGTGGTGCAGGGTATAAGGTATAGGAAGCCAGGAAGGGTAGTATGTGTGTGTGTGTGGGGGCAGGTTATGAAGGGCCAAAACAGAGGGTTTTTATATTTGATCCTGGAGGTGGTAGGGAGTCAGTGGAATTTATTGAGTAGGGGGTGGTGACATGGTTAGACTTATGCTTTAGGAAGATCACTTTGACCACGAAGTGGAGGATGAAGTGGGGAGGAGAGAGGCTTGTGGCAGGGAGACTAACGAGCAGGCTCTTGCTATGGTCCAGGCATGAGGTGATGAGGACATGGAACAGAATGTTGCTGGCAGAGGAGGGGAGGGGGATTTGTACAGGAGATGTTATGAAGAATTGACAGGCCTTGGCACAGATAGGATGTGAGGGGTGAGAGAAAGTGAAGAGTTGAGAATGACACCTAGGTTGTAAGTCTGGGGTACTGGGAGGATGGTGGTCCCCTCAATGGTAATAGGGAAGTTAAGAAGAGGGAGGGTTTGGAGATAAAGATAATGAGTTCAGTTTTGAACATGTTGAATTTAATTAATTTATTTATTTAACATATTTAATTTTCAGCATTGATTTTCACAAGAGTTTGAGTTACAAATTTTCTCCCCATTTCTACCCTCCCCCCCACTCCAAGATGGCATATATTCTGGTTGCCCTGTTCCCCAGTCAGCGCTCCCCTCTGTCACCCCACTCCCCTCCCATCCCCTTTTCCCTTCCTTTCTTGTAGGGCAAGATAAATTTATATGCCCCATTGTCTGTGTATCTTATTTTCTAGTTGCATGCAGAAACATTTTTGTTTGTTTTTGAACAAATGTTTTTAAAACTTTGAGTTCCAAATTCTCTCCCCTCTTCCCTTCCCACCCACCCTCCCTAAGAAGTCAAGCAATTCGACATAGGCCACATGTGTATCATTATGTATAACCCTTCCACAATACTCATGTTGTGAAAGACTAACTATATTTTGCTCCTTCCCAACCCATCCCCCTTTATTGAATTTTCTCCCTTGACCCTGTCCCCTTTCGAAAGTGTTTGTTTTTGACTACCTCCACCCCCGTCAGCCCTCCCCTCCATCATCCCACCCATTTTTTTTATCTTCTTCCTTCTTCTTTCCTGTGGGGTAAGATTCCCAATTGGGTATGTATGGTAATTCCCTCCTTAGGCCAAATCTGATGAGAGCAATGTTCACTCATTCCCCCCTCACCCGCCCTCTTCCCTCCTCCCACAGAACTGCTTCCTGTTGCCACCTTTATGCAAGATAATCCACCCCATTCTATCTCTCCTTATCTCCCTCTCTCAGTATGTTCCTCTCTCATCCCTTAATTTGATTTTATTTCTTTTAGATATCTTCCCTTCATCTTCAACTCACCCTGTGTCCACTCTCTCTCTTTCTCTCTCTCTCTATGTATACACACACACACACACACACACACACACACACACATAGATATATACATATATACACATTCACCCATATATATACATAAACATATATGTATGCATATTCCCTTCAGCTACCCTAATACTGAGGTCTCATGAATCATACTTGTCATTTTTCCATGTAGGAATGTCAACAAAACAGTTCACCTTTAGTAAGTCCCTTGCAATTTCTTTTTCTTGTTCTTTTTCTTGATTACCTTTTCATGCTTCTCTTGATTCTTGTGTTTGAAAGTCAAATTTTCTATTCAGCTCTGGTCTTTTCACTGAGAAAGCTTGAAAGTCCTCTATTTTATTGAAAGTCCATATTTTGCCTTGGAGCATGATACTCAGTTTTTTGCTGGGTAGGTGATTCTAGGTTTTAATCATAGCTCCATTGACCTCCGGAATATCGTATTCCAAGCCCTTTGACCTCTTAATGTAGAGGCTGCCAGATCTTGGGTTATTCTGATTGGGTTTCCACAATACTCAAATTGTTTCTTTCTGGCTGCTTGCAGTGTTTTCTCCTTGATCTGGGAGCTCTGGAATTTGGTGACAATATTCCTGGGAGATTTCTTTTTGTGATCTATTTGAGGAGGCGATCGATGGATTCTTTCAATTTCTATTTTGCCCTGTGGCTCTAGAATATCAGGGCAGTTCTCCTTGATAATTTCTTGAAAGATGATATCTAGGCTCTTTTTTTGATCATGGCTTTCAGGTAGTCCAATAATTTTAAAATTATCTCTCCTGGATCTATTTTCCAGGTCAGCGGTTTTTCCAATGAGATATTTCCCATTGTCTTCCATTTTTTCATTCATTTAGTTCTGTTTTATAATATCTTGATTTCTCATAAAGTCACTAGCTTCCATTTGCTCCAATCTAATTTTTAAGGTAATATTTTCTTCATTGGTTTTTTGGACCTCCTTTTCCATTTGACTAATTCTGCCTTTCAAGGCATTCTTCTCCTCATTGGCTTTTTGGAGCTCTTTTGCCATTTGAGTTAGTCTGTTTTTTAAGGTGTTGTTTTCTTCAGTGTTATTTTTTAGTATTTTTTTGGATCTCCTTTAGCAAGTCATTGACTTGTTTTTCATGGTTTTCTCGCATCCTTCTCATTTCTCTTCCCAATTTTTCCTCTACTTCTCTAACTTGCTTTTCCAAATCCTTTTTGAGCTCTTCCATGGCCTTACACCAGTTCATGTTTTTCTTGGAGGCTTTTGGTGTAGGCTCTTGCACTTTATTGACTTCTTTAGGCTGTATGTTTTGGTCTTCTTTGTCAGCAAAGAAAGAATGCAAAGTCTGAGACTGAATCTCGGTGTGTTTTCGCTGCCTGGCCATATTCCCAGCCAACTAATTTGACCTTTGAGTTTTTCAGTGGGGTATGACTGCTTGTAGACTAGAGAGTTCTATGTTCTACGTTTGGGGGGGAGGTGCCAACTCTGCCACACCAGCACTGCTCCCTCCCCAAGAACTCCCAACCCGGACTGGGCTTAGATCTTCAGCAGGCTGTGCACTCCTGCTCTGATCTGCCACTTAATTCCTCCCACCAGATGGGCCTGGAGCCGGAAGCAACAACAGCCGTAGCTGCCCCACCTTCTGCTGCCCCTGGGGCTGGAAGCCGAACCTCGAACTCCTTCCACTCCCTCAGCTTTTCCCACTAACCTCAGCAGTCTTTGGTGTTTATGGGTTGAGAAGTCTGGTAACTGCCGCAGCTCACTGATTCAGGGCGCTAGGGCATGCTCTGCCCAGTTGCTGGTCTTGTTGGTCCACGCTGCTCAGGCTGGGCTCTGCTCCACTCCGTTCTCAGCTCCCAGCTCCGTGTGGGATAGACCTCACCCAGAGACCATCCAGGCTGTCCTGGGCTGGAGCCCTGCTTCCTTCTGCTGTTTTGTGGGTTCTGCCATTCTAGAATTGGTTCAGAGCCATTTTTTATAGGTTTTTGGAGGGAGTCAGTACGCAGCTCATGCTAGTCCCTGCTTACCAGCCGCCATCTTGGCTCCGCCCCGAACATGTTGAATTTAATATGTCTACGAGATATCCAATTCTAGATGTCCAGTAAGTGGTTGGAGATGTGATACTGAATGTCAGGAGAGAGGTTATGTCTGGCTGAATAGATTAGAGAATCATCAGCATAGAGATGATAATTGAGTCCGGAGGACCTGATGAGATCAAGTGAAATAATATAGAGGGAGAGTAGAAAAAGGATTCAGCAAAGGAGACGGAGAAGGAGCAGTCGGATAGGTTGGAGGAGAACTAAGAGTAAGTAGTGTCATGAAGAGTGTATTAAGTAAAAGAAGGTGATTTCTAGTGTCAGAGGCTACAGAGAGGTGGAAGAGAATGAAGAGAAAAGACCATTAGATTTGGCAATTAGGAGATCCTTCATAACTTTGGAGAGAGAAATTTTAGTTGAATGATGAAGTTGGAAGCCAGACTATAGAGCATTTTTTAAAAATTAAATTTTATTTTCACTTCCAGATTCCCTCCCTACCCCCTACAACTCCCCACCCATTGAGAAAGCAAGAATAACAAAATTTGTTACAAATATACATACATATATTTAAGCAAAACCAATTTCCATATTAGTTATATCCAAAACAAAGTTATGTTTGTGTGGGGTACAAGACCCTTACCAATATAATATAAAAATTCATAAAATAAAGAGGAGTCTTGAGGAAGAACAGAAAGTATTTATTCAATTCTCAAGAGAAAGGGTGTCACCTCCACTAGGACAGACCAGGGGAAGGAGGCAAATTTCAAAAGGCAAGACACCAATATATATCCTAATGTGAGGAAATTCCCGCCCACCACTGTCGCTCCTCTCCATTGGCTGGGAGGTGGGCTTACAGTCTAGGTGCGAAAAGCTAGATGAAGAACCAGGAAATCAGGCACAGCCAATCCAAACGTATCTCCTTATTTAGCAACTAGCTGCTGATGTGGTAGTAATATGGCTAAGGTAAAGGAGAGGAATGAGGAAAAGGGAGGGGGGGTGCCTTCCTGGAGCAGGGAACAAACAACTCATATGCTGTCCATTATATCCTTATTTTGTTAAAACTTTGTGCTAGCACCGAGAGAGAGAGAAGGGAGGGCACTTATTGCCCCAAGCCCTGGATTCCTAGAAATTAGGTAACCAAATCCCTACAAGGTTAAATCCTGAGTCTATTCTATTCCTCCAAACTCCACTTATTTCAAGAATAAGAGAAGAAAATAATTCCTGTATTCTTCCTCTGAAGTCTTCACAAGTGTTATCTCCCACTCATGTTTCAGTTTGCACTCTGAGTCCATCACCTCTCTATCTGGAGGTGAGTAACATCTTGGGTCCTCTGGAACTGTGGTTTGTTCCATTGAGTTTATCAGAGGTGTGTAATATCAATTAAGGTGGGACTTTCTTACTGTTTTAAAATGATTAAGTGTCTTTGATTGAGTCTTACTACGTGCTAAACCCCAGGCCCAAACCTCTACCTACTAGGTGCTAAGCCTGTGTAGATGTGAAGCCCTCAGAGTCCTAAGGGGAGTTGCCAATTGTAGGAGCCTAAGTTCTGGTGGCTCAGATGACATTTGATGACATCCGAAACTGTATAAAAAGAGAGAACAGAGTTATTTGCTTAGAGCTCCAACTCTTGGTGGTGTGCTGATGTGGAGACTCTGGGCACCCAAAGTTAAGAGCCCTCCAGCTTGTAAACCCAGATGTTCGGACTTTGTTAAACTCTGGTAGCTATGCATTGACATTTGAATCAGACAAGGTCTGTCTGTTGATGTTTGTAATTTGTTTGTATTTGCTCTGAAGTTCAGGGTGCTGGCTTTTCCCCCTGAACTAAGTGAATGATATTTATATACTGGATTAAAGTAAGATTGTTAACCCCTTAGTGTTGCTTTCCCTAGTAAAGCAGATCAAAAGAACCTGGGCTTGTAGCATTTCTTGCTGTTGGGCTTGTGTTGGTTTTTCACCCCCATAGCAGCTGCTAGCTGAATTGTTGAAACAAGTTGTTAGATCTTTCAAAGTAAAAAGTGATTTGGAAGGGTGGTCATTCATAGCTCAGTGATCTGCACGGGTCTTATGGAGTAGATAGAGCTGAGTTTTGAAGTAGAGTTTTGTGGAGTAGGTGAGTGACATGGTCAGACTTTTGTTTTAAGAAGCAGCACTTTGGCAGCTTTTGTGGAAGCTGGTTTGGGGAGGGGAGAGACTTTGAAGCAGGGAAATCAATTATGAGGCTGTTGTAATAACATTGGTAAGAGGTGACCAGGCCTTGAATAGGGTGGTGGTGAGTGGAAAAAAGGGGAAGGATATGAGAGATGTGCAAATAGAATTGATGAGACAACAGATGATTGACTGTATGGTGATTGAAAGAGAAGGAAGAGTTGTGGATGACTTTGAGGATGCTGTCCTGAGTATTGGGAAGAATGGAAGTTCTTTCATAGAAACAGAAAAGCTAGGAAGAGTACCCAGATTTGGGGCAAGATAATGAGTTCTATTTTGTAAGATGTGTTGGGGTTGAGATGCATGCCTGTGGATGTTCAGTGGATGTATCTAATAGGCAATTGGTCAGCTCAGCAGAAAGACGACTGTATAGATGACTGAATCCATGGTAGCTGAGTCCATCATAGAGAATGTAGAGAGAAAAGAGGACCCAGGACAAAGCCTTGAGGTGCATCCACAATAAGAGAGGTAGATGAGGATCCAGCAAAGGAGACTGAAAATGGTAGAGTTGTCCATTAAACTGTCATTTCAAACTTTTTTTTTCACCTTTGTTAAAGTAAACATATTTATGTAGTTGACAATTGTAATAGTAATTAAGGTGGGACTTTTTGCTGTTCTTAAGTGCCTTTGATGATTCTGGCCTTTGTTTGAATGGGGCAGATAAAGTGGGATCTTTTTGTCTTGGAGTATTTCTCAGCACTGAGACAATTGGGAGTCATTGATTTGTATGTGATGTGTTGCTTGGGATGGGGAACTTTCCCACACCCAGCCTGGGTGAGGTCAGAGCCCTCAGGGCTCTGAACAGGATATAATTGAGAAGAGCTTGGCTTTTAACTTTTGGGGCACAGTCGTGGAAGGAGTGTTGAGACTCTGGGCAAGCTGTAAACTGCCCCCCAGCTTCACAACCCAGATATTGGTGTTTCTCTGGTAACTATGAATTGTGTTTTGAATCAGACAAGGTCTCTCTGTTGATGTTTGTAATTTCTGTTTGTATTTGCCTTGAAGTTCAGGGGGCTGATCTTTTCCCCCTGAACTGTGAATGATATTTGTATGTTTGATTAAACTGAGATTGTTAACCCCTTAAAGTTACTTTCCTCAGTAAAGTGGGTCAAAGAACCTGTGTTGGCAGCTTTCTGTGTGCTGGTTGTTGGTGGGTCTTACACCCCTACAGCAGATGCTAGCAGATTGTTGTTACAACAATATGTGAATACTCCTTTGTATTCTGTTGTCCCGTCCCATCTCCCCCCTCCCCCCAAATATATCCATGCGGCCTACATTCTTGTCATTTGGAATAGCTGATTTTTAAAGCGCTTATTGCATAGCCTTGATGTTTTACATCTGGCTCATGAAGTTGGTATAGCCTTTTCCCCGTTTGGGGATATTTAGGTTGTTTCCAGTTTATGCCATTCCAAATAGTACTTCTTCAGACATCTTTATTAAATTATTTTGATTTTAGGTTTTTTCCTTTGAGCATATTCTCCAAAAATGGAGTGATTGGGTCAAAGGTTAAAAGTAGTTTCGTTCATATATTAGGCATTGCCAGATTGCTCTCCAGCAAGCTAAACATTTTCTGTGACTCAGTAAGTATACCAGCTTTACAATTTAACCCAAATTTCTAAAAATTGTTTTTGTTGTTAGCTGCATACTGATTCCTTAAAGTTTCAATTTGTATTTCTTTGATTGTTAGACCTTCTGTTTTTCCATATAATTATTTTTTGTCTTTATTTAGTCCTATATAAATTGTTTCTGTTTTGGTCATTTACTTAGTAGAACCCAGGTATTGCCTTTACAGAAATAATTGATACAAATAGTAAACCTGTTCTGGGAACATATTTATTGATATTCTTAGCCACAGATTCTGCCAAAGAAGATACTACTTTGTCAAGGACATTCGAGTTTTATATTAAGTATTACATTTTTATCTTTGAGAGTATTGTCATCGAGGACCATGGCATCTCTCTCTTTTAAGTTAGAGTTTTGTAATTTTCCTTGAATAATTCATTTATATCCAAAGCTATTCGAGTAGCCAAGTATTAAATATGTCTCTATGTATACCAACTGACATCTGTTTCCATTGTATTTTCTAGCTACGTGTTACTAGTATATAAAAATATAAGTGATACTTTTAATTTGTCCCATGCTTAGCTGGGAACTCATTGTTTACCTCTAGCAACTTTTGGTTAACGTCCTTGGAGTTTCTGATTATATAGTCATAAATCTACAAAAAATATGTGTTTTTGTATATAAAAGTAGTTTTCCTGTCATAGTTACTAACAGCATTTCTATTGTTACCCTTGTTTTATTCTTGTCTGTAAAGGGAATGACTCAAGTGTATGTCTGTTAAGTCTAATGATGATTTGTGGTTTTTAATACGTATTTCTAAAATGTTAACAAAGAAACACCTTACCTAATTAAAAAAATTAATCAATATATGTTGTATTATATTAAGTGTTTTCTTGCTGTCTTTTGAAAAATTTTTTTTAACTCCTTTTTTTGTTAATGTTATGGTTATTATTTTTCCACTGTGCTATACTATCTTTGTATTTCAAGTATACATCTTATTTGGTCAAAAGGAATAATTAAAAATATTTGTTAGGTTTTATTTAAGTTTGCCATGTCTATTGCTTGAGAGTAATCTGTAATTTTCTTTTTTGCCATTGGCCCAGTCTGGTGTGGGGCTAAAAATAATGGAAAAGGACTTTGAAAAGGGCATTGAAAAAGGGCTTTAAGGGTTACTTGTTATTTCACCTAATAGAACAACTCTGAAGTAGGTATAGTACATGTATTATCTTTATTTTACAAGGGAGGAAACTGAGGTTCAAAAAAGCTGAGTTACTTCCCATGGTCACGTAGCTGTTAAATATCAGTGGTGATATTTTGGCCCAGGTCTGTCCTGACTCCTCTTTCCAATGTGCCATGCTGTTCTAAGCTTTTCTGTATTTTGTAGTTGTTTATATAATTATAGGAATTATTTGTCCTTTGGAAATTCTTTAGTTTGTCTACTGGACCCAGATGCCTTTTGGGAGGCAGGGAGGGAGGTTAAGGGAAGGATGAGTAATTCTTTGGTAACTTTTCCTAATTCTTCACTGTTGTTGGTTTGTTGATGCTCTGTGCTTTAGACTAGTGATGCCAATCTCACATAGAAACAGGAGCCACTAAACAATACATAAGATGCCAGTGGACTGCATATTGATTTAGGAAACCACATATTAACATTATGTATGTTCTGTTGTGTTTTTATTTATTTTGTTACATATTTCCCAATTACATTTTAATCTAGTTCAGGTTGCACTCAGTAGGGTTGTGAACTGCATATTTGACACCTCTACCACTTTTTCCAGTTTTAGTATTTTATATTTTTGGAAATGGTCATCAAATTTATTAACATATAAGTAGCTCAAAATATTATTCTCAATTAAAAGAAAACTTTTGTGTTAGATCTTTTATCTCTTTTTTGATTGTCAGTCTACAATTTCTTTTTATTTTGTTGGTCAGTTTTTAAAATTAATTATTGGTTTTAGTTATCATTTCATTTCATCAACAGATATTTAAGTGCTGACTATGTGCTAGGTGACATGCTAGGAGGCTGTGGAGTACAGAGACAAAAATGAAACAGTCTCTGCAGTCTCAGAATTTATTCTCCTGGGAGAGAGATGCTCATATATAAGTGTATACAAATCATAGAGGATAGGGATAGGATCTCAGATTTAATTTTTAATGGGAACTCTCAGATGAGAAAACTTCCTCTACCAATGTAGGTCAGTATTTTTTAATGTAATTTATATAGTCCTGGTGAGTTTTCTGGAAGATTTAGTGACTAATTTAGGGTCATAGTCAATACATATCAGAGGCAGCAATTGTAATGGCAAGCAAAGTGTGAATTTTTGCTTTTTTTTTCTTTTGGAGTTAAGTTTCTGTAACAATTAAGTGCTTAATGTAATGTTAATGGAATAGGAAGATCTTTCCCATCCATTAATAGGCCTATGTGACCTGCTTTGAGTTCTGGCCCAACTCATAGTGGTGATACATTCTGGATCACGTGGAGCCTGAGTCACGTGGAGTCCAGTGTGGGAGGAGTTTGCCAAAAATGGGAAAAAGAACGGGAAGTGGGAGTGAAGTAGAGCTGAGAGAGAGAGAGAAGCTAGCATGAGTGGGCAGAGGGAGGGATTTTCCTGGGGGAACTTGCCTATGAGGAGGCCTAACAGAAAGAATGTTCGAGATGACAGCGCTCCCTCTGTTGGTTTGTGTTAATTTCTCAGACAGAAGCTCTATCTGTTGGTCTTTATGAGTGAATTGAGCTGAAAGGTAGAGACCTACCCATGGGAAGGAGGCTTAGCTTAAGTCCCTTTTAAGAGCTGTTAAAGTGAATTGAGATGGTGGTGCTGATAATGTGTGTAAATATTGTTGTAGCCCTGTCAAGCTTTGTTTTCCCAGAAACAGAAGCTGTGGGCAGGAGCCCCTGGAGCCTGCTGTCAGGCAGGAGCAGGAAGAGCTTGGAGTGGAGCAGTCCGCATGAGCTAAGACAAGAAGCAGGAGTGGAGAGCTGCCTGTGTGTGAACCCAGGGAAGAGCTGGGAGCAGTCGGCCTACTGAGGAAGAGCCATGGGACTTGGAAGTCAACCTCAAGTTAAGATGAAAGAAGACTTTACTTGGACACTCTGTATTGACTGAGGAGATTGTAACTTGCTGTGACCTAGGAGTGGATAGTGTTTGTATTTTCTGATACTCCTTAAGGATGATATATAGTGCTAGGGAGGACCCTGGCCTGGGACTCCCTGCTTATGTAAACGAGTATTTGGGGGATGCAGTGATATATGCTGTGTGAGTATTCTGAGGACTGCCATAAAATATACTGAATGATATGTTTTGTTTAAGACTACGTGGCCACCTTAGTAATAAGTTGTTATGTTGCTATGAATGTTATGCTTTAGTTTATTGAATAATGTTTAGTTCTAAATAAATGGAGAATTCATTATACTGTGTGATTAGACCCTTAAAATTATTCACAGCTGTAGTCCTTGGGTGTGCTGCCATAATTGGCGTTACAACAATTGAACCTGGGTTTCCCAAACAGTTGTCTATACACTATGCTAGGCTACCTTTCCTATATAAAACACATAAAATAAATAAAGGGTATGTTCTGGGAGAAGATAGCTGCTTGGGGAAAGGAACAAGGAGGGGAGGAGGAAAAGCTTTGTGTAGAAGATGAGTTTGAAAGACATTAGGGATTCTAAGAGGCACAGGTGAGGGGGTACTGAGACCAGTGCAGAGGTGAGGAGATTGGCAGTTTGTGTGTGAGAAACAAGAAGGCCTTTTTGGCTTGCAGTGTGTAAGGGAGAATAATGTATTATAATAAAGCAGGAGAAAGGTTGGAGCCAGGTTGTAAAGGGTTTTTTTAAATGTTAAATTGAAGAGTTTGTGTTTTGCCTAGAGATAATAGGGAGCCACTGCAGTTTCTTGAGCAGGAGAGTGAACTTGTTAGACATTAGTTTTTTTTTTCCAATTAATTAATTAATTATTTTTTAGTTTACAACATTCAGTTCCATAAGCTTTTGAGTTATAAATTTTCTCCCCCTCCTTCTCCTCTTCCTTCTTCTGCTCCCCAAGATGGCATGCATATACATTCATATTAAACGTGTTTTCACATTAGTCATGTTGCAAAGAAGAATTATAACCAATGGAATGAATCATGAGAAAGAAGAAACAAAACAGAAAAGAGCAAATAGTCTGCTTCGCTTTGCATTCAGACTCTGTGATTCTTTTTCTGGATGTGGAGAGCATTTTCCATCACAGGTCTTTTGGAGTTTAGACATTAGTTTTAATAAAATAACTTTGGCAGCTTCATGGATTGTGGATCAGAGAAGGGGGAGGCTTGAAGGAGTGAAAACAATTAGGGAGGTATTGCAAAAGGCCCAGCCAGAGGAGAGGAGGGCCTGATCTAGGGTGGTAGTTGTGATAGTAGAGAGAAAGAGAAGGATTTGAGAGATGCCATAGGTGTAAAATCAACAAGATTTGGCAACTGATTGGTTATGTGGCATAAGGATGAAGGAAGGTTTGAGGTTGACTCCGCAGTTGCCAGCCTGCGTGATTGGACGGATGCTGATTTCCTTAACAGAAACAGAGTAGCTTGTAATACAGATTTAGTGAGTTTGGAATAGGGTTGGTTTTCTGGGGGACAGGTAATGATTTCTGTATTGTGTAGGTTGTGGCTGAGATGCTTGAAAGACATCCATTTAAAAACGTTCAATAAGTAGCTGTATTTCTAATTTTCTCCTTTTGTTTATATTTGCTCTGTTGCTTTTCCCTCATCTTTTGACTCAGTAGTTTTGTTCTCTTGAGTTCTTTAAGTAGAAACCTAATACATTTCTCTTTTTTGCTTACTAGTATAGGACAATTTATTTCTGTAACTGAAATGGAAGTACAGCTTTGACAATATTCTATAACTTTTGAATAGATATTGTATGCTTATAATGTCATAATTTATATACACACATACAGGCATACTTCATTTTATTGGGCTTTTGCAGATATTGTGTTTTTTACAAATCAAAGGTTTGTGGTAACCCTGTTTTGAGCAAATCTAGCAGTGCCATTTTTCCAACAGCATGTGCTCACATTGTGTCTCTGTGTCACATTTTAGTAATTCTAGCAGTATTTCAAACTTTTTTTGTTATTATTATATCTGTTATGGTGATCTATGTTCTTTGATATTACTATTCCAGTTGTTTTGGGGCACCACAAACCACACCCACACAAGATGTCAAACTTAATCAATAAATGTTGTATGTTTTGACTGTTCTACCAAGAGAAAATGCATTCCAACACCATGCCTTTGGAACCAGAATTGATCATTGCATTTCACCTGCGTTTTGTTATGTTTTAGGGTTGTCTTCATTTACATTGTTGTAGTCACGTATATATTTCTTCTAGTTTTTCTTTCTTTTCCCTTTTTCTGTTCATATAATTTTTCCATGCTTCTCGAAGTTTTCATATTTGTTATTCCTTACTCTGCAATAATATTCTTTAACATTTATATATTATAATTTGTTAATTCTTCAATAGATGAGCACGTGCTTTGTGCCCATTTTTTGCTGTTACAGAAATGCTTTTATATGTTTTGGTATATATGAGACCTTTCTGTCACTGGTTGTCTTGGGGGTCATTTGCCCAGTAGTGGAATTACCGAGTTAAAGGGTATCAGTAATTATTAACTTTTTACTCATAATCTCCTTTTTTTTTTTCCAGAATAGTTGGGCTGAAATGAGATAATTGGGGAATAAAATTTGTAGCAAGTTTCTCACCTAAGGATGTCATTTGTAAGATGTATAAAGAATTTATTTAAATTTGTAAGAATAAGCACTATGCCCCAGTTGATTAATGGTCAAGATATATGAATAGGTAGTTTAATGAAGAAATCCAGGCTATTAATAGCCTTGTGAGAAATGCTCCAAATCACCAGTGTTAAGTGAAATGCAAATTAAAGCAACTCTCAGGTTCTTACACCTCTCAGATTGGCAAAATTGACAAAAAAGGAAAATGACAACTGTTGGAGGAGCTGGAGAATAGGGACATTAATAATATACGGTTGGTAGATCTGTGAGTTGGTGTAGCCATTATGGAAAGCATTTTGGAATCATGCCCCCAAAGTCACTGGTTGGCATACTCTTTGAACCAGTTTATTAATACTACTTGGGACTACACCCAAAGAAATCAAAGAGAGAGCAAAAAGACCCATATATGTAGAGTAGTTGGACCAATTCACACCTATACCAATAATCCATTAGTGTTCCTGTCTTCCTAGCTCTCTTCCACATCAACTATTTCCAGTGATTTTTGCTAATCTGGCAGGGATCAGAGCTGTTATCTTAGAGTTGTTTTAAATATGCTTTTATTAGTAATTTGAAGCATTTTTCATATTATTGTTGATAATTTGCATTTCTTCATTGAGAACTGCCCTTTAAACACTTCTTTATCGGGGAAAAGCTATCAGTATTATATATTTATATCAATTTCCTATAGATTTCAGAACTCAGATTTTTATATATGATCAGTTTGTGTTGGGCATTTGAAAGGAGTGTGTTCTTTTGATCTACAGTTAACTTCTCTTACATGTCTATTTTAGTTTTTCATTGTATTTTTTAGATCTAATTTTTTTTCCTACTTGATGGGTGTGTTCTGATAGTGAAGTATTGTGTTTCTATTATTTTTCATTTCTGTAATTTTTTTTTTATTTCTGTACTTTGCTGTTATTAGGGACATTTGAAATATTTGAGTCTTTAGGTTTTCATTGTTTAATGTAATTTTATCATTGTGTAGTTTTCTTATTTGTTCTCTTAGTTTTAGTATGACGTTTGCTTTTTCTGATACTGTTGTTATTCCTGCCTTTCCTGTTTTGTTGAGGTATAACTTATCTCTTAGCGTTCTTACTCTGTTTATGTGTGTTTCTTTTTATATACGCTAGTCAGCAAATTGTTTATTTTATTTCTTAATGTTGTGTACGATCTTTTTTCTTTTTATAGAAGAGATCAACCTTTCTACATTTAATGTCATCATTAATAGACGGGTAGGGGAAAGGAATAAGCATTTATTAAATGCTAACTATGTTCCAGTCACTGTGTTATGTGCTCTACAAATGTTCTCTCATTTGATCCTCACAGCAACCCATGAAGTAGGTGGTATTTTAAATTCCATTTTATAGTTAAGGAACCTGAGGCAAACAGAGGTTAAATGACTTGCTTAGGGCCACACAACTAGTAAACATTTGAGGCTGGATTTGACTTGGAGCTTCCCAACTTGCATTGGCTGGTGGAGTACCCAGGGAACAACTACTGCTTGGGGTTCTAGGGAGAACTGGATGGGTGACTACTCCTAATGTTGTGGCTCATGAGTTCCATTAGGGTACTTCTTACTAGCAGTCAGCTAGTGGATTCAATTAGTTCTTTGAATTTTTTTTTTAATGTTTACAGATTACCCCTCCTCTGTGAGAGAGCTTTTGTAACAAAGTAAAACCATTAAGGAAAACAGTACACTGACCTCATGTGAAAGTGCATACAATATTCACATCTTCAGCATTCGCTTCCTCTAATTTTTATTTAAAGAAAAGACATTTATTCAAATGGCACAGCAAGAACAGTAGTTAGAAAACATTTCTTCTTCTCCCCCCTCCCCTATTAGGTACTCTTTCTCAAGGGTCCAGAGGGTAGAGAGTGGGAGTGATACACATGTGTAGGGAGCACATTTGGCCAGGGTAAATTACAGCTCTGGCTTCAGTGTCTTTTCTTTTTTTGAAGTATCCTTATAAAGTTCACTGTTGTGTAGGATGTTGTTGATGAATGTGTTAGTCTGAACTTGCCCCTCACCCAATATGGTGGCTCAGCTAGTCAGATTTCTTGCAGGGCTCAGGCTATCTTTTCAGGTTTCGGCCAAGCAACATTGCTCGGCTGTCAGGATGGTGCTGTAGCGAGGCTTAGCAGGAAGACAAGGCACTGTGTCTCTGTTGGACAGGTTGAACCACTGAACTCCCTTGGCACTGTCATTGACGGACAGCTGCTGTCTCTACCTTTAGCTTTTGGCTCAACTGTACTCCTTCTGTTGAGGTCTTTACAGTGTTCTTTTTTAGCTGAAAGTCTATTTCAGAAAGGGTGAGATACTTACACTAGGATTGGGCTTTGAGGGCTCTGAGGTTTGTCACCGCCCAAGGAAGTGAGAGCTATAGCCTTTCCTGCGTGACATTCATCCCTGGTTTAGAGCTCAGTTCCCTTGGTGAGGGACTTTACCTTTACTTTTTTGTAACCAGCCCACTGTATTTGCAAGATTCTTGTTGGGTTCTTATGCAAATGAATAGTTAGGGTCATTGATGCTGAAGCAGTCTGTGTTCTTGGTCAAGTTCATTGATCTTGTGGGCCTTTTTATGTAATTGATTTGTTCAAAACCTCTGATGCCTTACTTGGTGTAAAATGCTTCATTTATAGTCAAAAAGGATTTACCTTTACTTTTCATTGCCTTTATTTGCCCCTTATGGCATTCAGATGTGTTGAAGTCTAAATCTGGTACATCCTCGAAATTGGCTTATATGACATTTTAAACTAGATCAGAAAACCTTACTTAGTCTCATTATTCTTTCAATATTGTTACATAACTGTATTATAAAATATTTCCTTATTTATTTTCTATTAGCAACTTATTTTCTTAAGTAAATAAGATTTAAACTCTTTCCTGAAGGCGATGAGAAATTTAGATTTGAGGGTTAATTTTCCTCATAGAACTTCCTTGTGGTGTGCAGAGAACAGGCATGACCAATGTATATATGGGTACCAGAAGTCCTGCTATCTGGCATTCTCTTCTCCCTTGTTGGTATCCCATTTTTTTCATGTGGGGCCTGACATACTTGACTTAGTTCCATACTTCACTGTTGTCTCAGTCAGCTTATTCTCCTTGCTTCTTTCCAGTTCTGAACCAATAATCAAATCAATGCTGGAAATGCTGTGTTAGCTGATTTCCTTTTCATAGCTCTGTTCACCGTCCCTGTAACTTAAATACCTTTCTCTAGCTACCACTCTCCTATGTGTGTTGTACTTCCTTATTAGAATTGAAACTCCTTGAGGACAAGGGACTTTTTGCTTTTATATTTGTATCTGCAGCACTCAGTATAATACTTGGCATATAGTGCTTTTTTATTCATTTTTTGAGAGGCCCATAAAACATAATAGAGTTTTTTGGATTATCTTGAGAATAACTAAATGAATAATAAGATGCTAATGTAAATTCTTTTTTTTTGTTTTGTTAGAATTTGTAGGTAACTCTAAATGCAAATAAAGCTATTATTCTGTATCATATTTTCTTAGAAAGTTACTTGGGATCCTGGCAAGTTAATGACTTGCCCAAGGTTACACAGTTAGTATGTGTCTGAGGTTAGAATTGAACAACGTTTTCTTGATTCCCAGACCAGCTCTCTGGTCACTAAACCAAACTGTTTTTTATGTTAATGTAATACTGCTATTAATGAACAAGAATGCCATGTAAGAGCTCAGAAATATTCCTTTAGCTTTACTTAACTTTAGTTAGGTCCTTATTTAGGTGTTGTGCCCAGTTTTATTATCTTGATGGAGATAGGAAGGAAGTAGATAAAATTCTGAGACAAACAATGAAACCCTATTCTGCCTTTCACTTACAGTTATATTTTATATGTAAATGATTGTTTACATGCTGTCACCCTCATCAGAATGTAAGCTCCTTGAGATTAGGGGATCATTCAATTGCCTTCTTTGGTATCCCCAGCCCTTAGCACTGTGCCTGGCACATGCTAAGTACTTAATAGAGGCTTATTGACTGATAGATACAGGTTAAGATTTGGGGGTGCATTAATTTAGAATAGTATTAGAATAGTAATTGACTTAACTTTTCATAAATTTGAGAATTATTACAAGGAGTATGCTGACCAATTCATGTCCACAGAAGAGGAAATTGGTTTAGATTGCAGCAAGAGGGTTTAGTTAGAGATAAAAAAGTGCTTCCTGACTAAGAGTAATTAAATACCAGAATAGAATGTAAGGGGAAGTGGACTAGGACAAAGTTTTCAATCAAAAAAATGAAGAAATGAAAGAGCCAGAGGCATAAATCTCAGCTTCAGAAGTGAGTACACACTGATGAAACTTTGGAAGATGAAAAGTGCTTTAAGGTTTGAAGATTTCATAGTTTATAAAATTATTTTTTTAAGATGGCTTAGCAAACTGTTATTAATGAAATTAATGAAAAGTGAAACAGTCGAATTAATCAACAGAGAGTATTATTCATACTATTTGAAAAGGAGAACTGTTGAGTATTCACCGTTGCTTAATACTAATTTACAGTATTCTTAATTTCTGTACTTATACTCAGATACAGTATTTACTATATATAAATGTCAGCCCTTAATAAATATTAGTTGATTGAATATTTTTCAGGCATCTTCTAGCATAGCCTAGCAGGAATTAAAAATGAGATATATAGAAAACACAAAGTTACACTGTGAAGGGGGAAGATTCCTGATTGGTGGAACATACTGAAGGAGTTGGAAACATTATTTCAGTAAATTTAGATTAGGGAAAAAAATTCTTCGGATAGCATGAGCTGTGACTTTTTTCTGAAAATCATCTTGTCATGTCTCTGCTTAGAAACCATCAGTGGTTCCCCATTGCCTTTAGATTCAAATCCAAACTCTTTGGACTGGCATTTGAAGGTCTTCTACAATTTGACCTCATTCTTCCTTTTCCACTGTTTCCCAATTTTTTTTTATTAGTATTTTTTTTATTAATTTTTTTTTTATTTTTAGTTTACAACACACGGTTCTACATAATTTTGAGATCCAGATTTTCTCCCCTCCCTCCCCAAGACGGCATGGAATCTCATATAACTACCATGTATAACTTCGCATTGAATTAATTTATACACTAGTCAAGTTGTGGAAAAGAATTATGACCAATGGGGTGAATCATGAGAAAGAAGAGACAGAACCAAAAAAAAAAAACCCAAAAACAAAAACAAAAGAGAAGAAAAAAGGCGAGCATGAAGTGTGCCTCAATCTGCATTCAAACTTCACAGTTCTTTCTCTGGATGAAGATTTTATCCCACTTTAGGCCAGTCTCTTGGATGTCCCTAGAAGAGGCCAGTCTATTATTGCCTCTGCTCATTTAACTGATAACTGTTCCTCTTACCCTAAATGCTTTCTCTCCCATTCTTTATTTATTTTTCTCCAAGGCTTGTCTTTGCCATGAAGTTCTTCAAAACAGAACCATTTAATTTCCTGTCTCCTAGAAATCTGTCATTTGTTATTCTCTGAATTACTAATTTGATTGTAAATCCTGTACTGTCTTGCATTATTACTTAAAGATTTTATGTGTTTGTGCTTTGTCTAACTGGGTTGTAAAGTTTTCTTGTATGTGTGTGTGTGTGTGTGTGTGTGTATGCTGAATCCATACTATATGTTTCTGCTTTTTCCTCTCCCTAATGATGCTGACATCCCAGTCTTTTATATAAAATAGAATCTGAATAAATATTTGTAAAATGAATGAAAAAATAGTGTAATGGCACTAGTGTCAGAGAAGTTGCTCAAATATGAATGGCACCCCTGCATACACTGAATAGGTAAGGAAAGAAATAGAATTGTGCTGTTTGTGAACATACTTAGAAGGGAACACTTGGCAAAATGAAGAAGTTCAAACCCAAAAAGGCTAACAGGGACTGTTTCATCTTGCTCCCTTAGCACCTTGGACAATTTAATTTATTCCTGGGGGTAGCTGCTTAATAAATGTTTGAATTTCGTAGAAGAGGTGCATAATAATGTTTGTATTGAGTTGAATGTGCATTATGAATCCATTCATTGTATAAGTTACATAAGTGGGCTATATCCCATTAGTAATAATGGAGGGAAGGATAGTACATGTTAAAAAGATTATGTATGGCAGAGAGACTGAAATAAGAGTAAGTAAAAGTACATAAAACTAATTTTTTCAAGTTTTTTTTTCTTTTTAACATTCTTAAAAATTTTTTTTTTGAGTTCCAAATTCTTTTCTTCCCAAAATAAAGCTGTTTTTAAAAAACAGAGTTCTGAGATGGAAACATCTGTAACTATGGATATAACTTAGGAGCACATCATTCAACTTGTACTTACTGTGGCATAGTGGAAAGAAGAATTTTGGCTTGGGAACCAGGGGAGGTGGCTTCTAGTTTCTTCTTTGCCATAAACTAACTGTGTAACCTTAGATAGTAATTTGGTGTCCATAGTAGCTTTGCCTCTTTGAATCTCAGTTTCCTTATTTGTAAAATTGAGGAGGTCGTAGATGGTTTCTAAGGTCCCTTTGATCTCTAATCCTTTATGGTTTTGAATACTTGAAATGTGCCATGCTATGTTATTTCCTATGGAAAAAACAAGAACTATAAGATTTGATCTCTATCTTTAAAATAGTTTGTAATTGAGTTAAGGTGGCAGAACTGACGTGCGTGGAAAAAAGTGGCTAAAAGTATAATAGTTTATGTGTAATAGGAATTGAAAAACAAGGAGAGATCACTGTGGCCTTGAGCAATGGTTCCTTGTTAAAGACTTGAGCAGGTGTCTGTTATGTAGGCATCGAATTATTGACTAAACATAAATAAATTTATACAGCGGGATTAAGTGAAATTATGCAACAGGATATATTGAAATTATGCACTGGTTATTCGGGTGGAATCAAGAGTCAAAAGTATCTTGGCAGTCTGCAATGATGGCCCAGGTCAGGGCTGAAAACATTGGGGCCCAGAAATAGAGGCTATAGAGAAGGTCCATGCATAGTAGCTGTTGACTGGAAAGTGTTATAATTTGCTTTTCTCTTTCTGGTGACCCACCATACCAGACCTGTGAGGTTAAACTTCACATTTGTTTTTTATTTTTTCTGTAATGTTGGGACATCTATCTCATAGTCATTTCTGCTTCTGTCATTTACATGTAGACATGACCCAGGTTCATAACTTTGGGGTACTTTATATACTCCCTTACACCACATGTGCATTCAGCTACCAGGTCTTAGTAATTTTACCTCTACAACATCTCTCATGTCCATGAACTTTTCTCCATTCAACCTCTTATGTAATTCCCCTTCTCTTTTGTTACATGGCCACCATATTAGTTTAGGCCCTCATCACCCCTTGCCTGGACTATTGCCATAGACTTCCAGTTCGTCTACCTTTCTCACAGTTGTTCTCTCTCCAATCCATACTCCATATACATAAGGTATAGGTCTGGCAATGTCACACTGAAGTTAAGAACCTCCAGTGACTCTCGCTGTCAGTGTGACAGTGACAGTCATTCCAGTGACTCCCTATTGCTTTTTGCATCAAATACAAATTCCTCTGGCATCTAGAATCCTCCACTATTAATCAAGTATTTATTAAGTAGTTACTGTGTACCAGGCACATAGTAAGTACTGGAGATACAAGTACAAAGAAGGAAACAATCCCTAAGCACAAGGAGCTTACATACTAAGGTGGAGTGACAATTGTAAAGAAAAATATATACAGCATAACTATACAGTGAACACATATACAAATAAGTGAATTAAATTAAAATAAAAAATAAAAAATTTAAATAAAATTAAATAAAAAGTAATTAAATACATGGTAAAGAAGGGGAATTCCAGCTCTGTATCTCCTACTTTCTGCTGGAAAGCTCCACTTGGATGTACCATAAGCATTTGAAACTTAGCATGTCTAAAACAGAACTCATTGTCTTTGCCTCTGCACCCAACCTAATGTCTTTATAAAGGGTACCATTATTATTTCAGTATCCTGGAGTCATTCTTAAGTCTTCATTTTCTGTTACCTTACATATTTAATCAATTACCAAGTCTTGTTGAATCTATGTCCATAATCTTTCTCCCATCCATTTTTTTTCTCTGTTCACATGGTTGTTACCCTAGGTCAGCCCCTCATCAGTTGACTTTGAGCTCCTTGAGGGCAGGAACATTTTCACTTTTGCATTTACATCCCTAAGATCTGGAATGTAGGCATTTAAATGTTTGTTAATTAATTGATTCCAGGAATCTGTAGGGACAAACGTATAAATTTTTGAAAGAGAGAGAAGACATTAAAGATTAGAAGCAGTAGTCTAGTTTGACTAAAATGTAGAGTAGGTAAAGAAGAGAATGGAATAAAACTAGAAAGGTAGGTTGGAGCCAAATGACTTGGATGCCAGGCTAAGATGTTTTTATTTATTTGTTTGTTTATCTATTTATTTGTATAAAGAGACATTTCTTCCTTTCTGTTTGTTTCTTTGTTTTTCTTTGTTTCTTTCTAACTTCCTTTCCTTCTTTTTTTCTTTCTTTCTTTCTCTCCTTTCTTTCTTTCTTTCTTTATTTCTTTTGTAGCCCCTAAAGATCTTCAGTCTTTCTTATCTGCAAAACGTTGGGCCAGACCTTAAGGGGTTAAAGATCCAGTCTTTCCACTCTGGCCTTTTTGATGTTTCCTGTACATGATATTTCTGTCTTCTACCCATGTGCCTTTCTTTTCAGAAGTAGACTCTTATGCTTGGAATGTTCTCCCTTAGATGTGTGCATTAGGAAGGCTGCTTTGGTACCTGTTTAAAGGATGGGTTGGAACAAGAAAAGACTGTAATACAGGGAGGCCAGTTTTGAACAAGAATGGTCAATACGAATAGAGGGAAGGGAGGTAAAAATAGATAGGACGTTAATGGCTGTTAAGGGGGGTTAGGGAGAGAGAACAATGGAAGGAGAACCCTAGGTTTTGAGCCTGGGTGATGAGAAGAATGGTGGCACCATCAACAGAAATAGGAAAGTTAGGTGGAGAAAAGTTTTGGGGTAAGATGATGAATTCAGCTTTAGACATGTTGAGTTTGAATTACCAATAGGACATTGAGGTATGAGTGTTGAGTAGGCAATTGGAAATAAAATACTGGACCTGGAGCATGAGGTTGTGGACTGGAAAAGGGACACACATTTTACCATCGGTTGCTGAGTGGTGATTATTGAAGCTGTGAGAGTGAGAGTGAGATTTCAAAGGAGGATGTAGAGGGAGAAAAAAAAGAGGGCCGAAGACAAGTCTATATGGGAATACCCACAGTTAGAGGAGTGAAAGAAACCTAGGAAGGAAACTGAGAGAGAATGATTCGGAGAATAGGAAGAACACTGAGAACGGGCAGTGTTATAGAAGCCAGGAGAGAAGCTAGTGTTCACTGGACAGAGGATAGTCAGTGCCACAGAAAGGTTAGGGTTGAAGACTTGCAAGGAGCCATTGAAATGAACATTAAGGAGGTCCTTGATGACCTAGGATTGTGCAGTTTTAGGAGAATAATAGAAAAAGAAGTCAGATTTCAGGGGTGAATACATTATTCTTCTAGAAATTAAGCAATGGAGGGGTGGAGGGAAGGAAAGGTAGTAGTTAAAGGCGGAAGGGGTAGTAAGAATAAGGGGGAGAGCAAGGGGAGAGAGAGAGGGAGAGAGGAGAGATTTGAAAATGTTTCCTGGCAGAAGAGAAGAAGCTAGTAGAGAAGGAGAGTATTGACCTTAGAGTAGCTATAATCAAGGGCATAGGCAGAGGATTTAGGTTTGGGAAGGAGGAGGGCAAATTGATTCTTTGAGACCAGAGGGCTAGGGGAGAGGATAGAAGATGATAACAGAAAAATCTCCAGGTGTATAATAGGGGAGATAAGGGAATTTATGTTTTATTGCTTCAGTTTTCTCAGTAAAGGGCGGAAATGAGACTGAGCCTGAGAAGAGGAGAATAAAAGTTAATGTTGAATACCATAGTGGAAAGGGACCTGTTTCATGGTAGCCTCCGTGGGTGGCATTAGGGCCATGGATTACTCAACAGTGGTTTAAAATTTTAAAAGTGGAAACACTTAGCAAAATAAAAAGTCTCTTGTAATGACTTAAAGTTTATATCATTGTGACATTTGCAAGTTTGCAGTTTAGTCACCTGGATTTTTTTGTCATCATATGAAAGCATTGCGATAGGGAATGCTTATATGCTTGTCTTTTTTTGGTTGTTATTACTTATTAGGTATTTTTAAAAAGCATTTTCCGAACAGAATCTGACTTGTAAGGGACTTCAGAAGCCATCCAGTCCATACCTGAACAATAACCTCTGCCGTAATACAGCTGACAGGTGGTCATCGAGCATTACTTGTAGCCCTCTCCCGAGGAGCAAGCTGCCAATTTTGAGGCAGTCTATTTCACTTGGGCATATTTCTTGATTGATAGGAATTTTTCCATATATTAAGTCTAAGTTTTTCAGATTTTACCTGTTGCCCATAATTCTGTCCTTTGAAGCCAGATAGAACAAGACATGATCCTTCCTATAACAGCCATTCATAGGAGTCATTGTAGGGTAGTATAAAAATAGCCACTAGATTTGGAATTGGAGCTTGGGGTTCAGATCCAAGTTTTGTCACTTAAAATATGTGATCTTTCCCTCATTAGAGGGGAATAAGACCTCAGTTTTCTTATTTTAAGAGGAAGAAATTTGACTTGATAACGTCCACAGCCTCTTTCATCTCCTTACCTGTGATCTCATGTTCTCCCAGCGTCTTCTCTTTCCATATTAAATATCCTCAGTCCCTTCAGTTCCTCATGTGGCATGATTTTGAGGCTCTTCACCATCTGGTTGTCTTCCCGTGTGATGTCAGCCTTTGGAGGCAATTTCAACAACTTGGATGTTGTTAGCTCCTGGTTTTGAGACTCCCAAAGTTAATCAGATTGTAGAGATCCCAGAAAGAAAAGATCATAAGATAGAGCTACAAATAATACTCTATTGCCACCATATGATACCTTTGTCAAGATGCTTGAAGTAGATCATAATTCCCCCCCCCCACAAGGGCTTCACATGGCACCATGCCACCAATATTCCAAACTTTGACTTTTTAACTATAGGGATATTACATCCACTTAAGGTTGATCTGCCCACAGTCACTTTTTTTCTGTCTCAGACCCCTACCTAGTGTTTTTTAAGCATCCTGTTTTGGGAGTGGGCCTTGAAAAGATGCAAATTAACCTCCTAGGGCTTAGATAAAAATTGGGAGGAACTTATGCTACGTAAGGGACCCGTATGTAGTCTAAATACATACCTGGCTCCCAGTCATACTCAATATATATAGAACTCGAGGATTTTCCCAAGGTCAACCAAAAGCAATGGTTACAAACAAAAAGGTTTCTTATGTAAAGTTGCCTTCCACCTGATACTTCCATCAGATAGAGAAGTGTTTACTAAGAACAGGCCCGTTGGTTGGCAGGTTTTTCTACCAGAAATTTCTAGTTTTGCTCTACAAAATTAAAACTGACTCCTAGTCATCGCCGCATTCTATCTTATGCCTGGCTCTTTCTTTCTCCCCTGGCTCATGGTTCCAGTCCCTTGTCAAGTTAAGCCAACAAGCATTTATTAAGCACTTACTCTGTGTCAGGCACCATGCTAAACACTGTGAGGATACAAAGAAAGGCAAAAAGTTAGTCATTCCCAGTTTCCAGGCACTTACAGTCTAATTAGAGAGACAATGGGCAAACAGATACAATCAAGATATTTACAGATTAAATTGTAGAGGATTTCGGAGGGCAGTTGCTAGGAATAAAGAGAACTGGGAAAGGCTGTTTTTGTAGAAAGTGGGATTTAGCTGAGACTTGAAGGAAGTCAGAGAAGCCAGAAGGTAGAGATGAGGAGGGAGAGCACCCTAAGTGTGGAGGACAGTTAATGAATCAAGTGCCAGGAGTTGGAGATGGTATATCATGTGAGAAAAGTGAGGAGGCCCCACGTTGCCAGGCCACAGTATGTGGAAAGGAGAACTGGAAAGGTAAGAAGGGGCTGGTTGATGAAGGGCTTAAAAGTCAGAGGATTTTGTAGTTGACTTTGGAGGTAATAGGGAGACACTGGAATTTATTGGGGGTGGGGTGGGGCACAACATGGTCTGACCTGTACTTTAGATCAATTGGTTTGTCATCTGAGTGCAGGATGGATTGGAGTCTGGAAAGATTTGAGTCAGGAAGAATGACTAAAGGCTTTTGTAGTAGTCCAGGCCTGAGGAGATGAGGTCCTAGACCAGAGTGTTGGCAATGTCAGAAGAGAGAAGAAGGCAGGGAAGTGCCTTCTCCTAGTAGAAAATTTAGGTATTTTGCTAGTATAGTTTAGAGTGGGAAACATTGACTTTAGAGCATAGCATTCCTTTCCTCTTTCTCTCATTCATCTTCTCTCCCTCTTCCCCTCCATTTCCTCCTTCTTCCTTTCCCCTTTCCTCTCTCTATCTCTGGGTTGTTATTAAACAATGAATGGGTACATAGACCACCTCTCCTGGCCGAGTTGCTTGGCTTTTTCCCCTAAGTAACAGGTTGTCAGCTAGCTAGCTCGTATTTGGCATTTTATCATACAGTCCTATTGTTACTTAATGATATGATGTGCTATGCCTTTTCCCCCCTTGACTTTTGATTTTGGCAATCCTATTCCCAAAGTGTCCAATTTAAGTGTGATTTACTCTAAATAGAAACGCCTTGGGGCAGCCAGGTGGTATAGTGGATATAGTACTTGGGCCTGAAATCAGGAAGACTCATTTTCCTGAGTTCAAATGTGGCCTCAAACACGTCCTAGCTGTGTGACCCTGGGCAAGTCACTTAACCCTGTTTGCCTCAGTTTCCTCATCTGTAAAATGAGCTGGAGAAGGAAATGGCAAACCACCCCAGTGTCTTTGCCAAGAAAACCCCAAATGGGGTCACAAAGAGTTGGACATGACAGAAAAATGACTGAACAGCAACAAAAGAAAAGCCTCCCTCCTTGTAGTTTGGAAAACCACTTCTGGAGGTGAACTTGGATACTTTAATCATGAGAACAAGGGGAGAAGGGAAGGGAACAAACATTTATTAAGTGCTTACTATATGCCAGCTGCTATGCTAAGTGCTTCACAAATACCTCATTTTATCCTCATAACACCCCTGTGACGTAGATGCTATTACAAGGAAATTGAGGCAGGCAAAAATTAAGTGACTTTCTCACAATCACATAACTAGTAACTATATGAGGCAGGATTTGAAGTTGGGTCTTCTTGACTCTCGGGCTGTCTTCAGTGTGCCACCTACCTGTATTGTACAGTTGGAAGTGACCTTAGAGGTCATCCAGTCCAGCCACCCTCATTATATTGATGAAAAAAACGGAGGCCCAGGAAGGTGAAATGATTTGTCCATATGAGTCATATAAAATAGTAAAGGACAGAGCCAGGATTTAAATAAGTCTCAAAATCCATCACTGCATTCATTACATATATGCAGTTATCATCAACCTCTTAGGCCCTGAACCTTTCTTCTCTAACTTGATCTCTCTGTTGGTAACACCATCAGCTCACATGGGGTATACTTACCATCTCTGTGCAGATGAATCCCAAATGTATATATTCAGCTTTCCTTAATCTCTTTCCTGAGCTCCATCTAGTTACACATTATCAACTGCCTATTGATTATTTCAAACTGAAAGCTCCCAGAGACATCTCCAACTCAACATGTCCAGAACAAAACTCATCCTTTTTCTCCACACTCATTACTTCTTCTTCAGCTCCAACACTAACTCCTTCATAAGGCCCTTCCAGGTTCTTGTAGCTGCTAGTGCCTTAGAATATCACTTTCTTGAGGCAAGGGACCATTTCATTTTGGACTTTGTATTCTTAGCACCTACTGCAGTGTCTCATGTGTCATAAATTATTAATAAATGCTTTTGGATTGATTGGTTGGCATTCTTGGCTTGTGGAATTTTGTAAAGATTCAAAAAGGGTATCCACATTTTTCAGTTTTAAGTCTTTTAGATATGCTAGGCCATGAAATGCTTCCTTATTTTTCAATAGTATTTTGGTTGAAAGGATTTTTAAATTTCAGTCTTTGTGGGCCACTGGTAATGTTACTCAATTTTAATTTTTTTCAGTCCCAGTGATTCCTGAAGTTGTATACTGGGGCAGTTTTGGAGGCTAATAAAATTTTATTTATGTTAGTTGCCATTTTGGGGATGGCTGTGCTAGCAAAAATGCATTTCGGTAGATGACAGTTTGATTCATTTGAGGTGCTTAGGTCTAATGGGAGACTGAGTTTGATGACTTATTTTTAAACATTTAAACAAGATAAGTTGGAAGACAGTTTAGATAGAAAATTTAATGTAGTATCTAGGCTTTTGTGTTTGTTTAAAAATTCCATTTGTACAGTTTTGTTTGGTGCTTGGGTTTTGATATAAAATAATTTTGTTTTTTCAAAACATAGATGTATTGTCATTTAGTAACATGGTATAAGGTATTTCTGATTTGCAAAATAAAAATCTAACAGAAGTGTTTTTGAGTTCCCATAGGAATACATAATGTAATTCATTTATTGTGACTGCTGCTTTCCTCATGTTTAACTTATAGGTCTGTGTATGTTAGGTATATATGTTGTACTTGATTTGCCAGTTTTTTCATATGAATTACTTTAATAGAAACACATTAAATTATGCACAATTTTCGATTGGTTCAGTGGCTTAGTTTCTTTTGACTTATCCAATTAATCTAGACAGCAATAAAATACTTGTTTAGCTCAAGCACTAAATATTTTTTTGTTTGTTGCCTCATTGTATTCTAGTCTTAGCCACAGAGACTTAGGATGACAGGGTGGAAATTTTCCACCAATGGAAAAACTTCATCAGTAGAGCTGTCTAGAATTGAAACCGGTTGCCTATTCCTGGCATCCCTAAACTAGGAAGGTGACTGAGGATTTTGTGGAGGGAGGAGATGCCTGTTTAAGTATGCTATGAGTAGGTGACTTTGGGGTCTTGTTTTAGTGCTGGAGATGTGTTTTAGTGACCTCTCAGATTGCTTCTTGGTCCCATGAACCTCTTCCATTGAATAGGGAAGCACATCTTACCTCTCCCATTATGCCTCCCAGAGGGCAGAAGAAAAAGAGGCACAGAGTTTGAGAACTGAAAAAGCCAGGGAAGGAAGCTGGTAGGGGAAACACAGACCAGGTGACAAAAGTTGGGTACTTCCTGACTTCACCTGGTCTTTCTCTATGAGGACTCTGGCTGACCTTGTCAG